>NC_140586.1:813664214-814278214 GCF_964204655.1 Triturus cristatus
ATAAACATTTTTTTTTAAATTATCTTTTTATTAAACTTGCAGATGCATAACACACACCCTAGTTCAATGGTAGTAATCATAACATGTACAGATTCAAAAGCATTCTCATCCCTTTATCCCCTTCAGTTCTTAAATCTTTCTTTCAACATTATTTAGTTAAGCGCTTTAAGTTATCCAGGCTCGAGCCGGCTCGTTTCTACATGTCTTGCTTCATTTACATCTTGTAACATTTCAGATCCCTCTGTATTCCAACCACCTGTTCCATATTGTACCCCATTTCTCTGGGCATCCCCGGCTGCGATAGACTACTTTTTTGGCAGCTCCACATCAACCAAGGTCCTTTTTCCAGTCTATGACCCTAGGGGGGTGTGCTGCTCCCCATGCCCTAGCTATGTTTTAGCAATTACAGCGGCCAGTAGTAGCCACTGCCTGTAGTATCTCGGCCACTTGGTCTCCCCAGTGATACATAGTTCATGCTATCTGGCATCTGGGACCAGCTGTCCGGTGACTTCTGACATCACCCTTGTGACCCCGCCCCAATTTTTCTGCAACCCCGCGGAGCCCAGAAGCATATGGTAAAATGTGCCCTCCTCTCTACATCCTCTCATGCATTTGTTTGAATTGCATTTACTCATTTGATATAATCTTGTTCTAGTTGTGTATGACCTGTGCAAGATTCGAAGGTGCATGAGGTGGAATCGTGCTTTCATGGCTACTTCTCTAGGGCTTTGCATAGCCTTCTCCCAGTCGTCATCCTCTAGTCCCGACATTCCTCTCCCATGCCACTCTCAAGGCTCCCAGTGATTGCAGCGCGTCATTCATAATTATTTTGTATATGAGGGAGGTGGCTTTTGCAGTCATTGGGTCTTGAAGTAGTTTATCTTCTAGTGGTGCATATTCAGGAATTTGTTCTCCCGCCGCTATGTATGCTTTAATGGCAATTGTATGTATCAAAACTGTTCAGTGTCTGGCATTTCAGAGTCCGCTTGTAGGGTTTGGAAATCTATAATTTTCTGACCTTTCCAGACATCACCTAGGTACTCAATGTCTAGTAGCGCCCACACACAAAAGCCCCGCAGCCCGCGTACCGCTCTCAGTAGGTCGCTATTCCACCGCGGTGTTCTCTCCGTGAGCTTGCCTTCCCAACCCAGGAATTTAGTCGCCTCCCTCCAGAGTCGTATAGTGGTTTGTGTATGTTTTGGCAGCTTGTTCGTCTGGCTGTTACTATATAGTGCATCTACATATCCTTTCTGGCCCATCGAGTGGTGATCCATTCGGTACGCTGGCTCCTCCCTGCCCGCAAAGACCCAGTTAGTAAGGGCGACAAGTTGTGCGGCCCAATAGTATTTACTTATATCCGGGACTGCTAGGCCCTTCATAGACCCCTCTCTGTAGCTGGTGGAACGCGATTCTAGAATTCCCTCCATTCCATATCAATTGTCTCACTTGTGAGTCTACTTTACGAAAAAAACTCTGCAGGGATTGTGTATGGGGTATTTTGGAGGATATAAAAGAGGCGTGGTAGCACCATCATCTTAAAAAGTGTTTCTCTACCCATTAGTGAGAGCGGTAGCGTTCTCCAATGTATGAAATCCTTCCCTAGTCTATACAGCTGGGGGAATAGGTTGTTCTCCAGAAATTCCGCTTCTGTGCGTGATATTACAATGCCCATGTATTTAAATTTATCCCTGACCTTATTACACTCCCACTGGGCGGCATTGTCGGCTTCTCACCTGTCAATGTGAAGGCAAGGGTTTTGTCCCAATTGATCTGGTAGCCGGAGTAGCTCCCAAACAGTTGAAATATATGAAGAGTTCGGTGAATAGTTGATCTCGGGGTGTATAGTATTATGTCGACGACATATAGTGAGATTTTTTCTTCCCATTCTCCCCCGTCTGTATGCCTCTTACAAGTGGATCCCTTCTGATCCATGCCGCTAGGGGTTCTAGTGCTAATATGAAGAGCATGGGTGAGAGTGGGCATCCCTGCCTCGTACCCTTGTTCAGCGTAACCTGTCTGGAAACCACTCCATTCAGCCTCACTCTGGTCAGTGGTCCCGTGTAGAGCAATTGCACCCAGGCAAAGAATATAGGGCATAAGCCAAACTGTTCCAGTACCACAAACAGATATTACCACTCTATACTATCAAGTGCCATATGGGACAACAACAGGGCGTTGAGATTCAGATTGTTTTTGGTCCCCTGTAGGACTCGGTAAAGTTGTCGCAGGTTCAAGTCGGGTGCTTCGATGTGGCATAAAGCCAGATTGGTCAGGGTGGACTAAGGCAGTTATTTCTTTGGTGAGTCTAGTTGCCAGGACCTTGGCCAGTACCTTTGCTTCAACGTTTAGTAAGGAGATCATCCTATAGGAAGAACAGTCCTCTGGCGGTTTGCCTTGTTTCGGAATCACTACTATCATGGCCAATCTTTGATCTTAAGAAAGTTCTCCCCGGTCCAGTGATTCCTTGAACATAGCTAGCATGTGAGGGGCTATCAGGGTCGTAATCCCCTTATCGAGTTCGACCGGTATGCCATTGGGGTAGGTTGCCCTGCCTGACTGTATAGCCCTAATTGCACCTCCTATTTCGTCTGCAGTGAACTCGACATCTAGGTTGTCTCTATCTTCTTGTGACAGTTCTGGGAGGTTTGCATCTCTGAGGAATTCGGTGCTTTCCATTTTAGTTCTTGTCGAGGAGGGTTGATATAACTGCTCCTAGTATCGTGCAAAGGCTACGGCTATGTTATCACCCATTTCGCAGGTGGCTTCGTCAGTGTCATCTATTTTTAATGCCCAGTTTCTTTCTTTGTCCCTGTTTTCCAGCCATGCCATTAGCTTGGTGGCATTATCCCCTATTTCATATAGTCTCCTCTGAGATGCTACAGCATAGTCCCTAGCCTTTTCTTCTGCTATATTGTGCATCTCCTGTTGCTTTAGGCGAAGTAAGTGATTAGTTTGTGGGTCTACTTCTCCAGATTCCCCAGCCGCTGCTTCCAATTTAGCAAGTTCTCTTTTGAGTGCCTCGTATTGAAGTTGCCGCTCTTTCCTCTGTCCCCCTGCTAGTGTCTGCACGTGTCCCCTTATTACCATTTTATAAGGTTCCGATAGCACACTGGGTGAATCTACGGTCCTCAGATTCCTGAAGTAGTGTTCTGTCTGTTCTCTGATTTTATCCATAATCTTTTTATCTTTGAGTAGCCAGGGGTCTATGCGTGGCGGCAGAACATTGGTTTTAAGTGATCCTATCATTCACACCTCAACTTGGGAGTGGTCCGATATACCTCTCGCCCTATGTAATGTCTCCCTGAATTTGTTAGCCGTGCCAGAGTGTATTAGAATATAGTCCAGCCGTGAGTACCCTCGTGTGATGCAGAGTAAAAGGTATATTGCTTGGCTAGAGGATTATGTCCTCGCCACAAGTCCACCAGCCCTAGGGATGTTGTGAATGTCTTTAGGACATAATTTCCCGAGTCTCTCCCTATACTTGACAGTCTATCCCTAGAGGGATCCATTAGAGCGATTTCAACGCCACTGGGTGGCGTTGAAATCGCCACCCAGTATCAATACTTCGTGAGAGAGCTCCAAGAGTAGTGTGCATAAGTCAGGCAATGTATTGGGGTGCATTTTGGGTGGCACGTATACTGTGCACAGATTGATGACTTGGCCCTCCCACATCCCAGTAATGGCTAAATACCTTCCAAGATGGTCCTGCCATGTTTTCCGGGTGTAAATGGTAATGCGGTTCTAATAAGTATTCCCACTACCGTGAGCCGGTGGTGAATCCAGCATGCGCCACTAATTTGTACCCAAATATGTCTAGAGCTTTACATGTATTTCCCAGCAATTGCGCTTCTTGGAGTAGGACTATGTCTGGGGAATGTCTTCGGATATATTGCATCACCAGCGAGCGTTTAACTTTGTTTCCTAGGCCATTAACATTCCATGTCATAATCACCAGACTGCTCCGCATGGGGTGGGGTCTAGCGGGTGGCTCTGGTGAGACCATGGCGGTGGTCTGTGTGCATATAGGTTTCTCTTAGTGGAATTCTTACATGTGCTGCTGTTGCAGCCTTGTTAGTGATTTGCCCCCCCTCACCTCCTTTCTTGACGTGCCTTGAAGTAGTACATCTGCTATACTTAAAATTAAATTTGTCAACATCTAACCTCCTGCATTGTAACTCCCCCTCCCTGCTACCCTGCATGGTGGACCCGGAACTCCCCCCCCAACTTGCAGAGCACCTGTCGACCTAAAACTGAACTAACAAACATGGAGTGGGCTTAAGTCATGAGTTTACCCGCCTTCGAGCCCACCCCGGTCCCCCAAAGTAGGACTGTGGGGCTTAGTCTGTAACACACAGGGGATTAATCCCATGCCTTTACTTGAGATCTGTAATGAGTGTATGAGCAGCAAGTACAAAATATATGCTTATCTGTGTCTACAGAGTCTATCCTCTGCACCAATCTCTTGAGCTTGATTTATTCATCAGCACCACAGGGTCCCGGGAGTCACTCAGTGGCTCCCAGACATTGGTCCCAGTCCTCCCATTATCATTAGTCGTCTAGACTTGCCAGAGAGTCACCAAGCCGAGGGGACTGCCAACCCGCTTCAGCAGGTACATGCGCCGCCTGGCTCGCCGTTCCGTTACTGCTTCTGGGTGTACATCGTTGTCGTCGCACCATTCACCATTCATCAAGCCACTCCCAGGCTACCTCTGGGGTGGGGAAACTCCACACTTTACCCTCCATTGACGTCAAGAGAAGTTTGTCACGCTTGCTGCACCTTAATTGTAAAGTCCGGGAAGAAGGTGATAGTTGCATTGTTTATTTTGATTGGTGGCGCATTGCAGGCGTCCTGCAGGATTACATCTCTGTCCCAGTAGTTGAAGATCCAGGCAATGATGGAACGTGGTGGTGCCCCTGGTGTTGGTGGAGTGCCTGGGACTCTGTGGACTCTCTCTATTGAGAAGTATTTGGATTATCTCTATAGTTTGAGTGACTTTAAAATGAGGTCTTCTATATACAGGTCTACCGCTGGCCCCTCCGCCCTATCCGGGACTCCAATAATGCGGATGTTGTTGCGGCGGGAGCGGCCCTCCTCATCCTCCATCATTGCTTCCAGGGCTTTGGTTGTGGCAGTGAGGTCTTGTACTTTTTCCTGAAGCGTTTTTGTGTCCATCACTAGTGCAGTCGTGATTTCCTCTACTTCTTTCACTCAGGCATGGGAATCAACCTTTACCACGCAGTCATTACAACGCACTACCTTTACAACACAGACATATCAACGCAACATCCTTTACATTGCATGCCATTACAACGCAGCAATTACATCGCATGTCACTACAATGCATGTCATAACAACGCATGTCACTACAACACATGCCATTACAACGCATTAAAGGTAAGTAATTCAGAATAGTAATTTTTACCCCTACACTATCCAACACTTACCCTACTGTTGTACTCACTGGATTGGCAATAGTAATGTTTACCACTACACTATCCAACACTTACCCTACTGTTGCACTCACTGGAGTGGAAATAGTAATTTTTACCCCTACACTTTCCAACACTTACCCTACTGTTGCCCTAAAAGTAATATGCGTTGTAATGGTATGCGTTGTAATGGTACTCGTTGTAATGGAATGCGTTGTAAATGTAGTTTCTAAAAATGCGTTGTGATGGCATACAATGTAAAATCATGCGTTGCAGTGGATGTTGCGATGTAAAAACTGCGTTGTAACATCATACATTCCTCAGGCACTCACGTTTCTTAGGTCTGCTCTGATTACCTTAGTCACAGTATCTATTTTTCCAACCAGATACGACCGCACTCCTTGTAGCGCCATCATTATATCATATAGGGTGATATCTGTTGCTGTTGCGAGTGGCAAGGGCAGGAGGGCGGGGTCCGTCTCTGCCGCTTGACTGCCTGACTGACCACTGATTCCTTGTGCAATGTGTATCTGTCTAATTTTGTCTGGTGGCCACTGCGATGTCCCTTTCCTCCCGTCATGGTTCTGTCGCCTGCCACGAGCACGGGGGGCAGTCCCCTGGCAGTACCCTCCGCCACCTGCCCAGATCACTCCACTCCACGTGACTGGTAGCCTGTCGGGGTTCCTGCCGGTGACTCCCTGGGAGGCCCCTTGCGTCAATTGACTCGACAGGATGTGTCTTCCTGTTGTGGGCCCCGTCTCTCCACACACTCAGTGTTGAGCTCTCTGTTTCCCACTTACTGAGCTATGGTGGTGGCACTTTTATTCAGGGCCACCTGCCTCTGGCAGGCTTGGATCAGGCGGTTCCTTCAGGCACTTTCAGTCCCCACGCTGCGCAGGCCCCCGATCCACCGATATCGGACCCCCTCCAGGGCCACGTGGACTCAATCCTGCCCAGTATTGCCTTGCCATGCCTCTTCAGGTGGCAATCAATACCAGGCTGATCATGGCCAGGGGCCGCCAGTCCTTTCAGTGTCTCACAGCTTAGAGCAGCTCATCTCCGCCTCAGAGATGTGCCAGTGCCACTCCTACTGTGCAGGTCTCAGGATGGCCGGATGCGACTCGGTCTATGGCCGATCTTGTGTCTGGCAGTATTGAGGGAGGTTGGGGCCTCCAAATCAGCCACACGCAGGGGGTGGCCCTCGATGCGCGGATTCGACCGCTGGAGCTCCCAGCGGGCCGGACTTGGGAGATAAAGGGGGGACGGCGGGGGGAGCCGACACGAGACCAGTTTATTGTGTGTGAAAAAGGCCGCTTTATTGAAACAGGTGCATATCACAATTTCATCCCTTGGCCACTGCCTTACAAAACTAAACACCTCACTATACAAGAATATCCTGACCCCTTGTTCCTCCCCCCACCCCTACGATCCCCACATCAGTTCCCCCATCCCACAAAATACAACATAACATTCCATAACCATAATATAACTCAATCCTACACAATCTAGCCTTTCCAAATCCTAAACTCCCCTGACCGTAATCCCTACCTGCCTTTGTGCTACTGTAACTAACCAACCTCTAATCTAAACTTATCCTACCTGGTTACCCTTTCCCTGTTCCTGCTCACAAACTACCAAACATATAACAACAAACTCCAGCCAATCCCGGCCAACTGTCAACCACCCCGCCTGCACCTGTTCCAAGCGACAATACACCAATTTGCCCCTATGTACCTGTTCCAACAAATGCCACCTGCAAAACTCCCCACGCCAAAAGGCTAAACCGCAAGCCCAAAAAACGCCCCCAAAACCCCGGAAACTAGGGAGGGCGGGAGGGGACAAAAAACCTCATAGGACAATGCGCTCCCAGCCACCAGGTCACCAAACCTAAAATGGTGGCTGGGTTAGCGCGGAACTACGTTAAATTATGAAATTGGGCTATAAACTCAAAATTGGGCTACATTTGGGCTATTCCCAAATTCTCCGAAATGGCCGCTCCGGCCACTCCCCCCCTCCCCCCTCCCAATCTGCCCGGGGGGCAGACATCGCTGTGCTCAGCTGCCCCCCAAGCTCCCAATGCCCGGGTTTGCTGTGTGGCTTTCCCTCGGCACTCCCCACTTACTCACGGAGGCCTCACTCTGGTGCTTTGACATCTGGGCACAAAGCCAGTCACACTCTCCGGGGAAGCGGTGCTGCTTAGAAGCCCGGTCACGCTACTTGGGCGCCTCCACAATCCACTGCCCGCTGTGAAGGCTCGCAGCTCTCAGCACCCCGGCCCCATCTCACTACTTTAGCCCGCAGCCTCGGGCCTGCTCACAGCGCTTCGTTCCACTCTGGTCTTCTGCACCAATCGAGGTCTCTTTTTGAGATCGCTGGGCACCGTAGGCTCTCCGGTCCCTGTTTGCACAGACCACAGCCCTGTATCGGATTTTGCATGGGTTTATAGGGGGAAACTCGGGATCGGCTCGGCAGAGCTGTCTAGGTTGTGGCCATCTTGCTCCGTGGCTACCCACTCCCCCTAAGATAAACATTTTGATTCCGTTTTGCATTAAATCTTTAAAATAATTTCAATTTCATAAATTTAAGTTCAATATTTAATTTAAAATTAAGTTAATAGCATTGTTGCTGTTTTTGTTCTACATGTAAAATAAATATATAAAATTAATATACATTAATATTTAACATGATAATATTTTTCTTAATTTTTTTAAGTTACATTTTTTTATTATCATGAAGAGATCCTCCTACGTGTGAAAGGTTACCAGTAATAAATTCACACTCATAAATTTGTCTCCACCCCCTGTTTTACACAGACCATTGTGAATAGCGAAAAGTTGTTTTGGTATAGGAGAACACTTACATGACTAATTTAACCTTTATGAACAGGCCTTATTGTACGTAGATGTGGAAATATCCTCAAGGTATGTAGAAGTGGAGTTAAGAAGTAAATCTATATTTACTTTCACAATCTTTAGTCAATACTCTGGGATATTTTTGCAACACAATATTTTGTACTCAATTGGTTGACAAACAATCTATGTGGAGAAAAATCACCCCGTTGATCCACCTTGAATGTCCATTGCACAATGCTGGTAATATTGGCTGTAAAACAATGACTATCAGGCTCACTCCCAGATGCAGCAGGGAACGCCCAGCAGTATTACTAGTGAGTCTATATTCGTTCCCCAATGAACACACAATGTTGAGAGAACAAGTTGGGTTTCCAGAGGTACACAGACTCCCACCCCCCTTGGTAGTTTTGTAGAGCATTGAAGACCTAACTCATGGAAGACAGTGCAAAGTGTGAGTCAGATAGAGATTGGCAGTCTCTAACAGAATTTACTTATTTATTTATTTATAAAGTTTTATATAACGCGATTGCATGCAACAATACATCTATATGTTCAGTGAGGGTTATTACTTTACTGTGAAAACACTTAGAGGTTATTGTACATTGACAATGAAGACCCACAGGGCAAACTAGGGAGCTCTAGTCGTAACTATTCAATAGATCTTAGGGAAAATTGATTTCTGGTGGAGCGTTACACAGTTAATTTCTGTGGAACTTCACTCATAGGATATTACGCGGTGAGGTATCCATGTGACAGTTCAGCACCATGGGTAGCTCCAGAGGGTCTTTGAAAGATGTCCGTCGGCATGGTAGTCCAACGTCGCAGGATCGATAGGAAAGTAGCTCTAGGGGATATGCTTCTAATCCTAGGAGGTATTCTAAAGTTTCAATGTGGGTTATTTGGTGAAATAACCTTAGTCAATTAAATTGATTTGAAATGTTTATACAAGCTCAATTATTTCCATTCCTACTAGTCCCCCATGGGGTACCAAAATCTTCAAATACCGTGTGGTTAGGTTCTCTGATCAATGATGGCTACTTGGCTAGCACCTTGTTTTCTATCAGTCACAGTAAATAAATCTGTGTTCCCTGAGTATTAGGTTAGCTTGTCATTAGAGGTAAGTGTTGGCACAGGACTATCCCATGCATGGTATACAAGTTAGTTCCCTGGCATTGAGTGCCCAGCTGCATGTACATCTGTTATCCTGACCTTTTCTTTTAGCCCTGTTGAAACACCAGTCTAAGGGTGTGCGCAGATGCATAGGCCTGCCCCCTATATGGAAAGTCTTGGATTTGTTCTGTGACCTGGAGGAGTGCAACAAGCATGCCCTCATTGTTGGTCGTAGACTACTGTCCATCTCGGGGGTTTAGAAAATAGAGCTTTGCGGCAGCATACCATAATTAAGAGAATTAATAGTGTGACAAGACCTTTATATCTGTGCCACTCAGGGTGAAGCCACCTGGCCTACCTGTGTGAAGTTCTGCTTTTATGTGTTTGCCCAGACCCTTGCTCTAACATCCTGTGTGCATGTTAATCATGTTTGTGTGTGTAGCCAGCATAGCACATGCATGACGTGTGAGTGAGCCAGCGCAATGGAGGCAAGAGGGATCAATTTTGGTCCCCTGGCCTAGCCTAGCACAAGTTGGAGGATGAGGACTGCGCACCCAGACAGTGGAAGTTTACTGCTTCTGTTACTGAAGCTGTTGGGAGGAGAACTAGACACTGAAGTGAGGGAAGAGACAAGGCTGCCTTTAAACATGCTGTGAGCTTTTTGGTTAGTAAGGCACTACTGATTAGTTTCCTGTATACTGTCATTTGGTGGATGTGGAGGGAAAGGAATGGAACTGCAGACTCTGTTGTGAAAGGTCAGGAAGTCCCTAGGAGACATCTTTATTTTTGCCTTTCCCTGATTACTCCTTCAGTTGGGCTGATGCCAGCCAGGTGCAGAACCCTCACACCTCACTGTCCCTGTTGTGAGAGGGAACAAGCCTGCCTGACTCTGCAGGAGGAGAGATTGTCAAGGAAGGAGCAAGGTCCAGTGCATCATATGTGGTTGGGTGCTGCCCAAAAAAAGCAGACTGTACAAGAGTGATCCGGATGGGACCTGGTGGCTGTGGACTTCCCAGACTCTCACTCAGGTTCCTGGCATGAACAGCAATACCAAAGGCCCAGTCAGGGCTGCAACTGTTGATCTGCTGAAAGATGAAGGGCAAAGAGGCCCCAGATAAGCTGAACAGTTGAACTGGATAAGAGCTGGAGATGGTGATTGGGGAGGCCCCCTCCGAACTACACCAATTGCGTTTCAATTGGGACCGCAACCCTTCATGACTGCTGAGTGCACCAGCTACGGCGGCTTGAGGCCATTCATGCTGCCATGACTGGGCCCTCGATCTCATTTCATTGGGACCTAGTGCCATAACCACAAAAGGAAGGTTGGGCAGATGCACTGCAGAATGTGGCCTGTGCCCGGCTTCGATGGAACACAAGCAAATACTTGTCTGATTTCTGAGGCTCTTTCTACTGAGTGAGGGGGGGTGTTGGGTGCTCAGCAGCAGAAGAAATGGCTTGTGAGAATGCATCTGAACTGAGCAGGGCAAAGATACAAAAACATGGCAGCATTTTTGAACTGTGAGCAATCAAACCCACCTGAGCCTGATTCTTGCTACTCCTGATTGCCCTTTGTGCAAGGGAGACCTAGACCCTGGGAAGAGTGCCTGGGAGGGAACAGAGAGAGAGCCGGGTGGGTGTAGCACCTACATGAGATGAAGCACAGAATCACTGATGTGTATGTGGTCATAGATATGTGTAATATTTAGCATACATGTTGGTAAAGTACTTTCTTTCAAAGATAAGCACTGACTGGATGGTTACTTTATTGGGTCTGTTAGCTGATTGTTGAGCGCTGAGCTCAAGCACCCTCACACTACCTCCCTGAGACGTCTGTGACTATTTGTCCTTGCTACTCTGAGAGTCAAGTTTGAAGGGGTTGTTCTTGGTCCAGTTTGTACAGCCATAATAGGATGGACCCTGTGACATGAGTGGCAAATGGCCTAAACCCCCATGGTTGAGACTTATTTACCTGCCCCAGGGCCCCCTAGATGGGGTCTGACAGTCGGTTACCCTCACATTAACAACACCTATATATTGTGAACCATTGGTCATGACAGTAACATTCAAGTGCAGGTTGACCTGGCTGAACCTCTATTATTTTTAGAGGCTCCTGAAATCCAATGATCATTGTAGCTTTGGAGCAGCAAGCCAAAGCCACATGGGCCAAAGGTGCCATGGGAAGTTCTTAGTGTGTCACTCATGAGGGCCCTTTGCAAGCCTGCCTTTAAATCAATATAGAACAATAATCTCAACCCTTACCATATTTAGGGGTATATTTACAAAGGAATAGCGCCACCAGAACTTTTAGCGATGTTCTGGTGGTTCTATGCCCTTCTCCATATTTACAAAGTGGTACTAAGCCACTTTTACTGGCTTAACGCTGCCTTGTAAATACGGCCCCTTTACAACCATCACTTTGCGTTAAAGGGGCGGGCAATGGGTGTAGCTGTGGCTGTTCCACTACAACATCCATTGCATTTTGACGCTGCCCCAGCTTTACAAGGATGTGTAAATCTGTGGAGTGCCAAAAAGTAACGCCGAGCAATAGCAGGCGTTAGAATGGCGCACCAAGGAGAATTACTTTTATTTCTCCTTTTTTTTGCTCTTTCCATGTGTACTGCGTTCTGCAGCACACATGGAAAGAGCAAAGCTCCTTTAATAATTGGTTATGTGCAGGAAGGTGTTCCTTCCTGCACATAAACAATCATTAAATAATGACGAATTGCTACTTTTATGTGTGTTGCAGAATGCAGCCCACATAGAAGTAGCAAATCGCCATTATTGATTGTTTATGTGCAGGTAGTGACACCTTCCTCTACATAGACAATCATTCCCTGCAATGCAGGCACCCTTGCACTGTGGCGCAAGGGTGCCTCCTGGTTTTGCTGTTCTTTCCCTTTCCAAGTCCAGCTTCCCCTTCATTGGTAGATTCTTGATTCCTTGCACCTTTCTCTCTCCTTGTCCTTGCACCTGTGCTCCTCCCCTGGGCCTACTGCTATTTCTGCCTGATGAGCCCAGTGTGAAGCGGCTCGCATCTGACCTTACTGCTGAGTCTCCTTGCTCTGTTTGATCCGGCTACTATATTCCAGGCTTGCCTTTTGAATTCTGTTTTCATTGTTATTTGATATCATGTTCATCTTCTGATTAGTTATTTGTGTCTCTTGCCTGTCTCATGTTCTTCCTGCCCCTTTGTTAACATGTTTATTTTGTTCCTAGCTCTGACTGCACACATCCAGTCGTGTCTTTTATATGCAGATTCCTTTTCTTGTATTCTATGTACCTGTTCTGCCTACATATTCCTGTCCTGTCCTAGTTATTGTGCAGATTTCCAGTATTCAATGTTTTGTGTATTCCAGTCCTGTCCTGGACTCTTATTCCACTCTCAGCCCAGTTCCTGTTTCTGTGCATCTTCCACTGTTCTTCTTTGTCCTGTGTGTTTACATTATTCTGCTGATTTTCATTGGTTCCAAGGGTGGCACTTCGACTCCAAGGATTGTGCCTTTGGCACAGAGAACCTCCCAGACCTCCTTCTCCAGTGGAGCTGCTGGGTGTCTCCCTGAACTCTGTGAGATTAATCTGCTCATTGCCTGCTTTTTCAGCTCACAGACAGATCACTTCTGAGGAGCGGACACACGCTCATGTATGATAGTTTGTCTATCGTTTCCCTGTTCACTGCTTGTTCCAACCAGCTTCAGTCCTCTGCTTCTGTCCAGCTTTCCTCCTAGCCTTTAGGTACTCTCTTGTTTATATGTTTTACCTCTTCTCTTGAAATCCTTGCCCCTTTTGTCAACAAGCACCCTCCTGTTACCTTGCCCTGTCCCAAGCTTTGCAAGATCCCTGCCATATTAAGGTGGAGGGCACGGAAGTACTTTAACAGCAAAAAAGGAAATTGTTATACAGACCAGGTTGGGTCAAAAAATCACAAATGCAATGTGGTGTCCCATGAACATGCTCTGTGCAGGGGAGTGAAGGGAATGGCCAGTTGGTGGACCTCTTAAGTCTCAAAGGCCAGTGGGGCCCAAGAGTGGCTTCAGATTGCATAGGGTAAGGGATGCTGGGGGTAGTGAAAGGGACGGCACTTTACAGTAAACTTGAGGTTGTGCAAAGGTCACTGCACATCAGGCTGAGGCACTCTAGGTCCATCTCATCCTCTCTTGTGTTATTGCTTCTGGACACTCTCTTATGTCTATGTGGAGATGATCTCAGGATAGGAAATCTCCTTTACCATGCTGCTTTTACCATGCAACTCCTTTACCATGCATGCTTTTACCAAACAACTAAGATGTTGTGCCTTTACCACACATGATAAGTATGGGTAAGGCAAGTCTCTCTCTCTCTCTCTCTCCCTAAATATATATATTTATATGTGTGTGTGTATATATATATATATATATTACCTACTGGTGGTCGCTAGTAGGTAGATATAGTTAGGCCCTTTTTTCCATAGGAAATCCGCAACATTCTATTTGGAATAACGTTAGCGCCGATTGACGAATCTTCGCGAAAGTTTCCAAACTTTTGGCCAGCTCCGGACCGCTCCTATCCTGAAAATTTCATGGTGATTTGTCAAGCGGGGGCCGAGAAAAAAGGGGGGTCCCAAAACGCGTTTTCCCCATGCATTTTCCCATAGGACCTGTTGACGCAGCTACAGCCCGAACTGCTGAACGGAATTACACCAAATTTGGCAAAGAGGTAGTCCTCAGTTCAGACTCGTGCCTTCTGCTTAAATGGTGTAAATCTGTTCAGTAGTTCCTGAGAAAATCAAAAGTAAAGTCATAGATATATCTATGGCCTGGGAGGATCCGCGCACCCTCCCCGCACCCAGCGCTCACCCTGCCGTGCACGAGCTGTATTCTAATTGACTGTCAACACTCCAGATCAGGAAGTGTTGGCAGCCATCTTGTGCCTCGGTAGAACCGAGGCACAATAACCTAAAAAACAAACGCGAAAATCGCAAAAAGGGGGCAGGGGAGAAATACCCTGACCCCCTAGGCCTGCTCAGGGGGTCCCACAAGGACCCCCAGGGCCAAAAAAAGAATTTAAAAAAAAAACAAAAACGGCGAGATTCGCGCACCCAGCGCGAATTTCGGCCGAAAATGAAAAAAAAATTCAGCGCGGGCAAAATTAAAAAAAAAGTGTGGGGGAGTCCCACACTGCCCCGGGGACCGCCACTACCCAGGGTTTCATTACCATAGGTGGGGGGGCTCGCAGCTCCCCCAGCCCCGGGGACCGCCCCTGGGGCTTAAAACAATTTGATGTGGGGGGGATCTCAGGCTCCCCCAACCCCGGGGACCGCCACCCCCGGGGAAACTTGTACATGTTGGAGGGGGGCCATGCGGCCCCCCCTCCTGGAGCCTTGTATTGGCCCTGGGGACCGCCAACCCCCAGGGCCGGCTCCTGCAGTGTCCCGGGGTGCCCACCCCCGGGACACTGCTGTTTGCAATGACAGGGCAGGAGCCTTGCGGCTCCCACCCTGCCATTGCAAACTGCTTTGCGTCATTGAAGCGATAGCAGGGAAACCTGCTCTCACTTCAATGAAGCAAAGCAGATTGCTTTTCCACATGGAGAGCAGCATGTTAGGTGGCCAGAGGAGGGGGGCTACGCAGCCCCCCTCCATAATTTGTTTTTAAAAAAAGGCCCATACCCCTGGGAATGGGGTCCCCGGGGCAAATTATGGCCTTGGGAGGGGGGCCACGCGGCTCCCTTCCCGATTTTTTATTCATATATAAAAATTGGGTTCAGGCCCTGGGGGATGGGGTCCCCAAAAAAATAGAAAAAGAAGGGGGGGCTACACAGCCCCCCTTCTAAAAAAAAGATGGAAAAAAACGGGATTGGGCCGGAGGCCACGCCCCCTCCTTACACCACTCTGCAAACGCGCCCCCTGGCGCGTTTGCAGAGGGGGAACTAATTCCCCTTGAATACTGGGGGTTCCTGGGGGCCAACTAGCCCACCAGGAACCTCCAGTATGCGCCAGGGGGCTGCGTTGCAGAGAGGTGTAATGAGGCCATGCCCCTTTTTACACCTCTCTTCAACACAGCTCCGTTGCGCTTACTGGAGGTTCCTGCTGGCCTAGTTGGCCGCTAGGGCACCTCAGGATTCAAGGGGACTTAATCCCCCAACTTAAAACGCACCACGGGGTGCGTTTGCACAGTGGTGAAGGTAGGGGGCGGGGCCTGAGGTGATACTGTGCAAACACGCCCTGTGGCGCGTTTTAAGTTGGGGAATTAATTCCTCTTCAATCCAGAGGTCCCCTAGGGGCCAACTAGCCCACCAGGTACCTCCAGGAAGCGCCACGGAGCTGCTTTGCAGAGTGTTGTAAAAAGGGGCATGGCCTCTGAACACCTCTCTGCAACGCAGCTCCCTGGCGCATACTGGAGGTACCTGGTGGGCTAGTTGGCCCCCAGGGGACCACAGGATTGAAGAGGAATTAATTCCCCAACTTAAAACACCCCACAGGGCGTGTTTGCACATGTCACCTCAGGCCCCTCCCCCTTCCTTTACCATTGTACAAATATTCCTCTAAAACCAGCCGAACTACGAATTCCGATTTACTCAACTGTTATCAGGAGAGAACCCAGGGCTGCATCTTTTAGCTTAGCACTGACCCTGAAAAATAATTCTAAGCGTACTTACCAGTAACTTGTATTTCCTTCCATAGGAATCCATTGTGTGGTTTTCAGCAGAAAAGTTTCAGTGTCCATTTTTGAAACGTACAAATATTCCTCTAATATCAGCCGAGCTACGAATTCCGATTTACTCACCTGTTATCAGGAGAGAACCCAGTGCTGCATCTTTTAGACCAGCACTGACCCTGAAAAATAATTCTAAGCGTACTTACCAGTAGCTTGTATTTCCTTCCATAGGAATCTATTGTGTGCTTTTAAGTAGAAAAGTTTCTAAGTGTCTATTTTCACAAACTAAAAATATTCCTAAAAAATCGTCTGTATGACTTAAACACATTCTTTCAACTGTTTACAGGAGATCCTCCTGTGCTGGATCCAGGATCCACCACTGAGTAAGAAAAAGTAACGATAACACTACCTATAGACTCATCATACATGCTGTCAATGATCAATAGAACACTATCAAATATTCTTATACACCTATATCGACATTACCCACCAGCACACATCCTAATCACTTATGAAGTCATCCTACTCACTTATGCAAACAATGGATCATACTTACTTTTACTTAGCTATACACTTATAAAAACACCACTTCATCTATTCATATAGATAATAGCTCATACTTAGTGTGTTTTAAAATCACTATTGCAACTATACAGGTATCCATACAGTCACTCATACAATCACTGAGTCTTATGTATTATTATTTATATACAACAACTGACACATACACTGGCTTTTATTTTTCTAGTTTGTTGGACATGTACCACCATTGAGACATATATTTGCTCATCGCCATACCCATAAAGATATTCACTCACCCAAACAACTGTTATAACATGTAGTTTTAACTTCATATACCTACTGAATCAACTATTCACACATCTTTGGGCAGTCACACACCCCCCACCGAACCACACACACATTCACTCTCCCATACAAATACTCAGTTAACTAATCAATAAATAATATAGACTTTCACGTAGCTAGTGACCAACTAGTGCAACAGGTTACACAACAACTGACAAATTGATACAGATATTCACACAGTTTAGTCACTATCCAATATATTTAGTGAGACACTATAAATTAGTCAAGTAAACAGTCAATCACACTGCTACTAAATCCTCCATCCAGATATTTATATTTATATATCCACTCATTCTTCAATGCAAATTGCTATATATATAATACATATTTAAATAACGAACCAAACCACATTCTCTGGATGATGTCATCAGTGATGTAATCAGTGATGTCATTTGAGATGTCATCAGTGATGTCACTGACCATGTCATGAATGATGTAATATGTGACATCATCAGCAGTGGATTGCGGGCGCGCGAGATGTAGTTAGTACAACTAACTATATCGGAGGAATTTCAATGGTTTTGTTCGAGTGAAATGTCCAGCTAACTATAACACCCCTAAAACCTATTGTTTTTTTCAGTGAATTTCTAAGGTTTTTTAAATGCTAAAATGCTAATTCCTAACTATATCAGGCCTGAAACCTATGTTTTTTTCAGTGAATATATATATATATATATATATATATATATATATATATATATATATATATATATATATATATATATATATATATAAGCACTTTACGGCGAGTAGCACACTGCTCTGGAACCCAAGGTTAGTGCTTATTGTGATTAGTAATGTGCTCTCAAGAAAAATTGCATGCATTTACTCCATTTACTTTATGATCTTTTAATAGCCTTCCAGTATGGTCATTAGAAGGGCCTATGTGATCTCAGGTGAATGGTTAGTGAGATAGACAGGCTGGCGGAGATTAGTTAATGTTATATTACAGGGATAGGGTTTTAAAGAGGTACGGTTGTGATCTATGAAATGAGGTATCAGCCAATTGCATAATTACAAGAAGAAGGATTGAGGCAGACAGGCATGAGGCGGAGACGAGGCTATTCTCAGAAATAGACGGTATGCAGAGGATTAAAGGTAAGAAGAGGGACACTTTGAAGAAAGATTGGAGAGCAATGAAGCAGAGTAAATCAATGCCAATTTTTCACGCAGGGTTTAGGGCTATAGTGGGAGAAGGCTTTCTGAGTTATCAAGCATTTGAAGAAAGTGGGCTGTAGAGAGAAACACCATTATACATAGTGCTCCATATCCTGGGCAGACAGCTTGAACATGTGATTCTGAGTGTATACATAATTTAAACATTAAGAGCCCTAGCCTGCTGTGTGCCATGAATATGTGATGTTACATCACATGCGCTACAACGCATGCGCTTACAATGCGGTTGTTACAACGACAGCGTTGTTACAATGCAAACCATTACATCGCAAGGTGTTTCTACGACTTGCTGTAGAGGGCGTGCTGGACTTAGGAATAGTATAATTACTATTCCAACTAGTGTGCAACAGTAGGGAAGGTGTTGGAATAGTAAATTATACTATCCTTTATTTTAGTGCGCCTCCTACAGCAAGTCGTAGAAATGACTTGCGATGTAATGGCTTGCGTTGCAGTGGTGGCTGGTGACATTTGAAAGTGGTGAGGCGTAAATACTGCACTGCGGCGAGTGAGCGTAGCGAGTGAGCCCGACCCACCTTCGGGGGTTCTCCCCCGAGAATTTTTTTTTAAAAGAGTGGGTAAATGGTGCAGTTTTCAAGCAAATTTGAGTAAGGTGCACCGTCTAAATGTAATTCTTTTCAGGATCAAAGGACTACTGGTGCCAGAGCGCCTAGAGGTGCCACGTGTGCAGTGCACTGTATAACTGTCCATATATGCAGGTTTAAAGGACTGCCGGTACTAGAGCGCATACAGGCACCAATTTTACAGTGCACTTTATTAACGCCCTTTTTTGCCGGATCAAAAGGCTACTGGTGCCAGAGCGCCTACAGGTGCCACACATGCATTTACAAACAAACACACAAAACATAGAAACAGCGGTAAACACAGATAAACAATAACTTGCAGACGGACAAAAAAACACTTTGAAAAAAAACACCCACTTCAAAATAGCACGTTGTTACAGATACACCTTACACAGTCGGACCACATCAACCCTTCAACACACGTGCAACGACCGTCATACGCAGCACTTTATGTGTTCGATTATCCTGTATCACAAAACTTTACCTTAGCCCGATACCCTGCACTCATCCGAGTATAACGGCATCCTGCCCTACTCCAGTGCCTCGGGGCCAGGCACGGCTGCTTCTTGGCGCGTCTAGGTCGGTGTGAGGCCCGGCACTCTAGTATTCACTATATTGACGTTGTTTCAACAGTCCGGTGTTCAATTGCTGCGGTAAGCACTGGCAGGCAGGAGTCTTAAATCTGCAAATCCTGCCGGCTTCTGGAGCAGGGTGGTTTGATCCTCATTGCGCCTGCCCTGGTCCCTGCTGGTACCGCTGCCGGGGCATCTCGGGGTTCAGGCAAGAATAAGCCATGTGTCTGGGTAAACCAGCCTCACGAGAGCAGCAGCGGAAAGGGGTGCCCTTTGGATACATTTTGGCTGTGAAACCAGGTGATACGTGGTCACATTTCGGAATGTCCACTTGACCAAACTGTGTGATCTTCGGCAAGCAAGTTTCCTGATCTTCCCAAATCCAGAGCGCTTACAATCTCCACAGTCTCAAATTCTGCTTCAGAAAATGCATGTTTACATTGAAAGAGAGCAGTTTAATGCCAGCCAGCTTTGTACAGTCAAACGAAAAGCAACTGAAGCATGGCTGTCAAATTCAAAGTGCCAAACACAGCAGCATGGGTTAGGGTTCAGAGAGATATGCCCTCTGCAGAGACCTCAGGGATCCCCAAATCGGCTGTGGCCAGTAAATCGTTTAACCCCCCAAAAAAGAAAAATGCAAGGGATTCTGGCAAGTTTATCTTACGGTGTCTCAAAACGTAAATATCAAAAAAATAAAACTGCAAAATGTGCTGTACAGCAGTGCCCCAGACACGCCCACCACATCTTGTTGTGATCTGGTCTCGTCGCACACCAGCTGTTCAATGTACAAACCCCGACATTGGGAAGCCTCTGCTACAACAAAAATGTTCTGTGCAACGCTCCGTGTTGCTCCTTAGAGGTATATGGTTAATGTTGAAAGGATACCTCAGAATCTAAAACGCATTGGGTTCTGGTAACGTTAACTGAACTAAAAGCCCCTCATACTTTCCACCAAGTCTAAACAATGAACAAACGCTGCAACCACACAAAACCAAACCCACCCTGTCAACCAAAACCTCCTGCAGTTTGATGGCGTTCACTGATCTGAAAGTAAGTGCGCCCAAATAGAACAAGTGCTCAAAGTGCCATGACAATGGTGGTTGGTGCTTTACAAATGTGAATAAGGTAACAAAAAGGGGCAGCGCACTGAAGAACAGACCCCCGTCCCAATAGTTTAGAAAATACTGTCCTCCTACAATAAGCTGATCACACTTGAGTGGCTTCTCTGCACTGTATCTACTGTCACTAATCCTCGAAGCATGAGCTACCCTGAAAAGAATGCAAGCGTTTCCAAACAAGTAATTCATGTGCCCTGCTCATGCCATGACGCTTGCAATTTATTGATCACATAAAAGAATTGTACAACCTCATAGTCGGGGAATACATTGTTAAAAGGTAAATAATTTTTCTATTGACTTAATCCATAATTAGCAGCTGCGGCACAGGCCAGCATAGGTGATTGTTTGGCGCACAGCGAAAAATTCAAAAATACTTATATGTAAACCAGTCACGGCCGGCATGACTCGGGGGGGTACGTGCGCGGGGGTGGGGGGGGCGTTAAATTAAATGAATAAATAAAAAAATAAAAACTTACCAGGCATCTCCTCCGCTGGTCCCACGTCGCATCATATCTCCAGACGTGGAACTAACTTCTCCCTGCTCTTTTGCTTGCCTGGCAAGTGACAAATCAGAAAACTGGATGAGACTGCGGGTGGCTACTCGTCAGTATCCTTGCATTTGACAGGGCATGGAGTGACTGTACGTCACCGCCCGAGCAGGATCCTATCTTCAGACTACTGCACTACACTAGGCATGCACAGCATACCTAATGTAATGTCAATGGAGTGGGGGGCTGAAATAAAAAGTGCTCTTCTCATAGATGCGCAGTCGGAGTCTGGACTCCTGCTGCTCAACTCGCCTGCGTGCGCTGTTCGTTTGTTGTTGACTCATGCGCACTTGAGGCTGTGAAGCAGCTGCCAGCACAGGTCAGGCCGGAAATGTAAACGGACGAATTGTCAAAGCTGTCAATTCATCTGCTTACATTTCTTGCTGCCCGATTTCCTAGTGAGGCGCTGCCCCGGCGCCCCTATGGACCAGCCGCCACTGCTGCGTTGTAACAACGTGGTCGCTATAACGACCGCTTTGTAATTGCATGCGATGTAAACGCTGTTTCCCGTCTGCCATGCCTAGGACACCTCTTTTAAGCAATGCCTGGAACATCCCAACCTTGGTACAGGGTCTATACGCTACACCAAAAAGAGAAGTTCTTATTTAAAGATCTGCCTTCACCATTCTATACATAGAAGGTTTTTTCATTCACTCACTAAAACTTAGTTATTTGGCACTGGCCGAGAATGTCTCATCAATGCGTAAACTGATTTATATCCTGTTTTGTTACCGAATCCCTTCCAAGTGTATGTTGTGTGTCTGACTATTGTAATGAAGGCCTGTGGGTTCCATTTGGATGTCCCGGACATGTTTCAAAGCACAAATTGGGGGTGACATTGTTTTCCCAGACAGTGGAAGGGTATCAGGATGCAAGAGGAAGGAGACCTAGAAAGTGAAGTGAGAGCAAATGAGACTAGGCTCCTATGAAAATTGATTAGGTCCTTCCTGTAGCACTGCCACGTGGTAGATAATGAGTGTGAAGGGGGCTGCAGTCTCCGAGAAGGGTCTAAAACAACCCTTTTGTCTCTTTCCAGGTCACTGTCTTTATGGCTGTTCATAGCCAAGTGCAGATCGTTCACACCTCTTTGTGCCTCTGTTGTTGGTGCTCCATACTGGAGATTATCCTGTTGTGAGAAGCATCACCCTACACAAAGACTGTGTCAATAGAGCTGCATAGAGAGGTACTTGAAAGAGAAGCCACTCCGAACCAGTTCTCCTGTCTGCTCCTCTTGTTTTGATCCTTTTGAAAATCTTGTCTCCATCACACCTCATAACAACAAATAAATGTGCTTCACTCCCACGCCCTCAACCTGTGAATGTGTACTCCCCCGCCGACAGGCACTACCTTCTGCCAGAGGAGCCCGCAGACATCAATCCTCATAGATTCATAGATAACCACATTAGGCCCGATTCACAAAAGTAATCTGAGACAAAATCCCAACTTTACGATTTTCGGTATTCACAAAGGGCATTTAGGAGTAGTAAAGTTAGGATTTCTAACTTTTCGGTATTCACAAAGGGCATTTAGGAGTAGTAAAGTAAGGATTCCTAACTTTACTACTCCTAAATGCCCTTTGTGAGTACCGAAAATCGTAGTTAGGATTTTGACTGATTACTTTTGTGAATCGGGTCCAATGTCACTATGCGCAATTCTCTGACACGTGCTTTCCCTCACTGAATTGACACAGACTCTTTGAGTGATGCTCCAAAAGAAATGTATTTGAAGTTTCATGATTATATATATTACCTACTGGTGGTCGCCAGAAGGTAGTTGTAGTTAGGACCTAGTTCCCAAAGGAAAAGAGTTTCTGGTTTGCTAATAACTTTGGCGCCGTTCGATGAATCTTTACGAAATTTTCAACATTAATGCGCCACTCACTTAAGCAGCTGTATTGAAAGTTTCAGGGTGATTCATCATGGAGGGGCTGAGAAGAAGAGGGTCCTTAAACATGTTTTCCCCATGCAATTCCTCATAGGGATTTTGACCGCAACTACATCCCGAACCGCTGGGTGGAATCGCATCAAATGTGGCAGAAAGGCAGCTTTTGGTCCAGAAAGCGTGCTTTTTGTCATCTGGTGTAAATCTGTTCAGTAGTTTTCGAGATATTACAAGAAAATCTAATTTGTATATCTTGGGACGAGGACGCTCCGCGGATCCACCCATGGTGGCTCGGCGACCTCACGCACCAAAGCAAGGTCCTGACTGGCTGGACGCAACTTGACAGAAAAGTATTGGGAAATGGCCCCCGGGGCTGTAAATGTGATCTAAATTAAATGAAGGTTAGAACTTTCCTGACCCCATGTGTCTGTTATGAATGTTGTACAATGGGCAGCAAAATGCCAGAATCGTGTTTTTCGTCACGCCTGAGATCTGTGAAGTCATCACGGGGCTTAGCGTGGCCCCCATGTAAATCCGCAAATTTTGCTGCGAATCAAAAAATATATATATATTCTCACACACCCACTCTGACACCTATATAGATACTCTCACACCCACTGTGACACCCAGACACTCTCATCAGACCCAGACAGACTCTCTTATACCCACTGTGACACCCAGACAGATACTCCCACATCTACAATGACACCCATACAGACACTCTCACACCAACTCACACACCCAGGAAGACATTCTCATACTCACTCTGGCAACCATACAGACACTCTTACACCCACTCTCACACCCAGACACTCTCACACCCAAAGACTCTCACACCCAGTGTCACACACAGACAGACACTCTGACACCCACTCTGATGCCCATATGGCCACTCTCACACCCACTGTGATGTTCATACACTCACAACCACTCATACACACCGACACTCTCACATCCAATCACACACACAGACACTCTCACACCCATTTGAACGCCCTTACAGACACTCTCACACCCACTCACAGATACAGAGATGCTCTCACTCCCACTGTGAAACCCATACAAACTCTCTCACACCCACTGACACACACACACAGACACTTCCACACCCACTGTGACAACCACAGTTGCTATGGAATCTGAGCCAAAGCACTGTGGGGGGAAAGGTTTCTGAAGAGAGTGTACTCAAACGTAAAAGTAGATTTAACTAGACTCATTCCTTATTATGAGGAGTTATTTTCTAAATCAGTACCATCTTATAAAGTTAAATGTAGATGCAAACTTATAATAGTATAATATTTAATAGTTTAACAGACTCCCACATAGGTTTGAGAATCCACCATGAAGTTACACGGGGCAGCGCTGAGTGTATAAGTGTGAGAAAAACAACCAAACTGGGCTTCTTCGCAGGAAACATGGAAAAGGTTAAGGGAATGCTGAGCATTTAGAAGTGGTATAACAAAAACAAGATGAAAGGAAGCCTGTGATTTGTTAACTAGAGCTGCATAAGTAAGAGCACATGGTGATGGTTAGCCATTTTACCTGCTTTTCTACTGAGAGAGGAGGTGGCTTGCAGGAGTCTGACTAGCGATTTGAAATGAAAACAGATTTTACCAGACATATAAATAAAATTGACAGAACAGCAAAGAGCTTTTACAGGTATGTTAATTAGGTTGTGGAATATAAAAGTACATTCAGAAACAAATAGTGAGTGTATGTAAGCTGAATAAAAAGTGTAGCTTCCAGACAGTATACTAGAAGGGTGCTTAGATGAGAACATTAACTAAAAATGCAGTGTGCAGGAAAGGAGAAAGAGAAATTGGTATACTATATTATTAATTTTATTATGGCAGTGTAAATTAATGGGCTTGAAATTGGATGTAGGTGCTTGATTATGGTATGTAATTTAATAGTATGTCATTTGCATATGCTCACGCAGTCAGGCAGGCACTTACAGACCCAGTTACACTCCAAGCACTTATGTAACCATCACTCATATAGCCAGACAGTGAATGCCACACTCACTTATATACCCATAAAACCATTCACACATTTACTCACCTGTACGTCCATGTTTGAGTACTAGTTTGCCCTTAGAGTCTACAAGGACATCCACAGAATGCAATCTGCACCACAAGAAGAGTTTTAGAAGGACTACTTCAGCACTTGAGAAGGGAGAACCCTGATTGTAGTTGACCTCAGAATCAGGGCCGCTAAGGGTACTGCCTTGGAGAGCGAAGGAAATGAGTATAGAAATGACTAGGGAAAGGTCCCAGAGGAGAGAGGGGGTCCCCCACAGAGAGAGAGCTCCCTACTTGATTTGATGCAGGAAGTACTGTCTCCTCCCAAACCCAGGGGCATATTAGCAAGGACTTGTGATAATTATCACAAAGTGCGCTTAGCACTGTTTTTTTTATCGACGGCTATCGCTGGATTTCATCGCACAGATAATGCGTTATCATCAACGTTTATCTCAAAGGCGATATTAAATCCAGCGATAGCGGCGAATCCCAACAATAACGTGAGATATCCAGCGATAAAAATCCCATCGCTAATGGAAATCTTGCTAATAGGCAGGTGAGGACTTAACCGTAGAATCCACCTCTCATTGACTATAATGGGTAAGTCAGGTTTCTACCAGGTGTAAAATCTAAGCGATAAACGTTGTTAGCGTGCGTTTTTTTATCGCTTCACGGGTCTTGGTAATAGGCGGAAGGTGTGTTTGCGACTGCTTTCAGTCGCTTTCAAGTTGGGAACGCCTCCTTTGCATGTCATTAGCGATAAATATCGCTGACATGCAAAGCAGCACCCAAAACGGTCGTTTTCGCCATAAAGCTGTCGCTAACAGCTGTTAGCGACAGCTTGCTGATAGGGCGATAAAAATATCGCCACTTTAGCGGCAAAAAGTGCCGCTAAAGCGGCGATACTGCCCTTGCTAATATGCCCCCCAGTCCCTTCAGGAGCTCAAGGACAGACAGGCTGAGAGGGACCTGAGGCTGCAGCTGGGCCAGGTCGCTACAGAGGAGAGAACAGCTGAGGCTGAGAGAGACTTGGAGTAGAAAAGGGTCTTGTTGGTTCATGAGGTGACTGTCAGGGAGGTGGTCTTGAAGACCAAATAGCTGTTAGAGTCTAGCAAACATGGTGGGAGCAAAACTACTGTGTCTAGTGTAACCCTGGGCGTAGTGGGCGTAGTGGGGCTACGTGGAGCATTGTGTAGTGTGGCCAAATCGACGCACACTCGCGCGCTCCGCGTAGCCCCACTACGCACCTCCCGCCTGCCTTCATTTTAAAATAAGTTAAAGTATTGTAAAAGTAAATAAAATGCCTTACCTGCGGTGCGGTGTCCCGGGGATCCCTCTTCCTTCTTGACGGCAACTTCTTCTCACAAATGCGCATGCGCGGACGCCCGCGCATTTCTCGCGAGAAATGCGCATGCGCATTTGTGAGAAGAAGTTGCCGTCAAGCAGTAAGAGGGAGCCCCGGGACGCCACACCGCAGGTAAGGCATTTTATTTACTCTTAAATTCTTTAAATTATTTTAAAATGAGGGCGGGCGGGCGGCGGGTGGCGGGTGGCGGGCAGCTCTGCTTCGCTGCGGCGTGTGCGTAGCACTGCCTGCTACGCCTACTTCGCAAAATGCGAAGCAGGCAGCGCTACGTACACTCCGTGGGTGGAGCGGAGCACTACGCCCGGGCTTAGTCTAGTGCAGAAGAGTTCACATACTCAGAGACGTGGTGCCTGACTGTAAGGAGGGTGTGGAAATATGGATTTTTCTGGTCAGTTATGTCCCCTATCTTGGACCCCAACGGTTCTATGTGCATGTTACAAGTACATGTATGTTCCCTCCAGTTCTAGTTATGAAGACGCAAACACATGTGCGTCCACCGTTAACATGTCCTCTGTTGACCCGCCATGAATGGGCCGGATATTCCATTCCTAAGTATGAAAGGCCACCGGCTTTATATGGTTCACTTATGCCATTTTACAGTCCAGGCAAGTAGGCCCTGATTCTGTCGTCAAACTCTTCTTGCCTTCTGCCTCTGAAAACTCCAGTCTGAGCCTGCATCTGTGACCATGAACTTTGTCTCATTCTCTGCGCGGCTCACGAAGCCTGACATCAGCCTATTCTCTGCCAAGAACTGTATTTCACCTTCGAGTTATCTGCTTCACCCCTCAGCCGATGCATTCCTGTCTAGTAGTTTAAGTAAACATTTCTTCCAGCTACCGAGCAAAGGCTCGGCTTCTCTGTCTTTATGCAAGTAATTCATAGTCCTGTTACCATGGAATATTCCTACCCCCTCGCATTTAGTGTAGACACTTAGACGCTTGTACACGCACGCACAGTCAGTATAGAATAGATTCTGTCCGAGAGTCCTTCTTTTGTGGATAACATAGTTCTTTAAACATAGGATGTTAGATATGATTTGGGATTAGGTTGACTTGACCCCCCAGACTTTTCGTCTCCACATGTAGAGCTAAATGTCAAGTCCCCTTCACCCCCTAGTTGCACGTCAATCACACGTCATGCTGCTGCGCGCGCATCTATGCCAAGTATTATCTTATAGATCCACCTATATATGACATCATAACCAATTATGTTCCTTTTTACTCCTTATTACACCCATTTTCGGTTACGCATATGAATCATCATTTTCCTTATCAATTGTTACGCCTACTGCATTCGCTTCATCGTAATGTATGTACTATAAAAGTCATTTCTTGTCAATAAAGTATGTACTTCACTTCCTGAACCTCCGTGGTGATGGAACTTGGAGCAACCGATTATAATCGATCATTGGAATAAAGCCCATTCCGAACCTCTAATACCACGGATTCTGCCTCTCATTTTACTGAGCTATTTTATTATGTTTCCGTATCAAATTAAGTCCCGGTAATGAATTTTATTTACCACATGAATGGTGCCCGAACAGGGACACTTTCTCATCTCACGCGCCGGCGGTGAGTTGCAGGCCCGGTCTCCTGCCACAGCTGGACGGACAATAACGCGTACCAGCAGGATTTCCTGTATCTCCCTCCGGTCAAGCGGGGGCGACTGAGGCTGCGATCAACACCCAGACGAGGCGGTGAGAAGTGCGAAGTATCCCGACCAGAGCCTAGCTGAGAGAGCAAGATCCGAGGTATACAGAGGCCCACCAGTTCGAAGTCGAGTCCAGTTTCCGACGAGTCGAGTCCAGTCCAGTCCGGTCCAAGTTCAGTTTCCGAGGCCTTCCGTTTCCGAAGCTACCCGGTGAGTACCATTGCTGGGGAGGCATTTCTGACGTGCACATAGGTTGTGCCGCTCAAGACGGGTTTGGGTACACAAATCCGGTCTGCACTGTTTTAGCAGTGTATATGTACTGTATATGTACTGTTTAGCAGTATATCAAGTATTCCGAAGTATCTAGTTATTGTCAAAGAATTATGCTTGGTGATTAGCTATGCAGACGATCATCATTGTTGGTTATTTTAAAGGTTAAAAAATGTTTAATGTTTAATGTTTAATGTGTTAAACGTCCTGCATATTGTGGTATGAATGGTTGTTCATTATTGTGCTTTTGTACTAAGTGTGTTCAAGATTAAGTATCAGATCAGTTCTCAATATGCCGCTCTTTTCGAAACTAAGACAGATCACTACAAGAAAAGGGGTACTCGAAGAAGCCGTTCCTATTCCTCCTAGGGACACTCCAGGGTACTTCATGTATCATAAACATGGCTTAGACGCTATATTATTTCTTGATTTATGGGTAGACTACACCAAGGAATTACCAGAAAGTCAGAGGTGGCCCACAGCGGGAACCTGGGATACAGAGTGCATCATGAAAGTAGAAGAAGAGTTATGGAAAAGGAAAGTCAGACAGTCACAGAAAGATGCCGTTGAGTTATGGCGTAAAGAATCTCATAGACGTACAGAAAAAGCACGTAGACAGGAGGAGAAGAGTAAAGAGAATTCCAATAAAGTTCGAGAAAATCTATTAATTGAGGAAGGTATCCGAGTGAAATCAGAACAAGTAGACAGACAAAGAAATGCCCTTATGAATGGTATGTATCCCCTTCTGGCCGAAGGATTACCTAAGGCTACTCCAGAGATACCGAAAGACTTGCCAACCCCATTATTCCCAATAAAGGTACATCCTAAGGGGCATCCTAGAACCGCAGAAGATGTTTTTCTTTCCTCATATTTAGATGACGCAGCTCCCGAGTATGCTAATTCCGCCCCACATAGACCGCCTGTCAGGGAGGTTCAACGCCAAGACCCAGTACCCGTATCCCTACAGCAACAGATCGTGTCACAAGTTCCGACAAGCACATCTGTTTCTACATCTGTCCCTGCAGATACTTCTATAGCTGTGTCCACACCTATAGTTGCTGTGTCACGTTCAACGAATCCTTTCACACCCGACACCCCAGATGGGGCTACGGGAGGTGCTAGTAACATTTTTTCTACGCCACCCAGAATAAATAAACTTACTTTTCAAGAGTCAGCACACTCACGTACCCCCAAACTCATAAATGCCCGTACGCTTAAGGAACTTCTTATAGATTGCAGATATGACCCTGTGCCCGGCAAAGAGGACGAAATGACCCTGGCATCATTACGTATCAGACGAGCCGCGGTGTATTTAGGGAAGTTACCAGGAATGACTGCGCATCTAGATAAAATATACCATCTTGTCCAAACAGGGCGAGATCCAGAATGTATTAACAGAGCTATGGAATACCAGAAAGTGGAGATACAGGGGGAACTGTTACGTTTCCTCATAAATTGTGTGATCAGAAATGAAGACCGACCGGGGGTAGACCCGGAAGCAATGCAAATTCTTACCAGATGGAGCCAGAATATATCAGAAGGTAGACATGATAAACAAAATTGTATAATAGCCATGTGCCGAAAGATCCGTAAAGAAATAGAACGCCTACACGAAGAAAGATTAGCGGTAGACGAGTTCGAACAAAACGAGGAGGAAGGGTCAGGACTGCCCACAGGACAGTCAGACACCATAGCCTATGTAGGTAAAGGAAGATCTTGTAATAGTAATAGATGTCCTATTGACCCGATACGTCCGATATGTCCAGATAATAACAGGAATTTCCAAATACCTATAATTAACATCAGGTCTAACGAGCATTCGTTCCAAGCCGCCGACAAACTACTCCGAGAACGAAGGGGTTATCATTTCCTCGATTCTATGGATGAACAAGATTTAGCTAGGGCAGCTGTCCATTGGGTTGACAGTCCCGGAAAATATAGTGATGATACAGTAGCACGCACATTTTTGAATCTCACCCCAGATGAACAGCGGTTAGCTGGGATTTATATGATTCAACAACTCATTATACTATATCAGAGTCAGCATTCGGACCCTGGTCCCTTACCTGACATATTGACTGAATTGCTTATGAATAGATGGAGAGGTTCAGGTACTAAATTAATTAAAGAAATTCTAGAATCAAGAAAGCAGTATATTCTTTTTGTATGTTCAGACCGTGTCTCATTTCCCATCAAGGAAAGAACCACGTATTACATGGATAGACAGAATCCCTTACGAGAAGTGCACCCAATAAAGGGCGAGGACAACGAGTTTAAGCGCGTATTTGTATATACGCCCATATCAAAAATAGAATTGTTAGAAATGAAGAAAGTGGTACCCAGTCATGACAAAGATCCAGCGGGTTTTCACCGAGAAATTAAAGACATGTTACTCATGGGAGAGTATACCTATCCCGACATTATGACAATATTAAAGGTATTGATGCCTGCTGGCATTTATGAGAAACTCAGGGAAAAGGAGTGGGAGGTAGGAGACAAAAAGATAGAATGGTGAGTATTAGAAGTAGAAGAAAAGGCCCGAACTGCAGGAGCAGGACTCGGGGATAAAACTAAAGCACTACCAGGTTTATTAGTACAGGTACTGCCACGTTTATTAACTACGAAAAAGGAAGATTGGGGTACAATTTCAGCCTGTAAACAGAAGCAAGATGAAGACACTAGTGATTACTATGCCCGATTTGAAAAATGTTTTGGTATAAATAGTGGCCTAAAAGCAAGTAGCGAATCATACCCACATCTGTTTGTAACAAAATTAGTAGAAAATGCTCTGCCCCAAGTAAAGAATAGAGTATTAAAATTCGAGAGTACCTGGCAAGGTAACACTCCATCACAAATGTTACAAATGTTACAGTACCATCACAATAGAATTAGAGAGGAACAAGAACATGAACACAGACGCATGAAAGACACGAAAATGAAAATGTTAGTTTCTCAGACAGTCCCAGCTGAAGGACATAAAAAGGGTATGACACATTCCGGTGATTCAGCCGGACCTGTAAAAGGGACATGCAATTATTGTAAAAAGCCAGGTCATTACGTACACGATTGTCCAGTTTTGAAACATAATATCGCCATAAGTAAAACACAAGAAAGACCACGGCCACCTAGACAGGACCAGAATGAACAAGGAGCTCCGCAGCATGCACAGTCCATGCCAGCTTCACAACAGTCTATACAGTTTGTGCCAGCTGCACCAGCGCTGCCTGTTGCTGCCACACAAACCACGACACGACAACTGTACCAGACCGCACAGTACGACTATCCTGATTATCAGCGATACGCATGAACAAGCCTAGAGAGGGAAGTTGACTTACCCCTTATCGAGATCCCTGTAGATCAAGAAGGACCTTATGTACATAGTGAATTATTAGGCCAAGACAGAAAATTTTTACTCGATACAGGGGCAAGTCGAACAACCATAAAACGTAGTGAAGTTCCAGGGGCACCCCTCTCAGGCTCACAGAATATTTCCCTTGGTTTTTCAGGAAAACCTATTGTTAATGAAGTGTCACAACCTCTTCCACTTACGATAGGACCTTTGACCCGAACTACCGATTTATTGCTTACTAAATCATGTCCAGAAAATCTGTTAGGAATAAAAACACTGAAAGCTCTAGGAGCTATAATATGTTGTTCTCCGGAAGGAGTAAGGTTGTTTTCACGTGATTTTAAAGGTCATTATGTGTCTAGAGACATGGATCCCCGATTGCAGACTTTACCTACACATCTATGGGCACAAGGCCCTACTGATGTTGGATGCATGAATATTACACCATATCGAGTCACATTAAAGGCAGGAGTGGTGCTACCACGAATGCGACAATACAAGTTACCACCAGATGCTGTAGTGGCTTTACTACAAATCATTGACGAGCTCATTACCCAAGGAGTAGTTGTAGAAACAGACTCCAATGTATGTAATTCACCGATAATTCCGATTCTTAAACGAACAGATCCAAAGGCCCCGCCAGTATATCGATTGGTTATTGATCTGCGCGAATTAAACAAGTGCATTGTGCCACAATTCCCTGTGGTCCCTGATATCTCGTCATTACTGACAGCTATTGATTCCGAAGCGACATTCGTAACTGTAATCGATCTCAAGAATGCCTTTTTCAGCGTCCCAATAGATCCAGAAAGCCAATATTTGTTCGGATTCAGTTTAAATGGACGTAGCTTTAAATTCTCACGCGCACCTCAAGGATTTACAGAAAGCCCCAGCATCTATAGCCAAGCACTGAAACGAGAACTCGACAGTATCCACATGCCAGTTAACACTGCTCTGCTTCAATACGTCGATGATCTGTTGATCACCGCGAGAAGTGAACCCGAATGTGAGAAAGCATCACTGACAGTTTTACAATTTCTAGCTGAAAAGGGACACAAGGTGTCCCCTTCTAAGCTGCAATTCTGTGTCCAGCGAGTTATTTATCTTGGACACTCGCTGTCCAAGGAGGGAAGGCAGCTTACACCCGACCGCATTCAGTTAATAGCTAACATGCCAATACCCAAGACACAAAAGGAGGTACGGGCTTTCATAGGCCTCACTTCATACTGTAGACAGTGGATCCCTCAATATGCATTTCTAGCAAAATCGCTCATTCAGTTGACAACACAGGAGGCAGCCACATCGACTGTTCTCCCTTGGACTCAGGAACATACACAAGCTTTTGAAAGCCTAAAGAAAGCTTTATGTCAAGCACCTGTTTTAGCAACGCCATGTTACAGAAAACAGTTTACACTCTTTGTTACAGAACGCGAAGGTACTGCCTTGTCAGTACTCACACAGGAACAAGCAGGAGCACACAAACCATGTGCTTATTTTTCTAGTACATTAGATCCAGTAGCTCAGGCTCTTCCTGCGTGCCTGAAATCAGTGGCAGCGACAGCTTTAGCAATCAGACAAAGCGATGCCATAGTGTTAGGACATCCATTGACAGTTCAAGTACCACATGCAGTAGAGGTTCTTGTAAATAGAACGCAAACACAACACTTGACTATAGCGCGACTTACAGGGTACGAACTTACATTGTTTCAGCCACACATAGAAATCAGACGCTGTAACACATTGAATCCTGCCACACTTTTGCCAGTAACCGGAACAGACCCACTAGCCCATGACTGTATTGAAGTTATTACTATAACGACGAAACCCAGACAAGACTTAACCGATGTCCCATTGTCAGATCCAGACCTGACATTGTATGTAGATGGTTCATGTATGAGAACAAATACAGGAGAGTTGGTGGCTGCTTACGCAGTCACAACAGATACTGAAGTCATTGAAACTAATCGTATAAATACTTTGTCAGCTCAAGCCGCAGAGCTTATTGCTCTGACACAAGCCTGTATTCAAGCCACAAATAAAAAAATCAACATATACACTGATTCACGTTATGCATTCGGAGTTGTACATGACTTCGGCGTGCTATGGCGAGAGAGAGGTTATTTAACTTCCCACGGTGCCCACATTCAGCACGGACCCCTCATTCATGCCTTATTAGATGCAATACATCTACCTACTGCAATATCAATTATGAAATGTAAGGCTCATACGAAGGTTACTGATATCATTTCTCAAGGCAATGATCTAGCCGACAGAACAGCTAAACAGACTGCTCGAACCCAAACATCCGACATGACAAAGACAATAGTCCCGATGCCGACACATTGTATGACAGTTAAAGATCCTACTTTTGACGTAATTGACATACAGACACATGCTACACCAGACGAAATAAAGAAATGGACTGAATTAGGAGGGATCCAAACGGACCAAGGATGGATGATGAAGGAAAAGTCTGTGTGGTTCCTTCCTGATTCAATGGTCCAAGTTATAGTTAACACTATACATAGTCCAGCACATCTAGGAGAAAAAGCTATGCTAGACAGCATTCAACACATTTGGTTCAATAAACATTTACGAGCAGCAGCCAAACAAAAGGTCCGTACCTGTATGATCTGTTGCCAGTTCAACCCAGGAAAAAGTGTTCCCGTAGAACAAGGTGGATTTCATCCTCCTAATCACCCTTTTGAAGTACTCCAGATGGATTATATCCAGATGGAACGATGTCGAGGATTCAAATATGTTCTCGTAGTTGTCTGCGCTCTGTCCCGCTGGACGGAGGCATACCCGGTTTCAGATTACACTGCCCCGACTACTGCCAAACAGTTGGTTTGAGAATTCTTCCCACGATACGGTTTACCACGTGTTGTTCACTCAGATAACGGCCAGCCGTTCTCATCCGAATTAATGAAACATGTTTCACTTTTGTTAGGTTATCAGTGGAAATTCCACTGTGTCCGACACCCTGAGGCAGCAGGTCTCGTAGAAAGACATAATCAGACCCTGAAAATTAGATTGTCCAAAATATGCAGGGAGAAAGGTGTCGACTGGGTAGTAGCACTACCAGTTGCACTCTTTTACACAAGAATGGTAGCACACTCTCGAACAGGGCTATCCCCGTATGAGGTGATCTTCGGCAGACCACCAAATATGTGGGGGACGCCTATACCACGCAAAATAACTGATATTGACTGTAATATGCTGACAGATTACTTGGCTTCCTTGATGTCTGCACTACAATCTTGTCGTTCACAGGTAGCTGCAGCCTTTCCCGACAACACTGAGGTGAAACCCCATGACGTAGTTCCGGGGGACCTCGTCCTTGTGAGGAATTTCGACCGAAAGACTCAGCTGGAGCCCAGGTGGAAGACACCCCAGCTGGTCCTGCTGACCACAAGGACAGCCGTGAAGATCGAGGGCAGGAAAGGATGGGTGCATTCAAGTCATATCAAGAAATTTCATGGACTTCCTTCAGATGTAAACAGCCCACCTCGTGTGTCCTCACCAATTGACTCAAAACTACCTCTGGCTGAGGCCGACAGTAAAGAACTTTATAAACTAAAATTAAGGCCTAGGCCGTCGGACGATTTGATTGTTTAAGTCCTCTCCTAGGTGAAGCGGTTGAATCTGTCTCCGACATGTATCGCCTAGACCTGAATCATGGACAGTCGCGAAAAATGATGAAACGACAGGCGTATTGTAAATCACTGCGTAGCCATTGCATAGTGACATTATTAATCTTGTTTTTCTTAAGTCTTTTAATAATTACTGCAAGTATATTGTTGCACATATATTACCCTATTGCCAGAAACGTTTACAATGTTACTGCTGAACATTCTTTTAGTGACTTACCCCCGCATGAATTGTCTTATAGACTTGCGCTGCGCAATAACACTTTCATTAGTATGTTACATCATTCCCATCAGACTAGTAATGCAACTAATTGTTGGGTGTGTGGCCGGCTCCCTCCCTATCAGAATTATGAAGGAGTCCTGCCTTTCTTTCCACATCCGTTTACACATAATGGCTCCTGTGGAGCATGGTTTAGTTTAATCAATTCCATAGACTCAGACACAGCCGTTTACCAAGACCAGTGGGTATGGGGAAATCTGAACCTAGTTTTATTCAAAGTCTGTTACCCTGACAAGGAGGGTCGCCCCAAAGGAACAGGAACTGATCTAGAAAATGAAGTATATGGATTAGGTAACTTTACTCCTAATCTCATGGTTCTAAATGTCGAATCCGAAATTGAACTAGTTTTACCAACCATGTCAGTATTCCCAGCGAAAGGTGAATTGTGTGTAAGAAAAGTTGGTTCCATACATATGGGCCATAGTAAATGCACTACTACAGTAGAATTCAGTGATCAAGGCAAATCTTCATTTAGAGCTTATCGCCACTCCTACTTTATATGTGGTCAGACTGCATATATGCGTCTACCTCTAGATTGGGATGGTACCTGCTACATTGCATTCCTTTTGCCACCTGTTTTCCTAGCTCCTCCTGATTATTATAGAAATATTCATTTAGTACACAACAGAGAGCGGAGAGATCTCCCGATAGTCGATTACACTGAAACAGCATGGGAAAAATACACAGATTTCAATAAAGGCATCTTTCCCTATATAGGTACTGTTACTAATAGTAAGCTGATACGTAGATTAACTAGAACCCTTGAAGCGGTAGTGAATGAAACTATTTCCCCCTTAGGCAATTTAACAGAAGAGCAGTCTGCTATGCGGATTGTTGTGCTTCAAAATCGTCTTGTCCTTGACGTCATCCTGGCTGATAGGGGCGGAGCTTGTAGGGTCATCGGATCAAGCTGCTGCGTATTCATACCAGAAAATTCGCCATCTGTATATAAAGCTATAACTCGCCTTCATAAGATTGTAAGCCAGATACACCAGAACCCAGGCACTTGGACTTGGTCCGGTTGGTTTTGGAGTGTGATATCAGCCTGGGGATGGAGAGTTCTATCATTCCTAGGTATTGGCCTTCTCATACTATTCAGTTGCTGTCTATGTCTACAATGTGGACCAGCGATCTGTGGCCTGTGTGCCACATCGTGTATTCCACCACCAAGATTTTATTCGTCACGGAAGAAGAAAGAAGAACAAATGATGCTATATGAACAGATCAATGGATTAATGAGGATTGATATCTCTTGACGGGCAAGTAGGGGACAAGGAGGGAATGTGGAAATATGGATTTTTCTGGTCAGTTATGTCCCCTATCTTGGACCCCAACGGTTCTATGTGCATGTTACAAGTACATGTATGTTCCCTCCAGTTCTAGTTATGAAGACGCAAACACATGTGCGTCCACCGTTAACATGTCCTCTGTTGATCCGCCATGAATGGGCCGGATATTCCATTCCTAAGTATGAAAGGCCACCGGCTTTATATGGTTCACTTATGCCATTTTACAGTCCAGGCAAGTAGGCCCTGATTCTGTCGTCAAACTCTTCTTGCCTTCTGCCTCTGAAAACTCCAGTCTGAGCCTGCATCTGTGACCATGAACTTTGTCTCATTCTCTGCGCGGCTCACGAAGCCTGACATCAGCCTATTCTCTGCCAAGAACTGTATTTCACCTTCGAGTTATCTGCTTCACCCCTCAGCCGATGCATTCCTGTCTAGTAGTTTAAGTAAACATTTCTTCCAGCTACCGAGCAAAGGCTCGGCTTCTCTGTCTTTATGCAAGTAATTCATAGTCCTGTTACCATGGAATATTCCTACCCCCTCGCATTTAGTGTAGACACTTAGACGCTTGTACACGCACGCACAGTCAGTATAGAATAGATTCTGTCCGAGAGTCCTTCTTTTGTGGATAACATAGTTCTTTAAACATAGGATGTTAGATATGATTTGGGATTAGGTTGACTTGACCCCCCAGACTTTTCGTCTCCACATGTAGAGCTAAATGTCAAGTCCCCTTCACCCCCTAGTTGCACGTCAATCACACGTCATGCTGCTGCGCGCGCATCTATGCCAAGTATTATCTTATAGATCCACCTATATATGACATCATAACCAATTATGTTCCTTTTTACTCCTTATTACACCCATTTTCGGTTACGCATATGAATCGTCATTTTCCTTATCAATTGTTACGCCTACTGCATTCGCTTCATCGTAATGTATGTACTATAAAAGTCATTTCTTGTCAATAAAGTATGTACTTCACTTTCTGAACCTCCGTGGTGATGGAACTTGGAGCAACCGATTATAATCGATCATTGGAATAAAGCCCATTCCGAACCTCTAATACCACGGATTCTGCCTCTCATTTTACTGAGCTATTTTATTATGTTTCCGTATCAAATTAAGTCCCGGTAATGAATTTTATTTACCACAAGGGGGTGATATAGACAGGTTGTTTCAGGCATATGAAGTAGCCCTAGAGGTACAGAAGATCTCTGAGGAGGATTAGGGAGGATTGGGGAGCTGGCCTTTGGAGTCATATTCCTGGTAATGGAAGAGACAATCAACTGGCACTAGAGAAGGAGAAGAGTTTGAGATATCCCATCATGAAAGAGGCCCTTATCATTAAGTATGAATTCACCCCAGAGGAGTGCAGGTTGAAATACAGGGGCAGTCAGAAAGTGTGTCACCAGTCCTAAAAGGATTTTTTGGGGTACTTTTGAAATGTATCTAAAAGTACTGTTGTTTTTTAAGAAGCTTTCTCTAACAGTTTTATACTTTTTCTTTTTTTTCAAAGAGAACTGGCAAGAAGGAACTGGTTTCAGACTGTGAAAAACATGACGGCTTAACGGCGAGCTTAGAAAATAATTAAATATTTCGGCTGACAGTACATTGCACATCTATGTCAATGGAAATGCAGGACTTGCTGCTTTATGGTTTTTCCCTCACTGTCTTTTGGAATGCTACATGTAATATACTGATCTATTAAAGAAAGTAGAGTCATCTGTGTCTGTTCAAAAATTCTGTGCACTTTTACCCACAACAGCACATGAATGTGAGGAGCACCTCTTCCTTGTTAATCTTTTTGAGAAAGAAAATAATCTGTAATTTCTCCAATAAGTGGATTTCCTTTGTTGCAGATGAAGGACAGAATAGTTTCAAATCTGTGCTTAGAGTGCCTGCAAACATTTGACGGATGCAAACAGCAAAGTTATCCTGGTGTCTTGAATTTGATGTCTTTATTGTTACAGTTTATTTGTGTGTAAAAGTCACGTAAGTCATTCCATGGAAATTCTCCACAGCTCAGAATTAGAATCCAAGTTGTTATTTTTTTGTACAATCTTTATTATTGTTTTTCCCCACTGTTCATTGATGATTCTTTCAACAGCTCATCACTTTTGGTGTGTGTGCATAGAACCTGAGAACAGTAAAAAAGGGAAAATGCACCCACAGAAGATAATTGTACGGTGACATGCATATGGCATTTCGCACTGTGAGTAAACCTCTCACTTACATTTTTGAACGGAGGTGATGATGGTTCTTCCAAGGGTACTGTGCAGGTGGACTGTCCTGCTACACCTACTTGGTCCCTCATGATTTTGGTATGGTCTCTTTCTGGAGTTATTTTTAAGTGCTTCCACTTACAAGTTAGCCCGTGTAAATAATTAGAGTGATTTACACAGGTACTGACACTCCCACATATACACTTATACAGCCACTCAAAGTCCCATATAGTCAGTCACAACACCCACTTATGTATGCAAACTGCTACTTAGATAGACCCATACACCCATAATTCACATACCCACTCAGTCACTTACATACCAAACCGCATACTGATACAGCAACTCATACACATGTTATACACTGATACACCCACTCACACACCCAAACACATACACCAATCCAGCTACTCACATACCCAGCCATACACTGATGAAATCACACACAAACTGACACATCCATGCACAGAACAATGCAGCCACTGAGACACCTGGGCACTCGCCAATACAGCCACTAAGAGACCCAAGCTCATACTGGTACAACCTCTGATGCACCCAGGGACATACAAATACAGCTACTGACATACCCAGACACACACTAACACAACTACTGATACACCTAGTCACACTCCGAAGTCACATATCAATACAGCCACTTATACATTGAGTCAAACACTGATACAGTCTCTCAAACACCCATACACATACTGATAGAGCCAGTGACACACACAACTACACACTAATACAGACACTAACACACCCAGCCAAACACTAATGCATGCAATAAGACACCCATGTACACACTGACGTACCCAGGCATACACTGAGGCATAGACTGACACACCCAGGCATACAGCAATGCAGGCACTGACACACCTAGGCAAACACTAATGCATCCAACTATACACTGAGGCACACACTGACACAACCAGGCAGACACCAAAGCAGAAAATGACCCAGTAAAACACTAATGCATACAATAACACACTCAGGCATACACTGATGCTTACAATGACACACCCAGTCATACACCGATGCATACACTGACACAACCAGGCATACAACATTGCAAACACTGACACACCCAGGCACGCACTGACACATGCACTGACACACCCAGGCATACAAGCATACACTAACGCAGACAGTGACCCACCCAGGCATACAGCAATGTAGACACTGACACACCCAGCCAAACACTAATGCATGCAATAACACACCCAGACAGACAATTATAAATAAACTAACACACCCAGGCACACACTAATGCATACACTGAGGCAACCAGGCACACATTAATGCATACACTAACAGACTCAGGAACACACTCATGCATACACTGACACTCCCTGGCACACACTGGCGTATACACTGACACACCCAGGCATACATCAATGCAGACTGTGACATAGCTGGGCATACACCAATCCAGATACTGACACACCCAGCCAAACACTAATACATCCTGTAACACACCCAGGCCGACACTGACGCATACACTGATACAGCCAGACATACACCAGTGCAGACACTAACACACCCAGGCATACACCAAAGCACACACTGACACACCCATCCAAACACTAATGCATCCAATAATTCACCCGAGTTGGCGATGAGGCGCGCGCAATGTAAATTGTTTTATTTATTTATTTATTTATTTACTTAACTCCCTTTGGCCATATGCCGGAGTTTACTACCCCCACCCTGCCCCTACACCGCCCCGCCTCACCACCCCGCAGCACACCCTCAGCGAGCCGCCACTGTAAAGCAATCCACGGCATGTAAGGCTTGCAGCTGCTGTACTTCCATTGAGGGGACACTTAAAATCTGTTATATCGGGGTAGATGACATGGGTGTGGTGGGGTCAGGAGAGCACATTCTCAGACCTTGATTATTAGTCAAGCTCTCGTAAGCTGAAATTCACTTCTAAAACAAAGTACACATTCAAGGCTGTTTCCGCAGATTCTTACACCAGTCTACAACAAGATGCTGCTGCATGAATGTAGCGATTAATACAAAAACTGCTTTCGTGCACATAAAAGATTCTTCTATTGTAAACTAGCGAAAACAAGAGAAGGAACTGCTTGAAGTCTAAAAACATGGTTGGCAGTAAGGAGCCAGCTTTGGTTACTTTTTTCGTTGCCACCATTTGTAGGTTAGACTTTTAATCACCTTGAAACACTGAGAATCCCAGCTACCCAGCTAACCACAAAGTGTGATCCTGAGCGCGTGTTTCAATACCTTCTTTCCTTTATTTACAAACATATAACGGGTGTACAGTAATGGTCTGAGCACTGGCTGTAAAAACAGTGCAGCCAATATTGGGCATCATATTCCAGTTTGGGAGCTTATACGGCCTGTGGTAGTGCAGTCAGCTACACCTCCTCGCTCCTGCTCTTGCTGACAAATTGCTTTTGCATATTTTGCACAGAATCTTTCTGTTGCTAGTATTTTAACTTTTGCCTCACTTTTAAAATTGTATTTTTAAAACTTGTTGCACTGTACTTGAATCTGATGTGTGGTGGGAGGTGGGAATTGAACCCTGAGAGGGAGGAATCAGGTCGGAAATTGGAGACCCCGCCATTTTGCTCTGACGGCGCGGTCTAGTTGTTAACCCTAGGGCCTTTAAAACGGGACGCTACGCGTGCGTGCAGTGGATGTGCCACCTAAGGCAAGCCCGTCTGCGCCCGTCAGTGTCCCGGAGGCATCCGACACCGGAAAGGCTGCCGTTTCCACATCAGGGAATCAGTACCAAAAAGATTATCGATTGTGTTACAGCAGAGAAAGTCTGATTGTAATAGTTCCCACTTCTCTATTGCTGTTGACATGAATTGCCTCATATGCACAGACTGCAAGTGGGTGGCTCTCACCCCCCAGGCGTAGGAGGGTATAGTGAGGTCGGGGTTTTCAGCCAAACTCGCCCCCCCCCCCGCTCCAGAATTCAGATACTGCGAACAATCCAAAGGCAACACTCCTGAACACGCGCTCTATGAAAAAGCTCCAAATCTTTGACCTCCTTAATGACCTCATACCCGATGTCATGTTTCTAACCGAGACAAGGTTAAATGAAGGGTCCAACCCCACTATCGCGAATGCGATCTCTCCCGGCCATCTGATAATTAGAAAGGATAGGCCTGGAGGTCGGGGTGGTGGAGTGGCTATTATTTACAAAAACACTCTCCCATGTGTATTACTACCCACTATAGAGTTGGAAGGAGCCGAGAGTCTCGGTTTTCTATTGACGGTATCTGTCCACCAGTCAATTGCAGGCATTGTAATTTATCACCCACCAGGGCCGGCCGGCCGGTTCCTGGAGTCACTAAGCAATGCCAATTCGCCTTTTGTTGCAAAATACAAGCAATGCCTGGTACTTGGGGATTTTAACATCCACATGGATCAACCCACTGACCCAGAGTCCTTGCAATTGTATGAATCCCTAAGTATCTTTAATTTGTTCTATGTTCTATTCACAACACATGAAAGGGGCCACATCCTAGATCAGACTTTCTCAACGAATAGGATTGAAATGGATCCACCCTCCCCTATTATCTGGTCAGACCACTCCCTGCTGGCTTTTAGAATACGCAAAGAATCAGTTCAGCCTCAATCCCAATGTAAACCACGTGCCACGAGTTTCAGGCCTTTCAATCAGCTGACTTTAGAGGCATTAGCTAGAGCACTCAAGAAACACCCATCTCTTTTACTGGCCACTTAGAGAGCGACGTACTCTCACTAGAAAATTGGTTCCAGATACGCGTGACTGAACTGGCCCCCCCCTAAGACCCGAGCGGCAAACGTCTGCAGAGCTTCGGCCCCATGGTTTACTGAGGCCCTCAGGAAAAGCAGAAGTACCTGCAAATGTCTTGAGAGAGTTTGGAGGAATAATTTTAGTCCCTCGGATAAAACGGTGTATAAATTGGCATTAAAAGCCCATTACGCCAAAGTTCGCGAGGATAAAAAGAAAATTCTGTCCTCAAAAATCGAGCAAGCAGGGAATAGCAGTAAGGAACTGTTCAAAATTGTTAAAGATTTCTCCTCCCCCGTGCCATTAATAGCCTTTTCACCCCTACAAATGAATGGACGAATCTCATCGCACAATATTTTTGTAAAAAATTACAACCAGTAAAAAGTTGCTTGGGGAATCCCCCCTTGCTAGAGAGGGCAACACAGACTGGTCCCCCCCTGTCTTATCCAACGCTGGAGGAAGCCTCCTGCAATTCCCTCCCTTCCCGTTGGCCGGCTCCCTGAAGATAATGAAAGCACTGAAATTCGGCTCCCCCTCAGACCCCTGCCCCGCAAAAATACTGCCATCTATTACAGAGGTGATTAACCCAGCAGTTAAGCGGGTCTTGAACCTCCCTCTCTCAGAGGGTTTGATGACTGACAGCTGTAAACACGGGAAAATCCTCCAGTTTTTAAAGAAATCTTCAGCTGACCCTTCTGTAGCCAGTAATTACAGGCCAATTTCGTTGTTGCCTTTCTTCTCCAAGGTCCTGGAGAAATACGTAAACAGGAGCATTTCTGATTTTGTTGAGGCCAATCATGCACTGCATCCTAGCCAGTCAGGGTTCAGAGCCAATTTTAGTACGGAAACAGCCCTACTGGAAGTCTCGTAATCTATTAAAACTACACTTGACAGAGGAGGCAAGGCCGTATTGATATTGCTGGACCTCTCCGCGGCTTGCGATACCGTGCCCCATGCTCTTCTTTTGTACAGACTCCAGGGCTGTGGCATTGGTGGCACGGTCCTCCAGTGGTTCACATCTTACCTGGATAGCCGCCAGCAAATAGTTTGGTCCTCCCCTTTTACAGCCCCTATCTCCCCGTAGAATGTAGGTGTTCCGAAAGGGATCTATCATAAGCCCCACTTTGTTTAATGTGTTTATGGCCCCCCTGGCACTTCTGGCAGAACAATACGGCGCTAAAGTAATATCTTACGCCGATGACACGCAGTTACTGTTCACCAGCGAAAAGGATATGGCCCTGAATGGGAGTGAGATAAATATCTGCCTGTCAAAGGTGTTCTCCTGGTTTAAACAGAACCAATTGATGTGCAACTCTGAAAAGTCCGAAATTATTTTCTTTGGACACAACCTGGGTGAGGAATGGCACAAATGGTCCCCCTGCAAGTTCAGCTACCACCGTTAAAAACCTCGGGGTGAAAATGGACCTGGACATGTCCATGAAGTCATAGGTCCGAGCAGTGGCCGGCACATGCTTTGGCCTACTGAAAATGTTGAGGAACTTCCTCCCACTACTCCCAGTTCCCATTAGGAAAACAGTAGTCCAAGCATTAATTATATCCCGGCTCGATTATGTTAATGTTCTGTACTTAGGCCTCCCTGATAATCTTCTTGGCCGACTACAGGTGGTACAAAACGCGGCGGCAAGAGCCATACCCATGGTAGGCCTCAGGACCCACATGACCCCTCACTTGAAGTCCTTGCACTGGCTTCCGGTTCAAAAGAGGACACATTTCAAAGCCTTGGTACTGACTTGTAAGGCCTTCTACAATATTGGGACCTCATATCTGAGGAACAGAATCCAGCGCTATGCTCCACCTAGAACTTTGAGGTCTTCCACCCGGCAGCTTTCGACTATTCCAAGGTTCTCTCGTTCCCGCTTGGGTGGTCGTTCCTTTCAGGTGGTAGCCTCTCAGCTTTGGAACAGCCTGGCGCCATCCTTACGTCAGCCTCAGGATCTCCTCAGCTTTAGGCGAGGTTTAATAACCTGGCTTTTCTTACAGTAGAGCAGCTGTCATGTGCGTGCCTGTACTGCTCTGTCACTGGTTCTCTTTCTCAGCGCCGGGACACTCCATGGAGTAGCCGTGCGCTTTACAAGTGCCCAGTAACATAACATAACATAACAGCTGTGTGCCTGGGGTACCCTTGGTAATGGAACTGCAGAACTGCAGAAGCTTCTGTGCTTCCTGGTAGTGGTGTGTGGGATAATGGGCAATACCCGAGTAAATGTGTACTGCCAGCGATATCCTGTTAAAATGGCTTCCTTTGGTGTGCAAGTGCTACGAAGACCATGTTCAAAAATATTAATTTTTTTTAATTGATCTTTGCGAGTGGACTTTGCAGTACCTTTTCCGAAGAAAACATGCTCATATTAATTACAAAGGACGATCTTAGGTTTCCGCGCATGTTCATTTGGAATTAAAGTAATCATCTCGACGGACAGAATGCTGTGGAAGTAGAGCCGGCCACGTAGCTGCTAGAGGTCAGGATGCTGTGCGCTATAGAGGCTGGTGGAAGCAAACAGTGGCTAGAAGTGATGTCATTATGGTGCAAGAAATAGCACTTTAATGTACATTTGTTTGAGTGGGTTTGAAATGCAGGAGGGCTGACATCCAGACATTTAAGAGGCCTGTACAAAACATGCTTTGGGAATTCCCATGTGTCTATTTAAAGTAGATACATGGAGGTACCAATATCCCATTATCAAAAATTGTAAGCAGAAAATGCAGCAGGTTTACCTACAACACAATGGGTACACAATGCACACATCTACAACAGTCGGTAGTACAGATCAGATTACCTTAGCAACAAAAAACGAAAGCTGTCTGTAGCCAGACACTAAAAACAGAAAATATTTCACAAAAAAGTGAATAAAATAGTGTCAGATTTTACTAGTTAACCTTTTATGGCTTCGTGGCAGTTTGTTTTTGTAATGCTACAACACCATTAATGAAACTAAATAAAAAATGTAAATTAAGTTCATTTAAAACTAAAGTAAATAGTGAGAGGTTAAAGGCAGGGCTTTAGGTCTCTCATAGTGGCGTGGCCAATGTAATTAAGGGCGTGGCTTAAAACACATAAGCTAAAAATCTGTGTTTAGCATAGTGTACTGCCTGACTTGTATTTTGCTGTTTCTGTCATTGCATCTAGATATATGATACAACTAGTAACATCATATCCACAACAAGTCAGGACTATTGGCTTTGTCAATGGTTAATTGCATAAGATAAATAAGCAGCAACTATGGCTTGAATATTATTGAAAAAGCTTCCACTTAAAGCCTTGGTGACACCAGGTCAATGTTGCTGCTCCAGAGTTTAAAAAAACAGAAGGGAAATTCAGAGAAAAAATGACTCTCTTTAAAGGATTTCCCTTCCCCTACAACGCTCACCTGTCATGACGTCATGCTGGAACTTCTAGTAAGCAGTGCAGTCACTGCAGTCCGGGAAAACAACGTGCTGCCTGTGCCAGGGCACAAGACCCGTTTCAAGGCCCCCTTAAAAAAACTGCCGGTGCTCAGACCCGGTGAGACCCGGCCCACTTAAAGCCCTGGTTAAAGGTGCAGTGCACCTGGAGTGTGCTCACTTCGTATTGCATCCATGGGTATGTTTGTCAGAATTGTAGGTGCACTGCGAAGATATCAGAGTAAATTGCACATAGCTGCATTCAGAGGTTTAAAACTCGATGTCTCAGCCTTTCATCTTTGAAGGTGAGAAAATATGAGCCATAGAGTTCAAAAATGGTGTTTTGAATGCGCCAAGAAGGAAGATGCTATTTTTAAAGCCCCCGGTTTTCTGACATTTTTATTTTGATATTTCCACCTGTATTCGCCCACAGTTACATGTTTCTAACTTTATCTCCACTTATCGTTACTTATTAACTGTGCAGTGAAAAAATGTTGCAATTAGTATTTTTCCACATCTATGCATACAAAATGATGAGAGTTTTGTTGTACTGTTGAGCTCAATGAAATGGAACAATTCATTCTTTAGTACAATTTTTCTAAATTCACTGTATCTTGTTTAATTTTGTGAAACAGCTTTTAACCGTCCAGGGGTGATGGAACTAGGGGTGAGGTAGATGCTGCAGTTCACACAGAGGCGGTTCAAGAAAGAGAATGGAAACAATTGAGATGCTTCAACCAGTTTTCTTTTCAACCAGTATCAGCTGTTTGTTCAAAATCAGTCACGATTTTTAAATATTAACAAGCATTTGCGATGCATTAGGTCTCGCATTCGCGAGAGTTTGAGCTATTGGCATTGTAAATGTCAATGCCTTCTAGTTTTGTGTTTTGAAAATCAGCAAGCGTCCATGTTTATGAGAAGCAAGGCTGGAAGTAAGTGGTGCCGTTACTGCCAGCCTTGCTTCTCGTAAGCAGCGACTATAAGTACAAAGTACGTGTTTATGTACCGCTTGCAGGTTTTCAAAACACAAAAATAAAAGGCATTGTCATTTACAATGCAAATAGCTCAAACTCTTGCAAATGTGAGACCTATTGCATTGCTAATGCTTGTTTAAAACTTTTTTCTAGGACAGGGGACTGAGTCCGCGAGTCCTACTATGGCTGCTGCCACATTTTTGTGGATGTGGTGGCAGCCATTCAGATCTTATCTCAAGGTCTGTTTGCTCTGCCGATCCTCCGCGGTGTGACATATCTATAAATGTTGAACCTTCCTTTCTCAAAACACTTTCTGGACCAAGATCCAGGTTTCTGCCAAATTTTGGTGTAATTCCATTCACCTGTTTTGGTTATAGCTGTGTCTAAATTTCCTATGCAAAATTTCATGGGCAAACCATGTTTTGGGGCCTCCCCTTTTTTCACAGCCCTCGCTTGATGGATCACCTTGACATTTTCCAAGAAGGACCTGAGGTGGATGAACATAGTCGTAACTATAACATAACGTGCATTTATAAAGCGCACGTTCATCCAAGGGTATCTTGGCACTGAAAAACAGATGTTAATTATTACCCAACCCAATGGTACTCAATTTACGATCTCAGAAGGATGAAAGGCTTAGTGGACCCACCGGATTTGAACCTGTGACCTTGAGGTCAATCACAGGCCCCTACCGCGGATGCATTAGTCCACTAAGCCACCAGACTTAGTGACTTAGTGGTCTCAGTGACCACCACTGAGGAATGGATATATATATATTACCTGCTGGTGGTCGCTAGTAGGTAGTTATAGCTAGTGACCACCACTGAGGAATGGATATATATATATTACCTGCTGGTGGTCGCTAGTAGGTAGTTATAGCTAGGACCATGTTTCTATAGAAAAGGCGTTTTTTGACTTGCGTATACCTTTGGCGCCGTTTAAGAAATCTTCACAAATGTTTCCCCAAAAAATTGACATACTGAGTCTTGTTGCCCATGGAAAGTTTCGGGGTGACCCGTCATGCGAGGGCTGAGAAAATGTGGGGATCAAAAAAAGTGTGTTTTTCATGTTAATTCCCATATACTCTTTAGACACAGCCGCAGCCAGAACCGCTGAACGGAATTACACCAAATTTGGGAGAAAGCTAAGTTTTTGTTTGCAGACTGTGTTTTTTGTTATTTGGTGCTCATCCGTTCAATAGTTTTCTAGATATTAAAGGAAATCCAAATTTGTTTATCTAGGATCGCGACGACGTCTCAGATAATGACAAGCTCGTGCAGAGATCTGCACAGCTCTGGTTGGCTGCCAATATTTCAACCAGGAAGTGTTGGCAGCCATCTTGGGACTCGGCTTCAGCTGAGTCCCACAAAAAAATACAAAAAGAAAGAAGAGGTGACAGGGTAGGAATACCCTGACCCCCAAAACTTGGCCTTGGGGTCCCTGAGGGACCCTGCCAAGCCAAAAAAGCATTTTTTTAAAAAAAACATTTGCAGCGAAATCACAAAATTTGCGAACTCGCAGCAAATTTGTTTTTTAAAAAGTACAGGCTCCTACGCTTGTTTTGTAAAGGGCCCCCGGGTGGGCCAGGTCCAAGGGGGAATTTTATTTCAAAAGGAGGGGGTGTACGGGGCCCCCCTCCTGAGGCACTAGAAGCCCCAAAGACCACCACTTCTCCTGGGCTTTATTTTAAATAACGGTGGGGTGGCCGCACTGACCCCCCTCCATGGGCTCATATGAGCCCCATTGACCACCCCCCCAGGGCTTTAATTAATTAATGGAGGAGGACCACATGGACCTCCCTCCAGGGCTGTTTCAAACCCCAAGGACCACTACCTCCCACAATAGTGTGCTCACACAACAGTAGTATGGGGCCACATGCACCCCCGCACACCTGGGGCCACCACCCCCTGGAGCAAAATACAATAAATAATATAGGAGGGGCAGCCCGGACCCCCGTGCCCCGAGGACCCCCACTTCCACAGGGCCAAAAACCGATGTTGAAGTGGGAGGGAGCCTGCGCGTCCCCCTTCTAGGCCATATATGGCCTGAGGACTACCACCTACCCAGTGTGAGCCCGTGCATTACAAAGGTGGTGAGCCACATGAACCCACTCCTGGAGCCATTTATAGCCCTGGGTTCTGCCACCCCACTGAGCTGGCACCTGCTATGTCTGTGGGTTCACACCTCTGGGACATAGCTGATTGCTCTGACATGGCGGGACAGCTCCTGCCAAGTCAGAGAAAATAAACTGGTTCTAGCGGGCAGGAGCTGTCAAAGTGCGCCCGCCCATTGGAAGTGTAGGTCTCATCTCTTTCCTTGCCCGCAGACATGTGGGCAGGGAAAGCAATGAAATGATTGCTTCTGTACGAAGGGAGCTGCCTCTCCAGCAGTTCCCTCTGTGCAGCAGCAATGCTTGCTCCGCAAAAAGGTGGTGATCCAGCTGAGACCATGAGGGCCTTGAGGCTCCCCATACGGTTCCCATCGTGCACACTGGGTGCCCTAGCTAGGTCTAGGACATCCAGAGACACATGGATGGGCCCCGGGAGCATGGGGGCCCTGGGGTCCAAATTGTCCCTTGTGGCCGCCCTCCCCATTGCATTAGATCAGGACCCCGGGGGATGGGGTTCCCGGGACTAAAATCATTCCCGGGAGGTGGGCTGTGCGGCTCCCTGCACAATTTGGCCGGGCCACAGGGGATGTGGTCCCCGGGGCCGAAATCAGCCTCGGGAAGGAGGCTGGGCAGTCCAAAACAGATAGCACTCAGACACTCACACACCCACTCACAGACCCACTCAGAGACTCATGCACCCACTCACAGACCCACTGAGACACTCTTACATCCAAACACAAACCCACTCAGAGACTCATGCACCCATTCACAGACCCACTTAGACATTCATGCGCCCACTCACAGACCCACTTAGTCACTCACACACCTACTAACAGACCCACTCAGACTCATGCACTCATTCACAGACCTCCTGAGAAACTGATTTACTCACTTACAGACTCACTCAGAGACTCATCTACCCACTCACATACCCACTGAGACACTGATGCAGCCACTCACATACCCACTGAGACACTGACGCAGCCACTCACAGACCCACTTACTGACAACACGCACCCACTCACAGACTCATGCATCCACTCACAGACCCACTCAGAGACACATGTGCCCACTCACAGACCCACTCAGAGACTCATCCACTCACTCACAGACCCACTCAGAGACTCATGCACTCACACACAGACCCACTCAGAGACTCGTACTCAATCACAGACCTACTCACAGATACACACCCACTCTCAGACTCATTTAAAGATTCACACACCCACTTACAGACCCACTCACACTCATGTATTCACTCACAGACTCACACACTCATAGAGGCAGTCACAATATCCACTCAGACACTCCCACTCCCACTCCCACTCAGACAACCAATCAGATACTCACGCACCCACTCACAAACCCACTCAGAGACTCACACACCAACTCACAGACCAACTCAGACACTCATGTGCTCACTCACAGACTGACTCACACACTCATGGAAGCACTTACAAACAAACTCAGACCCTCTCACACTCACTCACAGACCCACTCACTCTGACACTAATGCACCCACTCAGACACCCACTTACACACCTGATGAGATACTTATGCAGTCACTCCCAAGCCCACTCAAACACTCAGACACTCACTGAAACTCATATAGGTTACAGTTAGGAAATAAAATTAAAAAACGTAATAATTCAAGTGAAAAAAAACAAAGGTTACAGGGACGTTATAGTTAGGCTCAGATTTCACTCGTACAAAACCAGTTAAATTCAACAGTTATAGTTAGCCGAGCTAACTATAACATATGACTCCACAATGCACTGCTTATGGCCTCAAATATTACATCCCTCATGATGTGGTCAGTGATATCACTAATGACATCACTGATGACACCTCAAATAACATCACTGATGACATCATCCACAGGGCCACTCACACATCCACTAACAGACCCACACAACCACTCATATGCCCACTCACACATCCATACATCTGTTCACACACATCCTCATTCATCCTCACTCGTCCATAGAGCCACTCAGACACCCACTCACTCACACATACAGCCACTCACAGAGCCACTCACTTAACCATACATCTACTTACACACTTAGTCATACAGTCACTCGCACATCCACTCATACACCCATACAGCCACTCACACATGCAGACAGTCATCCATACATGCACTCACACACACACTCATTAACCCATACAGCCACTGACTTACCCACTCACTCATCCATACAGGAACTCAGACACCCACTCACTCACCTACACAAACTATCTCACAGGCATAAAACCACTCACACATCCATGTTGTTGTTGTTGTTAGCTTTATTTCGATATAAAATCATAAAAGCATCGCAATACAAACAGTTTTAGAATAAAAATATGATTCGTCACGTCATAATATAAAAAATATAACAATAAAATTTGTCCCCCAGAAGTAAAACTTAGAGCTATTTAGTGCTTAAGAAAACCGTATTAATTCATACAATTTAAAATAATAACATTTAAAATGATTATTATTCATTATCAAGGGCGAGGCATGACATTACAAATTTCAATGGTCCTTTATTCGTGCTCTATGGTAATCCTTGTGGATTTTGGGACGCCCTTCGCATAGCCATGAGCCTGATTAGCCATGCTCGGCCCAAGAAATTCGCGACTCCGCAAACATACAGGGTTCTTTGGGTCAGTTCTTAATATACGTAGGGCGACTCGATGGTCTAGAGTACCCAATTGTTTACAGATTGGCACAAGCCAGCAAGACCTAGCACTAGCATAAGCAGGGCAGGCAAACATAAAGTGTGCAATACTCTCTTTGGCGGTCCCGCAGGATGGGCATTCCGTGACAATCTGATCAGAGGGGCACCACTTTACGGTAAATTCTTGGATTGGAAGCGAGCAGAATCTAAATTGGGTGTATAGTGCCCTATCCCTTGGAGTCTGGATTACATCCAGGTAGGGTTCAAGGCCTCTAGATGGCTTATGTTGAAAAAACTCTTCCGTGAGCCTACCTAGGTTTGGATTGCTAAGATCTCTGAAATCTATTCAGTCCCAATAGATGCGTTTGAGCTCAGCTTTACTTGGTGGTGATTGGATATCCCATGACTCCTTGAGACCCAGAGTCATCATCAACGCCTTAACATTAGAGATCCATTTTATCTTTTTACCAGTGTCCAGCCCCATTATTTCGGTAAAAGCTTCAGCATATTTGGTGAGTTCAGGAGTCCGCCTTAGGCGCGCCCAATACAACAGGGGGCGCAGTTTGGCCAGATCTTTAATGTGGCGCCTACCCAGATAGTATATCAGAGGGGTTAAGGGTGTACCCTGCGGTAACATAATCAGGTCCCTAAAAAACGTATTTTCTGATCTGCTGAGCTCATTGAGGTTATAAAAACCCCACAGCTCGGCACCATAAAGGGCTGAGCTAACTGCCTTATCTCCATAGACAATGAGTGCCGGGGCAATAGGTCTACTAAACGATAAACGATGTTCTTTGCTCAATGCCCCGGCCACTCGTTTGTGATTCAGGAGCATTTTGTCAAGGTGGAACTTCCACTGTGCTTTTTCTGAGAGGCATATGCCAAGATAATCAAAGGTAGCGACTCTCTCAAGATGGATACTATCTAGAGTGATGTTGTTCTTGAATGATTTATGGGGGTTAAAAGTCATACATTTTGTTTTAGATGTGTTTATGATTAGTCCCTGGATGTTACAAAAGAGTAGAAACCTATTCAAAAGCTTTTGGAGACCTGCCGGAGTTTTTGAGATCAGCAGTGTGTCATCAGCAAACAGGAGAGTTGGTACCTTATTACCTGCCAGGGCCGGTGCATCAGCTGGTACTTCTTGCAAGAATTTGACCACTCCGTTCACCTATAACGAGAACAGGGTGGTTGCCATCACACAGCCCTGGCATACTCCCCTGTTGACTGTTGTACATCCATGTACAAACCCATACAACTACTCACGCATCCACTCAACCACTTACACGCCCACTCATACACCCACATAACCACTCACCCAGTCACACCCATACAACCACTCAGCTAGTTTGGAAATTAATAGTCTGATTGGTTTGCTGTGAAAATAGCATTTTAATACAACCACTCTACTTAAAAACATGTCATGAAACTGTATGTGGTGTTTGTCTTATACATTACTAAGGATTTACAAACATTCTGTCATTAGGATTTGGGATTGAGGATTTTTGCTTTACACATTTTAGACATACATACATTTTAGACTATATTATATGTATATTATTTTTACATTTTGCATTGCATTAGACATTTTAGAAGTGTTGCTTTTTATTTTAGAGAGGCATTTCTCACTTTATTATTCTATTCTGCTAGCTCTGTTCAAAACAGAGAAAAATTGTGTTTTTATGTATATGTGATAAGCTCAATCTTTGCTAAACCAGAGTAACTCTTCTTTATTACAGTGCACGGAAGGAACAAGTTGGTCATCCTTTGTGAACTGGTGGTTTAGAGAGGGCATGCATTGGCATCATTTTTTAAAGCCTCCTTGCCCAGTCATACCATTAAGTTGATTGTCCTATAGTAATGAATGCAATGATTCGTATGATATTTTTGAATTGCACTACCGAACACTTTTCAGTGTTTGCCCAACGACAAATGTAGTCATATGCAGGCACAGCAGAGACATAGTCCACTTAATGCCACTTACAATTTGTCCTGGTACATGTAAGTCTAATGACTTAAGCTAGGGTATCCATGAGCATCAGTCACATAACTCTCTCAAAATAGAAAGGTCATTATGTCCCACACGCTTCTAAGAAAAATCAGGGTCAGTATGTGTACGATGCACCACATCCAATGGAGGACTTTTGGCTCCGGAAAAACCTCTGTGGAGCAGAAACCAATGTGTTCAGAGGGAACCAGTACAGATGAACTGCCAGAGGGGGCCCTCTACAGACTCAATGCCTTATTTATGAGAGTTCCGCATCATTTTTGCACCATGTAAAGTGGTACATGCATGACGCAGGGCTCCCATAAAGATTTATGAAGCCATGCACAGCCACCCTGTGTGGCTTCGAGTGTCATCATAAATCATAAGTAAGCCTACGCAGCACAAATCACTGCATTGTCTTACTCTACGACCGCGAGGCGTTCCATAGGTGATGCGTTGGGTTTTCTCACACATGACCCATGGAATTTGATGCTGTCCTAGATTTACAAAGTGGTGTAAACCTGGGTTAGCTCCAAATCCATATGCCTCCCGAGGTGAGATGTTTCGAGGAGAAATATATTTATTTCTCCTCGTTTTTTCCTCTTTCCATGTGTGCACAGAAATAGGAAAATGCCCTGTAGGATTGTTTTTGTGCAGGAAGGTGCCCCTTCCTGCACAAAAACAATCCTGCCTGCAACCAAGGCACCCTTGCACCAAGGTGGAAGGGTGCCTACATTGGTGCTAGGTTGCCAAAACAATGCCAGCACAGTCAGAAAGGGCAGGAATGCGCTTTATTGCTTAAATACGGTGCATTCTTGCCCTTTCACTTTGGCGCAGGGCAGCGCAGCAAGCTGCGTTGTTGCGCAGCCCCCAGCCAAAATGCCATAAATTAGGCCCTCCATGTGCCCATGAGGAGCAGGATTGGTTTTGGTTTGCATAAGGCACACCTTTGTTTAGAGTAACAAGTGCAAAAAAACTAAAAAACAAGGAAACAGGACTCCTCCGTCTATTTATCCAGGATCTGGAAAAGCATCCTCATATCCGTCAGGATCACCGCAACACCCTCTTAATGTAGCGCAAAGCAGAGTCTGCGTCTCTTTAAAGAATGTTACATTACGACAAAGTAAACGCCTGCTTCCACTATCTGAACCCAGCTCCCTCACTAATTACTCATTGATTGGATCTCCGCCTTTGACGCCCCACAGTGCTTTTCTGCCTTTCGGCTAGGTTTGTGCCATACAAATTCTAAATACATGCATGCTTACCGGAAGTCTTCAGCTAAACTTGGGAAGCCAGAGATGGCCCGCACATGCTTGGAAATTGCCTGGTCATCTGAAGCGGGACTTAGAGCTTGCCACAATCCTGGTGACCACTGCCACTATCCAGGGCCATCACAAGAGAGGGAAGATATTATGCCCCGGGCACTGCACTTTTAAAGGGCTTTACATTCCTGCTTCAACATCTAATCGTAGATTTATAGCCACTGTTTTTTATTTTATCAATGACAAGCAAGCTTTTTTTTTTATACTTTCAATCAAACTCTCATGCCAGGTGCGTTTACCTTTGGGCATAAACAAAAGATGAGGGCCCCTCGTGTAGTTTTTTTTAAATACCTGGGCCATGCACAATCTTCTGACAACGGCGCCACCACCCCCTAGCATTTTCACAGTTCTTGGATGTAGGAGAGACGACATTTTTACTAGTGGTATGGAGGCTATAGCCAATTAAATGGCAGATGGCGCAGACCACCCTTTCTAGGGCCGCACAGAACTCCAAAAGTATAAATGGATCTCCTATAAAATATTCCAAGGTTATTTAATAAACCAATAGCCTTTTGTTTCTCTAAAACAGCCTTGGTGTATAATATAAGCCTTGCAGGGAGGTCGCTGTGTGGGCATCACCAATGTGTCCCCTTTCTGCAGGTCCCTTTCTCTGGCAGGTTTGGCTCTTGAGTTGTTATCGCACAATCTGCCATTCTCGGCGAGCAGACCACTATGAGAATTTCCATTAATTCCTTATTAGATTTACATAGCGCTGTGAGACCCAGTGGATGTAAAAGCGCTATACAAAGGGGCGGATTTACAAGAGCAATCGAAACAAACATGGGCTAAATATCATAAGGAAAATAAAAAATATATGCTATGAAAGTGCTAAAAAAGAGAAGAAAAACAAATAACCATTCAACGACAAAATACAACATTTACATAAGGGATCGCAGAGGTGATCAAAGTGAATCTTGTGCATATGGTTGCACTTTTGATGGTATTCCTGCAGTATGTTTTTCTATCCGCCTTAGTGCCTCTTTTCGCCCTCTAGCTCCCCTTTGGTGCTTAGAAACGGTATAAGAGTGGCACAGGCGCTATGTCATCGCGCAACTAAAGAAGCGAGTGAGCCTGCGATGGGAGTGGGGCATCCTTCCCCCTACTGCACTGGAAAAAACACAGACGACAGCATGGTCTCAGGCGGGCCCGCGAGGACAGGGCGGTGAAGTGCATCCTGGGATGGCGCGAGGCCGCAGCTGTGGGAATATTTTTTTCGCTCCCAGTTCTGACTCATCATGCCACTCTCTTCTATTTTTATCGGGCCGGCCGTGCAGGGATTCCAAGTGTGTGATTCCGCTGGCGTCATCCCCGCTTCTGCAGCGGGCCATGAAATGAAACAAGCCACTGTACACGTTACATAATCCGCCATACATAATGGAGGCCGGCCGGGCCCTCCCCCAGCGCGCGGTTCGACGCACTGCGCGCCCCTCGGCCTCTCCAGTGGCTCCAGAGGCACTGACCTGTCACTAATGATGCTAAAAATACTGCCACGGAACAAGCACCTTTGCAGCAGCTCAAGATCTGGGACACATCTGGTTTGAGGACAGCTGGGGGCTCCTGGCACTTACCCTCAACGAGGGGGTGCAGCGGATTTATACTTCCGGTGGGACTCTGCCCACTGTGAGGGGGCTGCTCATGCCAAACCTGTCAACTCACCTTAATTTCTGGCTGGTGTGGCACTCATATTAATTCTCCTGACAATAGATTCACCATCATTTCAAACCTATAACTTTCTACAAAAACATTTGTATTCACGTTACCGGGAGCACCCTCTTAAACATCCGACTTCACCCTCTTTGCAGTCAGAGATTGACAGGTATGCATGCCTGTCGTATATGATAGGCATGCATACATATAGAACATGCATTGATTAGCTAGGCACCCAACGGGTTAACACCAGTGGCGTCTTCATAGGTGATTTTTAGGGGGGCACACTAGGGGCCATAGGTAAAACTGGTGGGGCCACCAAAAGTGGGCGGCCATGAAGAATGTGAGCATATATATTTAACATAGTCTTTGGGAGGGGCACTGTATTTGGAGCGTTTCAATCACTCCCGTTCTCTTCACACAACCCTGGGCAGGGCCGGCTTTAGAGATTGTTGCGTCCTGTGTGACAATCTTAGTTGGCGCACCCCCCCCCCCAGCAAACATTTTATGTGTTGAGTTGTATGGTTTCTCAACCGCATATTAAATATATACAGGATACGTTTTATAATATATAAAATGTATGCTCAAATGTCATGTAAATTAAATAGGGATTAGATGGGGAACAGATATTACGACACCATCAGTCAATTATAGCTTATTTTATAGCCCACAACAATATACATATCTTGTTGATGTAATTATTAACATTTTCTAACTGTTAATTTTGTAAAAACAATTTGCAAATTTCAAGAAAATTTAACTTTACGGGCTCGATTTGTTGCATATATGGCTAGGCAGACCTGCTTCAGGGCCCTCCTTTATCTCTTCTTAGTCTTACAAGGCCCAGTAAAACGCACTCTTTTCCAAATCTCTTTCTAAATATTATCACTCTCAAAAAGTGTTTTTTCCATGTAATGTTCCATTGATTGGAAGAGGAGGTTTCTGAGGTGGGAGTATCAGGCAACTGACAGTTCTCGGGCTCCCTCTGTGGGAGCCTTCATGGAGGATCCCTCTTCATTGCTACCTCCACCTGACCCTGGACTCTGCAACGCACCCCCTTACAGGCTTGATTATCCACTACTCCTCTCCAGTGCACCTTATCTCACAGCTGACCTTGGGCCCAGCCCCATATCAGGCACCATCGAGCTCCACTTTCATTTTTCCGGGGAAAAAAATTAGTAAAATCACCTTCAAACTTGAAACATTGAATATAGCAGTAAATAAAATTAGCACGCACTTTAAAGTATGCTCCACAGTAGCCCTTATGACCCGACTGCTAATTAAACAAAAACAGAAAGGCCATGACAGGGCCGGCTTCAGCGCTGATGCGAAAGTCTTTTTTGGCGCCGCACCAATAACCTCTTTCTCCGTAAATAACCTTTACTACCACCTTCCAACAGTGCCCTTCATCCCTCCATGGACCCCCCTATTGATCTCCTCCTCGGATTCTCTCACTGCCACACGTGCCCCTCATCTCCCCATTGCCCCTCACCCCCATAACCTCCTCCTCGGATTCCCTCACTGCCACCCTCCAGCAGTGCCCCTCATCGCTCCATAGCCTCTCCCCCTATTGACGTCCTGCTCGGATTCCCTCACTGCCACCCTCCAACAGAGCCCCTCATCTTTAAGTAGCCCCTCTCTCATATGTATTTCATTTGTTGTACAGCGCTACTCATATCAGTGTAGTGTGTGTCAGTACTTTACACCACGCACACATTATACAGAGACAATGAATCATACAAGTATATAAATCAGTATACAGGGAATGCCACATAAGCAAATGAGGATTACAAGGTGTATGAATCACATGTCATCCATGCTGGTGGGCCGGATGTTTTAAGAGGGTTTGGTCTGGGGAAACACAACCTTAGGATTTAAAGAGTATTCCATGGTGTCGGTTCAGCTTTTCTGATAAAAATGTATATCTGCCCAAACATACTCATTTTAGCAAAATTAGAATAATGAAAGACTGGGGAAGTTCCAACTATATCACAAAAAAAGAAAGCGAAGTTCTAACTATACCATTCATGTTTGTGTGCAGCTCTTTGATGACAGTTCATTGGTCACTGTCCTATGTTTGGATTGTAACTTCTGAACTGCAAGTAACAAAAGGATCTCTGTGACAAAGGCAGTAACCCACTGAGCTTCCACATAAAATACAGTTCATCTGCATTTAAAAACTACTAACAGACAAATGATTGCTTTCCAACAGGATCATTAATCACCAGCGTTATCTGGGCATCTTTTATTGTCTTATTGTTCACACACGAAGTATGTGCCCTGCTGGGCCTGCGCATACTTTAAAAAGAAAAACATATTAGTAACACATTCTCTTACCTACTCCGTTAGTCAAACTTTGTGTCACAGCCTGATGTGATAAGCAGCTGCAGGGGTCAGGAAAGGTGAATAGGAATAAACAAACTTATTTTCTCCTGCAATGCATAGAAAAAGAAATATCCACGCAGCAGAACATTGTGGCCATTGCCATGTGGAGATGAAGGGGTGAACAAAATAAACAAAGCCTCGTTAACATGTAAATGGTCTTTTAAAGACCTGTGAAGTACTCGGGTGCGGCTGCGATAATCTCTAAAACGTTGTGTGTCTGTGTGCGCCCGGGAAGCTGTCTCTGCCCGGGCTGTCGGGCTGACACACACGACGTGTGCTTTGCGCGCCTGCCTTCAAGCCCTCACTGCGAGGGCCAAGGCTCATGTTTGGGTGGGCCTGGCCCACCCGGCTCACCCGCTAGAACCGGGCCTGATCTTACTCCGTGTTTGTGAAAGAGAACAATGTCCCAGGAACTCACATATTTACGGTATCCGCCATCGACACGGATCTGAAGGAAAACGGATACCTCACCTATTCCCTGGCAGCAAACACAACCATTGATAGCTTTGTCTCCATAAACTCCGAAAACGGCAAAATCTACGCCCTGAAGTCGTTTGATTACGAAGAAATAATGCGGCTTCAGTTCCACGTGCAGGCCAAGGATTCTGGGGTCCCCGCCCTCAGCAGCAGGGTGCCCGTGGAGCCGAGGTGTTCATTCTAGATCAAAATGACAACGCCCCCTCCATCTTATCTCCTTACCCGCATAAAGATTATTTCGGCGCACACTCGATCCCTCCTTCTGTGGACGGCGGATACCTCGTGACAAAGATCCGAGCAGTTGATGGGGACAGCGGATACAATGCGTGGCTGAGTTATCACACTTGGGTCGCTAAAACCGGGCCTGAGAAGGAGGGGAGGTCACCACCCTATATTGTTTGTTTGTGCACAGTGCACATTTAAATTATTGATTGATTTTAAAAAAAGTTGACCGTCACCTAACTCACTTTATGTTGCTGCAGAGAGGAGGCTCAGTCTCTGTGCCACTGCCACTGCCAAAAATCCCGTGGACTGTCGAAGAGCGCGCGCAACCACCAGTACATAACATTAGCCGCCGGAAGAGTATCTGCGAGTTTTCCAAGGCCCGCCCCTGCCCGCATCCCGCGATGTAGGTAACGGTTTCAGTTGCAGGCCAATCAAACGTTCAACACTTAGTTAGAGGCAGTCAGGCAGAGCAACGCATGGGCGGGCAAAACAAAAGCGTGCCTCCTGATTTGGTAACACGGTTTTCCTCTCTTTCCATTTCTACGAAGATACATCGTAGAAAAGAAAGAGGGGACAACCGTTTAACAGTGCAGGCAGGGTCAGCTCAGTGACTGCTGATTTAAGAGTAAGAGACGCAGGTGGCGGCCGACGCCCCCCTGACCTTGGCACCCGGTGCGGTCGCACCGCTCGCAGTGCCCAAAAGCCGGACCTGACCCTGGGGGCATATCATCAAGCGGCAGCGATAATTATCGCTGGCCGCGTTTAGCGTGCAAAATTCTATCGCCGGATTCTATCGCCCGGTTAGCGCACTATCAGCAACGCGCATCGCTGAGACGATAGAAATCCCAGCAATAGCGACGAAAAGAGACAATATCGCAGGAATACCAGCAATGAAAAACAGCGTTAGGTAAAACATTGTAGATAAGGGAGATGTGAATTTAGCATGACAATCCACCTCCCATGATGAACATGGCTAAGTCGGAAAATTAGCAGGCATAAGAAACCGGCGATATAGCCGGATAGCGCTACTTTTAATGTCGCTAGGCGGGTTAGCTATTCCCTTGTTGATAGGGAGAACCTTTGTTAGCGATCATTTTCGCTGTATTTCACATGGGAACGCCTACCTCGCATTAGCGATGCGAGGCGAGGCACTAAGATGATGGGCGCTAAGGCATGGATTCACACGTTAGCGTGTCCATGCTGATAGGGCGTTAAAATTATCGCCGCTTTTCGCCCAAAAACGGGCACAAAAGCGGCGATAATTTTAACGTCGGGCCTTGTTGATATGCCCCTTCTCTTTGTTAAACATTTGGGGGCAGATTTACGAGAACTGGCGCATCACTGCATATTAGCAGAGATGTGCCAGTTAAAATGCGTCATGTAAAAATACCCTTGCGCCACCAAGGATGCGTCGCATTTACAATGCGGCACACCGTGGCGCAAGGATAGACAGATGCGTGACGTATCTTATGGCATACAGGCAGCGCATTGCTGGAGTCGTGCCGCAAGCACGACGCAACTCCAGCAGTGGTTAGGAATGCCTATTCCTAACATGCTGCGTCACTCCTTACGCCTGCTTCAAGCAGGCGTAAGGTTTTGACGCAGTGGCGTCGTAAAAGTGACTCAGTGAAGTCACTTTTACGAGGCTTTTCTGTGTGGGAACGCCCGCCCTGCATACATTATACCTGACGCAGGTATAATGTAGCACAGGGCTTTACAACGTGACACATCTCTCTAGATGCGTCACGTTGTAAATATGGCGCAATGTGGTGCATTGTTTACGATGCAACTGAGTCACAGAAGTGACGCAACGGCGGAGTAAAGTTGTCGCAAGGGGCTTGTAAATCTGCCCCTTATACTTTATTTCTTCTCGTGTCTTCCTGCAACAATAAATCTGCATATTTCACATCTCGTCTCTTTCCTCAAACACACACAATGCACCCACTCACCTTTATGCACCCCAATTGGACATTTACAGGTGGGGCACGGGCTGCACCAAGTCCCCTCCTACCTTGCCCTGCGATGCCACTAGTTAACCAAGGTGGGTGTTGGCTTCGAACAAATCGATAAAATTAGTATCTCTTCGCCTGAGGTAGGTTCAGGGTTGAATACTGTTTTTGGAGTTGTGGGAGTGGTTCCTTTACATCCTCTGAATGGTTTACACGTCCTAGTTTCTTCGCGGCTCACGCTCATGGACTTAATTTAGATGTCTCCAGGGGTCGCCCCTACAACCCCTGTCTTTCCCCTTGTGACCCCTGGCACTGCTTTTGCAACCCCTGGCCTCAGAGGTGGCAAAATCAGTGTCAGGAACAGAGGGGGCTGGAGTCTGTATTCATTATTGTCTGCCAGTTTTTCATTATAATAGTATTGAATATTATTTTAATATTCACTATTAGTGTAATAAAATATGGAGCACGCTTAGGACCTTCAGGGCAACTATGATAAGTAAAAATCGTTTTAAATGTATGTTGTATGTGTGCTTGCAGGTGAGATTGTGTTTAAGTGAGAAAGAAGCATATGTGTGAGCAAGTGTGTTTGTATGTGTAAGCATGTGTGTGTGAGTGAGAGTCAAGTTACAGGTGGTGAGTGAGTTTGTATGCATTCTTTGACGCAAGGCAATGATGCAACAATGTTGCTGTGCTGGCTTGCATATAAATGGAGAGAGAAAAAAGGCACCATATCTAATAAGATATGACACCTTTTGTCTCTCTCAGTATGCTGGCTCGCTTTTGGCAGCCATGCCCCAACGCACTCACCCTTGGGCCTTAGTACAAGGGTCCGTGTGTTTTCTGAAGCGTAGGTTTTATACTGGAAGGGGTCTCTTCCAGTAAAAGCACTGGGGCATATTAGCAAGGACATACGATGGTTATCGCAAATAGCGCTTAGCGCGATTTACATTATCGCCGTCTATCGCTGGATTCCAGCGACAAGTTTGCGGCGTATTATCAATGCCTTTCACCGAGGCGATGTGAAATCCAGCGATAGAGGGTGTGAACCTGCATTAACGTGTCAAAAGCAGTGATAATTATCCTGCGATCACGAAATCCTTGATAATAGGCAGGTGCGGACCGAGCCCTGCAATCCACCTCCCATGTCACAGATAGCTAAGTAGAAGATTTAGCAGGAGTAAAAAGCCAGAGTTAAGGGGTATTAGCGCAACTTTTATCGTCGCTTCGCAGATCTGGGGCATCCTTGTAAATATCGGGATGCTGTGCTAGCGAATTTTTACAAGGATATTATGTGAGGAACGCCTACTTTGCATCTAATTAGCGATGCGAGGCGTTCGGAAAACAGCAGCTAACATGCGCTAATGCATGTTAACGCCGCCTTGATGATTGTGCGATATTAAAATCTCTGCTTTTTCGGCGCTATGTGCCGAAGAAGCAGCGATATGTGTCTTGATAATATGCCCCACTATGCTCTAAGGTTTTTCCCACTTTGTAAGTGTGATGTGCTATATAGCACACATGCAAAGTGGAAATAAATAGGAAAATTAAAAAAATATTCTCCTAGTTATGTCTGCCTCAAGGAAGTGTAAGATTTTGGCACAAATTCTCGTCTATTAATGTTTGTAGATATGGATTTGTGTAAAAAACCCATTTGTGGTTGCATGGGAACAACCAAGCACCACTCATGGAATGCCCCCTTGATACAAAAAAACGTATAGCAGTACATAGCGCAACTTTGCATTATGTTGATATGCTGGCCAAAGCAAATCCTTAATTAATGTGATGTTGTCATGTGGCATGCCTTCCTGGAAAAAATCAGAGTCAGAGGCAATATGATGTCACTGCCTATGATGTCATTAAGGTCACAATGTATGCGTTGTCACTTCTTCTACCCCCTGGCATTTTGGTGAATCAACGCCCATGCTCACGTTGTATAAATGTACATCTCATTTTATGTTTCTTATTGGTTATATGTATTTTTTTCGAATGTAGCTACACTCATACACTATACAACTTTACATGACTTGTACATGACTAATAGAGCCCCCCGAATGTCTCATGCAGAAATGCCATAAGGACCGAAACGTTTCAGCTTTCGCTGTTGGTATTTGTTTTGAGTTTAGTGCTTGAAAGCAATACAATCATTCTTCCTTACCAACATATATATGAATTTTGATTGGTTCTTTGCATTACCATGATCTGGAAAGCCCATACTGGACATTAACTCTTCTTTCCACTGCATTGTCGAGACATGCTTTTGGGTATGGAAGTGGTCATGTCAATAGCACCAGAGGACCTCAAAGAGGCATTATAAGGAAGGCATTCGCTCTCAAAGGATCAGTCAGCACGAAGTCCGCCTTGATGCCCAGCAGCCACTTACCAGACACTATTATAATGTATGCAGAGTACAAGTAAGACCCCCAGTCAGTAAAACCAGGATGCCCCCCCTTTCCACTAATATTCAGATACACCAGTCCACCTTACACTGCTATCTACTACTCACCCCTTCTAGTTTGCCCTGCAGTCCTCTCAGATTTGTCAAACTAGAAACCAAAAGCAGACCTGGCAAAAGAGTTTACCCACTTCCCAGAAGTACTGGAAAATGTGTCTAGAATGGGGCCATGTGTGGTCTTAGCAGCCCATCCTCTGAAAGCAGCCCTCCAGCCAGCAGCCTACAAGGGAAATGCCAGGGTGGCAGAATGGTCAGTCCAGTACAAGGAGGTGTATCTAGTAACTTCTGTGCAGTCGGCTCACCACATTTTAGCTTCCACTTCACTGACCATTGGTAGTTGGGGGAATCCTGAACCCCCTGCTTTAGCAGCTCCAGCGGGGGTCTTTATGGTCCTCCCATCTGCAACTTGGCAGGCAAAGCTTATAATTAACACCATAAGGCAGAAAGAAAGATGGGTAACATTAAAGGGAAAGACGGCTGCATGGATGAGTGAGTGGGTGAGAGAAAGGCTAGGTGAAAGAATGGGTTGGTGAAAGGATGGATGGGTAGGTAAAAGGATAGGCGAGTGAAAGGGTGGATGGATGGGTGACTGAAAGGATAAGTGAATAAAATGATAGATGGGTGGGTGAAAGGATAGATGGGTGAAAGGATGGATGGATGAGTGGGTAAAAGCATGAGTGAACAAGTGGGTGAGAGAATGGGTAGATGATTGGGTGAAAAAATAGCAGAATAAATGAAAATCTGAGAGGAAGGTCTGATAAGTGGGTAAAAGGATGGCAAAGTAGAGGAAAATCTGAGGATGGGTGGGTGGGTGAAAAGATGGCAGAGTTTAAGCAAATCTTGGAGGATGGGAGGCTAGGAAAAAAGATGGCACATTTAATGGAAGTCTGAGAGGATGGATGGGAGAAAGGATGGCAGAGTAAATGGAAATCTGAGAGGATGGATGGGTGGGTGAAAGGAAAGTAGAGTAAATGTAAATCTGAGAGGATGGATGGGTATACAAAAGGATGAATAGATAGATGCAAGGTTTTATTGATTGATGGGTAAGTCAAATGCTGGTTGTAAGGGTGCATGGGTGTACAGATGGATGCATGCATAGATGATGGATGTGTAAATGGATAGTTGAATGGATTGAGTGGCCAATAAAATGGTGAACTGTTGAATGATGGATGAAAGACTTGTGGAACTCACCGGGTGTTTTCGCAGAAGCGAGGTGGAAGAACTGATGCTGAATCCCATCTTCCCTCACCCACCAGATCAGCCCAACAAGGTCAAAGCCAATGAGGTGATTGTGGGGAAGAGGGAAAAACAAAACAAGGAAAGGGAGAAGTTATCCATCATCACGATTGGCACGTCTGGCACACTGGCCTTAGCAGGGTGATGGTATACTTTTCCTAAATAACATACAATGAGTTTTCTTCATATATAAATAAGGGGGTAGCATTTAACAATAACTTGACACATGATTAGGACTACTGTACCTGATGAACATCCCTCTTCCAATTCAACTGAAGGTATAAATATGCAGAAACCAACTGAGAATGGTTGTGTCTATAGAAATAAAAAATACTGTGCATTAACGTTAGGGCTGTGGAACCAGAAGCATAATTACAAAGAGAGTGTATAATACTGACCTTAATGAATGCCACCATAAATTCCACTAGACCCAAAAATCATATATATCCTGTTATAGTAGGAAAAAACAAAAAACATATTTCCCTAGAAAGGATAAAAATAAGAAGAAAAACGTTACACAAAAAAGGTGCTGGGTCAGATTAGAAAATAGACTAATCCAAAAGACTCTGGGGAACTGACCTATATCTATTTTTTCTTTTATTTTGCAGCTCAAGAAAATGTAGAAACAGCCAATGAAGAAACTAAAACACCACTGCATGGAATCCAAATAATCAGATAAGTATTAGAGTCACAACAATATTTTACGAACCTATCATGAGTTCAGAGGGCTAGGATTCTTTAAATTGGCTTCTTTTCCACTCTCTATTCGCAGCTTGACTGGGACAAGAAAGGACTCCAACTGCTCGGGACCCCAGCAGCTGTAAGGGGAGCCACCGGAGAGGGAACGGCAAGAAAGAGGACAATCTGGAAGAAGAATCAATGATCCAGGATGAGAAGACTCCTCCCATCATCGTCAGAACGTGTCGGAGATGTCTTGTCGAACCCAACGGTTTCAGCTGAAAACAAGAGGTAAGGAGTAATCAGGATGGCAACTGTGACGGAACCCAAAGCGCGCTCTATTCAAAGACCGCCCTTTTTATGTGTTCCCGCCTGCCGACTGCAGTCGGCGAGCGGGGCGCACCTGACAAGAATGAATGGATGTCAGAATGAAAAGGTGAAATGTGGATATCAGCGGGTGGATGGAAGGGTGAAAGGATGAATGGATAGAAACTTGGATGGAAGAGACAAGGGAGCCCTTCTAGGGAAGGTCTGGATCACTTGTTTTATTTGCTTGATGTCATCAGAGCTCCCATGGTGGGAGTGCATCACTCGCAACGCCAAATGTTAACACACGGATTTCCAACAATACTATTTTGATACCATACCAGTGGCAGCCGGCACAGGTAAGAGCGGTGAGACAGGGTGGGGTGAGGGACGGGGAAGTCAACATACGATGGGATAAGTAAAATTAAATAATTTTTTAAAATTAAATTTTTCATCGGTGATGCAGCGAGTGCAAGGTAAGTGGTCTTATTGATTTTTTAATTTACTTTTACTTATCCCACCGTTTGTGGACTTCCGTGACCCCCGCCTCACCTCTCTTATCTGTGCCGGCCGCCACTGTCTCATACAACCAGATTATGGAATGCTTTTGTTATTTTTACCGAAAGGAATACCTGCTGATTGCATTTAGTGACCACACAATCTACATTACAGAAAATGCATGCATTTAGCAAAACAGAAATTGGGCTACCATGAGAAGTGAAAGTGACTTCTGATTTTATTCCCAAATCTAAGGCACTGGGTGCAGTCCACAACATATTTCATACGCTTCCTGGAAGTGTGTGTCGCGTGACAGATCTCAGTGAATGTGCCCTCTCGAACCCACAGACACACAGAGACAATTATAATAGTTTAGTCCTCAGAGGATTCACACACACATATGCCCCCTCCCCCATCCCGCTTCAATATGTGAAATATTTAATGGTTCTCTGTGAAATATGGATTTCCTTGTCATATTGGCCGCCCCCAAACCAATCTGCTGGGCTTTACCATTGTCAGGGCTACCACGATTAAGCGGCATGGAAGACCAAATTATGCAGCAAGATTATCTTGCTATCACTCCCTGGCAGTGTTATTTCTGTCCATATTATCCATAAACATTTTTTGTGAAATCTGCAAATTATGTTGCAAATTATGTCAGAAGTGCAGTAAGTTTAATATTACGTGGGAAATGCAGCTGCCACATAACATAAATCCACTGTCCCTCACCGCTCGCTATAGTTTTATCAACACCGCAACCAAGATTGTAGCGCGGCATCGCAGTAGGGGAAAAAACAATGCAGAGCCATATTTACTACACGGGGCCTGCTGCTCTCTTCCCTGCGCTGGCACACACACTGGCTGTCTAGAACCACACCCACCTTGGCCACATAGGGCACAAAGTGTGATGATGTCTGGCACAGGTTTTGAACTGGATACCCTTCCAGTACAAAATACTACATTTAAACAATTCTTTTAACATTCCACACATTGGATGTGTGTGGTACAGTGCAGCACACATGCAATGTGGGAAATGTAAGGAAAACGAAAACATGTTTCCTGTTTTATGCTTTTCTCAATGCAGTATTTTTTTTAATGCAATGCCAGGTCTGACAATCTTTGTAAAGCTGGCTTTGCATCAAACACTGTGGGAGGTAGCGATGAAACACCCAAGAAGCACTCATGGACCATGCCTTTGATGCAGTGTGGCACAAATGAGGGCATACCGCTATTTGTGCTACAAAACGGGCAACTTTCCAGTGCAAAAATAAAGGGGCATATTAAAAAGGGCTTTATCTCCGCTTTTTGGATTTAAAAGCCAAAGAAGCGGAGATAAAAATATCGCCCTATCAACAACAGGGTGCTAACATGCAAAATCGCATGTTAGCACCCTTTTCCACTATGCTTCCCTTTGCATCTCTAATGAGATGCAAAGTGGGCGTTCCAGAGCAAAATAATAGGAGAAATGTCGCTAAACGACATTTCTCCTATTATCAAGCTTCACGCTAACCCTGTTAGAGACAAAAAAAAAGCAGCGCTAACCACGGTTAACGCTGCTTTTTTACGTCTGCTAATTTTCAGACATAGCCATGTAATCCAATGGGATGTGGATTACATGGCTAAATCCACCATGGGCTATCAACAAGGATATCCCTATCCTTGTAGTTTTATCGCTGCATTACCAGCGATAACCTCCCAAAATGCCGCTATCGCTCGATTTTTTTATCGCCTATGCGGTTAGCGTTGTTAATAACGCGACAACCAGGCGATATTATCCAGCGATAGCGGGCGTTAAAATTTTTTACGCTAAGCGCCCTTAGCGTTAATTTTCCCTGTTCCTTGCTAATATGCCCCAAAGTTTTGCGCTTAAATCCCTGTTCAAGGCCTTGCACCACTTTTATCTCTTTGCATGACTTTTTGGTCTTGATCCATGTGGCCCATTGTATTGTGCCTCTGCCTGGACCCATTCAATGATGCCAAGCAACAGGAATTGTGATGCACCTTACTCCTGAAATGCAAACAAATTCATTTGAAAAATTAGCCACCCATTATGTTGCTTGAGCAAATGGAGTGCTTGAATTTTTAGTTGTGAAATACAAGCAAATATCCTGATCATATCTGGCACCAAGCAAGGGCTGCCCTGGGAACACAAGAGTAAGATGGGGGGCCATGGCCCTCTTTGTTACCACAATGAGCTCTGCCACCGCTGATACCTTGCCCTCTGCCCCCTTATTCACTGATGACACCATGAGTAAAACCATTAACTTGGGTGAGAGAAGGGAACCTGGTTCCTCTCCATAAGGGGGTTCATGCCCATGACTTTAAGTAGGATGAAGGGGGCGGGGGTGGCAAGTAGTCGTGGCCTAAGAAGCATTACTAGGAATTATTTTATAAGAAGCATGGTCTGTTCCCTTAAAGGTGTGGTGTAAAATATGTAAACTCAAATCCTATGCTTCTCATAGCATGCAATTTGACAAGTAATATGGGGGCATATCATCAAGGGCTTTATCTCCGCTTTTCTGGCTTTAAAAGCCAGAAAAGCGGAGATAAAACCAACGCCCTATCAGCAAGAGGGTGCTAACATGCGTAATTGCATGTTAGCACCCTTTTACACTACGCCTACCTTTGTATCTCTAATGAGATGCAAAGTGGGCGTTCCTGACATACACTACATGTCTGGAGAGCAATAACGCGTCTTTGAGCTATCAGCAAGGATGCCCTTGCATTTTAGCAGACGTTAGTTTAACGTCTGCTAAAATCCTGACTAAGCCACCCTTAACATTGGGGGTGGATTATGCTGTTATGACCACAGGGTCGTATCAGAAAGGTTTTCGCCCTTTTGCAGGTAACATCGCTGGAAAACCAGCAATGTTCCCTGCAAAACGGCGATAACATCGCTATCTCTGGAATTTTTATCGCCCTGGAGCAGCGCGTTGATGATAACGCGCTACCAGGGCGATAAAAAGCAGCGATAGCCAGCGATAAGAAAATTATCGTTAAGCACGGCCAGCGATAATTATCGCTGGCCGTTGCTGATATGGCCCATGATGCCTCTATGTAAGCTTTCTCTTATTGCATCCAGATACACAACACAGCACCGGACATATTAATAAAACAAGCCAGGACTATAGGCATTGCCAATGCTTATTAGCTGTGTAAGAAAAATGAGTAACTGTTTCAATTCTGAAAATATGAGACTGTGAATTAAACATTACCAAGGATCTGATTTCCATGTTGGCGGGGAGAGAGCTATGTCGCAACGGAGGAGGAGTTACCTCCCTGCCAACATAATGGTCATCTTTCCTCTTCAGCACCCTCTTTTCTCTGCCCTCTGCTTACTTTTCTAACATCTCATTCCATTCACCAACCCCCATACACACACAAAGCACCCACTAACCTGTAAGCACTGCAATTTGCTTTAATGCCGCCTTGACACTATTTCAACAGCTGTGAACCCCTTCACTGACTTTCGCATAAAATCACCATTACCGTTGCCACATTGCTCTGTTCTTTCAGCTGTGAGGCCAAGGATTGAAGGAGCATGAAGTCTAAACACCGTTATGACCCCCTGGCAGGCACTGTGAGAAACTCGCTTTCAATCACGCCCTGTCATAAACACCCATCCACAAACCCCTCTCACCCAGACACAGAGGTACTCAGTTCAGAGTATGAACTATACAAGAGTTAAATGCTGCACAAAAAACACACAGAAACAAACCAACTTGGAAAAAGCACAAACACTCTTAGGAAATAGATTAAGTAAAATATGTGAAGTACATTGAGTGATGCATCGTCATTGTTGATAAATTGATCAGTGCTTGCCTGTAAAGTTAAAGACAGGAACACAGAGCCAATAGGGACCTGTTTCAATGTTATACATATATATTTTTTAATATATATTGCTGGGTTTGAGACCCGGAGGGACCCGCCCACTTCAATCCCCGCTGATATCACGTATTGACCCAGTGAACAGCATAGAAAAATCTTCTGTGATCAGCACCCGATTGGCTTATAATGCAGATTGTACATGTCTCTAATGTGACTAACACGGGCCTCTTTTCACAGCCGGTTGTTTGTTTACATGGCTTGTCACTGTTTACTTTCTGTAGGATCAGAGGTTGGTGAATTAACAAATTTAAAGATGAAAACGAAATGCATGAAGCTATTGGATGTGGAACTTTGGCGGTCTGTAAGGCAATAGGAATAAACCCTTCTAACAGAATAATTACAGAGGCATACGAACACATTGAAACTTTATTTAACTGTTCTCGAATATTGCTTCATTCATAGCACAGCACCAGGAAGAAATCTCCTTAAACCATGTGTGCATGGAGATCAAAGATTGGCTCTTCTTACAGCGGGGATGGAAAAATGCCATGTTTTTATGACCTCTGGAAAGGCAGCCTTATGACCTGGGCAGTGAAATATTGGTGTGACTTCCAGACCGCATAGTCAGTTTCCCTGGAACAGTCTCCACCCCACCCCTATTGAGGGAGAGGGGCCAGAGGATAGATGTGAAAGAACAGCAGGAAAGTCCACCCTGCTCTGATTGAGTGTATCACCACCCGTGTGCCACCCACGAGCTGTAGAGCAAAAACTTCCAACCCAAACTGGAACGAGCAGCAGCTGCAACCCCTGGCAAGCCCTCTGGTGCTGTCCAACCCAGGCTAGAACGAGCAGCAGCTGCAACCCTGGCAAGCCCTCTGGTGCTGTCCAACCCAGGCTAGAACGAGCAGCAGCTGCAACCCTGGCAAGCCCTCTGGTGCTGTCCAACCCAGGCTAGAACGAGCAGCAGCTGCAACCCTGGCAAGCCCTCTGGTGCTGTCCAACCCAGGCTAGAACGAGCAGCATCTGCAACCCCTGGCAAGCCCTCTGGTGCTGTCCAACCCAGACTGGAACGAGCAGCAGCTGCAACCCTGGCAAGCCCTCTGGTGCTGTCCAACCCAGGCTAGAACGAGCAGCAGCTGCAACCCTGGCAAGCCCTCTGGTGCTGTCCAACCCAGGCTAGAACGAGCAGCATCTGCAACCCTGGCACGCCCTCTGGTGCTGTCCAACCCAGGCTAGAACGAGCAGCAGCTGCAACCCTGGCAAGCCCTCTGGTGCTGTCCAACCCAGGCTAGAACGAGCAGCATCTGCAACCCTGGCACGCCCTCTGGTGCTGTCCAACCCAGGCTAGAACGAGCAGCAGCTGCAACCCTGGCAAGCCCTCTGGTGCTGTCCAACCCAGGCTAGAACGAGCAGCAGCTGCAACCCTGGCAAGCCCTCTGGTGCTGTCCAACCCAGACTGGAACGAGCAGCAGCTGCAACCCTGGCAAGCCCTCTGGTGCTGTCCAACCCAGGCTAGAACGAGCAGCAGCTGCAACCCTGGCAAGCCCTCTGGTGCTGTCCAACCCAGGCTAGAACGAGCAGCATCTGCAACCCTGGCACGCCCTCTGGTGCTGTCCAACCCAGGCTAGAACGAGCAGCAGCTGCAACCCTGGCAAGCCCTCTGGTGCTGTCCAACCCAGGCTAGAACGAGCAGCAGCTGCAACCCTGGCAAGCCCTCTGGTGCTGTCCAACCCAGACTGGAACGACTAGCAGGTTTTCGCCAAAAACTAACGTCTGCTAAAATGCGTGGGCCTCCTTGTAAATATCACGATGTGCACATCAGTTATAATTTAAAAGCAGTACTGCCTAGTGACACCCACTTTGCATCTCATTAGAGATGCAAAGCGAGGCGTCGGGAAAACAGGTGCTAACATGCGCTAATGCATGTTAGCACCCACTTGTAAATAGGGTGATAGTTTTATCTCTGCTTTTTTGGCTTTTAAATACGGAGATAAGGCCCTTGTTGATATGCCCCGTGATCTTTCTATCACTCAACCTCACCTTTGTCAATGTGTCTCTATTGCTTTCTTCATGCTGGCTTGAATTAGCAGAAAATAGGCAATAAATTTCAAGATTGATGAGATTGGGGCCCCAAAAAATGTTTGTCCCAGGGCCCCAACAATTCTTAAGATGAAACTGCGAGTCAGGGACCATAAGGCAGCAGCAGGAACCAAATGTAAAGTGGGATGCAGACGCCAACTCCTTGCCACTCCCCCTAACCCTTTAGTACCACATTGGCAGGGCCACTAGGATTATGTGACAGGGAAGGACCAAAATGAAGCAAGAAATAGCAAATAATGCGGTGTAATGTGGCACATTCTGTGACAGTGTATACTGCTTTCTTTTGTCTTTTTTACACATTAACACTATTTGGGCATAGATTCGCCCTCATTAGTAACAGTTTAGCATTCAAATACAGCAATAGATCATTCAAAGGTGACTAGTTGACTTTTCGAAGGGCTTCCTTCTGCTCACATCTCTGCATTCTTAGTAACTTTTAATTCTCTTGAGCTAGAATCAATTTTTGTCTGTCATATGATATCTTCTAATTATGCAGCAGATGAAGAATTATGTGCCAACTGCGGTAAATCCAACATTTTACAGAAAATGCAGCAGCCGCAGAAACTCATCATTCCGGTGACCCTGGCCATAGAGCAATGGGATAGGGTGATAACCCGGTAAGGTTAATGGGTGAAAGGGTGCATGATGTCCCTTGCATTGCCAGAGGCAGTTTGGTAAAACAACGCCCATGTTAAGGTACCGCAAAGATGTCAGCCTTTGTGCCAGATGTCCAGAGGGTTTTTAAAAGTTCTGTAAAGTTAAAAACTTCAGTGCTATGGTGCAGATTTTGGCATTCTGCTCCTATGTTTTTTTTAGCACTTTTAATGATGCTCTCCCATGAGATAAATCCACCAACACTAATCAAAGACAATGTGGTTGCAATCATTTGTCATCCCTATACTAAAAAACGTCTTCAAGGGACAATTCATCCTTGAGGGTCAAAAGGGACAGACCTCGCCATTCACAAATCAGCAGCCTTATAATGGCTCACTTCTTTTTTTTTTTTCTAAAGTTTACAAGCTTTATTTGAATAATAACAAGAAATACAGAAGACCAGCAATACTGAGTAAAGTATATTAAAATAGAAACATAGCGGAAACAAAGGCTAGTACAAAAACAGAAGAGAAAGCTGTTTACATTTTATAAGGAAATAAGGGGAGGGAAGGGGAAAGGGGGGAGAGAAAGGAGGAGGGGAAGTGGAAACTCTTACAAATTGATAGAATGAGATAATGCATATGTAGGAGAGTAGGATCTGCACTTATGTTGCCCCCACTTTTTTTCTGATGTATACACTGGTTTCTGGCTATAGTCTGGCTGGGTCCCTGCTAATCAGGGCCCCAGTCTCTCTGTTCTCTCTAAACAACTTGGAGTGCATATTAGATGCACTAGTGATTGGATGCTGTGGTACCTTATGAGCCCCTAGTATGTGGCACCTTAGGTACCAAGGGCATAGGTACTTCACAGGCCTACCAGGGGCTGAAGCATGTATTATGCCACCCCTGGGAAGCAGACTAAATCTGACACCACAGGCCTGCTACTGCAGCCTGGGTGAGGTGGTGTTAGCACTCCTCACTGAGGTATAGGTTCCTATATCTCACCATACACACACATATAAACCTATCAGCCACCCCTAAGGCAGGCCCTATCAATCCTCAGGGTGCTTGGTTTACAATGTGAGGGGGTGCCTCTGCATGAGCAGGGCTCCTCTGCAGCTAGCAGAGTCTATTCCCTGTGGCTGTTTGTGGATGCGGTTAAACCATATACTCTTAAGTGCATTATAACCTACCGGTAAATGCTAACTTTGGAATGACTGCATCAAAACATGTCGTGTTTGGTGTCAAACAACTTGGAATCATACCTCCACACCAGTAACTGGTGTGGGAGTATGATCCCACCCTTCTAGAGGGGATGACATGTACCCACTGTGGAAACACAGTAGAAATCTGAAAGAGCCCTGGCATCACAAAATGGATGCCACCAGCACAGACACTGGGCTGCCCTCCTGCTGCTGACTGAAACTCACAGTGGAGGAGGCCCAACAATAGGCATCCTGTCACAGGGAGGTGTAACCACCTTCCAGACAGGATTTAGTGTATTGGAGCTGGGTGGGTGCACTCTTATAGTGCTTTGAAGTCCTGCACTGGGGGAGCAGTAGGCTCCTCTGTGCATATGCCAGCTCAAACTGGTTCAGGGGCTACCTGTCCCTGCTCTGGAGTGAAACTGGACAAAGGGAAGTGGGTGTAACCCCCCCTACCCTGACCCTCCCAGAGGAGTGGTCATAAAGCTAGTCCCTCCCCTACCTTTAGTAGAAGATAGGGAACCCTTGCCATTGCAAATCAGATATCCCTGGACGACGCTTTACAAGAAGAATCCTGGTCCTTCGATGTTCCACTACTTTTGGAAGACGGAAGAATCACCCTTGGAGTCAAGGAGTGTCTCCCCTGCTTGGCAGGCACCAAAAACTTGAATCAACGGTCGCAAACTTTCCCACTCCCGCCGGAGTCCGAAGTGCCTGCAGCCCCAGAAGTAGATTTCCTGACTTCTCCATGGCCATTGTGAGTCCCCAGCAAAGCTTAGGCGAGTGGACCCCACGAGTGACGAGGAACCACAATACCTGGCAACCGTGCACTATTGTCGAGTGCAACCCCTTCACGATGTTCTACGAACCTGTACTTTAGACCATTTGTGGCCCAAGCCTCCAGCAGGTTCTGCACCGAAAATCAGAGGCCTACCCCATCCCGATTGACCGTGGGCTCCTGTAAAGCATTTCCTCATGAGGCATCTTTGCGATCCCTTGCCCATTGGCTTGTGGGTCCCCTGAAGACTTTCTGACCAAACCAAAGGGTTCCTCTGGTTTCTCCAGGCCTGCCCTCACTCACCCTTGCTGGGTGAGTCTCTCAGACCTTGCTGGTCTGCACCGCTGACTTTATTCACTTTCCACAAGACTTGCTGTTGCCAAGACTTGTTGACTCCAATCCGGTTACCAACACCTCAGTAACCTGCAGACATTGTGGGACACTCTGAATCCAGCTGCTGGTTGTCATCGATCCCTCCTGGACCTCGTGAGCAAAGAGTCAAAACACCCTTGATCACCTGAAATCACCCGACATCCGTGGGCATCCATCTTCCTGGCCCCGGGTCACTGGCAAGTGACTGTGAACACTGCCCCTTCTGCTTTCAGGTCATCTTCATCCTGAATCCAGCCTTGGATTCCACTGGACACTTCTTCAGTCTTCGCAAGCAGCAAATCTTCTTTGGCTTCCATAGAAAACAGCGACGCGACCCGACACCAAAAGACACCTATGCACCCGGCTTCCCTGGGTGAGGTAACTCGTGCACTCCAGTGCCCTAGTGTGTGTTGGTCCCCGAATTACTTACCTTGTAAGTGGCATCTTGTAGACTTCATCGAAGTACCCTTAAACTTAAAAAATCTAACCTCGACTTGCTCCATTGAAATCAATAGGGAACCCGTGGCTGTGTTCTCACACTGCATGCGTCTCCCGTGGGTCTTTCACTTACCTGCTTTTGCTGCATTCGCAAAGCCCCAGCGATTCTACAGGCTCTAGGCCTTGTCTCCTTGCAAGTCGACTTTCCTAAACCTCTTTTTTAGTATATGGTCTGGTACGCCCCTAGGGCCCCAGCCATATTTGTGCTTAACTTATTGTGAAACGTTGATATTTAAATGTGTTCCTGACTTCTAATCTCATAAAGAGATTAGTAGAGTGTGTCTAGAAATAAATACATATATATTTGATATATATACCTGTGTGGTGTCCTTTCCTTTGGTAATTCAAGAGATTATAAGGTAAAACAAGCTGCTTTACATTCCTCTGAGACCCAACCTGAAGGCTGCTCTCCACAGCTACCACTAGGATAGCTTTCTTTAAAAAGGTTGTCTTAAACCTATCTACCATAAGAGTCGAATTGGACTGGAGCAAGGTGGCCACTATAACTAGTGACCAGCATATGCCAGGCCAACTTCTCACAGCATATTCACAAAGGAATGTGAAAGACAATTCTAATAAAAGTAATAAATACAAAAAGCCAACAAAGGTAGAAAGTAAGACGCAGAGAAGATAAACATTCATGGAGGTTTAAAATTTTCAGCATTTATACGAGAATTATCTGTTAACGCTAGATTGTCTAAATAAGTAGTAAGAGGTAACTAAAAGAGATCGCTATTAACCATTGGCCTACAGGAGAAGACAAAAGCAATATCAAGTCGATGAAAATGGCAAAGACTATTCCACCAGTGTTGGATAGAAAGTTTTGTAAGCGTTTTCCAGTTGAGAGTGATGTGTTGGAAAGCTAAAGCAAGCATAAGGTCAAAGAGACCAAGGGCCATATCAGCAACGGCCAGCGATAATTATCGCTGGCCGTGCTTAGCGATAATTTTCTTATCGCTGGCTATCTCTGCTTTTTATCACCCTGGTAGCGCGTCATCATCAATGCGCTGCTCCAGGGCGATAAAAAGTCCAGAGATAGCGATGTTATCACCGTTTTGCAGAGAACATCGCTGGTTTTCCAGCGATGTTCCTTGCAAAAGGACGATAACCTTGCTGATACGACCCTGTGGTCGTGTCAGCATAATCCACCCCAAATGTTAGGGTGGCTTAGTCAGGATTTTAGCAGACGTTAGTTTTTGGAGAAAACAGCAGTTTTCTCCAAAAACTAACGTCTGCTAAAATGCAAGGGCTTCCTTACTGATAGCTCAAAGACGCGTTATTGCTCTCCTGACATGTAGTGTATGTCAGAAACGCCCACTTTGCATCTCATTAGAGATACAAAGGTAGGCGTAGTGTAAAAGGGTGCTAACATGCGAATACGCATGTTAGCACCCTCTTGCTGATAGGGCGTTGGTTTTATCTCCGCTTTTCTGGCTTTTAAAGCCAGAAAAGCGGAGATAAAGCCCTTGATGATATGCCCCCATGTTTGTGGGAGGGAAGATCTAAGGAATCCCAGAGAAAAGAAGAGGAATGGAATAAGGAATGAAAATATTAAACAGGCGAGAAATATAGGACCAGATTTTCCCCCAAAAGTTAGAAACCGTATGGCAAAGGAAGAGAAGGTGTAGAAAGTCAGCATTAGAAGATCCACAGGTCCAACAGTTTGTATCAGTAGAATGGGAAAGCGTATGGTAGAGGAAAAACATAGATTGGGTGAGAGAAGCAGAACGAGAGATTTTGAGAGAACGGGACCAAAGTTTGTCCCAGAAGATGATGGTCCATTCACACCCCAGGTCAGATTCCCATGAAAGTTCCAATTTAGATTTAGTACGCTCTGGATTAGGAGCTGAGAAGTGTTTATAGATAAGAGAAGCTTTGGGTAGAAAGAGAAGAATCTTGAGAAGAGAATTTTTAACAGAGGGAAGAGAGTAGAACATATCAAAAATGACCGCCATTAGAATAGTGAATTTCTGTAGGAAGGAGCGGGGACAATGAAATGTAGCGTGAAATTGGGGAAAGGAGCATGGAGATAGGCCATCAAAAAGGTTTTGAACCCAAATTATACCCTTTAATCTCCAGGATTTCCAAAAGATGGTTCTGTTATTGATAGTAATAAGGGAGTTATGCCAAATAGGAGAATCTAAAAAGGATTCTCTGGAAATAGAATTTGGTTGGATCAAAGGCTTCAATAAAGAACAAGTGTGTTTAAACAAGGGGATAGAGGTATGAGGGGTTTTGGCAAAAAAGGCTAGAACTTCCTTTTAAGAGAAGGGTAACAATAAGGCTTGTTCAATGGAAAGCCAAAGGGGAGTGAAAGGGGAAGGTTCGGAAAGAAGCCATTTTGAAGCCTGGCGAAGACAGAATGATTTATGATATAGGCGAAAATCAGGGAAGTTCACATCCCCGTTAGATTTTGTCTTGCGAAGAAAAGATAAAGAAATCCTGGCTTTTTTGTTCTTCCAAAGAAATTTAGAGAGGCGAGAATCAATTAGTTTAAAATAACAGGCAGGAATATGGACAGGAAGAATGGAAAGAGCATAAATCAAAATAGGGGTAATCATCATCTTAATTGAGTCTAACCGACCCCACCACGAAAGAAAGAGAGGATTCCAAGAGGAAAGTAGTTTGTCAATCCGAGATAGGACCGTGGAGATATTTAATTGAATAGAAGGAGCAATGGAGTTGGAGAACCACGGGGCATATTATCAAGGACGGCGTTAAAATTTATCGCCGCTTTAGCGGCAGGAAACTGTCGCTAAAGCGGCGATAACCGGCTTGATAATATGCCGCAGAGAATTCCAATAGAAGCCCATGTTCACAACATGGGCTTCTATTGGAATTCTCTGCGGCATATTATCAAGCCCATTATCGCCGCTTTTAGCCCTACCTACCTAAATATTTGATTTTAGAACCATTCCATGCAAAACCAGTGGAAGAAAAGGAATGTGGGAGACAACATTTAGTAAGAAGGAGAATTTCTATTTCATCTGAATTGATTTTATAACCAGAGACAAGGGAGAAGAAAGTGAATTCATGCAATAAAGGGGGAATAGAGATTTCAAGAGCAGAAATAAAAAGTAGGATGTCATCAGCGTAAGCGGAAAGTTTTAAATGTTGGCCACCTTAAGAAAAAACAGATATAGAATCATTATTACGGATTGAGGATAAGAAGGGTTCGAGAGCTAATGTAAAGAGAAGGGGGGAAGAGGGCAGCCTTGACGGACTCCGCGTTGAAGAGTAAAATAGGATGAAACACAGCTATTAACTAGCACCGAGGCTCTGGGGGCAGAATATAATAAAGAAATAGGTGAGATCAATTTGGGACCAAAACCATGCCACTTAAAAAAAGATGCAAATAAAAAGGACCAATCAACTCTATCAAATGCTTTTTCAGCATCGACATAAATGGCCGCTAAGGATGTTGAAAGGGAAGGAATTTAGTTTAAAACGTTAAGAAAGAGGCAAGCATTATCTGAAGTCAATTTACCCTTGACAAAGCCACACTGCTCCTTACCAACTAGATGAGGCATAAGAGGGTCTAAACGCAAAACAAGTGTTTTCGCAAATAGTTTATAGTCTACATTGACCAGGAAAATCGGCCGATATTTTTTACAAAACATAGGATCTCGTCCCTCTTTATGTAGGAGGCAAATTGTGGCCTCCTAAAAAGTACCCTCTGTTTTACCGTAGAGAAAGAATGAATGGAAAAGATTTAAGAGTTTAGGAAGTAATAAGTTAGAAAAATGCAAATAAACTTCAACTGAAAAACCATCCGGGCCGGGAGTTTTCCCTTTCTTTCATGCGTTTAAAGCAGAGGATAATTCATTAAGGGATAGGTCTGTTTCAAGATCAGAAAGATTAAGGTAAGAATTAAACGGGGTTGGAAGATTATTAAGAGAAGATTGGATAAGGGAACTGGAAGGAGGAGATTCTGGGGTGTAAAGGTCTTTGTAAAAAAGTTTAAATTCATTAAGAATGTCCCGATTTTTGTGAAGGAGAGAACCATCTGAAGAGTAAATAGAATCAATCAGAGTACGATCTTTACGGGTTTTGAGATAGTTCGCTAAAAGTTTTCCTACTTTATTTCGACCACCGTAGTAGAGAGCACTACTACGGAGAAGTATGGAAGACGCATTGTCAGTCATAGTTTTATTAAATGCTAATTTGGCACGTATCAGAGCTGGTAAGACCGAGTCCGCCGACGAAGTATAAAACGTATGTTCTAAGGCCTTAATATGTGCCAGGGTAGCTTTATGTTGCTGAAGAAAGCGTTTCTTTTTTATTTAAACAAAGTCTATAATGAAACCTCTCGTGGTAGCCTTAAAGGAGTCCCATAGTATATGAGGGGAGGAAGTGGGGTCACTGTTTAGGTTGAAAAATTTGTTAGCAAAAGTGATGAAAGAGGAAGGGAAAAGAGGGTCAAGAAAAAGAGAATTATTAAAACGCCAATGAGAGGACCTGGGATATGGAGGGAGCAAGTCAAGGTCAGTTTTAATTGGGGTATGGTCAGAGATGATGATAGGTTTAATAGAGGAGGATAACAGATTTTCAGATAAAGATTGAGAGAGAAAAATATAATCTAAACGGGAGAGGGAGTTGTGAAGAGGAGAGAAGAAAGAGAATTCAAGAGTATCGGGGTGAGAAAGTCTCCAAGAGTCAACGAGGTATGTTTGGGAGATAGTGTTGAGAAAATGTTTATGAATTTTGTGAGGAGTGAAGCGTACCTGAGATTGGCGGTCGAGAAAGGGGTCAATAACTTGATTGCAATCACATCCTAGTATAAAGTGCTCATCCCTAAACTGAATACACTTCTATATAATCAGAGGCCAAAAAAACCAATCAGGATGAGTAGTGCCATAAACATTAAAAACAGTCAAAGAAATGTTATTAACTAACAACTTAGTTAAAAACCATCTTCCTTCTCTATCAATTTCTTGCGATATGACTTTACAGTTCAATTTCTTGTGACATAAAATTATAACACCGTTTTTCTTATTAGAAGTAGGAGAGAATAAAACTGAACCCACCCAACCTTTTTTTAATTTTAATGCTTCTGTGAGGTGGGTCTGTTGTAAAAGAACCAAATCAGGGTTATAAGAGGCAAGATGTGATAGTATTCTCTATCTCTTAATTAGGTTAATAAAACCTTTCACATTCCAGGAAATAACTCTGAATGTAAAACCATCAATAATACATAAAGAACAAAATATGCAGTAGTAAAAAAGTGAAGTAAGAGATAAAGGGAAAGAAAGGGGAGAAAATAAAGAAACCAGCGAGATGAAGAAGAATGTAAGTAAATTAAAGGTAAAAAGAGGATAGATACGAAAAAGAGGGAAAAAAGGAAGGGAAGAGAGAATAAGAACAAGAGGAGACAGTACATGTCAAGACGACGACTGTAGTACGTACCTTACGGAGAACAAAGGGAAAGGATGAGAGGCGGCAAGGGATAACGGAAAGAGCACACTCAACAAAGGGCAACACACCACACCAGGACATCAAATAAACAAGAGCAAAAGCGGGAACATGGAGAGGAGCATAGTAAATTGTCAATGAACCTGTTAAAGGAAACAAAGAGTTATGCAAATAAAACAAATAATACAAAAAAGAACAGTGGAGTCCTAATAGTATAAACTATAACATCAAATTCAATGCAGTAGTATAACAAAAGGAACATTTCAGTCAAAATCCAGAAGAAGGAGGAGCCGTCTCCATCGAAGCAGTAGAGTGAGACTGAATATATCTTCTGAAATCAGCCGTATCCTTAAAGGTGGAGGTCTTGTTGAGGAAGGTGACCTTGAAGAGGCAAGGATGGAACAAACAATATTTTGCACCCAAGGAGCGAAGAGCCGGACGAAGATCTAGAAATTATTTTCGCCGGTTGGCAGTCGTTGAAGAAACATCCTGGGAAATATACACTTTTTTACCATGCCAGGATAGATGCTTTTTGGATTTAGCAGCATTCAGTAGCAGCAGAAGGTCAGTGAATTGTAGGAATAAAAGAATTATACCACGAGGTTTAGATGGAGCAGCTGAGGAAGACAGAAGAGGACCCAGTCTATGTGCTCGTTGTATATTCAGTTTGGTTGCAGGAGGGAGACCCAAAAACTGCGGCAAGAAAGAAGTAAAGTACGCAACCGGGTCATCGCCTTCAGGTCCCTCAGGAAGACCATAAATGCGTAGATTATTACGGTGGTTTCTATTTTCCAAGTCTTCAGTCGCTCTTCTCAGTTGTTAGACTTCCTTCTCCAAACAGGAAATCTTAGAAGATGAATCCTGAACTTCTGAAAGGCGTTGTTCCACTACAGTGAGGCAGGACTCCATAGTCGACCATTTATTGTCCAGGGTTTGAAGACGAGCGTTGGTTTCCTCAATGAAGGGTCGGAGGGCAAGTATCTCCCCCAAAACAATGTCTAAGGAAACCGTAGAGACAGACTTAGGAGGAGAGGGAGGATCTTGTTTAAGTCTCTTGCTGGTAGTCGGAGGTAACTGTGTTTTAGATGCCATAATGGCGAAATTCTGTGTGCTAGTAAAATAGTCCCCGTTTGATGGTATCTCAGATAGGTATGAGATTTTGTTAGGGGGAGTAACGATGGTGCCGCAAGTAGCAGGAGCGTTCAACTTCAAATTTCTGGTGTGGTGAAGAAGGCGTTTGCTCCTACCCATGTAGTATTAAATGAAAAGCACAGGAAAGAACTGGCATCATATAGGAGAATGGATAAATTACTTTAAAAAAAAAACAGCAAAATCGATAAATAGTAAAGACCTCCACTGTTAAATAAAGTTATTCAAAGATATAGCGGCACCATATAAGGAAACATGAGGAGAAAAACGGCTGGGAGAAAACCAAAATTGCGGCCCTAAGCAACAAAAAAGAGTCACCTGCAGAATTCTATGATTTCTCCATGGAGATATAGGACAACATTGGAATCCACTTGAGGAGCAGGTATTCCGATTCAGGAATATGGCAGAATGCTGTGAGGAAGGACGTTGGAACTGCTCTAAAAGAAAACCCGAAGTCCGGCGCGATGCGGAGATCAGTCGTCAGGCGGCAATTTTAGGTCGCGGTGCGCGCAACTCCCCCATATGGAATCTTGTTTTAATGATTGCCTCAATTCCTATTCCATCTCTCTCTCTCTCTCTCTCTCTCTAGATATATATATATATATATATATATATATATAATCTACTGGCGGTTGCCAGGAGATAGTTATAGTTAGGACCGTGTTTCCATAGGAAATCTGAAAATTCTATTTTGAATAACTTTGGCGCCGGTTGACGAATCCTTGCGAAATTTTCAAAACTAATGGGGCGCTCCGCTCAGCTCCTACCCTGAAAGTCTCGGGGTGATTCGTCAAGCGGGGGCTGAGAAAAAAGGGGGGTCCCAAAACGCGTTTTCCCCATGCCTTTTCCCATAGGACCTTTAGTCGAAGGTACAGCCCGAACGGCTGAACAGAATTACTTGAAATTTGGCAAAGAGGTAGTCCTCAGGTCAGGCATGTGCCTTTTTGCATATATGGAGTCAATCTGTTCAGTATTTCCTGAGAAAATTGCAGTTAAAAGTACATAAATATCTATAGCCGCGCACCTTGCGCGCACCGTGCACGTACGGTGCGTGCACCCTAACGTGCGCGAGCGTAATTCTGATTGGTGGTTACATGTCAGTCAACGTTCGAATCGGTCAAAATCAGGAAGTGTTGTCCGCCATTTTGTTTGTTTTGGGTGCGACAGTGAAAAAGAGAGGTGGCGAACGTGAAAAGGGGGCAGGGTAGAGAGTTCCTGACCCCCTAGCCTTTGTCAGGGGGTCCCTAAAGGACCCTGAAGGGTGAGAAAAACATTATTTTTTTTTTTTTAAATCGCGGGGTGCGCGCACGGTGCGCGCACGGTGGCGCACGGTGAAAAACCTTAAAAAAAATAGATAATAATACATACATAACTTAGCATTTAAAAAACCGTACAAATTCACTTAAAAAACCATAGGTTTCACACACGTTATAGTTAGGAATTAGCATTTAAAAAACCTTGCAAATTCACTTAAAAAACCATAGGTTTCACACATGTTATAGTTAGGTGGACATTTCACTCGTAAAAAAAACAATGAAATTCCCCCGTTATAGTTAGTTGAGATAACTATAACTCGCGCGACCGCCACTCTATCACAAGGATGATGTCATCAGTGATGTCATGAGTGATGCCACTGACCATGTCATGAGTGATGTAATATGTGACGTCATGAGCAAGGAATTGCGGGCGCGCGAGTTATAGTTATCTCAACTAACTATAACGAAAAAAAACAGAACAGTGGAGTCCTAATAGTATAAACTATAACATCAAATTCAATGCAGTAGTATAACAAAAGGAACATTTCAGTCAAGATCCAGAAGAAGGAGGAGCCGTCTCCATCGAAGCAGTAGAGTGAGAATGAATATATCTTCTGAGATCAGCCGTATCCTTAAAGGTGGAGGTCTTGTTGAGGAAGGTGACCTTGAAGAGGCAAGCATGGAACAAACCATATTTTGCACCCAAGGAGCGAAGAGCCGGACGATGATCTAGAAATTATTTTCGCCGGTTGGCGGTCATTGAAGAAACATCCTGGGAAATATACACTTTTTTACCATGCCAGGATAGATGCTTTTTGGATTTAGCAGCATTCAGTACCAGCAGAAGGTCAGTGAATTGTAGGAATAGAAAAATTATACCACGAGGTTTAGATGGAGCAGCCGAGGAAGACAGAAGAGGACCCAGTCTATGTGCTCGTTGTATATTCAGTTTGGTTGCAGGAGGGAGACCCAAAGACTGCGGCAAGAAAGAAGTAAAGTACGCAACCGGGTCGTCGCCTTCAAGTCCCTCAGGAAGACCATAAATGCGTAGATTATTACGGCGATTTCTATTTTCCAAGTCTTCAGTCGCTCTTCTCAGTTGTTAGACTTCCTTCTCCAAACAGGAAATCTTAGAAGATGAATCCTGAACTTCTGAAAGGCGTTGTTCCACTACAGTGAGGCAGGACTCCATAGTCGACCATTTATTGTCCAGGGTTTGAAGACGAGCGTTGGTTTCCTCAATGAAGGGTCGGAGGGCAAGTATCTCCTCCAAAACAATGTCTAAGGAAACCGTAGAGACAGACTTAGGAGGAGAGGGAGGATCTTGTTTAAGTCTCTTGCTGGTAGTCGGAGGTAACTGTGTTCTAGATGCCATAATGGCGAAATTCTGTGCGCTAGTAAAATAGTCCCCGTGTGATGGTATCTCAGATAGGTATGAGATTTTGTTAGGGGGAGTAACGTTGGTGCCGCAAGTAGCAGGAGCGTTCAACTTCACATTTCTGGTGTGGTGAAGAAGGCGTTTGCTCCTACCCATGTAGTATTAAATGAAAAGCACAGGAAAGAACTGGCATCATATAGGAAAATGGATAAATTACTTCATAAAAAAACAGCAAAATCGACAAATAGTAAAAACCTCCACTGTTGAATAAAGTTATTCAAAGAAATAGCGGCACCATATAAGGAAACATGAGGAGAAAAACGGTTGGGAGAAAACCAAAATGGCGGCCCTAAGCAACAAAAAAAAGTCACCTGCAGAAGTCTATGATTTCTCCATGGAGATATAGGACAAAATTGGAATCCACTTGAGGAGCAGGTATTCCGATTCAGGAATATGGCAGAATGCTGTGAGGAAGGACGTTGGAACCGCTCTAAAAGAAAACACGAAGTCCGGCGCGATGCGGAGCTCCGTCGTCAGGCGGAAATTTTAGGTCGCGGTGCGCGCAATCCCCCATAATGGAATCTTGTTTTAATGATTGCCTCAATTCCTATTCCATCTCTCTCTCTAGCTATATATATATATATATATATATTTATTTATGTACACACGCACACACACACACACGCACGCACACACACACAACGTCAAATGACTTATTTATTTTGAAGGGGGTAGAGTTGGTTCTTGTAAAGACCCACAGATGCCCTCTGTCCAGTTACACAACAGTACAGTGCTTCCTACCGGTGGTGAATAAGGAAATCTAATGCGTTATATACTTTCACTGATTAAAAATAAAAATCGTTACAAATTTGTACAAAATATGATCAAATATTGCCTTTCTAAAAGAATCTGACATTTGTCCATGGTTTTCTTTCAAAATAACAGTGATGCGCTGGAACCATGGATATTTTAGCCTTTAATTATTGTGCTATATCATTCGAGATCCCTGCAATATAACATTTTTTTTTTTTATCATTACTATCAACATTTGTTCATATTTATTTTTCTGCTCCTTTGATTGAGTATTTAGCCATGTGTATTATATGTCCTGTGAACAAATGCAGCTGTAAGTTGTACATTTCCGCATGTATTTCTTCAAAAATGTGTGCTCACGGTTCGATGCCTGCGTGTTAGCTCTTTAAACAGCCATATGTAATAGGACAATACGCTCGTGTCAATTCATAAGCATCATAGTTCTAACACGTGCACACCTGCAGTTCTCTCCTCTGCTTCTCAGTTCCCCATGCTGTCAGTCGGCACGGATTCTGGGGTTGGCAGTCGTGATTGTCAGCATGGAAAGTCATTCAAAAGAAGTCCAATCTGCTTTCTTTTGCAATTGTTCAGTTTTAAAGCTTAAAGACCGAGAAATAAGTAGCTTTTTGGTCTTTGTGTGGAAAAATCAGTAAGTATGGAACATTGTGAGCCTTATGTATAGTCAAGACTTTGAGAACAGTATTTCAAATGCAAAACTTTACGAATCAAATATCCTGAAAAATATATTCTAATTCAAGCAGGAGCCACCTGTGGAGGTGGTGATAGCACTTTGGCAAGGAAAATCTTCTTGTGGGTCGAGGGTCTTTCTTCGATGACGCGTGGGGATTGGAACAAAGTCAGATCATGGAGGGGTTCCATGGTTTGGGTAATCTGCGCACTTTAAGAAGCCATCTAAGGCGAGGTTGCAAATACAAAACAATGATATTGCAGCAGAAAAATCAGTTGCCATTGACGTCAGGATGGAGGCAGGGCAGCAATTAAAGATGGCTCAGTGCTTAATTTGTCCTTGTGGTTTTGGGTGCTCGGCACTGGCACTTAATTATTAACATCGGAATTTTCCTGAGCACCAGTTATGGACACATTAATTTATGGTAGGCATAAGGAGATTAAGGGGCATATCGGCAACAACCGGCCATAATTATCGCTAAGCACACTTAGCGCTAGGATAATTATCGCCGGCTAATGTGGATTTTTATCGCTGAGATAGCGTGCTATTAGCAACGCTTATCTCAAAAGCGATAAAAATCCTAGCGCTAACTGCCAAACGTGAGATTATCACTGGAAACCCAGCGATAATCTCACGAAGTTTGGCGTTAGCTTGATGATAGGGCCTCACATACTTAGCCATGATATCCACCTTACATAGGCTATCATGGCTAAGTCAGTCCTGAAACAGGCGTAAGGAAAGTAGCGATAACAGGGGTTAACGCTACTTTTCTTGCCGGTATGCTTCATAGCGTGGGGCTTGATGATAGGAGAAATGTCGCTTAGCGACATTTCTCCAGTCATGTCAGGTCAGGAACGCCCACTTTGCATCTCATTAGAGATGCAAAGCTGGGCGTTAACAATCTGGGCGCTAATGCAAGGTTTCACGCTGTAGCGTGACCTTGCTAATTAGGCGATAAAATTATCGCTGCTTTTCGCCCGAAAACGGACGCAAAAGCGGCGATAATTTTATATCGGCTCGTTGCTGATATGCCCCTAAGTGATTTTCCCTGAATCACAGGATGTTGAGCTGACAATGCCACTCGAACCTGGTTCCCCAGCGCCAAAGCTGGCAGCTCTGGCCAATATGTCACATCCTCTCCCAACTTTCATGGTTCTGTTTTAGGCGGCACTAACAGGAGAAATGGCTGGTGCAATCTGCCTCAATCTGGTGTGGCTACAGGTGTGGATATTGGACTTTTCATTGGGGAAATATGGGGAACTCCACTACTGAAGTGGTGATGAGAGTTTACAGGAGAATATGGCCTGGGGGCTAGGTAGATTTTATCAGTAGGACAGTCAGACACTGGGTTGCTGAGGGGAACAGATTGGGCAGGGAAGAGGTGGGAGGATCATTTACATCTAAAACTCAGAGGTAGAAGAAACACTTTTCCTAGTTGTGAAATGTAAGGAATCCAATAGATTCTGGACTGACTATTAATCATTATGGGGTCTTTAGAAGAAATGGGAGATTATCACTCTGCAGAAGAAAGTGTAACTTTAGTTCAATAGAATCTGTCATGAAACAATATCACCTTTGAAGAAATCCATCCAAACACAGATGGCTGTACTCCAGCAACAATCTAATATCACAAAATAGATATTCCAGACATGATCGTAGCACAATTCAGTCTTCAAACTGAGCGAGACGTGAGCAGACAAAAACAACCACTGGGGGGCAAGGTTCTCCCGACTATGCATGTTGACATACTAGAGTTCAAACATGGCCACCACATTCTAGTTCATGTTTATTCTCATTTGGAATGTGACTCTCACAATGCGGATGTCATCTTGGTTTGGGAAATATACATCAAGCGCTCACCATTTCGGCTTCCATCTTAGAAGTATATAATTTTATTTAAGTCTGCATTCAATAGTAATTACATTAAATCAATATAACAGATAAAAATGTTCTGAATGACTAACTGTACAAAACTGTAAACCTACTTCATGCCTGTGCCCACCTACCTTGATTAGCCCCTGTGACTAAACCTCTCCTATTCTGACCACAAGTAATGCATACTGTGTTGATGTTTCTGTCACATTATTGTACCTTTTTGTTGTGGCTGTGACTCCTCAGCTCATCTTTGTTGTAATTATGCATGCTAAGTACAGCATGAAAGGGTGCCTTATTTACAAGGGAGCGTTAAGCCATGTTAAGTAAATAAGGCGAAGCGCATATTACCAGAGGAACATAAAAAAAGTGACCTTCCTCTGGCGATAGGGGCTTGTAAATATGCCCCGTAATTTCTAATCTGACTTAAACATAGACTATTCCCATCTGTGAGTTCATACTGGAGTCTACAATCTTACAGGGCTTAATCTCAACACTCTTAAGTATATTTTTAATCATTTAGCACCCTCTCACCTGCCACCAATGAAATGTTCTGTATTCTTTGGCTGGGGTAAAGTGAGTACCAATGAAAATGGCAGTCTTTGAAGAGGGTGTAAAAGAGAGGATAGTTTTCATTATTATTGTGTCCCACTTCATTTTATCATGCTGTAGGGTCTTTTTAATGACACTAGACATTTCAATAGACAGACGGTTAAAGCTTTCTCAAAAGTAACATCACACTGTTGGAAAGTTCTTTGTTCTATTCAAATACCTTAATTGTTTTCCCCCAATTCAGTTCCCTTGGTCCCTACGTGCTTCCCTGTTCCATGACTTACCTTTATCCTGAATTTTTATCTTCGTATGTTAGTTGTCTTCTATCTACCAAGCTCCCTCCTTCCCCGTGATGTAGTGGCATTCCATCCTTGTTGGGTTCCTGAGTGGGATTCCTGGTACGCTCAGGGACTAGTTACAGCTTATCTTCTGCTTGCACCAGATAAATCCATATGTGTATCCTCTGAGTGTATGTTATCTATTTTTGGCATGAACCCTTCACTGTTGTGTGTCATTGTAGAACCGGCTTTTAGAGACCCCTCCCGACTGGAGGGTCAAAGCCAGCGGTGCAGGGGACACCTAGAATCTATGGGTTCACCTTGATTACTCATGCATTACCAAAGAGACCAGGACAACTTAGCTGTGGAGGAAAGTACATTTAATTTATTAGCTCGAGCTAAGGACAGGGTCCCAGAATGGTACAAAGACAATTCTACGGAGACTGCTGCTTCACTTCGCAGCGCACACATAATTATAGCACTAGCCACACACTTTACACATCCAACAAGTTCCTCATCAGTCTCAGGTGGCGTAATCGTGGCCAGAGAGTGTCGGTCTCTGATTGCACAATGTACACAGCCTCTTGCTTCAGCGCCCAGATGGTGTGGTCACGGAGCACAGCTGATGGTGTAAGAGGCTGAGTTACCAACAGTGGACAGGATGTGGCTAAGTCTCTGGCACAACCGGGGGGGGGGGCGAGATACACAAGCAGCTTCTGGAATCGGCTCACCCGCAAGGAGCGAGGAGGGTTAAGCAAGTTCTAACAGGGACATAGAAAGCAATCCTTCACTAGGTTGCCGAGAGTATGGCAACACGAAATGGAGTCTCAGTGGCCATTTTAAGCATAGTTCAACAGTCCCTCCTTTTGCCATGAAGAGGCAACTTTCAGTCATCACCTAGGTCAATGTCCATCATATTCTGGACCTCCTTCTCAAGCATCATCATGGCATTCTGGTGGTGTGAATTTACTGGCTTGGGTGTTAAAGAGGTGGCACAGAGGCCACATATCGCGGGCATACATTGAACACAGAGGCAGCAAGAAAAGAATGCGGCTGCAATGATGGCAATGAAAATCAATATCTTCCATCCCCATTGAGAGACCAGGCCCCAAAACCAACCTGTTAGGGACCATGAACCCTCATCCTGATGGATGTCGGAAACAATCTTATGGAGCTTCTGGATTGCTTGAAACACTGTTGGTGCATTATCAGGTATGCTGCTGGTTCTGATCAATTTACAGACTCCTCCACGGTCCGCTAGGATTATGTCAAGAACCATCCGGTTCTGCAAAGTCATGAGGCGGTCCGCTTGAAGTTCAGCAGTGATATTACTGAGAGCACCGTCAGTCACTTTAATGGTGGCCTCTACCACTCTTGTAAGGTGTCGAATATTGCAACTATTGACCACAGGGCCCCAAAAGGGGAGGAACCCTTTAGCAAATTCTCCAAATTCTTGGCCAGCCGTGTCTTCAGCGTCAATTACACCTCTATTCTGGATGTGGTGTGTTTCATCGGCTGTATATGTTGGGGGAAGCAACCAAGCGATATAACAGGTGCCAGCCCATGACTTGGGCAGCCAGGTGTAGTCCTTGCTCCCGCACACAAAATAGGTATTGAGCGAAGCCTCCAGAGCTGTGCGAGTCGAGCCATTAAGCTGGAGCGTGTAGGCGCAGTCACTCTCCCCCACCAATACTGTTCCACTGCTCTCGATGCAGGATCGTCCAGAATGTGGGTAGACAGGGAGGTCCCTGAGGGGAGGCAGCCGTCGTCTCCCTCCACTGCCGGTGAGGCTCAGCGGATAGAAAGACCAGTGGTTGTTCTCATATTCATCTTTTTCGGGTGAAGTCCTATTCATATTTGGCCACTCCGTAGCCAAAATGTGGGTGAATGCTTGCTTGCTACTATTTTTCCCTGGGGATCGCGTAGATGGGTTACCTGAATAGAAGGCGTCAAAGAATACCGTAAACCATCCGTAGGCTGAACCAGCTTGAGAAAAGGGAGCGGGAATCAGGGACATCCCTGTGCCTGCAGTGTGGGGCAGCAGCCCACATACCCAACAGTTTGTTGTATTCACCACAAGCTGGTGCTGGTGTAACATCTGAATGAAAGTATTGTTATAAAATTCTGCCCTTCTTGTTTGCACATGGGGGGGTAATGACACATGCTGATGAGGCAATTCTGTAGAGGTAGGAGACTCAAGGGCAGCATGTGTTATCCACCCAAGGCTGGCCAGTACAAGTAAAATAATTATGAGTACAAGTAGACAGATTGTGTACCGGTCATGTATTATCTTTATGTACTTTCTCTTCTTCATTTTCCTGTCCTTTAAGCTTTCAGCGTTCATTTTTGTCACCGTCATGCCTCATCTGGTCTTCCCTAGTTGCTGCCTGTGATTGTTGGTTGCTTCACCGGACAGTGATTCCAGCAGTCCTATTGACACACTCTGGTCCGCTGCACCGGTACCGGTCGGATATATCTGCCGGCAAATATCACAGCCCTGCAGCGAACGTCAGGCCAGGTGAGGTAGAGGGCAGAGACCTTTGTCTCTTCAGTCCTTTTTTCGGGTCGAAGGTTGTACCTGGTGGACCCGGGTGTTGTTTGATCAGGCAATAAAGGCTCCGGCTGTTGAGTGTCCCGCAGCCTCAAACGCGGAGGAACAGCAGCTTGCAGGATGTCGTCGTCCTCTCGCTCAGATGAAGCCCAGGCAACGTTGGCGTCACTGAAGGGTACAAAGCGTGGAACTTGTTCACATTCGTCGTCTCCCAGGCCCTCCTTGACCCACTGGTCGTATGGCAGTGGCAGAGGCACTCGTTTGCAGTGCGTCGCGTATACCCAATTCTTTCTTCCTGCCACTTTCACTGCAGACCTGGTAGCCAACAACACTTGCTGGGGCACTTTCCACCTCGGCTCCAGGTTCTTGGTCCTCTGGAAGTTGCAGATGCAGACCCAATCACCTGACTGGATGGGGTGGCCAGGGCCCTCAGGTTTGGGTGGCAGGATGTCCTGTACCTGACGATGAATAAGACGCAGGTTAGTGGTCAATTCATGTAAGTAATTAATCAACAATGGGTATTCGATATCAGAATATTTCTTTGGGCGGGGCACTCCCCAAACATTAGCTGGTCGGCCAAACACTATTTCATAAGGAGATAGTCCGGTTCGGGAATGTGCCGTGGCTAGTGGATAAAAGGGCAAGGGGCAGGGCGTCTGGCCAAGACAGTCCTGTGTCAGCCTGTATTTTAGCAAATTTCAATTTCAATGTCCCATTGTGGCGTCCAACCAGACCCGCTGACTGGGGGTGATTGGCGGCATGGAACTTTTGTTTGATCCCCATCCCTACACACACTTTCTTCATTATTTCTCCTGTAAAGTGACTTCCGTTGTCGCTCCAGATAATTCTGGGCATTCCGAATCTGGGAAAGAATTCCTTCAACAGGATCTTAGCAGTGCTGATAGCAGTGTTGTCCTTAAGGGGGTATGCCTCAATCCACTTACTAAAGGCACACACAACCACCAGGACATATCGGAGGTTGTTGCATCTTTCCATCTGAATATTATCTATTTGGAGCCCCTCGAAGGGGCAAGATGGGGGCTCAAAATTCCCAGAAAGTGTTGGTGTGCCCTTACCTGGGTTATGCATCAAACAAATCATGCAATTCCTGACTAGCCTCTCAGCATATTGTGGGATGTGCTTGTTTTGCCATACTGGAGCTAGCAATTTGCAAACACCTTTTGCACTAATATGAGCTGGGCCATGAGCCATAGTGACCCCTGGCAAAACATAGGCATCGGGTAACAACCACCGCTGTTGTTCAGACAGATCCGTCCAATAGCCATTCTCATCTAATAGGCCTGTTTGCTCTTCCCAGAAAGTCTTTTCATCTCTAGTTGCCTCCGCCTGCATTTCCTTCACATTTTCAAGAGTGTCCTCATGCATCCCTCCCTCCGGTACCCAATTTGAGGGTCCAGCTACATACATTTGGGTGGAGACTTTTTTTGCTGTTTCCTTTGCAAATGCATTACCTCTTCCTATGTCATCTGTTACTTTCTTGTGGGCGCTACATTTAATCACAGCTATCTTGGAAGGAAGGGTCAATACTTCTAACAGACTGCTGACCAGTTGACCATGTTGTATCTTAGTACCGAGAGAAGTTAAAAATCCCCTCTCAGCCCACAGTCGCCCAAAATTATGGGCCACTCCGAAAGCATACTGGCTGTCGGTGTAGATGTTGACCGCCATCCCCGTACTCAATTCACACACTCTTATCTGCGCCACTAACTCAGCGGCCTGTGCTGATTGGTAAGGTATCCTCTCACTCTCCACCACTGTCTGTAACGTGGTGATAGCATAGGCTGCAGTTGTGCTACCATCAGGAAGTTTGAAACAAGAACCATCCACATACAGGGTACCATCAGGATCAGTGAGGGGTGTATCAGTCAAGTCTACACGTCTTTTAGTCTCTTCCTCCGTCCGGAGGACACAATCATGCATATCGGAACTAGTGTTACCATCAACAAAGGGTAACAATGTGGCTGGATTCAGTGTAGTGCAGCGGAGGATGGTGATATGACTGGCTAAGAGAGTCAACTCATATCCGGACAAACGTGCACTAGTAAGGTGTTGAGTTTTTGTCCTATTCAATAAAGTATCAACTGCGTGAGGAACCATAACTGTAAGCGCAGTATCAAGAACCAGACCAGCAGATTGGCAAATGGATATGGCAGCTGCGGCTGCTGCTCTCAAGCAACTGGGCAACACGCGTGCCATGGGATCTAGAACTGCAGAAAAATATGCACAGGGGAGTTGTCTGTCACCAAAACGCTGTGTTAATACTGACAATGCGCAACCATCACGCTCATGTATGAAAAGAGTGAAGGGTTTCTGATAACTAGGGGTGCCTAGCACCAGGGCCGAACACAAGGCAGCTTTCAGTTCTTCAAATGCACGCTGGCACTCATTTGTCCAAGGAAGCGGGTGAGGAACATCTTTAAGTGTGAGGGCCAACAAAGGTTTAATGAGTAGAGAAAAATTGGGTATCCATTGGCGGCAGTAGGAGGTGATACCAATGAAAGCACGGACCTCTTTCTGTGTTTTTGGTGGGGGTATTTTACTGATAGTCTGTATTCGTTCAGGGGTGAGGCGGCGTCCCTCCTTCGACAGAAGATGACCTAAGTAGGTAACCTCATGTCGACAATATTGGAGCTTGGAGAGGGAAACTTTATGATTGAGCTGTGCCAAATGCAGGAGCAATTTCATCGTAGCTTCATTACATAATGCCTCGGTGTCTGCTGCTATGAGCAAATCATCAACGTACTGGAGTAATGGGGTACCTTGAGGTATGGACAGGGCATCAAGTTGGCCGTAGAGGGCCTGACTATAAATGGAAGGGCTCTCTGTATATCCTTGTGGAGCTCTACAGAACCGGAAACTACGACCTGCCAATGAGAATCCAAAAAGATCCCTACTCTGTTCATCAACGGGTATACTAAAGAAGGCATTCTTCAAATCAATGACAGAAAAGAAACATGACGACGGGGGGATCATAGTGAGTAAGGCAGTGATATCTGGGACCACAGGAAACTGGGGAACTACTATTTTATTTATTTCGCGTAAATCAATGACAAAAAGATAAACAGGGGGCTTGGAATGGTCGGTGCGTTTGAGGACAGGCAAAATTGGGCTGTTACACACATTGCCTCTTGTCTCTTCAACCACTCCCTTGTCAACAAGTTCAGAAATGATCTGGAGTAATGCCCTCTCCCCTTCTTTGGGTATTTTGTATTGAGGAAGTCGGGGAAGGCAAGCATTTTCCTTTAGGGTAACAGAAAAGAGGGGTATGGACAAAAGGCCTACATCAGTATCATCTTGGGCCCAAAGGGTGGGGGGGACATTTTGAAGTTCCTGGGGAAGGGGATCTGAGGAGGCTAAATATACTGGGTGTGTGGTAGGGGGGCCCATAGTGATGTAAACACCATCAGGAGAACAGTATATGGTGGCATGTAATCTTTTCAATAGATCTAAACCCAACAAATGTTCTCCACATGTGGAAGTCAAAACCAAAGGGGAATCAACCGTGTAGGGTCCTATGTTCCAGTGGTTGTGAGACGGGGCTAAACACTGGGGTACCAGAAAACCCACAAACGTTATTTGCACCAGACAAGGGGGCCCCAGGGACTTTAGACCTAGCAATAGAACTTGTGGTTGCACCAGTGTCGACCAAGAATGGTTCCGTAGAACCCAGTGTTGTAACGTGAACATACGGTCCCTTCTGGTCAACAGGAATAGGCACGGGTCCAGGGCCGGACTGGCTGTAGTGGGCACCGGGCAATCCCCCGGTGGGCCGCACGGGTGGGGGCTGGTTTTGGGCCCCCGGAGGCCGTTTTTGTTACAGGGCCGGTTTTGCAGCTTAGCTGCAAAATCGGCCCTGTAACTAAACCGGCTGAAAACCGGCCCTGGGAAAGAGCTCGGCAGCACCCCAACCCCCCCGGGGGGGGGGGGGGCAGCCGAGCACTTTGCCAGGGCCAGTTTTGTTTCCCAGTCCGGCCCTGCATGGGTCCCTTTGCCTGTCCTTGGCGATCCTAGTGGGGCTCATAGTCCTCAGTAAAATAATTGCGATCTTCATAATTGGCTGCATCAAATGTATTCTCGTGCATGAGGAGCCGCCTGTCCTGTGACTGTGTTCTAAGTCCGCCTCGTCCTCGTCCTCTCTGGGGCCGTTGCCCTGTGAAGTGGTCAGCAGGAGCAGAGTGGTTCCGGACCAACAAGGGACACTCATCGCGCCAATGACCCTCCTGGCGACAATAAGCGCACTATTTGGACCCCAGCGGTGGGCGAGGAGATACGGGGCAGGTTTCTGAGCAACTCGTTGAAACTTCGGGGCACCTCTGTTTTGGGTCTGGGTCAGGTATGCCTGTTGGAGTAATACCTTTGTTTTTAGATCTTTAGTCTTCTTATCTGTTTTGTCTCGCTCTTCATTCTCCCTATTATCATAATACTGGGTCATTGACAAAATGCCAGATGGGGAGAAAATGGGCCAGGCACTTTCCAACATTTTGAGCTTAGTCCCAAGTTCTGGTAACAAATTGGACACAAATTTACCCACAAACAGTCGCTGTCCCCCCTCTGAAGTCATATCCTCTCCATTATAGTCGGTGAACGTGCTTTCAAATCGTGTGAAAAGTCTGAGACACTTTCATCTTTCTTTTGCCTGCAACCAGCTAATTTTTCCCAATTAATACGGTGAGGTGTCAACATCTTTTTCATGGCGGTAAGTATCTGGGCCGGAACAACCATTCCTCACGTAAGCATATATCTCTTGTGCTGACGCTAGAACTTCCTTCTGTTGATTAGTGTCTCAACTAGAAGCCTCCTCTATTCAAACACAAGAACGAGCGTGCGCATAGGAGTATCGGAGCTCACTGGAAAATGCGCATGCCCACAGAATTTCCTCTAAACAAGAACAGTCTTACTTCAAACGTAAGTAGATACTTCCGAAAGCTCGCTAACGCCAAATTCATTGCGCGATGAAGGCTTCCCTCGCTAAACTTTCGCGACGCAGTCTTCAAATCACCATACTCTCCTCAGGGTTAAGGTGAAGTGCGCAACGGAGCGGGCACTGCACCTGGATCCTTGTGATTGCTCTCAAAAACTAGAGCGCTGATCTTCTGCTCCAATTGTCGGCTCGCGTCGGCCATTTTAGATTCTGCACCAGCTTTTCTCTTTTCAATGCTCGACACAATATTAGGTATGTTTACTAAATGCTTTCCTCTGGTACCTCACCTAGCAATCCTGACAGTACCCTCCCTCAAAGTACCTTCTCTCTGTCTTGGTTTGTTTGGAAACTTTCTGTGGAAATATTTAATTAATCGGGGGGCATGAATCTCTGAGGACAACTCCCAAGATCTCTCCTCGGGTCCATAACCCTTCCAGTCTAACAAGTAGTACAATTTTCCCTTCCGAATCTTGGCATCCAAAATTTGTTTCACCTCATATTCCTCCCCATTCTCAGTAAAGATTGGTTTAGGAGGTTTTACTATTCATACCTCTCCTGACACTTTCTTTAACAACAAAACATGAAATACTGGATGAACTCGTAACCCCTTGGGTAATTTCAACTGATAATTCAATGTTCCTACTTTCTTCTCAATTGGATAGGGTCCTACAAATCTTAGCTGAAACTTTCTATTTCCCTTGAGTTTAAGATTCTTAGTGTTCAACCAAACCCTATCTCCTGCTTGTAAATCTGGCACTTTTCTTCTTTTCTTGTCTGCATAATATTTGTAATTTTCCTTAGCTTTGGTTAAATTGTCTGTGGCTGAAGTGTGCACCTTGGTCATGTGATCAACTAGATCAGTAACTGCTGGAACATTTACCTCTTGAAAATTTAACGACAGATTGGGATGTCTTCCAGCGTTCAAATAAAATGGAGAATAACCAGTGGAAACATTTTTTGCATTGTTATGCGCAAACTCCTCTGCCCAGAGGTGGTCTGGCCAATCACCCTCTTGATCCAATAGACTCAATCTAAGGTACTGCTCTAACTCCGATTTTTTCGCTCTGTTTGACCATCAGTCTCTGGATGATAGCTAGTTGTGTACCTAGTTTCTATGTTTAGCTTCGTTGTAAAGGCCTTCCAAAAGTGGGATAAGAATTGAGAGCCCCTATCAGATACTAATACCTTTGGTATTCCATGTGCTCGAACTATGTTTTGACTGAAAATGTATGCTAAGGTTCTAGCTGTGGGCAACCTCTTCAATGGTACAAAATGGGCCATTTTAGTAAAAGCATCCACACATACTAATATGGTATCAAACCCCTGACTAGATGGTAAATCGACTATAAGGTCTAGGGTTACTGTATGCCATGGGAAAGGTGGGGTGGGTAAAGGCTGTAGTAGGCCCTTCAGAGCTTGTCGCTCTGGTTTTCCCCTTGCGCAGATCTCACATGTGGTTACGTATTGATGAATATCTCTTATCATATGTGGCCACCAGAAACGTCTTCTCACCAAATCTTTTGTTTTAGAAATTCTTTTATGACCTGTTTATGACCTGCCAAAGGACTGTCATGACATTCCGTCAAGGCCTTTTGTTGCATTTCAGTTGTGGACAAATATTGAGCTCCATCTTGATACGGCAACCATCCTCGAATTTCTCGTCTAGGATCTTCTTTCACCCAAACACTCATCTCCTCCTGAGTCATCGCATGCTGATCTCCTTTTTCTTTGGTTTCTTGCAAAACTGCTCCAATTACCCTCTCAGCTGGTATAATCTTTTGATCCGTGATCTCCTCTGACACTCCCTCGGTTCCCAACCTGGATAAAGCGTCAGCTTTCCCATTTTGTGAACCAGGTCGATAAGTAATGATGAAGTCATAATCAGCAAAATACAGAGACCAACCCAATTGTCGTGGTGTTAATGTTCTGGCTGACTTCAAAAATTTAAAATTTCGGTGATCTGTATAGACTGTGACCACATGCCTAGCACCCATCAAATAGTGTCTCCATTCCTTAAATGCGTCCTTGATGGCTAAGAGCTCCTTCTCGGTTATTGTATAATTGACTTCCTCTGGGGTCATCTTTCTTGAACGGAAGGCCACAGGATGCAGTTGACCAGTAACCTTATGTCTTTGAGATAACACCCCTCCTAAAGCCAGATTGGAGGCATCTGTTTCCACGAAGAAAGGCTCTGATGGATCAGGGTGGAGTAAAATCGGCACTGTTGTGAAATCTTTTTTCAACCGGACGAAAGCTTCTTCCTTTTCTTTTGACCACTCGAAACTCACGCCTTTCTTCAATAATCTGGTTAAAGAGATCAGCTTTTTAGAAAAATCTTGAATTAATCTCCTATAGAAATTCGCAAAATTAATGAAACTTTGAATTTCTTTCATTGACTTAGGAGACTCCCATTCAATCACAGCCTTGATTTTATTTTCATCCATAGTGACTCCACTAGGAGCAAGCACAAACCCTAGGAATTCCACGGCGGAGATGTTAAATGCGCATTTCTCTAACTTAACAAATAAACAGTTTTCTCTCCGTTTCTGCAGCACCTTCTTGACCTGTTCTTCATGCTCCTCCACAGTTTTTGAATATATCAGAATGTCATCAATATATACTATTACATTCTGGTCAATGAATTCTTTCAACACATCATTAATGAAATGCTGAAAAGCAGCTGGGGCATTAAATAAGCCATAGGGCATCACTTGATATTCAAATAGCCCATGCTTGGATCTGAAGGCTTTTTTCCATTCATCTCCTTCACGTATTCTAACAAGATGATATGCCCCTCTTGAATCCAATTTGGTGTAGACTTGTGCTCCTTTCACTTGGTCTAATAGTACAGAAATTAAGGGCAATGGGTATCGGTTCTTAATTGTTATTCGGTTGATTGCCCTGTAATCTATGCAAGGTCTTAACTCTCCATTTTTCTTTGGAATAAAAAAAGGGGGGGAAGGGCCTGGGGATTGCGATGGCCTAATGAATCCATTTTCAAGGTACTTATGCAAATAATCTTTCAGGTGTTCATCTTCTCGTTCTGTTAAAGCATAAATCCGACTGCATGGAAGGTTGGAACCTGGTTCTAAGTCTATTTTACAATCAAACTCCCTATGAGGTGGGAGTTTTTCTGCTTCTACCTCATTAAAAACATCTCGAAATTCCTGGTACTCTTCAGGTAGTTCAGTAGTGGTTATCACACAGATTGTTGCCTCTTTTTCACTTAAATGAAATGCCGGTGTGCTCTTATGATCTCTTTTGCATTTCTCATAACAATTCTCCTTGCAATAACTTGAGTTCAAGGCTATTGATCGAGCTCCCCAATCTATGGTAGGATTGTGTTCTGTAAGCCATGGCAGCCCCAGAATTAATTGAGACTGTGGAGCGTCTATTAAATTGAATTGCAAGGTTTCTAGATGTCCTTTCTCCGATTCCATCTCCACTGGCTCCATATGACTAACGATGGGACCCGATGAGAGATTAGTCCCATCAACCGCTCGGACTGCTTCACTTCTTTTCTTCTTGATGGACCTCAATCCTATCCTGTCAGCAAATTTTAGATCACAAAAATTTCCGGTGGCTCCGGAGTCCACCATGACTGTCACTTGTTTTAAGATTTTCTCTCTATATCGCAAGGTCATAGACAAAACCAAATGCGGAGATGCTGACTGTAAAGTATTAGCCAAAGAATGCTCTTCTGGAGCTGTTTCCGATTTTGCAACCACCAGTCCAACTCCATTTACTGGTGGTGCAAGGCGTTTTCCGCCGGTGCTGGTTTGTGTTTCTTAGAGCAATTACGAACAAAATGCCCACTTCCTCCACAATACAAGCATTGCTTATTTACTCTTCGACGTTCTTCTTCTTCTTTAGAAAGGGGACCCCGAATTGTTCCAATTTGCATGGGTTCTCCCCCACGAGTTGAATCAGTTTCTTTGCCATTTTCTATCTTTACTCGATCAAATCTTGGAACATGTGATCGAAAATCTATCCTTTTCTGACCTCTTCTTTCACTTTGACGAAAGTCAATTTCTAAAACCAAATCAATCAACGCTGATATCTCTGTGGGTCTATTAGGCACTTGTGACAAGGCATCCTTTAATTCATCTTTTAAACCTTGATAGAATACGGCTGCTCTTTTGTTCTCAGGCCAATCCGTTTCCACCACTAACTTATTAAATTGGGTCAAATAGGAAACCAGGTCGCGGTTACCTTGTCTAATTTCCAATAATTCATTGTCTGTAGCTTGTGAACACCTTCGCCTGTCAAAAATTCTGAGAAATTCTTTTTTAAATTCTTCGAGGTCGTATAAAATGGGATCATTTCTGGTAACCAGAGGCATTGACCAGGACGCTGCGTCCCCACTCAAATATGATAGAACAAATGCCACTCGAGACTGCGCATCAGGGAAAACCGCAGGACGACACATAAAGTGTAGAGTACATTGTGTCAGGAACACCTGAGCCTTTTGTGGATCACCATTAAATCGCTCAGGTGGGGCTAACGGAATTACAGGGGACAAAGAGTGAATAACTTGTGTCGTTATCTTGGGCTGGGAAACAGATGCATCACTAGAAATTCCTTCTGGGGAGGTAGCATATTTTAAACTGTGTCCTGACATTAAACCACTTACTTTTAAGGTCAAGTCTGTAGTCTCTTTCCTGAGCTCCCTATTCTCTTCTCTGACTGAAATTAATTCTCTTTGCATTCCTTCTAGGATTTCACCTAGCGTCTTTAAATCCAGACCTTCCGCCATTCTGCTCAGGTGCTAATTTTAACGTGGGCACTTCACTCTGTCAGGTATGCTCTCCACGAATGCACAGGAGCAGAACGTCGCAAGTTCCCAATGCCTCACCGCGATGCCTCAGCCACAAGCGTTACTAAGCCTGTATGCCAATGAAACCCCAGGGGGGAAAGGGGATGGGACAGAGAAGAGACAGTCACACTGCGTCTGTTTTCTTTCTTCTACTTCTGACTCCGTCTTCTTGTCATCTGCTTGTATTTACTGGACCCTTATTGTTGTGGAAGAATAGACATAATTAAATCATGCTCCCTTTTCTCTATCTGTGTTTAACTTACTGTTTGTCTACCTACCCAGTTTTAGTGTGACCTATGCTCCACTTCTTTCTTTTATTATTATTTGACTTGCTGGAAACTTTCTTGTTGGCTGAAACTAATTAACATAACATTATTAATGCCCTTGCTCTAAAGTCTACTGTGTTTTTCTAATGTTCTATTCTATGTTTTACAGGCTCCTCACCTCAGCGTTTCTGCAGTCTAACAACCTGGAATCTTTTCTTGAGATAAGTATTAATTTATTAATCCTGTAGCGTCTAATCTTCTACCGCTTCTCTCTCTCTATTTTGTTTCTTTTTTTTTTATTTCCAGAAGTGCTCTGCTGCTTAAGAGCTATTCTTATTTCTATGGAGTTACTTCACTCCGAATATTCAAACTATATATATACAAAACTTAGTACTCGTCATGATACTGGAACAACCATTCCTCATGTAAGCATATATCTCTTGTGCTGACGCTAGAACTTCCTTCTGTTGATTAGTGTCTCAACTAGAAGCCTCCTCTATTCAAACACAAGAACGAGCGTGCGCATAGGATTATCGGAGCTCACTGGAAAATGCGCATGCCCACAGAATTTCCTCTAAACAAGAACAGTCTTACTTCAAACGTAAGTAGATACTTCCGAAAGCTCGCTAACGCCAAATTCATTGCGCGACCAAGGCTTCCCTCGCTAAACTTTCGCGACGCAGTCTTCAAATCACCATACTCTCCTCAGGGTTAAGGTGAAGTGCGCAACGGAGCGGGCACTGCACCTGGATCCTTGTGATTGCTCTCAAAAACTAGAGCGCTGATCTTCTGCTCCAATTGTCGGCTCGCGTCGGCCATTTTAGATTCTGCACCAGCTTTTCTCTTTTCAATTCTCGACACAATATTAAGTATGTTTACTAAATGCTTTCCTCTGGTACCTCACCTAGCAATCCTGACAGTACCCTCTCTCAAAGTACCTTCTCTCTGTCTTGGTTTGTTTGGAAACTTTCTGTGAAAATCTTTAATTAATCGGGGGGCATGAATCTCTGAGGACAACTCCCAAGATCTCTCCTCGGGTCCATAACCCTTCCAGTCTAACAAGTAGTACAATTTTCCCTTCCGAATCTTGGCATCCAAAATTTGTTTCACCTCATATTCCTCCCCATTCTCAGTAAAGATTGGTTTAGGAGGTTTTACTATTCATACCTCTCCTGACACTTTCTTTAACAACAAAACATGAAATACTGGATGAACTCGTAACCCCTTGGGTAATTTCAACTGATAATTCAATGTTCCTACTTTCTTCTCAATTGGATAGGGTCCTACAAATCTTAGCTGAAACTTTCTATTTCCCTTGAGTTTAGGATTCATAGTGTTCAACCAAACCCTTTCTCCTGCATGTAAATCTGGCTCTTTTCTTCTTTTCTTGTCTGCATAATATTTGTAATTTTCCTTAGCTTTGGGTAAATTGTCTGTGGCTGAATTGTGCACCTTGGTCATGTGATCAACTAGATCAGTAACTGCTGGAACATCTACCTCTTGAAAATTTAACGACAGATTGGGATGTCTTCCAGCGTTCAAATAAAATGGAGAATAACCAGTGGAAACATTTTTTGCATTGTTATGCGCAAACTCCGCTGCCCAGAGGTAGTCTGGTCAATCACCCTCTTGATCCAATAGACTCAATCTAAGGTACTGCTCTAACTCCGATTTGTTCGCTCTGTTTGACCATCAGTCTCTGGATGATAGCTAGTTGCGTACCTAGTTTCTATGTTTAGCTTCGTAGTAAAGGCCTTCCAAAAGTGGGATAAGAATTGAGAGCCCCTATCAGATACTAATACCTTTGGTATTCCATGTGCTCGAACTATGTTTTGACTGAAAATGTATGCTAAGGTTCTAGCTGTGGGCAACCTCTTCAATGGTACAAAATGGGCCATTTTAGTAAGAGCATCCACACATACTAATAAGGTATCAAACCCCTGACTAGATGGTAAATCGACTATAAGGTCTAGGGTTACTGTATGCCATGTGAAAGGTGGGGTGGGTAAAGGCTGTAGTAGGCCCTTTGGAGCTTGTCGCTCTGGTTTTCCCCTTGCGCAGATCTCACATGTGGTTACGTATTGATGAATATCTCTTATCATATTTGGCCACCAGAAACTTCTTCTCACCAAATCTTTTGTTTTAGAAATTCCTTTATGACCTGCCAAAGGACTGTCATGACATTCAGTCAAGGCCTTTTGTTGCATTTCAGTTGTGGACAAATATTGAGCTTCATCTTGATACGGCAACCCTCATCGCATTTCTCGTCTAGGATCTTCTTTCACCCAAACACTCATCTCCTCCTGAGTCATCGCATGCTGATCTCCTTTTACTTTGGTTTCTTGCAAAACTGCTCCAATTACCCTCTCAGCTGATATAATCTTTTGATCCGTGATCTCCTCTGACACTCCCTCGGTTCCCAACCTGGATAAAGCGTCAGCTTTCCCATTTTGTGAACCAGGTCGATAAGTAATGATGAAGTCATAATCAGCAAAATACAGAGACCAACGCAATTGTCGTGGTGTTAATGTTCTGGCTGACTTCAAAAATTTAAAATTTCGGTGATCTGTATAGACTGTGACCACATGCCTAGCACCCATCATATAGTGTCTCCATTCCTTAAATGCGTCCTTGATGGCTAAGAGCTCCTTCTCGTTATTGTATAATTGACTTCCTCTGGGGTCAACATTCTTGAACGGAAGGCCACAGGATGCAGTTGACCAGTAACCTTATGTCTTTGAGATAACACCCCTCCTAAAGCCAGATTGGAGGCATCTGTTTCCACGAAGAAAGGCTCTGATGGATCAGGGTGGAGTAAAATTGGCACTGTTGTGAAATCTTTTTTTAACCGGACTAAAGCTTCATCTTTTTCTTTTGACCACTCGAAACTCACGCCTTTCTTCAATAATCTGGTTAAAGAGATCAGCTTTTTAGAAAAATCTTGAATTAATCTCCTATAGAAATTCGCTAAATCAATGAAACTTTGAATTTCTTTCATTGACTTAGGAGACTCCCATTCAATCACAGCCTTGACTTTATTTTCATCCATAGTGACTCCACTAGGAGCAAGCACAAACCCTAGGAATTCCACGGCGGAGACGTTAAATGCGCATTTCTCCAACTTAACAAATAAACAGTTTTCATCCCGTTTCTGCAGCACCTTCTTGACTTGTTCTTCATGCTCCTCCACAGTTGTTGAATATATCAGAATGTCATCAATATATACTATTACATTCTGGTCAATGAATTCTTTCAACACATCATTAATGAAATGCTGAAAAGCAGCTGGGCCATTAAATAAGCCATAGGGCATCACTTGATATTCAAATAGCCCATGCTTGGATCTGAAGGCTTTTTTCCATTCATCTCCTTCACGTATTCTAACAAGATGATATGCCACTCTCAAATCCAATTTGGTGTAGACTTTTGCTCCTTTCACTTGGTCTAATAGTACAGAAATTAAGGGCAATGGGCATTGGTTCTTAATTGTTATTCGGTTGATTGCCCTGTAATCTATGCAAGTTCTTAACTCTTCATTTTTCTTTGGAATAAAAAAAGGGGGGAAGAGCCTGGGGATTGAGATGGCCTAATGAATCCAATTTCAAGGTACTTATGCAAATAATCTTTCAGGTGTTCATCTTCTCGTTCTGTTAAAGCATAAATCTGACTGCATGAAAGGTTGGAACCTGGTTCTAAGTCTATTTTACAATCAAACTCCCTATGAGGTGGGAGTTTTTCTGCTTCCACCTCATTAAAAACATCTCGAAATTCCTGGTACTCTTCAGGTAGTTCAGTAGTGGTTATCACACAGATTGTTGCCTCTTTTTCACTTAAATGAAATGCCGGTGTGCTCTCATGATCTCTTTTGCATTTCTCATAACAATTCTCCTTGCAATAACTTGAGTTCAAGGCTATTGATCGAGCTCCCCAATCTATGGTAGGATTGTGTTCTGTAAGCCATGGCAGCCCCAGAATTAATTGAAACTGTGGAGCGTCTATTAAATTGAATTGCAAGGTTTCTAGATGTCCTTCCTCCGATTCCATCTCCACTGGCTCCATATGACTAACGATGTGACCCGATGAGAGATTAGTCCCATCAACCGCTCGGACTTCTTCACTTCTTTTCTTCTTGATGGACCTCAATCCTATCCTGTCAGCAAATTTTAGATCACAAAAATTTCCGGTGGCTCCGGAGTCCACCATGACTGTCACTTGTTTTAAGATTTTCTCTTTATATCGCAAGGTCATAGACAAAACCAAATGTGGAGATGCTGACTGTAAAGTATTAGCCAAAGAATGCTCTTCTGGAGCTGTTTCCGATTTTGCAATCACCAGTCCAACTCCATTTACTGGTGGTGCAAGGCGTTTTCCGCCGGTGCTGGTTTGGGTTTCTTAGAGCAATTACGAACAAAATGCCCACTTCCTCCACAATACAGGCATTGCTTATGTACTCTTCGACGTTCTTCGTCTTCTTTAGAAAGGGGACCCCGAATTGTTCCAATTTGCATGGGTTCTCCCCCAAGAGTTGAATCAGTTTCTTTGCCATTTTCTATCTTTACTCGATCCAATCTTGGAACATGTGATCGAAAATCTCTCCTTTTCTCACCTCTTCTTTCACTTTGACGAAAGTCAATTTCTAAAACCAAATCAATCAACACTGATATCTCCGTGGGTCTATTAGGCACTTGTGACAAGGCATCCTTTAATTCATCTTTTAATCCTCGATAGAATACCGCTGCTCTTTTGTTCTCAGGCCAATCCGTTTCTACCACTAACTTATTAAATTGGGCCAAATAGGAAAACAGGTCGCGCTTACCTTGTCTAATTTCCAATAATTCATTGTCTGTAGCTTGTGAACACCTTCGCCTGTCAAAAATTCTGAGAAATTCTTTTTTAAATTCTTCGATGTCGTATAAAATGGGATCATTTCTGGTAACCAGAGGCATTGACCAGGACGCTGCGTCCCCACTCAAATATGATAGAACAAATGCCACTCGAGACTACGCATCAGGGAAAACCGCAGGACGACACATAAAGTGTAGAGTACATTGTGTCAGGAACACCTGAGCCTTTTGTGGATCACCATTAAATCGCTCAGGTGGGGCTAACGGTATTACAGGGGACAAAGAGTGAATAACTTGTGTCGTTATCTTGGGCTGGGAAACAGATGCATCACTAGAAATTCCTTCTGGGGAGGTAGCATATTTTAAACTGTGTCCTGACACTAAACCACTTACTTTTAAGGTCAAGTCTGTAGTCTCTTTCCTGAGCTCCCTATTCTCTTCTCTGCCTGAAATTAATTCTCTTTGTATTCCTTCTAGGATTTCACCTAGCTTCTTTAAATCCAGACCTTCCGCCATTCTGCTCAGGTGCTAATTTTAACGTGGGCATTTCACTCTGTCAGGTATGCTCTCCACGAATGCACAGGAGCAGAGCGTCGCAAGTTCCCAATGCCTCACCGCGATGCCTCAGCCACAAGCGTTACTAAGCCTGTATGCCAATGAAACCCCAGGGGGGAAAGGGGATGGGACAGAGAAGAGACAGTCACACTGCGTCTGTTTTCTTTCTTCTACCTCTGACTCCTTCTTCTTGTCATCTGCTTGTATTTACTGGATCCTTATTGTTGTGGAAGAATAGACATAATTAAATCATGCTCCCTTTTCTCTATCTGTGTTTAACTTACTGTTTGTCTACCTACCCAGTTTTAGTGTGACTTATGCTCCACTTCTTTCTTTTATTATTATTTGACTTGCTGGAAACTTTCTTGTTGGCTGAAACTGATTAACATAACATTATTAATGCCCTTGCTCTAAAGTCTACTGTGTTTTTCTAATGTTCTATTCTATGTTTTACAGGCTCCTCACCTCAGCGTTTCTGCATAAGTATTAATTTATTAATCCTGTACCGTCTAATCTTCTACCGCTTCTCTCTCTCTATGCTGTTTCTTTTTTTTTTTTTCCAGAAGTGCTCTGCTGCCCAAGAGCTATTCTTATTTCTATGGAGTTACTTCACTCAGAATATTCAAACTATTTATATACAAAACTTAGTACTCGTCATGATACTGGAACAACCATTCCCCATGTAAGCATATATCTCTTGTGCTGACGCTAGAACTTCCTTCTGTTGATTAGTGTCTCAACTAGAAGCCTCCTCTATTCAAACACAAGAACGAGCGTGCGCATAGGATTATTGGAGCTCACTGAAAATGCGCATGCCCACAAAATTTCCTCTAAACAAGAACAGTCTGACTTCAAATGTAAGTAGATACTTCCGAAAGCTCGCTACAGCCAAATTCACTGCTCAACGAAGGCTTCCCTCGCTAAATTTTCGCGACGCAGTCTTCAAATCACCATTAACCAATAACCTCAGGGTTACGGTGAAGTGCGCAACGGAGCGGGCACTGCACCTGGATCCTTGTGATTGCTCTCAAAAACTAGAGCGCTGACCTTCTGCTCCAATTGTCGGCTCGCGTCGGCAATTTTAGATTCTTCACCAGCTTTTCTCTTTTTAATTCTCAACACAATATTAAGTATGTTTACTAAATGCTTTCCTCTGGTACCTCGCCTAGCAATCCTGACAGTATGTCACACATATCACAAAAAGTGTCAATCTGTTGGATGCGCGTCCACTGATCCATGGTCATCCATATATCCTGAGCGGTGTACATAGTGCCATTTCCCATCCACATATGAGTCTGTTGACTCATAGCGAGTTGTTCCAATGTATTACCTATCTGTCTGCACAAAGTACGTCGTCTGGGAGTGGGTGGTCTATGCGGAGTTACATAAGGGATATAATCACGGACCACTGAGCAAGCATATGCTAATAGCCTTGCACTGGGGGAAGGTGTCGGATGACTGTCAACAAGAAACGGATTAGTTGTGACGGGAGTTAAAGGCACATTGGGTTGGACAGGCTTGGGACCAGTGGAAGGAGCAACAAGGGAAGGGGAAGGGTGGACCTGCACCGGTACAGTGGCCTGAACAGTCGGGGCATTGGGAATGAGTGGCTGAGGAATCGGACAGACCAGGGCATGGGCAGGGGCAACAACTGGAGCGGCAGCGAGGGCCAATTGTGTGGGATCCAGGCCGGATACATGGTGGAGGGGTGTCCAACATGGTGGACAGGAGAGGGTCATCCTCCTTGTCCCGGGCCTTTTCGGGGACCTTCTTGGTAACGTAACATCCGTCTGTCTGCATTCGATGTAATCTATCATGTATCACTATAACCTCTTCTATTTTCTGATCATCATGATTCTGGACCTTCTGAATCACACTCATACAGATTGTTTTAGCTTCGTTCTTTTTGAGTTTGATTTCCTTCTGCTTGGACTCCTTGCGCCAAACCCGAAAGGAATCAAACATCGCAGGTCTAACTTTTCTTTGAAACAATTTCTCCTCCAGATTGTCTAATACAGGACGTGCATTGCATTGGGCATTGTAACTCAGCATTACCCTTTGTATACTTGTGCCAGAGTGAGGAAAACACAATCGGGCCAATACCATGTTTAACATAGACTTCGTGATTAGGGGACAAGATTCCTCCAATGCGGAGTCCTGTGCACAACAACAACAACACCATTTCCGAAATTTACTAAATCCAGGTATCTCTAGACGCGTATCCTGGTTCCAAACATCAAAGGGTACAATCGAACAGTTACAGCATATGACTGTACTTACCCCTTGGCTTGGGCTTTTGCAAAAGTCGAACAGTACCCAAAACCAAAAACAATTCACCAAAGAAGTGGGTCACTCCCACTCTTACCTGACCGTTAATCTTCCCTCGCACAGCAAGTGTCACAAAGGTCTCGATCTCCAAAAATTAGGAACCGGAACTGGGGCATCAGTCGGTGCCGCAGTCGAATAGCCCCTAGGAGGGAGGAATCACGCAATTGGAGACCTCGGGCCCACAAGGATAATTTTCAGCCGATGTAGTGGCGCGCCTTCCTTGGAATTTGATCACGGACCCCTCACGACCACCAGGCTCGATGACGACCACCGAAGACGCCCCACGTTTAGGCGCCAATTGTAGAACCGGCTTTTAGAGACCCCTCCCGACTGGAGGTTCAAAGCCAGCGGTGCAGGGGACACCTAGAATCTACGTGTTCACCTTGATTACTCATGCATTACCAAAGAGACCAGGACAACTTAGCTGTGGAGGAAAGTAAATTTAATTTATTAGCTCGAGCTAAGGACAGGGTCCCAGAATGGTACAAAGACAATTCTACGGACACTGCTGCTTCACTCCACAGCGCACACATAGTTATAGCACTAGCCACACCCTTTACACATCCAACAAGTTCCTCATCAGTCTCAGGTGGCGTAATCGTGGCCAGAGAGCGTCGGTCTCTGATTGCACAATGTACACAGCCTCTTGCTTCAGTGCCCAGATGGCGTGGTCACGGAACACAGCTGACGGTGTAAGAGACTGAGTTACCAACAGTGGACAGGATGTGGCTAAGTCTCTGGCACAACCGGGGGGGGGGGAGACAAGGTACACAAGCAGCTTCTGGAATCGGCTCAACCGCAAGGAGCGAGAAAGGTTAAGCAAGTTCTAACAGGGACATAGAAAGCAATCCTTCACCAGGTTGACGAGAGCATGGCAACACAAAATGGAGTCTCAGTGGCCATTTTAAGCATAGTTCAACATCATATGTCCTATTATGGTGCTGCAAATTGGGCTAACTATAGACCCACCGCAAGGTGTCCCATTGAGGTGTTGTGACGGTAAAACCTCAGAGCTCCTGTAACCAAACAACATGTGCAATAAAAGAATATCCAGACCAGGCTGAGTTGTCGTACTGCATTGAGTTGTGTCACATTTTGATAAATCTGGCCCTGAAAATCTTAGACTCAAGCAGGTGCAGGCTTCTTGTGGCAAAGTGGAACAGCTTTCCTGTAATCTGAGACCCATAGGTCACTCCTTAATCCTTGACTAGGCAGTTTATGTGTGCGGGTTGCAGGTATCTTTCATATTACCACCTAACTCTATCTAGTCAACCCAAAGCCAGTGTCTGTCTGGCGTTGTTGATTTAGCTGATAGTGGTGCAGAGTTGTAGCTTCTAAGTGCAGGTGTGCGGCTATTGTCCGCATCTTCCTTTGCAGTGGTCAATGGGGCAGATGCTCTGGTGGATTGTTTCTTGGTTGGGGTGAGGTTAGGAGATTCTTGGGTTTATAGGTTTTGGCTCTGGACATACTCCCTTGGAAATCTGCTTCATCTGGTCCGATCCTCTCCCCATACTCACAACTGGTCTTCTGCTCCTTAGGCAAACAGCTCCTGCAGGACCAGGTGCACCCTTTTTCCCTCTCTCCAGAAGTGCAAGCATCTAGGTTTCAGTCAGAACCACAGCTTCTACAGCAAGATGTGCAGATTTCAGGCAATGTCCCCTCACTTCTGCGAGACTTGCTCTCAGCGATACTAACCCTGGGTCAGAGCAGCTCTTTGAATACTTTATGCAGGACCCTTGTCATTTGTCAGTGAAACAGCCTAGAATTGAAATACCTGTAGGAAGATTTGGGCCCCACTTTTAAACATAGTTTGTGGATCCACTGTCTACAGTTCAGGTTCCTTTATAGAATGTTTTCTTGTGTCTGCAGTGCTGACAATTATTTTGGTAAGGTGATGCCTCTCACAATAGCTAGGGATGATGCTAGCTTCAAGCAGGAGTATTCTTAACATGTGCATAATCCGTGTGAAGTCATGCACCTGACTGTTATTAGAGTTCTTTTGTCAACCACTCAAGGAAAGACAAAAGGCCCTGGCCCTGCCAAGAAACTTTTGTCTCCCGAACAACAAAATCTGCTGATTCACCTACATTCCACTACCACCACCCAAAGGAAAGTGCTGAGGAATGGCTTATATGCAATCCCCAGCTAAATAGGTCACATGGAATTTCTAAAGGCAGCCCTGTCTACTTCCTTTCCACACTTCAATATCAGGAGCTACACTCCCCATGCAGGCAACACACTTCCACTGTTAGGGAAAGCTGTTTAAAAAAAGATGAAGCCAAGCAAGGGGACTTCCTGTGTAAATGGGAATTTGAAATGAAGTGATATCACTGGATTTCCCAACATTCATCTGCACAGAAAGTAAAATCAGTGGATTTCTCATCATCCATCTGCACAAGAAGTAACATCACTGAATTTCCACCAAGACCGTCTTTAAAAGAAGAAGCCAAGCAAGAAGACTTACCCATTTGCACAGGCAGTGACATCACTGGAGTTCCCATCATCCATCTGCACTGAAAGTGACAGCACAGGATGTCTCATTATCCATCTACCCAGTAAGTGACATCACTGATTTCTTGCCCGAACTGTCTTTAAAAGAAGAAGCCAAGCAAAAGGACTTCATTTCCCATCACTGGATTTTCAATTATCTGCACAGGAAGTGATATCACAGGATTTCTCATCATCAATCTGCACAGGAAGTAACATCACTAGTTTCCCGCCCACAGTGCCCTGTGGTCCTCTCTCCTCCCAGAACCTATTTAATGGTGGCTGCAATGATGATACACAGCGGGTGCGCTGTTGGCGTGCACCTTCAAGCCCGTCTGTGCCTGGCACGGACCCAGCACCAGGAACCCTGGTTCTCTTCCTACACACCACTACCTAGCTGTGCTCTGCCGTGCTCTGAACCATGACCACTGCTCACCACACTGCTACCACACAACATGAAAGGAACATTCAAATGCACCTCATGCAAGCTCTCATGCATTCTCCCACACCCTACACCCACCACTCCCACACCAATAGCACCGAACACCTCACTCGCTTACACTCACACAAACCAGCAACCCGCTCATGCTCATACATACCAAATACCACCCAAACAACATGCCACATTGGCATGTATGCTCCTCACTCACCAAACACGTCACAGAGATATGAGACTGTGAGAAGTTGGCCTGGTATATGATGTTCACTAGTTAAAGTGACCACCTTGTACCATGCCAAGCAACCCTTATGGTGTGGTTGTAAGTCAACCTTTTCGGACTAGCTGCCCTAGTGGTAGCGTAGGCTAAGCAGTCTTTGAGGCTAAACTCGTGAAGCGTGTTAAGCCAGCTGTTTTACCAAATGTAACCCCCTTTTATACCAATGAAAGGACACCACACAGATATATATTCAAAATATATATGTATTTATTTCTCAAAGTAACCCCTAGTCTCTTTATGAGCACAGGAGCACAAATCGTCAAACAAGATTACAGTAGAATACACAGAAGTTGCACTTTATATGGATAGGCCCTGGTGGCCGCTCAAACCATATACTAAAATAGTGGTATAAGTACCACGAACAGAAAAGGGAAAAGGCCTAGGGCCTCTAGAATCGCTGGGCCTACAAGGAGCTAACTTCAGTTAGTGACCAGGAGGTCCACGGGTTGCGTGTGCAGAGCAAATAGTCACACGCGTGCTCCCATAGGTTTCAATGGGTGCGTAAAAAGTACAAAGTTACTGCAAAAAGGATCTTCCGGATGGACTATGACCTTAAGATTGGAAACACAGACACTAGAGATGTTACTCTACACTTGGGCACCGGAGTGCCAGCTTTACCTCACCCACAGGAAGCGGGTGCATAGGTGTCGAAGTGCGTCGGGTTTCTTCTATCGGGTCAATGGAGCCTGTGGACAAAGATGCTGCAGGCGGTCGGTCCGGGAGAGATGCGGTGGATCCAAGAGTGGATCGGAGTTGTAGAAGACCTGTAAGCAGAGGGGACAGTGTTCACAGTCACTAGCCAGTGACCAGCGTGGCACCAGGTGGGTACCAGGCAATGTCGGGTGCAAACAGGAAGAAAGGTGTAGATTGTCTCTGCAGCCACGTGGTCCCTGAAGGTCGACGACATCCAGGAGTTGGTTCACGAGCTGTCCCACGCAGGCTCTCGCTGTCGGCGGTGTCGGCGACTTGATTGAAGCAAACAAGCCTTGGCAAAAGCAATTGTTGTGGAAAACAAAATAAGCTGATGGTTCTGACCAGCAAGGTCAGAGGGGACTGCTCCTTTGGAGGGGAGCAAGGGCCAGTCTGGAGCAACCAGACCAGTGGTGTAGTTCTTGAAGTTCGTCACCAAGATGGCCACTAGCCAGCGGGCCAGCAACCGGTTAGGCGCGTCGAGTGGCAAAATGCAGAAGGGCCCCACGCAGATCGTGGAGATGCTGGAGGGCTCACCTTTGGTGCAGATGCTGCTCGAGGAATGGGCTTCTCAGATCCCAAAGCACAACTTGGAGGGAGCCTCGGTTGTTGCGCTTGCAGCTTGTCGTGGTCGTTTCAAGATGGCTGGCTCCACGTGTCTCGGTGCCTCCACGGGTCTCCTCTTTTCAGGGACTGTGGATCGGGCGGTGAGAGGTCTGGAGGTCCAGGTCTTGTCAGTCTCTGGGCTCGGGCTCTGGCGGGAGGCGGCGGCAAAGCAGACGTTGATTCGCTGGATGGTGCTTGCGTTAGCAAGGTGGTCACTCCCTGACCACAGGGGAGATTTCCTTCAGTCTTCTGTGCAGCAGAATGTCGAAGTTCCCGTCTTCTTCTTAGTTTCAAGTTGATTCCAGGATGTCTGAAGTCTTAGGACACAGCTCCTACCTTTAAGCGGATTCTAGGGGCCGGACTACCTGCTAAGTCCCTCCCTAAGGGTGGGACCAGGAAGGGGGGTGGTTACACCCCCAATCCTTTGTCCAGCTCGCCCCAGGCCCGGGACTGGTGTGCCCCAGGACCGGTTTGAACTGGCATATGCACCGAGGCTCCTTGTGAGCCACAGGCATGTCTGGTTTCTTTCAAGCCCTACCTGACCAATACACAAAATCCTGTCTGGGGTGGTGCATGCACCTCCCCTGGCAGGAAACCCTTTGTCCACACCTCCCAAGCTGGAAGGACTCCCAGCAGCAGGAGGGCAGACCTGTGTCTGTGGTGGCAGCATCCATTTGGTGGAGCTGAGGCTATGTCTGATTTTACCCGGGTTTCAGGTACTGTACATGTCGTGTCCCTCTAGAAGGGTGGAATGCTAACCCCGTCGCCAGAATTGGCGAGGGGTTAGTATTCCAATTCGTATGACACCTTACTCGACATGTTTTGATAAAGCCAAACCAAAGATAGCATTTAACCGCGAGGTTCATAATGCACTTAAGAGTATATGGTATGACGATATCTGGAAACAGTAGAAGGAAGTTGTTCCGACCACTGCAGACAGGCTCAGCTCATGCCAGAGCACCATCTCACATGGAACCAAGCACTCTGCCTTCAGGATTGTTAAGGCCTGCCATAGGAGCGACTTATAGGTTAACATGTGTCCCATTTAAGGTTAGGTATAGGTATACTACACCTAAGTAAGAGGTGGTTACACCAACTTACCCCAGCTGAGTGATCAGCCAGTTGTGTCAAATTTGTTAGGCCAAGCCTGGGGTGGCATAATACATGCTTCAGCCCCTGGTAGGCCTTGGGTACACCAATGCCCTGGGTACCTAGTGTACACTGGTACGGGGGCTGACAGGGTGATCCACTTCCAATTGGTTATGCACCTAGGGTGCATAGTGTAAATTTAGTAGAGAGAACAGCAGGCTGGGGGTCTGATTGGCAGGCCCACAGCCTCAATATGTCAAAAACCAGTGAAGCAAAAAGCAAAAATTTAGGGTGACCATAGGATAGCAGACCCTACTCTCCTACACAACCCCCCCCCCCCCAAACGCAGGGACATTAAACTAGCCTTGACCAGTCTCGTCTTCATGTCCTAAGTGGAAGTACCTGGAGAGACCATCTGCATTCCCATGGTCAGTACCTGGCCGGTGCTCCACTGTAAAGTCCATCCCCTGTAGGGAAATGGACCACCTAAGCAGTTTGGGGTTTTCACCCTTCATCTGATTTAGCCACAAGAGGGGCTTATGGTCGGTCTGAATCTTGAAGTGAGTGCCAAACAAGTATGGCCTCAGCTTCTTCAGGGCCCACACCACAGCAAAGGCCTCCCTCTCAATAGCTGACCAATTCTTCTCTCTGGGGGTCAACCTTCTGCTAATAAAAGCAATGGGTTGGTCTTGACCATCTACATTAAGTTGTGACAGCACAGCTCCCACACCCAACTCAGAAGCATCTGTTTGGACAATAAACTCTTTGGAGTAGTCAGGACTTTTCAGGTTAGGTGCAGAGCACATGGCCTCCTTCAGGTCATCAAATGCCTTTTGACAGCTTACTGTCCACTGAACCTTTTTGGGCATCTTCTTGGATGTCAGATCATTAAGAGGAGTCACAATGGACCCATAGTTCTTAACAAACTTCCTGTAGTACCCAGTCAAGCCCAAGAAAGCTCGAACTTGAGTCTGGGTGGTTGGAGGGGACCAGTCCTTGATGGATTGTATCTTACTCTCCAGTGGTTGAACTTGGCCTCCACCTACAAGGTGGCCCAAATACACAACCTTACTCTGCCCTATCTGGCACTTAGTAGCCTTGATAGTGAGGCCTGCCCTTTGCAGAGTCTCCAGAGCCTTCTTCAGGTGGATCAGGTGATCCTCCCAGGTGGAGCTAAAGACAGCAATGTCATCAAGATATGCTGCGCAAAAGTCATCCAACCCAGTAAGGACTTGATTCACCAACCTTTGGAAGGTGGCAGGTGCATTCTTCAGACCAAAGGGCATCACCACAAACTGATAATGCCCACCTGGGGTTGAGAATGCTGTTTTGGCCTTAGACTCCTCAGCTAATCTGATTTGCCAATAGCCAGCTGTCAAGTCAAATGTGCTCAAAAACTTTGTAGAAGCTAGTTTGTCTATGAGCTCATCTGCCCTTGGAATAGGGTGTGCATCTGTCCTGGTGACAGCATTGAGACCCCTGTAGTCCACACAGAACCTCATCTCTCTCTTGCCATCTTTGGTGTGAGGTTTGGGGACCAGAACCACTGGGCTAGCCCAGGGGCTCTCTGAGGGTTCAATGACACCTAATTCCAGCATTTTATGTACCTCAGCCTTTATACAGTCCCTGACGTGGTCAGGTTGTCTGTAGAGCTTGTTCTTTACAGGCAGACTGTCACCAGTGTCCACCACATGGGTACACCAGTCAGTTTGGCTAGGTATTAGGGAAAACAGATGTTGAAATGATTGTAGAACTTGCCTACATTCAGTCTGCTGATGGGCAGTGATGTTGCCTCCAAGGGTCACTCCTTCAACTGAGCCATCTTCAGGGTTCTGAGACAACAGGTCTGGGAGAGGGTCACTCTCTTCCTCCTGTCCCTCATCTGTAGCCATGAGCAAGCCCATGTCTGCCCTGTCAACATATGCTTTTAACCTGTTAACATGGAGTAACCTGTGGGGACTCCTGTGAGTTCCTAGGTCCACCAAGTAGGTGACCTCTCCCTTCTTTTCCAGGATTGTATGGGGTCCAGACCATTTGTCTTGGAGTGCTGCTGGGGCCACTGGCTCCAACACCCATACCTTCTGTCCTGACTGAAACTCAACCAAGACAGCCTTTTGGTCATGCCAAGCTTTCTGTAAGGCCTGGCTTGCCTGAAGGTTTTTGGATGCCTTCTCCATATACTCAGCCATCCTGGAGCAGAGACCAAGTACATAGTCCACTATGTCTTGTTTAGGCTTTTTGAGAGGTAACTCCCATCCTTCCTTCACTAAACACAGTGGGCCTCTTACAGGGTGCCCAAACAATTCAAAGGGGCTGTAGCCAACTCCTTTTTGTGGGACCTCTCTGTAAGCAAACAGAAGGCAGGGTAGAAGGATGTCCCATCTTCGCCTGAGCTTTTCAGGTAATCCTTTGATCATACCCTTTAGGGTCTTGTTGAATCTCTCAACAAGCCCATTGCATTGTGGGTGATAAGGAGTGGGGAACTTGTAGTTGACACCACATTCCTTCCACATAGCTGTCAGGTATCCTGACATGAAGTTGGTACCTCTGTCAGAAACCACCTCCTTAGGAAACCCCATTCTGGAGAATACTCCCAGCAGGGCCCTGGCCACAACAGGTGCTGTAGTGGTCCTAAGGGGAATTGCCTCTGGATACCTGGTGGCATGATCCTCTACCACCAGTATAAATCTGTGCCCAGATGCAGTGGGAGGATCCATGGGACCCACTATATCTATTCCCACTCTTTCAAAGGGGACCCCCACCACAGGTAGTGGTATTAGGGGGGCCTTTGTTGTGCCACCTGATTTGCCACTGGCTTGGCAGGTCACACAGGAGCGACAAAACTCCTTTGTATCTTCATTCATGTGAGGCCAGTGAAAGTGAGGGACAAGCCTGTCCCAAGTCTTGTTCTGGCCTAAGTGTCCTGCTAAAGGAATATCATGGGCCAAGGTAAGAAGGAAGCCCCTAAATTGCAGAGGTATAACCAACCTCCTGGTAGCACCAGGCTTGGGGTCTCTAGCCTCTGAATAAAGGAGCCCTTCATCCCAATACACTTTATGGGTACCTTGAGCATTCCCAGCAGCCTCAGCAGCAGCCAGCTGTCTGAGGGGTTCAAGAGAGGGACAGGATAACTGAGCCTGCCTCAAGTCAGCCCTTGAAGGTCCCCCTGTCCCCAGAAACTCAACCTGATCAGGTTCAAGCTCTTCAGGGACAGTTCCTTCAGGGTCCTCTAGATCAGCTTCCTGGGAAGGCTGATCATCACCCTGAGGCAGGGGGGAAGGCACAGTCTTGACCCTCCTGTTCTTCTTCTTGGTAGGTGCTTGGTCCATTGTTCCAGGATCCAAGACCTGAGGTTCAGTGAGGCACTTTTTGGCCTGTGACCTGGTCACAGCAAGGACATGTGATGATATACCTAACATCTCTGCATGAGTCCTGTACTCCACTTCTGACCATAGAGAACTCTCTAGGTCATTGCCCAACAAGCATTCTACTGGGAGGTCTGCACTAACCGCAACCCTTTTGAGGCCAGTTACCCCTCCCCATGAGAAGTTAACAACTGCCACACTATGTGAAGTAGTGGCATTGCTGGCATTGGTCACCAGGTAATTCTCACCTGGTATGTACTGTCCAGGGTCCACAAAGCCTGGTGTCACCATAGTGACACTGGCACATGTGTCCCTGTAGGCTTGAGCCACTTTTTCGTTAATTAAAGGAGTCTGTCTGTACTTGCCCAGGTTACTGGGGCTCACAGTCAGGGACAAATCAATGTCCCCATCACAGATCAAGACTGCCTGTGTCAGGGTTCTGTCTAAGTCAGAATCTCCTTCAGTTCCCATAGTGATTCCCACTACACCCTTTGTCTGGGGACCAACACTGCTAACAGTAGTACTGGGAGCAGGTGCCTTAGGGGCAACAGTGTTGGGGGCTCCACCCTTCTTACAATCACTAGTCCAGTGAGTTGTATTCTTGCAATGATTGCACCAGGGTTTCTTTTGACCGTCTTTCTTCTTTCCCTTAGTTTGTTGTTGGGACCCACCCTCCTTAGCAGTAGTTTGGGGCCCTGTTGAAGACTTCTGGTCTTTAGATTTCTGATCTCCACCCTTTTGGTCTGTTTTCTTCTGATCACCCCCTTGGCCCTGGTTCTGGTTCTTTTGCTTAACCCTGGTTCTGACCCATTTGTCTGCCTTCTTTCCCAATTCTTGGGGAGAGGTCAGATCAGAGTCAACCAAGTGTTGATGCAGTTGCTGGTTTTGACAGTTATTTAAAATCTGTTCTCTCATCATCAAATTGTACAATCCTGTATAATCAGATACCTTACTTCCCAGCAACCAACCCTCCAAAGCCTTAGTGGCACATTCAATGTATTCAGACCAGTCCTGAGTCTGTGTCTTCTGGGTGTCTCTGAACATTAACCTGTACTGTTCAGTGGTTAAGCCTAACCCATCAACTAGGACACTCTTCAGGGCTCTGTAATTTCTGACATCCTCCTCCCTAACAGTGAGGAGTCTGTCTCTGCCTCTTCCTTCAAAGGAGAACCAGAGGATTGCTGCCCACTGGTCTTCAGGAACCTGCTGCACTTTGCAGGCTCTCTCAAGAGCAGTCATCCATTTGTGGATGTCGTCCCCACTTTTGTAGGGGGGCACAACCTTAGACAGGTTCCTATTATCAAAGACCCTATCTTTGTCCTTAGGGACAATGCTGCCACCAGTGGGTATAGACCCACTCTCTCTAGGTTGCCTAGCCTTGTTCAGTTTCTCTTCCATCAGGGCTACCTCTAGCTCCTGCTTCCTGATCCTCAGCTGGGCTTCCTGCATTCTGGCCTCATGTTCCCTCCTCTGAGGGGTGGTCATCCTTCTCCTGGAGTGACCTTGAGAGCCTCTAGAGGCATGAGAAGCATTAGAGTCACCTGAGCGATTCCTTTGCCTCCGAAGCCCCTGGTTAAGTCCACTGGGGAGATCCAATGGGATGATCCCATTGTCAGTCCCCAATAGCCTTAGTTTAGCTGGGCCAAGTATAACACTTGGCACTGGGCTATTTCTCCCTTCATCCTCACTACTTTCTGTATCCTCCCCACTTTCCTCCTCTGTAGTATGATTCTCATCTAAGGGATGGCTATTGGAAAGGGGTACTTCAGTAGCATCTTCAGAAGGGGGGCCTCCTGTTCCTGACCCTAAGGGGCCTAACTGGGAGGCTTTCTTGAGAGCTTTCTGATCTTTATCAGTCTGTAAAAGCTCCCTGAGTTCAGCAGAAGTAGGATTCTTGGGCTGTTTAAGGCCCCTGATATTTGCCAACTGCCTGAGCTCATTTTGATTAAGGGTAGCAAAGATGGATGGTGCCCTCTGGGGGTCACTCTCAACAGAGATGGGTACAGTGGACCCCTCTGCCCCAGCCATTGCTCTTAAGTGTGGGTGGATGTGTTGCAATCTACCTACACTTGGGTTTACCTACTAAACCTATCTAGTAGTTGTAGTCAGGGTGTGCTACTCCCTTTGCTCTACAACAACTAAGTTCAGTAGAACTTAAGTATATCTAATCTTGTTTTATATGTACCTACAGGTACCTATGTGATCTTTCAATTGGTAACCAAGAGATTACAATGGTAAAACACAGCAAGCTCAAATCCAACCGCTGCTCACCAATGTGAGAAGTTGGCCTGGTATATGATGTTCACTAGTTAAAGTGACCACCTTGTACCATGCCAAGCAACCCTTATGGTGTGGTTGTAAGTCAACCTTTTCGGACTAGCTGCCCTAGTGGTAGCGTAGGCTAAGCAGTCTTTGAGGCTAAACTCGTGAAGCGTGTTAAGCCAGCTGTTTTACCAAATGTAACCCCCTTTTATACCAATGAAAGGACACCACACAGATATATATTCAAAATATATATGTATTTATTTCTCAAAGTAACCCCTAGTCTCTTTATGAGCACAGGAGCACAAATCGTCAAACAAGATTACAGTAGAATACACAGAAGTTGCACTTTATATGGATAGGCCCTGGTGGCCGCTCAAACCATATACTAAAATAGTGGTATAAGTACCACGAACAGAAAAGGGAAAAGGCCTAGGGCCTCTAGAATCGCTGGGCCTACAAGGAGCTAACTTCAGTTAGTGACCAGGAGGTCCACGGGTTGCGTGTGCAGAGCAAATAGTCACACGCGTGCTCCCATAGGTTTCAATGGGTGCGTAAAAAGTACAAAATTACTGCAAAAAGGATCTTCCGGATGGACTATGACCTTAAGATTGGAAACACAGACACTAGAGATGTTACTCTACACTTGGGCACCGGAGTGCCAGCTTTACCTCACCCACAGAAAGCGGGTGCATAGGTGTCGAAGTGCGTCGGGTTTCTTCTATCGGGTCAATGGAGCCTGTGGACAAAGATGCTGCAGGCGGTCGGTCCGGGAGAGATGCGGTGGATCCAAGAGTGGATCGGAGTTGTAGAAGACCTGTAAGCAGAGGGGACAGTGTTCACAGTCACTAGCCAGTGACCAGCGTGGCACCAGGTGGGTACCAGGCAATGTCGGGTGCAAACAGGAAGAAAGGTGTAGATTGTCTCTGCAGCCACGTGGTCCCTGAAGGTCGACGACGTCCAGGAGTCGGTTCACGAGCTGTCCCACGCAGGCTCTCGCTGTCGGCGGTGTCGGCGACTTGATTGAAGCAAACAAGCCTTGGCAAAAGCAATTGTTGTGGAAAACAAAATAAGCTGATGGTTCTGACCAGCAAGGTCAGAGGGGACTGCTCCTTTGGAGGGGAGCAAGGGCCAGTCTGGAGCAACCAGACCAGTGGTGTAGTTCTTGAAGTTCGTCGCCAAGATGGCCACTAGCCAGCGGGCCAGCAACCGGTTAGGCGCGTCGAGTGGCAAAATGCAGAAGGGCCCCACGCAGATCGTGGAGATGCTGGAGGGCTCACCTTTGGTGCAGATGCTGCTCGAGGGTTGGGCTTCTCAGATCCCAAAGCACAACTTGGAGGGAGCCTCGGTTGTTGCGCTTGCAGCTTGTCGTGGTCGTTTCAAGATGGCTGGCTCCACGTGTCTCGGTGCCTCCACGGGTCTCCTCTTTTCAGGGACTGTGGATCGGGCGGTGAGAGGTCTGGAGGTCCAGGTCTTGTCAGTCTCTGGGCTCGGGCTCCGGCGGGAGGCGGCGGCAAAGCAGACGTTGATTCGCTGGATGGTGCTTGCGTTAGCAAGGTGGTCACTCCCTGACCACAGGGGAGATTTCCTTCAGTCTTCTGTGCAGCAGAATGTCGAAGTTCCCGTCTTCTTCTTAGTTTCAAGTTGATTCCAGGATGTCTGAAGTCTTAGGACACAGCTCCTACCTTTAAGCGGATTCTAGGGGCCGGACTACCTGCTAGGTCCCTCCCTAAGGTTGGGACCAGGAAGGGGGGTGGTTACACCCCCAATCCTTTGTCCAGCTTGCCCCAGGCCTGGGACTGGTGTGCCCCAGGACCGGTTTGAACTGGCATATGCACCGAGGCTCCTTGTGAGCCACAGGCATGTCTGGTTTCTTTCAAGCCCTACCTGACCAATACACAAAATCCTGTCTGGGGTGGTGCATGCACCTCCCCTGGCAGGAAACCCTTTGTCCACACCTCCCAAGCTGGAAGGACTCCCAGCAGCAGGAGGGCAGACCTGTGTCTGTGGTGGCAGCATCCATTTGGTGGAGCTGAGGCTATGTCTGATTTTACCCGGGTTTCAGGTACTGTACATGTCGTGTCCCTCTAGAAGGGTGGAATGCTAACCCCGTCGCCAGAATTGGCGAGGGGTTAGTATTCCAATTAGTATGACACCTTACTCAACATGTTTTGATAAAGCCAAACCAAAGATAGCATTTAACCGCGAGGTTCATAATGCACTTAAGAGTATATGGTATGACGATATCTGGAAACAGTAGAAGGAAGTTGTTCCGACCACTGCAGACAGGCTCAGCTCATGCCAGAGCACCATCTCACATGGAACCAAGCACTCTGCCTTCAGGATTGTTAAGGCCTGCCATAGGAGTGACTCATAGGTTAACATGTGTCCCATTTAAGGTTAGGTATAGGTATACTACACCTAAGTAAGAGGTGGTTACACCAACTTACCCCTGCTGAGTGATCAGCCAGTTGTGTCAAATTTGTTAGGCCAAGCCTGGGGTGGCATAATACATGCTTCAGCCACTGGTAGGCCTTGGGTACACCAATGCCCTGGGTACCTAGTGTACACTGGTACAGGGGCTGACAGGGTGATCCACTTCCAATTGGTTATGCACCTAGGGTGCATAGTGTAAATTTAGTAGAGAGAACAGCAGGCTGGGGGTCTGATTGGCAGGCCCACAGCCTCAATATGTCAAAAACCAGTGAAGCAAAAAGCAAAAATTTGGGGTGACCATAGGATAGCAGACCCTACTCTCCTACAGAGACCTATTACATGACCATGCTTCGGACCTGCTGTTTCTCACAGAATCATGGCTAAACCCAACATTGGCACTGGACATCGCTACAGCCATCCCCACTGGCTGCAATATCGCCAGGCAGGATCATCAGCTCAAGATTGGAGGTGGAATCGCCATTATATTCGCAGATACCATCAGCCGCATTACCCATAAGGAGCCCCCACCAGCTATATGGAACACTTCATGTTCAAGATACGCATCGCAGCCAACTTCTCCCTGGGCGGTATGCTCGTATCCAAAACACAAGGATCCCACACCAGTTTCACCAGCGACATCATGGACTTTGTCACTTCCCTCATCATCAACAACAGCACCTTCATCCTCCTCTGAGACCTTAATTTCCACATAGAAGACCGTACCAACCCAAACTTTATGACCCTTCTAGAATACCTAGAAAACCTTGCCCTCATCCAGCACATTACCAAACCCACCCTACACGTCAGACCCTTAGTGGATATGATTTTCTCCTCAATCAGCGATATTGCAGTCAACAAACCAGCAACTATGATGTGGACAGACCATGCCCTTCTCAGTTTCAGCATACCCATCCCACACCAGCAAAGACCTACCAATACCAGAACTGCCTGCTACAGCTGGAAAAGCATCTTAGAGGAGGAGTGGGCTTTCACCCTCTCCAAGCACTGGCCCAAACACACCAGCAACATGCTGTAAGCCATCAAGAACCTCAACAGATGGCTCACTGCATGCACCAACACCCTTGGTCCCCTTAAGTACTACCCAACTGCAAGAGACTGACCATAGGCCAGACGGTACACAGAGGAACTCAGGTAGATGAAACACCACTGCTAGCAACTGGAGCACAAATGGAGAACAAGTCAAGATACCACAGATAAAGACATCTTTAAATCAGCCCAAAGACAATACCACTAGGAGATATGGAACACCAAGTGCACAGCTCTTGCACATCGCATTGACACAGCACTAACAGCAACATGAAAATCTTTGCCATCATCATTTAACTGCACCTCCTACCACCTTCGGCAACATCATCCTCTAACAAGACCTTTGCAACAAGCTCTGAGAATATTTTTGTAACAAAATCACCTCTGTGTACAGCAACTTTGACCCTCTATTGGACCTCGTCACTGTCGCAATTCAACTTCCCATCACAGTCGATGAATGAACCCTGATCTCGTGGCCAGCTTTCACCACTGTTGAAAGTGACGCTACCATGAAAAGACTATCCACTTATGGGATCCATCTAACTATTGTCACCACCACGCCTTTGGAAAGGACTTCTACCGATCACTAACAACCATCCCCCATGCCTCCATCGACACATCCACTTTCCCGGGCACCTGAAAACATGTAACCATCATGCCCCTGCTCAAGAAACCAAATGCTGATCTAGCCATGCTTTCCATCTACAGACCCATCTCCCTCCTACTGTACCTGGCATAGGTATTAGAGAAACTAATCAACTAATGCCTAATCGACCACCTCAGCAACCACCAGCTCCTTGATGCTGCACAGTCTGGACTCAAGCCCAACCACAGTACAGAAACAGCACTCATCACAGCCAATTAAAACATCCAAATGATCTTTGACAGAGGAGACAAAGCAGCCCTCATTCTTCTGGACGTCTTTGCAGCATTGGACACAATGTCATACCCAGTCCTCATCAGGCACCTGCACAAGATTGGCACCCAAGGGCCCACTCTCTGCTGGATCTACTCCTTCTTAACGGACAAATCACAAGCTGTAGCATGGCACCTTACTCCTTGGAAGCCTGCGGAGTGCCTCAAAGTTTATTTCTCAGCCCCACCCACCTCAACGCATCCATGTTCCCTCTGGCCAAAACCATCCAGACACAAAACGTCAATATCCTCCCCGCCCTTGGATTACTTACTATATTGGACTAACACCTGTGAAGCCCAGAGTCATTGGCTATACTCTTATAAGTTATGTTTGTTCTTCTCCCAGCACGCTTTTTTATTAGCTAAATGTGATGTTGTTTGATACCCCTTCTGTCACTGTTCTTGCCTGCATTCTTAAATGATGCTGGATTTTCCCTTTCTTATTTCCTACCTTCCAAATTGTGCAGCGTCCTGATACCCATCTGGGTCTTGTTCGCGCTATACAAAATTTTATAAATAAAAATAAATAAAATAAATATGTATGTATGTATGTATAATAAAAATTTGTAAAGCGCGGCTATCACTCCGAAGAGCATCATGGCGCTATGGCGGGACAAAACAAAGCATCGTAGTAGAAGATGTCATGTCAGATGAGTGAGAGCACTAGGGCACCTGGGGCTCCGAAAATCCAAGTTTTCAATGATTTCTTAAATATTGGTTCTGTCTGAGAGAACCGGAGATGGATAGGTAGTATATTCCAGGCTTTGGTCCCTAGGACTGATACTGATTTTCTACCATTAACAACATACAACTCATACTCTCCCTCTTAGACTATCAACACAAGAAACAAGTTCACACCGCCTGCCAGTCACTAACTGGATGAAAGCCAACTGTCTCATGCTCAACACTGACAAGAAAGAAGTAGTGATCTTTGGCAAGAACACTTTGCAATAGGACTCCAACTGGTGGCCGGCCAAACTCCAACCCACACTCACACCCAGAACCCACGCCAGGAACCTCAAAAGAATCATCAACAGCAAACTGGACATGACCACACAAGTCAAAGCCATCACTGGATCTTGCTTCTACACCATGAAGATGATGAGCAAGATCTTTGAATGGCCCCCAATCAACACTAGAAAAAAGAATCACTCACGCCCTAGTTACCACCGAGTAGGACTATAGAAACACCCTCTATGCCAGGATCACCAAGCAACTCACGAGAAGACTGCAAACCATCAAAAACTCAGCAGCCTGGCTCATCCTCAATGTCCTGCACAGAACTCACATCACACCACATGGCTGGGAACAGCACTGGCTCCCGATACACTAACGCAATCAATTCAAACTCCTCACACACACATCCAAGGCACTACACAACTCAGACCCCACCTACCTGAACAGTCGCATCTACTTCCACCAACCACTCATACACCTTCACTTCACAAGACTCCTACTCACATACATCGGTTGGGCATCTGGGGGAAGGGTACTTGTCCACCTACCATGCAGGGGACATTCCCATCAAAACACAATCCCATTAAATTGAATTAATGGGTCTGATAGCATGTAAACGTTCAAATGTATTCCAATTAGAAATGGAGGAATAATAACAACTTTTTTTAATGTCAGAATATCAGTTCTTCAGGAAGAGCACATTCCCAAAAGACCAAGGGGCTCATTTATGAGTCCTTGCGTCACTTTTGCGCCGCCGGTGCGTCACTTTTTGTGACGCATCAGCGGCGTAAAATCTGGACCTTGTTGCACCATATTTACAAAGTGATGCATCTAGGTAGATGCGTCACTTTGTAAACCCCTGCGCTACATTATACCTGCGTCAGGTATAATGTATGCAGGATGGGCGTTGCCACGTAAGTAAGCATCGTACAAGTAACACAGTGAAATCTACGAGATTTCACTGCGCCACTTCTAGGGTGCAAATGCGTCAATATCTTGCGCCTGCCTCACAGCAGGCGTAAGACTGACGCAAGCACTTTCACATGGGGCTTGCCCCTTGTAAAAGGACACATTGCTGGAGTTGCGTCACTTTGGTGACACACTCCAGCAATGCGTCACTTTTGCGCCTACAGATACGTCAGAAATACTGACGTATCTGTGACTCCTTGCGACATGATGCGTCATACTGTAAATATGACGCATCATTGAAGTCGCAGGGAGGGCGCAGTGAAAAGTGACGCATCACTGTTTTCACGCAGTGATGCGTCACTTTTCATAAATGAGGCTCCAAATGTTTCACCAGCAAAGTCTATGTTTGCTTCTGTACATCATTATGTAGTCACAGACAGAGGGCAGGAAAGCCTGATAGGGAAGGGATTGCTTGGGAAGAAAGAATGTAATGACAAGAAGGAAAATTATTCTACTAGATGTATGACTGATAACAAGTAAAACAACACATCAACACTCAATCCTGGATAATCATTACACATTTGAGCTATCTTGTACTGCTACGGATACATGTTGAGTTATTGCAGTCATAGGCGGATCACCAAAGTTTCTGCTTTATGCAAAACACCACTTCACTTCTACAAAGTGCATCAACTAAGAACAATGTAAACTTAAAATTCTGCACATACCCAATCCAATGAGTTCAATGTGCATAAACTAGTTCGTTGACCAGTCTCATTATGTTTGAGCCACATGTTCTTAAACAGTTCACAACCAAGAAGTCTGGAAATTCTTTGTAAAATTGTTTGTGCTACAATGGTGGGCTTACCAATGCCTCAAGCTGAGCATAGAGTCCATGTTAAACCTTTGCTGAGCTTGGTGACAATCAGTATGTTTAGAGGGTTTGAGAGATACCCCAGTACGATCATACCATCATAAATGATTGCCCTTTGTTGTCTAGTCTTGCTGGATGATACCGAGCAGCTGCATATGTGGAGACTCTCTGTTGCCACTGTGACCTCTGTGGATTAACCTTGATGATCCAGAATTTTCAAATGTGATCAGTGATGGAAAAGCATTGTCCCTTTTTATACTCATGCAGCCAAAATGGCTGCCAACCAGTTCCTGCTGGGCAATGTTATTCAAATGTAACCTTTACCGTGCATCCTGCATTCTTTACCAAATGTTCCTTTGTCATTCAGGTACGTTTCTTTTTTTTATAACATATTTTTTGTTATATAAAAATGGGGGAAGCAGTGTGTGTAGGGGTAAAGAGAGGTAAGGGTGATTTGGGGGTTTAGGTGTAGGCAGTGGTAAAGAGAGGTAAGGATAATTTTAGGGTTAGGGGAAATATTGAGGTCAAGGGAAGTAAGGGTGATTATAGAGTTCTGGGGTGGGTATAGGTAAAGGTAATTTTAAGGTCGAGGGGTGGGTTTAGATACAGGTTCAAAAGTGGGTAGAGGCAAAGGGAGGTAAGGGTAATTTTAGGGTTTATGCGTGGGTTGAGGTAAAAGGAGGTAAGGGTAATTTTAGGGTTCGGGTTGATAGAGGTAAAGGGAGGTAAGGGTCATTTTAGGGTTTAGTGGTGGGTAAAGCTAACAGACCCACAGGTAAAAAAGGAGGAGGGGTAGCAGAGGCTATCAATAAACATCTTACCTTCTCTAGACTTACCTCTATAAATGTCCCAACGATCCACAGCATACTAATCAAACTAGAATTGCCAACGTCTCCCTTGATATGTGCACTCCTGTACAGGCCCCTGGGCCATATGCAACAAATGTATCAACTACTAGAAGATTCCATTTGTCCGCTATTTATTGACCACACTAAAATATCAGGGTGGGCGCACACTGCCTCACACTCCAGCACTCAGTTTGCCCTGATGCATCATAATAAATGCAGTGCATGATAACACTTTCTTAGGTGTCAGGCTTTAGTTTTTCACCCTTGTTGGTGCAGCCAGTGCTGTGTATCTCTATACACACTAAAATATTACTCATTGGAGACCTCAACTATTGGACGAATGAGGGTACCAGCGGAAAAACATCTACTGATCTGACTGACACACTGAGCAGCATAAACTTCGATAATGTGTTTTTAGCTACACATGTCAAAGGTCACACATTAGACCAGGTTTGGTCCACAAACATAACTGTATCTAATCTCACTGTCACTCCCTGTGCATGGTTGGAACCACCACTTAATTAAATTCTCTTTGACTGGCCTGACCCTACTTAATCCCCCTCACCATGCTCAGGATTTATTTCCAGGAATTGGACCCGAATAGACCTCGACAGAGCTTAGATAAATACAATGAGGCAATATCTGACTTCCTAACAGCAGCCAGTAACACACATGCTCCTCTTCGCATACCCAAACAAGCTTGTTGCCATGAACCTCTAAATGGTATTCAAAAGAGTTAAAATCAGCCAAGCTCTTACTCCACTGAGCAGAAAGCACATGGTGGAACAATTACCCGCATTAAAAAAGGAAATCTACATCCAAATCATGAAAGCATATAAAAAAATCAATCATGCACACCAAATCAGCCTTTTTCTGGAACAAAATAAAACATTCTGTGAATAAAACAAAGGATATTTTTAGAATTGTCATGGAATGATCTAACCCTGACAGAGTAATCCTACCTATCGTTCCTACTCAAAACTTTTGTGATACCCTGAATTCCTTGTCCATTGACAAAATGAAGGTGATAAAAGACAGCATTCCCCCAAGATCACTTGTCAATATAACCCCATTAGAAGATAGAAATCATGCCACAATCTTGGTCTTTCCCTCCATCAGCAAGAATCGCTTTTTGGACCTGCTGACCAAAGTCAAATCAGGATCCCCGAAAGACTCCTGTCCTCCACGTATCCAAAAAACAATATTTTCTCTCTTCCCTGACCCGGCCATCTCCCTCCTCAACCTGTCCTTGAGTCAAGGCAGTGTTCCAGACTCCTTCAAGATGGCTGTAGTGATACCGCTTCAAAAGCCTGGTGAAGACCTTTTGGTTCTGAAAAACTAATGACCCATTTCTACCCTATCTAGCAAAGGTATTAAGGCCCACGTTGGTCGGCATCGCTGCTCCATCTTAGAGGATTCAAATTTCCTCGACCCTCACCAGGCAGGCTTCCAGCCTGCCCACTCAATTAAAACTGTCATCCTCTCTGTAGTAGGTGACATGAGAGAAGAAGCAGACAGAGGCATCACTCGGGCACTGATCCTCTGGCCTTCGACACAGTCGACAAGATCTCCTGATCGACTGCGTCGAAGCTGTGGGCCTGCAGGGCATAGCCGTCGAGCAGATGAAATCCTTCCTCAAGGGCTGCTCTCAACTGGTCTGGCTAACTCCCTTCAGCTCATCTAAGGTCCAGTTAAATTGTGGGGTACCTCAGGGATGCTCCATGTCGCTCCATCTTTTTTACCTATACAACCTCCCCTTAATACATTCCCTAAAGAAAATGAATGTAGAAATGTATAATTGTGCTAATGATATGCAGCTACCCTTCACTGACAATGCTCTGTATCCAAAAGATGATGATATACATCCACAACTGGATGAACAGCATTCAGCTAAAATTAAATTCTGATAAAACAAGCTCAACCTATGAAATTGTTCCTTCTTGCCCTCTGAGATGGGCTCTCCCCCATGTCCCAAAAATCAGTAAAAAGCCTCAGAGTCCTCTGCGATGAGGATCTCCCAGTAAAACCCCACATAAGAGCAGTGATCTCCTCCTGCTTCCTCCAACTTCGGAGAACCAGGAAAATCAGGAAATATTTTACCTTCGAAGCCATCATCCATGTCATCATTGCCTTAGTCATCTCCCGGATAAACTAAACAAACTCTCTCTACCTGGGTCTCCCAAAAGGCCTCATTTTCAAACTACAAATAGCACAGGACCAGGCAGCCAGGCCGTTTTTTAACAACCCAGACACTGCCATATTAGCCTGCTGATGAAAAAGCCACCTTGGCTCCCAGTAGCTCAAGGGCCATCTTCAAAACTGGATGTATTATTTTTAAATCCCTTCATGGCAAAACGCTCCCTTTATATCTTCCAGAATTCAGAATTACACCCTTAGTCGATACCTAAGGTCCACCCACTTGAATCTCCTGACTATCCCAAAATTGAAAAGGAAAAAGTTGGACAGAGCTAGAGTCTCTGTGATCGCCCCCTTCACATGGAACTCGTTTCCCCTTGACATTAGATATGCACCCAACTATGCAAGATTCAGGCAACTCCTAAAAACCTTGGGGGCATATTAGCAAGATCGGCGATGAAATTATCGCCGTTTTAGCGGCAGGAAACTGCCGCTAAAACAGCGATAATGGGCTTGCTAATATGCATTATAGAATTCCAATAGAAGCCCAGGTTAGATGTGCAGGACATCTAACCTGGGGTTCTATTCGAATTCTATAACGCATATTAGCAAGCCCATTATCGCAGTTCTAGCGGCAGTTTCCTGGCACTAAAACGGCGATAATTTTATCGCCGGTCTTGCTAATATGCACCTTTGCTCTTTAAACAAGCATATGACTAACCGCCAGATGGCGTTATGTGCCCCAGTTACCTAAGCACCAAGAAATCTATCTAGTGTACTTGCGCTCTACAATTACCCAGTAACATGACATAACATAACGTAAAATAACATAACATAACATAGAGGTAGGGGTAGACCCAAAAATAATCAAGGCATATCTTTTTAAACAATTAGTGTTATTGCTTATATGTATGTATGTGGTATTTCCGTAGCACAAACTTAGCCAAAAGGTAGAGGGGTGCTAAACAAGGTCAAAGGCAGGCAAAAAGTCAATGAGTGATAGGAGAGGTAGATGCTTTCTGGACTATTCATGCATTATGATGTAGAGCTCTTTAAGGAGGTGCGTCTTCAACTCTTTCCTAATTTGTAATAGTGTTGGAGCAGGTCTGATGGACAGAGGGATGTTGTTCCAGATCCTGAAGGCATGGATACAAGAGGCCTGCTGCCTTTTCCTTTTTGCATTTTTTAGTCTGCCGTGTGATGGTGTCCTTACTGTGAGGGGCTGATAACTACCACAGATGAATTTTATCTGAATAGCCACAATTCTGAATGTCATGCAAAACGTTACGACATGCTTGATGCCAGTTGGGCAGCGCCGGTTGTACACAGTAATCTATCTGAACCAGCTATAGATTACAACAGAGCACCACAGTTAATCATTTACTAACAAGTTCTGTCCGGGAGTCTGGCAAGGACAGGTGGCAGGGAAGACAAAGTAGGCAGAATATTGGGTAAAGAGCTGCCCAAGATCACACAGAGAGTCAGAGGAGAAAGAGGATGCAAAGAGGAAGCTCCGCACAAGTGAACAAGGGAGTTAAGGCTCAGAAAGGACAGGCACTCAAGAGGCAATTTGGCAGTCAGACTAACACCCAGGACGGACGTGCAAGACATTAATATAACAACAGTAACAATAAAGGTGATGTGGGATAAAGCACTCAGGAGCTCCACATGGTAAGACTAAAGATCAGTAAGTTCCTCACCCATAATTGCTGTTACAGGTACTGACTACAAATACCTACATATAGGATATAAATGCAAAGGCAGGGTCTGTGAAGCTGATACCTATGGTGATGTTATAAAAATTAATTCAAAACAATACTCACAGTGGACAAGAAACACCACCTAGGGTGTCAGCTGTGCCCACAGATCCTGGCAATCAAACAGGAACATGCGAGGCAGTAACAACAAGGGTGTAGAACTAAATACACTGCAACAATAGACAATGAGCTAGCAATGAGGAGTGCTTAACAGGAAAGAAGGGAAAACAAAGGGCACACTTGCAGAAAGCCAGAAACAACCACACAAGAAAACTAGAGGCTAAGACAGCAGGAATAGAAAGGTAGCAAACTAGGAAGTGGAAAAAGGGTAAAGGGAAGGAAGGTGGGGACTGGTACAAAGGTATATACAGAAAGAGAGAGTTCAAGGAACATTAACAAGTGCTGGCTCAAAATTCAAGGGAGCACTGCAGGCAGTGCTAGTTCAGGAACAATGGAATTAGCTAAAGCTCAGGAACAAGAAACAAGGAATAACTATAGTTTAGGAACTCTGGAAACAATGAGATGCCAGTTCAAGGTCCTCGCACATGCCTACAAAGCTCTACACGATCAAGGACCGTCTCACATCAACCATTGACTGAACTTCCATCTGGCCACAAGACACCTGTGCTCCTCCTCACTCGCCCTCGCACCCCCCACCCCCACATTCGTAGCAGCTGCAGCGGGGGCAGCTCCTTTTCCTACATCCCTACCAAGACCTAGAACTACCTGCCCCTCTGACTCCGAACAGCACCCTCCCTGGTGGACTTCAGAAAGAAACTCAAGACCTGGCTTTTTGATGGAGACATAGCACAATCAGCGCCCAGATACCCCTAGGGGTGAAGGTGCTGTGCTATATAAATGCTGACTGATTGAGTAGCAGATGCAGGATTCTTCAGCTGTTGAACAAGTGACACTACCCACCACCCACAGTTGGGAGACCTATCTGCAGAAGGTGAAATGATGAGTAAGGAAATTCCAACCGGGGAAATGGTAAACAGTCACTTTCCCTACTGTTGCACTCTCTGGAGTAGGAATAGTAATTTTTACCCTCCCGCTATGCAACACTTTCCCTACTGTTGCACTCACTGGAGTAGCAATAGTAATTTTTACCCTCCCGCTATTCAACACTTTCCCTACCGTTACACTTCTTGGAGTGGGAATAGTAATTTTATCCCCTACACTATGCAACCTTTTCCCTACTGTTATAATTAATGTAGTGTGAAATATTTGTTTAAATAACAAACATTTTAATAATTTAATTTATTATATATAAAAATAATTTTTATATTTATATTACAGGTTTATTTAGATATATATATGTAATTATAATTTTAATTATGTTTTTAACATTTTCTAATTGAATGCAATAATTATATATTAATATTATTAAGTTTATATATATATATATAATTAATTATGCGGGTTTAGAATTTTTAACATTACATTTATTATTTATTAATTTGAATTTTCTTAAAATAATTCTAACTATGTTTTTTTAATTATCTTTATAATTTAATTAATTTTATATTATTTGTAAGACATTGATTTTTTTTTATATTTTACACAACTATGGTGTCGATTCCGATTCCGGACGCAAATCGTACCGACCGACACGGACCCGGACCGGAGACCGACCGACACGGACCAGCGCCGTACGACCCGTGCAGTACGATGCAACGCGTGTGAATTACAACCGACAAGTACGGAATACAAGCCGTACGACCGAGCCGCAGGGAAAATAGTGATCCGTCCGGAAAACCGACGCGAGTTTCACCGACCGACCGGAATGAACCCGACCGACACGTACCCGCGATGTCCGACCCGTGCAGTACGATGCAATGCGTGTAAAACCAGACCGACTCGCACGGAGACCAAGCCGCAAGACCGACACGCACAGAAAACCGGGCCCACAAGTAATAAAGATCTCCACGAACCGACGCGTATGAAACATAGAAGTTAGTCAGCGTGAACGAGGCGGAGAAGCCCGGATCAGCCAACATCAGCGTCTGTTTCCGTCAGAAGAACGTCTCCTTCATGCCTACAAAACCCAAAGGAAAAAAACAAAAAAAGAACCAAACAAGCAATAACAAAGCCAATAAATAACAAATAAAAAAAACCTGAGACAAAGACACACCCACAAGTTCTGTGCCGAGGGGGCCCCTTGCAGCTCAGGGGCCCCCCGCACCGCGGGGGATGCGGGGGCCTGTGTTACGCCCCTGGACTTCAATCACTACCATGATCCCTTGCAAATAGGAGACACAGCCAGCAGCAAACACCATCACACAGCAACCACAGACACACTCACAACTCACCCATCGCACAACTCACAAACCATCAGCACCTCATCCAAAAGCACACACACATACAGCTAGCCAAACCAACACTAACCCACCCTCACTTGCACCCTCACACACACATCACTCACCATCACCACCCATCACCTTGCCCCCAAAGAAGAATCCAAAGTTCAGAGATAGTGAGTTAGAAGTGCTGATAGACGAGATCATCAGAGTAGATCCACATTTGTTTGGTACATTGGTCCAAAGGACCCCCATGTCACAGAAAACCAAGATGTGGGCGAGGATTGTGGACAAGGTGAACGCACAAGCACCAGCAAGGCGCACAAAGGACGATATCCAGAACAGGTGGTATGACGTGCGCAGGAGGGTTAAGAAACTCATTGAAAAAGATCACGCCCTGAGTTAGTGCACCGGCGGCGGCCCTTCTGCCAAACCAGTCTACTTCAGGACCTGGGAGGAGAAGATGGGACATCCTACCACCAGAGAGCACCCATGGTCTAACAGACATACCAGAGCCTGGTGAGTACACAAACAACATACCCAATATTGTGTGGCAAGGGGACAGTGAAACCATGCACAGCAAGCAAAGCCACAGTAACCAATAGATAATCATCCCAAGATGTGTATGCCAGTCAGACAAACACAATACCTGCCATCTCATAGTGACTTGGAACTGTGTCATGACATGGACCAACCTACAAACAAATTGAGCAAGGCAGTGGCACAAAGCAAAATAAACACTGCCAGACAGTTTGCCACCACAAACACACTAACTCACACTGCAGCTGACTGACAGGAAGGAATAGTGGGGATGCAGGTGAAGTGAGTGTATCCAAAAGCATGATGGGGTTTGTAGTCACAGATAATGCTCCCCCTCCTGATTGGCCCATCAAGACCTCTCTGAACCACGCCCACATCACAGGGAGTGGAAAATGACTGATAAGATGGCTGACACTGTGTCCTGCTGTGGGGAGCACAAGGCCCTGGTAGGGGTTGTGTGCAAATCAGAAGCAGGAAACCACTGACTGACATCCTGAAAGACAACTTGCACGCCCTCCAATGGAAGCACGTTTCATGGTGGGATGTCTGGCCGGGTGGGAAGGAGGAATGACAGCTCTGACCATACTTACCAGCATGAGGAGATACCCCACTCCCCCCTCAACACAAACTCCGCACAACTCACCCGGTAGAATGCATTGACCCACACCTCAGTGCAATATCAGCAAAAGATACCCCGTACTGGGTGCTGCTGTGTGAAGCACAGGGGCTCTCTTTGGACTTGTAGCCAAACAAACACCAGGATTTCACACTCAGCCATCTTGCCATTGCTGTCACACTCCTTCACAGGGAAGCAGAGTCAAAAGGAAGGAAGTATGGGCATGCTGGGAAGGGGGGTGTAGCCAAGAGTATGATGGGAGTTGCAGTCACAGACAATCCACACTCACCCACATGGCCCAGCAAGCTCACACTGAACCATGCTCGCCTCACAGGGAGTGGGAAGGGACTGTCAAGATGTCTGACACTGGGCCTGAGAAATGATGTGGCTAACAATCACACATATGTACTGACCAAACAAAACCCTGTCGCACACACAGCCATTGCAACCACATGTTCAAAATCATTGTCTGGGGATGCAGTGTCCAGGGGTGCCCCCTGGCCGGGCAGGGGAGGTGTGTCTTGCAGATGACCAATGTGGAGAGCCATATATATGGTACATGGTACAAAACACACAGGAATTCACATATACATCATTGACAGGGGACATCTGACAGTGAATGGAATGGACACACCAATATAGCCGACACCATAGCATGGTCACATTCACACTCGGTGCTGTTGTGAGCTGCATTCCACCCCTACATCGTGCTGAAACATAGGCATCCTTCACACAACACACCACTCACTGACACAGACACTGTAGACACAAGGTCAAACATGGACAGCATTGTAGGAGACATGCTACTCACAGCAGCCAAACTGCAACACACACACCAACGGCCCTCACTGTCATGAACATTGAAAAGCCAGAGTGCTACCTTGCCCAATCCATGTCAACATGTGGAACATTGACAAGTCAAATCACATATGCAAGTACAAAACTCAGCACCAGAATCATTAACGATGGTGACATCATCACTTGTATGAAATGAGATGGGAACTAGGAACACTGGAAGACAACACTTCCTCCAAAGAGATCACAGGCATATCGGACTGTGACCATGTCGTACCAATACACCAATGTGGCACACAAAGACTAGCAAACTCTGCTACCACACATGCCCCAAGAGTACAACATATCCCCAATGGAATAGCACGTATGTCCTTGTTAAAGCTCACATGAGTACAGGGATGACACACCTGTGTCAGAAACATGATGGCCCTTGAGTAGCAATGGTCATGTACAGACAACTCTGTCCATGAGCTGGGCATGCACACACTTCAACATGCATATTGAAATGTTTCTTCATGGCTGGGCAATGTGCAACAACAATATCAAACTCTGTCCGTGACAAGCCGGGAAAAAGCAGTGTACAGGCAGGCATCCGTTCGTACAGTAGAAAATGTCATGTTTGTGAACCATTGATGCCTGTAGAAACATAACTTACATTGTGTGTCTCATCCAAACACAGGTGGTGCTGGAGACCCAGCACCAAGTGAAGAGGATTCCCAGTCCCAGACTCTGGTGGACACTGAGCTCTCTGATTTGACTCTGTCTCTGTCCTCTTCGGATGACGATGACTAACCTGGCTCCTCCGTTGTGAGTCATCATGCAGCACCAGCAGCATCTGCACCCGCTGTACCCATGCCTCCAGCATCTGGAAACCGACAGGGCACCCCCACCACCACGGACAGACCAAGGCCACTGAACACCCACAGCACAGGGACACAGGACCCCCCGGAAGCTACAGCCAACACCACCAGCAACGCCACCCAAGGGGTCCCAGTGTCACCTGTGCGTCCCGCCGCTGGTCCTGCCCATGTGGATAGGGGTGCTGGGAGGGGTGGGAGGCAGAGGGGGCGTCTTGCAAAGGGGTCTGGAGTGCATGATGACCCCCAACTGGCACGCATCATAGATGCGTACCAGGATAGCACCGGAGGATTTGGCCAGGTAGTGGGGATCCTCAAGGACATACAACAGGAGCAGGCTGCCCACCATGCCCGCATGGAGGCAAAGTGGGATGCCCTTACTGCGGTGCATCGGGCCATACTCCAATGCCTCCGCCAGATCAACACAAACCTGTCCACACCTCCCTGTTTGGCCACAACATATGTTGCATCACCATCTGCCAGCGCCACAGGGAGGGAGGAGGACTGTGGCGGAGAGTCCCCTGCACCGCAGAGGCCTGCACCTGAGGATCCCCCCCCAGAAGAAGAGGGGTCGTCCGAAGAAGGGCATGTGAGAGGCAGATGTCCCAGCACACCCCCCAGGGCCTCTAAACCTGTTCTGGACAATGTTCTTTGTGCGCAACCCGTTCACCTTGTTCAATCGCACACAACTCGCCCACATGACATGGAGGGTTCATGTTGGTCCAATGTAGCAGATGACTGTGGACTATACTCTGGACATTTTATCTACCAGCACTTCCAACTCTAATGTGAACTTTGGATTCCAAACCCAATGTACAGCACCCACCATCCTGTGCACTTTCCCCACACATGTTCGAAAATAAACTCCCCAGTACACCATACTTACCTCTGTTGTGATTCCAACTTGTCATGTGTCATGGAGATGTCGATCTGCTACACAACACAGTGCATGCCAAATACTGCAACAATGTGACCATTGTTAGGTGAGTCATGGTGATGTAACACATGTGAGGGAGACACACCACTATGGCAACACAACATATACTCACCATGGCCATGTTACTCATCCCACACAATGATGTTGACCTGAAACACATAGGTATGCACAAACACAACACCTATCCACAGTCATTGGTAACAAGTCCACAGGTGAGGTAAGCAAATGTCACTCAAATGTGGGAAGACAGACAACGCATCTAACAAAGCATAGTACAGGTTCATTACACATCAGCAACATGTTTATTCAAAAATAGTTGCAAGGCAATTGTACGTTACGGTGGACACACGGTCACAGAGTGTCTGAGAATTGTAGTCCAGGGATGTGTGGCACATCACTTGATGTCAATTGACTACTCCCATACTGGTGTCGGATTCTGGGTGTTGGGGGTCAGTGTTGACCAAACAACAGGCAAATTACCCTGTGAAGGACAGACACAAGACACAGTCAAAAGCACAGCAGAACAGGAGAGAAATGCAATACACATGCACAAAACATGTCACAAGAAACCTACACAGAAACAAGTTAGCAGTACTACCCTATTGTGGAGTACACAGCACCTGAATGGATACATCACTGCATGCATCCAGTCAAGTGGCACACAGACACACTCAGACAGCAACAGAGCAGCCACAACACATTCCAGGCTAACTCCATCCATTGACATAACAACCCTGGAAACTCACATTCAGGTGAAGAAGTTGTTGATGAGCTGTAAGCGGACGTCACCCTCATCCTCATCAACACTGGCATCGTGGCCCAGGCCGGGATCCTCCACAGGTGCCGGACGTTGGTTATCGTCATCCTGGATGAGAGGCACCTTCTTCCGCACTGGCTCATATGGGAGGGCCCCTCCGGACTTGTCCAGGCAGCGAAGGCGGCTTTTCAGGAGGCCGAATGTCCGCTCAATCACCCTCCAGCTCCGACCATGTGCCTCATTGTAGCGCATCTCGGCTGGTGTCACAGGGTTCCTGAGGGGTGTCAGCAACCACGGCATGTTGGGGTATCCGGAGTCACCTACACACACAAAAATGAACAAGTAGCTGAGTTTTGAAGGAGTGCGGAATACAACATTGCCAAACACACACAATGACAAACAGTCAGTACACACCGACAAGCCAGGCACGCTGATCTGGCATCTGTGATCTCAGCGTAGCAATGCGACTACTCCTCATTATGTAGGCATCGTGTGCAGAACCAGGGAACCGTGCACACACATGTGTGATACACATGTCTGCAAGACATACCACCAGAGCATTGATCGAGTGGAAATGTTTCCTGTCCGGTATGCCTGCTCATGTGCCTGTGGTGGTATCAGGGCCACATGTGTCCCATCAATAGATCCGATGATGTTCGGCATCCTCCCCAGTGTATAAAAGACATCCTTTATTTCAGGGAGTTCAGCTGGGCTAGGGAACTTGATGCACAGGTCAAGGAAATGCAACATCCCCTCCAAGACATCGCGTAGCACACGACTAAACATAGTTTGCTGTAGCCACAGTGTACTGGTAGGTACCAGTAGCAAAGAAATGCAGGCTGCCATCACCTTCACCTCTGGGGTCAGTGCTGTAGGATATGTCTGGCCAGGTAGCAGATATGGCGCCAACTGCTCCGCCAACTCCTCAATCAGAGGCCTGGTGAAGCGGTACCGTCGGATGCAGTCGCGTTCCTGCATGGTTTGAAGGTCTGGGAACGGTCGATGGACAGCTGGTGCCCTGCAGAACAGAGATGAACAAAGGAAGATTGTCGGTTCATCCACCCATGTGGCCATGACTAGGCTCAATATCACACGATACATAATGACATTACACAATGTACTGAGGTGTGTGCTGTTGGGCATGGCCACATATGTCACCTACATGACCATCACCTCACATCTCAATTCCACATGTCCACATAAGTCCCATGTAGTGCAAGGCCAATCATTGGGCTGTGTCACCCGACCTATGTACTGCTGTGACATTACAAACACACACCACAGTGACAAGTGAGGCCTGATGTCTCCCAGGCATCACAGACCTTTGCCATGCAGATACCCAGGATCCCTGTATTGCCACATCGACACTGGCATAGACATGGCGTATCACGTACACACCACAAGGCAAGCGTGAGTCCCACAGGTAGTGGCCACTGTTGTCCCTGCAGGCCCTTCATGTACGTCTCTTAGACACACACACACCATCAAGGTTGCTGCATATACCACATGGATGTGGAGACTGTCTCCCATTGGGCACATTTGATCATCCACATCTGAGACATAACATGCACACAGACTGTGGGTGCACATCTGAATTGTGGCTACAGGTCTCACTGTGACGTACATGCCATCCCCCCAGGACTCAGGGTGTATGTGACATGTCCTAAACATATCCAACCTTCAACTGTGTCCGTGACTCATGCCCATTATTGTACATTTGCACATCACAGTGGTAATGTGCACAACACACAAAGGATTCTGCCTCCATGAACACGTGCACAGCCTGGGAGTGGCTGAACAAAAGTGCCACACAACAAACCAAGTGTTGTCCCCCCCCCCCACAGGGAATGCAGCCTTACATTCCATGGGACACTGTGTGGCCAATGCTGTAGTGTGGTAGGTGTTCACATGTGTCCCTGGCAAGTAATTGTGTGTTGAATCCATCAAATAGTCACACCAATGAGGTCCGACGCCAGTGACAATGCGTACGCATTGCACGGTTCATGACCGAGCCGTGCGTACGCTTTGCCATTGACTGCAATGCGGTCCGACGCGGGTGACAATACGTACGCATTGCACAGTTCATGACCGAGCCGTGCGTACACTTTGCCATTGACTAAAATGAGGTCCGACGCGGGTGACAATGCGTACGCATTGCAAGGTTCATGACCGAGCCGTGCGTACGCTTTGCCATTGACTGCAATGTGGTCCAACGCGGGTGACTATCATGCATGCGCGTCGGGCAGGCATGGTCCGAGACAGGCGTACGCATTGGCCATTGAATCGTATGGAGGCGGGTGCATGTGTATTTTCAAAATACGCGTTGTACAGTCAGTTGACCAAGCCGGGCGCACCCATTGGCTCTGGACTGTCATGGAGACAGATGCGGATTCAAAACTTTTACGAGTTGTGGGCTGGAAATTCAGTTGGATGCCTACAACAATGTTGCAATTCCTAGGGTTTCATGAAGGTGAAGATTTGAACGATGCGGAAGACGTGTACGAGTCGTACATTTCCATGGATGGCCAAATTCATAGAATGCAACCGTGTTGGACCTATCACTGGGGACACATGGCACAGAGTCTGCATCTGCAGCACAGATATAATGCTGGCTGGCCCCCAGGAAGCTCACGTGCCTGCACTACATGCTTTTGGACCACATCCCTGCTACCACTGCTGCTGTCTCTGCATCCTCTGGCTCCTGCTATGGCACGTACTCTGGAGAGGGCAGGCCCTGCTGGACGAGCTCCTTCCACAGTACAGCAAGCTGTATGGGAAACCAGGGGAGCAGGTGAGTGTGCAGTCCACTGCCTTCCTAATTATGCATGTTGTCTGACTAGAAGTACTAGCAGTGTGTACACCAGTGGCAAGCATTCTCACTGAGTACTTTCATCCCCCAAAGTGTGTAGGTACATGTAATGAACAGGTGTTCTGCAGCTAAAGTGCATTAGTGCAAACTTAAACTTCCCAGGCATTGTTAACATGTCAGACATGCAGGTTTTTTGTCCTTCTCCATGGTTGCACTACCTGTGTAACTCATTTTCCTTTGTGATGATGACATGTATATCCAAATATGTGCAGGACAAATATGGGGCATGTGTGTTAATGGACTTTTAACTTTGTCATCCTCACAGGTTGATGCCCACCAGAAGCAGGAGATATGGCTGACCATCGCATGGGCAGTTCGTTCAGTGGGGGTCTACAAGCGCCGGATCCGCAACTGCCAGAAGAGGTGGCAGGACCTTCGGGGCTGAACCCGGAGGATCGCAAGAGTCCAGCTGAAGCTGTCACCTCCTCGCAGGAGGGGTGGCCACTGGACCCTGACCCCCCACATGCTCAGGACCCTGGCGGTGGTCTTCCCGAACCGAGGCAGCTGAAGGCCAGACAGGGGTAAGTCCATGCCTAATCTGTTTACTATGTCTGACATGCTAACTGCAGTCTTTTGGCCTGGTCACACTTCCACATTATGTAGGTCTTGTAGTCCAATACTCAGGTCCCTCAATTGTGTGATGCACCCTCCTCATCTGTTCCACAGGTGTGGCCCCTACAGTCTGTTGCTTGTGTCACTAGGGCACTGTGTCCCTGCAGTCAGCTATGCTTCAGCTACCGGTCAGCATCTGTTCCCGTGACTCTGTTGTGTGTTTCATGGGTGGTTCAATTGTTTACCCAATGCCTGGGATCTGACATGTGATCTGTGTGTGCCCTTGATATGTGTTCCAATTGCTGGTCTGACTCACCACATGTGGCTGGGGTATTTCAAACAAGGCCACGCAGCAGGGGACTCCAATTTGTGGGCCTCAGGAGTATGTATATAAAGTATGTCACACTTGCTTAGCCACCTGACTACTGTCCATGGCCAAACACTGTTTCACGTAGACCTGGGCAGTCATGCCTACTCAAGGGCATTTAGAAACACTCTGTAATCCCACTCCTGTGTATCAATTTACAGGTTGTGCTTAGTGACATGTGCCTTCAGGTGTCTGCCTCTGTGTCATTATGGTGTGGCTTCCTGTTACATACAACTGGGGTGTCCATGATTTTGAGGGTCAGCAGGACATCTGAGATGTGACTGTGAGAGACAAGACCTGTATGACATATAGGTGTGTGATCATCTGACAGCACACAATGGCATATGCAACTGTGTACTTCAGGCAGCTGGGTTACATGCACAGCAGACTGTGATGTGCTAATGTACAGGAAGTTGTGTTTGCAGAGACTCATATGTCTGATTTGCATGATGTGGGGTCTTCTGGGTCCTGGATATGTTGTTTGCAGGGGATGGGCAAGTGCACTTGTCATCTGCAGAGTTAGCTTCACCCCTGAGCTGTGATTGTGACACAGTGCATACTGTTGTTGTCTGGATGCCCTGCCTCTGTGACAGGAGACAGTGTTGACTGATTTTCCAGGCATGCCAGTGCCATGGCATTTAACTTGCTATGAGTGATCCTGAATTGTGTTCAAGTGTGCCCCATGCACCCCATTGTGGCATTGACTATCAGGACATGAGAACATCATAGTGTGTGTTGCTGGCATGCATCACAGGCATGTGAAATGAGTCTGTGCCCATCCCTTAATCCGGACACCTGTACTGAGTCAGTGGCAAGAGATGTGCTGTGTGTATAGTTACATACTCCTACATGTTCACTTGCATGTCCAACTAATGTGTGGGTGGTGCATGTCGGGACATTGGGGTATTAGCATCCAACATGCAAATGACATATGGGTGCAAGTCAAGGAGGGATATGTGCGCCATGGTTGGTGTTGAGAATGACAATTCGCTTATTCTAAACAGTGTTGGCACTTTGAGCAGTGTTCAGCTGATGATGCTAGGGCTTGCCCTGTGATGTGATGTACTCACTGTGGTGTGTGCAGTCATTGCAGGTGATTGATGTTGTTCTCTTTCTTCCTATTCCTATCCAGATACATTCACGGCCACAGGAGGGGACAGCTCCACGGACCAGGAGGAGCCACAGAGCCTGACAAAGACAGAAGGAGAGGAGTCGGGGGGACCCAGTGGCACGGAGGGCGAGTGAAGCCACACGAGGAGTCGTGAGCACCATCCACCCCAGCTGAGGGCCACAGCAGCTCTGAGGATGACTCCCTTGTGGAGGCGGGTGTCAGCAGCCACCAAACCCCAGCTAGTGAGGCTGTCCCCGCCACCGCCCCCACCACCACCATCACCACCCTCCCATCGGCTCCCATCCCAGAGGTCCGTGGAGGCTCTTGTGTTTGGGGGCATGTCTCCTTTGTGCCAGGCACCGCACCCCCTGCCCCTGTGTCCCCTGCTGCCCTGAGTGAGGAGCCTGTGAACTTACTTAGACAGATCCATGTAGGGCAGACATCAATGCTGAGTGTCCTCCATGCACCACCAGTCTGTTGACGCAACTGGTGTCGTTCATGGAGGGCATTTCATCGGGCATGACTGCCCTACAGAGGACCAATCAGTCCGTGGCCTCCTCCCTGACGGCAGCAGTGTCCCTCCTCCAACAGTCCCGCACCCCTCCTACCCCTGCACCACCCATGATTCCTGGCAGCCTACCTGTCCCAAATACACACACCTGCACATTCTCACAAAGCCACAGACACGGGCAGCACACAAACACCCAAACCAAGGGCTAGACGTGCACACAAGCAAGCGCAGGGGACTGATATCACACTCACAGGGGATGGCTTACAGACACACACACACACAGACATTCGCAACCACTCCGCAGTCCTCCGAAACCTCTCCCTCCCATCCCCCTTCCCTTGCCTCACCTGCAACCCCATCTCCACAGAAGCTCTTCCTATGTGACCTTGGCCTCTTCCCCACTGACCCAGCAGGTCCAGATTACAAGGGGAAGAGGAAGTCCCTACACACAGAGGGGAGTGCCCCTCACACCTGGACACCCTCCCTCAGGCGCAGTCAGACTGAGGCCCCAACCCGCAAGTCCCCCTGGAGCTGGAAGAGCAAGACCCCACCGCCTCCACGCAGCTCCAAGGCAAAGTCTCCGTCCTCCATCCACCAGGCCACCACTCCAGAGGTTCCCCCGCCACACCCTGCCCCGGATTCCCCCACCCACAGATACACCATCCCCAAAATGCTGAGGCCCTCCCCCCTACCACTTGCTCCTCCACACCCGGTCAGACGGTTAGTGCCACTGATGTGGGGACCGTGTCCCCCCTCTCTGTCCTGCCGACCTCACCTTCACCCCATTCCGCTCACATGGATTTAGGCACTGCAGTGGAGTCCACGACCACCCCGTCTGGCTTGGGAACTGCAGTTGGGAGCCAATCCACTCCATCTGACCTGCCCACTGAAGTTGTGCCGGCACCCACCCCATCTGACTTGTGTCCCACAGTTGTGACTGCACCCACCACTTCAGTCAGCTCCACTGCAGTTGCAAGTGACTCTCCTGCATCCACCACCCCTCCACTGCCTCCTTCTGCTGCGCCCTGATCCTGTCCCTGCGGTGTCAGGCCTGCCCCCATGTATGCCCCTCCAAGGGGATGTCCCCTGTCCTTACCAGTGCAGGCAAGCAACGTGTGACACTTGTTACTCATGTTCACTCCTTGTCATTTGATAATGGACTGGCCATTGGCCTTTTGTTTGAACGGACGTTTAAATTCTCATATGCTGAATAAAGCTTTTTTCTTTATCCTTGTGAACTTGATTTAGCTGTTGATGATGTTTAGCCTGCCCTTGCACCTGTAATGCTTGGTTTCTAATGTTGAATACTGAGGTGTTGATGTGAGGAACTCCATGTGGTCCATAAGATATGCATTCTGTTCTGGTTAGTATCCATGTCATCCTTTGCAGCTAACTAGGTGTGTCATGATCAACAATTTGTGGACATCTCTGTGAACATTTCATTTGCATGGTCACATCTGTGGCTTGCACCCATGCACATATGATGTGCCACCCATTGTCCAATTTGTCTATTTCCCTGACTTTGGGCGCATCACTACTGGACCTACAGGTGTGGGCATCATTGGTATAGGAGCAACTGGGTCCTCTGTGCAAATTGCTGTACATATGTGTTGAGTATGTACAGATGACTTAGGGGAGACTCACGTACCCAGGCTGTTGTGACCAGAGCCTTCATTGTGTGGTAACTGATGGCAGACTGACCAAGTGTTCTGCTGACATGAGTGAGATGTGCTGTGACTATGTTTGGCACAGCTGGGCTTCCACAGGAGTTGGCTCCCCTCAAGTAAGTGTGTTGTTCCGTGACATAGCCTGGGCCCATTGTGTGTGTTGCGTGAGCATGTGTGTGTGCGTGTGTCCACATCCCTTTTCATACACAGGCAGTGTTCACTTGATATGTTCCTGTTGTTTATGCTTGCTGAGTGGTACTGTGTTCATCCCACAACTTTGCCATGGGCTACCAGATGTGTGGGTGCATGACACACTACTGTTAATTGGTGTTTCATCATTGGGATTTTTCAGTTCTGAGTTGTGGTGATGTTGTCACACGCAGATGGGACACATTCAGGTGTCCACAAGGCACTTGTTAGTTCGCAATATCATGTAGTTGTCCCTAGGTGATACCTTTCAGTGACTGAGGCATGTGTATGTGTGTGTGACTGCTCCCACTTGTCCGGTTCAGGGCTGCAATGTTTGCAGGTTTCAGCATGTGTGCCTTGTGGTTCTGCTTGGCTTCTGCATTGTCCTGGGACTGTGGGAAGTATTCTGAAGGTTACGTGAGCTTTAACATCATGGCCAGGTACCGCATACTGTGCAGTATGTCTGTCATTCACCAGGGTTGTAAACTGTCCTTGTGTGATGAGTCTGTGCACCTTATTTCCTCCCAACATTCCTGTGTTTGTTATGGTTGTATGTGCAATGTCACCTGTCCATGTGGGCTTCACTGGTGCACACTGTTGCAGTTCAGGGTGTGTGGTATTGAGGGTGGACTGATGTAAATGTTTGCATGGATGGGCCCCTATCTCCCGTTTGTCCATGGATGACGGGCCCTGCTGAGTGATTTGTGTTTGTGTAGATGTGATGTATGTTTGTGGCACAGGACACATTTCTGTTTTTCACAGTTTGTAAGACATCTACCTTTGTCATCACAGTGGAGGTGTCATGCATGCTTGTGTCACCCCAATGTCTGGCCCCTGGGGGTAGTGCTGTTGTGTGTCAGTCTATTGCTGTGTTAGTTTGTGTTCATTCCAGCTTGTGTCACATGTGTCTTTTGTGCTCTCTCTCATCTCACAATGCCTGATTGCCCACTAAGGGGGTCCCAATGATGGTTTACTTTTGTATGGCACTGTGTCCACATCTGTGTCACTGTGGTTAAGCCCCCCTCATGTGCTGTGTAGTTGCCTGGGGATACTGAGACACACACACACACATGTTGTGTCAGATGTGCAGTGTGAGGTTGCCTGTTTGTGTTTGTGCATCTGCATCAGTGCATTGGTATTGCTTTTGTGGGCCATTGTCTGAATGCTATTTCTGTGATTTTCCCTGCTGTCCCTGTGAGTCATATCACACCATTCTGCACATTCATCCTGTTTGTTAAGTGCCATTGCTGGCATGGAATGGGAGTTTGTGACCTGACACCTACAGTCTACACAGGTTGTTTTGATTAGTGTGTCTATTTTCGAGATGTGTGTGTGCTTTGTGATGGTCACTTCTGCTCTTGTGTCATTGTACACTGTATGCATTGTCAGCCCCCATGTGTGGTGCTTGTCTACACATGGCCAAGAGTATGTTTTGTTTTCACAGCACTGTTAGCCTCATCACATATCTGTGGGTATGGGACACAACTACTAGTTTGCCCCAAAAGTGTTTAATGTGTTGGGACCGGGAATCATATATGCTGTTTGGCATTTGCAGCTTTGACCATGATGACACTTACCTTTTGATCACTGTGATGAGGGGGGGTTTAGACCCCATCACCACAATGCTCGACATTTACTGCAGTTTGGAACCCCCACACTTAACTTTTGTCCTACACAGTGAGGGGGTGCTATTTTTACATTGACACAGTGCTATAGTGATGCTTGCCTTGGGTAGGACACAATCATTTTTTGGTCACACATGTGCTGGTTATAAGTCGTATGTTCGAAGTCATAATCACTGTTGTGGGCATTTGTCACAGACTACACACTGTTGTCATGATGTTAGGGGGGATGTATTTGGCTGACATACCTAATGTTGGAGTATGATGGATGTGTGGCGCATCACCCATCCTATGGGTGGGGGTGGCAGGGGTGATGGGCAACAGGTCCCCTATGAGTGGGGGTGGCAGGGGTGATGGGCAACCGGTCCCCTATGAGTGGGGGTGCCAGGGGTGATTGGCAACATAAGCCCTATGAGTGGGGGTCGCAGGGGTGATGAGCAACATGTCCCATATGAGTTGGGGTGGCAGGGGTGATGGGCAACAGGTCCCCTATGGGTGGGGGTGGCAGGGGTGATTTGCAACATAAGCCCTATGAGTGGGGGTGGCAGGGGTGATGGGCAACAGGTCCCCTATGGGTGGGGGTGGCAGGGGTGATGGGCAGCAGGTCCCCTATGAGTGGGGGTGGCAGGGGTGATGGGCAACATAAGCCCTATGAGTGGGGGTGGCAGTAGTGCTGGGCAACATAAGCCCTATGAGTGGGGGTGGCAGGGGTGATGGGCAACATAAGCCCCATGAGTGGGGGTGTCAGGGGAAGATGGGCAACAGGTCCCCTATGGGTGGGGTGGCAGGGGTGATGGGCAACAGATCCCCTATGAGTGGGGGTGGCAGTAGTGCTGGGCAACATAAGCCCTATGAGTGGGGGTGGCAGGGGTGATGGGCAACATAAGCCCTATGAGTGGGGGTGCCAGGGGTGATGGGCAACAGGTCCCCAATGGGTGGGGGTGGCAGGGGTGATGGGCAACAGGTGCACTATGAGTGGGGGTGCCAGGGGTGATGTGCAACATAAGCCCTATGAGTGGGCGTGGCAGGGGTGATAGGCAACATAAGCCCTATGAGTGGGGGTGGCAGGGGTGATGGGCAACAGGTCCCCTATGAGTGGGGGTGGCAGGGGTGATGTGCAACATAAGCCCTATGAGTGGGGGTGGCAGGGGTGATGGGCAACAGGTCCCCTATGAGTGGAGGTGGCAGGGGTGATGGGCAACAGGTCCCCTATGGGTGGGGGTGGCAGGGGTGATGGGCAACACGTCCCCTATGGGTGGGGGTGGCAGGGGTGATGGGCAACATAGTCCCTATGGGTGGGGGTAGCAGAGGTGCTGGGCAACATAAGACCTATGGGTGGGGGTGGCAGTAGTGATGGGCAACATGAGCCCTATGGGTGGGGGTGGTAGTGGTGCTGGCCATACAACCCCTATGGTGGCCTGTTGTTAGTGGCCAGGATATGGATCCCCTGTGTGTGTGTGCCATTTTGCGGGTACGTTTTGTTTGTTTGTATGGTAGGTGTCTGACTAACCGTCTGCGCCGTCCGCGTCTGTTCCTGATCCGGTCATAGATGTAGAGTTCTAGTATGACCTGCGCGATGGGATTCATGATGTGTTTGTCTTGTACACGCTGCTTGTTGCTCCATCTCGTACCCGTTGCAAGCTGGTCCGTCTTGTAGCCGTGGATTGAGTTCTGGCACGAATTGTAGCTGATATGCTTCTTTTCCGGATGCTGTGACGTGCCGTATGTGGCGACCCATTCGGCGGGTAGGAAGTACGCATCGGACTTGTCAGGGCGGAAAATGCTATGGATACTGCTTCCGGGCGACTCGGTTCGGCGTTAGGAGTTACGGCTCGGACCGAAACTGGAGCTTGAATCACAGCCTACATGTCGATCGGGATTTTTGGCAGTTATGCGCATCGTACTTCATCAGCAGGACGGACCGGCTACGGGTACGTGTCGGTCGCAAGGTAAGGCTACGGACAGCTCTCAGAGAGCTCTCCGACCCGGATCTGAATCGACCCCTATATTTTAACAACAATATTTTGGTACTTACCTTTATGGAGATAGGAAGCTGATATTTTGTCCATCGATATTTTGGACACGATATTCTGGTACCTCGATATTCTGACTGACGATATTATGTCATTGATCCCGGGGAAATAACTATCACCTATTTATATGGTGTTCCGATATTTCAGTGTTTTACTTACTTGTCTCCCTCTCTGATATCCTTGCTCCTATGTGAAGCGCTCTGTAACCTGCTTGGGTCATGTTCGCGCTATATAAAACCTTATAAATAAAAATAAATAACTCAATTAGTACACTGAGCTCACAAAAGACATGTTAGGCAAACAGGATTTTGAAAGAAAAACCCGATAGGATCCATGTTCAAACAAGGTGATTTTCCCCTTATATAGCCGTAACAGCAGACTATAGCCTGTACATGACACAATGAGAGAAAGCTCTGAATATCGAGATCCCTGATTTGGTAAGGTCCAAAATCTGGGAGATGACAGCTAAGTCATATGTCTGCACCCAACAAAAAAACCCTTATGAGACGGTAACTAGAAAAACATGTTCTCAGGATAGTAACTATGCCAAAACCTGCATAACCGGTCAAGCCGTGAACCTAAAACCTGTCAACGTTTCGGCCCTGACATGTTGAACGTATTACACAACATTCTGAATTGTTCACATTTAGTTACATATAATTATGTGTTACAAAACAGATCAATAAAAAATGACTCTTTTACAAACTCTAAAAAAAAGTCTTGTTTAAAAGTGCCAGGGGCTTATTTCACATACAGCTTCATCCAATTGAATGCCTATATTTTGTAGGGATTCTTTCTAGGAATTTTGAAGTGGTAATGACTACACTAAACTACTGGTTTAGATCCTTTAGCCGCCTTGCTGTGCCGCCTACAGCAGGGAGAGGTAAGGGGGTCCGACTAGTTCTTGTTTCCACTGCTATTAGGAATGTGAATGTTAAGATGTTGGCTTCAAACCCCTATTATCACATTTTAAAGTTGTCACAGTTTAAAGTGTTTAATATAATTTTAATTAATTAGCATTACAACTTTTTCACTGCACAATTTGTGGGTATTATAGATGACATGAGAGTCTACTATTATGGACCCAATGAGTAAGGAAGAGACATGAGCTTCTCTTATTTGGGCGGGCAATTTCAATAATGTCAATTGCATACATAGTGGGAACCATGGGGCACATGCATCAACCATGCCATTTGCGATTCCTTATTAGTGAAAAATAAGGAATCGCTAATAAGGAATAGCAAAAGGCTATGCATGTAGGAATCGCTATTCAAATAGCGATTCCTTAACTTTCCTTAATTGCGACTAGCAAATTGCGAGTAGCAATTAAGGAATGCCGTCCCAATAATTCCTATGGGCCTGGAGGCCCATAGGAATGAATTGGAGATTGCATGAGCAAATTGCGAGTACCAGTAGGTTCTCGCAAATTGCTCATGCAATTTCAAGGGTGCAAGGGTGTCAAAATGACACCCTATTGCACCCCTGAAATTGATATGTGCACATATGTTGCACACACACATGCTCTAAGGGCATGTGTGTGCGCAACATGAAACTTTGAAAATTGCACAAAAGTGCATTTTTCAAACTTTTAGCAAATTACCATGCAGTTCATCTTCATGGTAATTTGCTCCCCCTATTAGCGAATTCGCTAATTTTGTAACTTTCATGCATTGCATTTAAGGAATCTCAATTTGGGATTCCTTAAATGGAATCGCAATTTAAGGAATCGCTATTTAAGGATTCCTTAAATAGCGATTTTTGTATTTGGGTTGATGCATTGGGATTAGGTTTTATTTACTCGCTAACGGGTGTTATTAGCGATTCGGTATTTTACCGTCCATTTACTGAGCATCACCCAGTTACTAATAGTCTCTCCCTTCCGCGGCAAATCTGCCCCATGCATAGAAATAATGTCCCTATAGCCTACATGCCAAACAAGGTGGGGGCAGGGGGAATTGGCAACACGTTGACCCCAATAAAGTCTTTATAGATTTGGTCATTAATACTCATGAAGAGATTTTGGGCCGCCTCTCGGATAAACCTGCCCCTGCCAGCATACGAGACAATTTCACTAATAAGTAGTAGTAGTAGTAAAGTCTTTATTCAGCAAATAATGCCATAACAATTCACATAAATGCAATTCACATAAAACGCAGCTTTAAAAATCAATAAAATCCTTTTTAAAAAAACATCAAAAAAGTCAATTAATAAACAGTTCTTAAATTGCAGCATAATCTATGAACATTTATAATCATGATATTATTATGAACAGGTTACAGCAAAATAACTTGTGCTTTCGGATTCCAATGGAAGATTAACACCTGATTAAAGAAAGCCACTAAGTTACAGCAGGTTAGGCTCTTTTCTGATGAATCACATTACCAACATCAAAGGCCGGCGCATACAATGTTCAGGGGCCTACACTGCCCTGTCTGATTCTCCACCCTCCCAATAAAAAACAGGACAAAGCAAATAGGATCAAGGCTGCTGTATTGCATTTGCGGCTGGTAGGGAACAAGGTGGCAGGGTTGAATTGTTTTTTTTTAAAACACTTACCTTTTCCGCTGTTTTGACTCATCATCTCTTCCTGACTCTGAGTCCAAACGAAGCAGGAAGCACACATGCTCCCCTAAGCCAATCACAATGCTGCAATCCAGCGTTGTGATTGGTCTGATCGCTGTGGTTCCGCACTCAGACGGGGACAGTGAGCCTGTTCATGTTCCCCACCAGGCTGTGCAGTACAGCCTGGTGGGGAATATGCAAAGTGTGCATGACTGGCCGGGCCAAGACGGCCAGCCAAACCGCCATGCGCACTTCTCCTTCCTGTGCCACCAGCCCCGCCCCACCCTAACCCAGCTCAGCAGCATAGAAAAATAAAATGATAATAATGTTATTATCATTTGACTTTTGCATTTTACACTGCTCTGAGAGCAGTGGGGCAACACTCCTCTGCCTTAGCGGAGGACCCACCCAAATGTATTGGATCTAACAATTCTAGAAACAATCCTAAAGTCCCTAATCCCCATATTTCGACAGAGTAGTAGTATCCACTTTTTCCTATGATTATGACAAAAGAATTTGATATGATTAATGCCATTCCTTTTTCTGGGGACTGAAGGGGCAAGCCATATCTACGTCAGTATCAGGTTCCCCCATTTTGGTGCCAATTCCGATCCGGTAAAAAAATTCCCCGTCCGACTCGTATCCGGATTTTTTTCCGTCCGAATCGTCAAAGTAGCGTACAAACTGCCAAGTACGATTCGAACGGAAAAAAGTCCATACGAATCGCATTGGGAAGATTTCCCCACACGTCCTCGGGTTGGGAAAAGTCACCGACACGTCCCCGGTCGAAAAACCCACCGTGCGGAAAAATAAAGTCCGACTGCGCAAGTACGATCCCTCCCGTCCTCCCAATTTCACAACCGTACGCAAAAAACACCGTCCGAACCGAACTCCCATAGCAACCATGGAGACATGTGCCCGCATACGCGCCGAACACCCCACCACCCCCCCCCGCCCGCGTATGTACGCACCGAACCCCCACCCCAGCAGTGCATGTACGCCCCGAACCCCCACCCGTGTATGTACGCCCCGAACCACCACCCGTGTATGTACGCACCGAACCCCCACCCCAGCAGTGTATGTACGCCCCGAACCCCCACCCGTGTATGTACGGACCGTACCCACACCCGTGGAAGTACGGCCCGTACCCACACCCCACCAGGGAATGTACGCCCCGAACCCCCACCCCAGCAGTGTATGTACGCCCCGAACCCCCACCCGTGTATGTACGCACCGAACCACCACCCGTGTATGTACGCCCCGAACCCCCACCCGTGTATGTACGCCCCGAACCCCCACCCGTGTATGTACGCACCGAACCCCCACCCCAGCAGCGTATGTACGCCCCGAACCCCCACCCGTGTATGTACGCACCGAACCACCACCCGTGTATGTACGGACCGTACCCACACCCGTGGAAGTACGGCCCGTACCCCCACCCCAGCAGTGTATGTACGCCCCGAACCCCCACCCGTGTATGTACGCACCGAACCACCACCCGTGTATGTATGCACCGAACCCCCACCCCAGCAGTGTATGTACGCCCCGAACCCCCACCCGTGTATGTACGCCCCGAACCCCCACCCCAGCAGTGTATGTACGCCCCGAACCCCCACCCGTGTATGTACACACCGAACCACCACCCGTGTATGTACGGACCGTACCCACACCCGTGGAAGTACGGCCCGTACCCCCACCCCAGCAGTGTATGTACGCCCCGAACCCCCACCCATGTATGTACGCCCCGAACCCCCACCCGTGTATGTACGCCCTGAACACCCACCCGTGTATGTACGCCCCGAACCCCCACCCCAGCAGTGTATGTACGCCCCGAACCCCCACCCGTGTATGTACGCACCGAACCCCCACCCGTGTATGTACGCACTGAACCCCCACCCCAGCAGTGTATGTACGCCCCGAACCCCCACCCGTGTATGTATGCACCGAACCACCACCCGTGTATGTACGGACCGTACCCACACCCGTGGAAGTACGGCCCGTACCCCCACCCCAGCAGTGTATGTACGCCCCGAACCCCCACCCGTGTATGTACGCACTGAACCACCACCCGTGTATGTACGCCCCGAACCCCCACCCCAGCAGTGTGTGTACGCCCGAACCCCCACCCGTGTATGTACGCCCCGACCCACCACCCGTGTATGTACGCACAGAACCCCCACCCCAGCAGTGTATGTACGCACCGAACCCCCACCCGTGTATGTACGCACCGAACCACCACCCGTGTATGTACGCCCCGAACCCCCACCCGTGTATGTACGCACCGAACCCCCACCCGTGGAAGTACGGCCCGTACCCACACCCCACCAGGGAATGTACGGACCGTACCCCCACCAGTGCATGTACGGACCGTACTGATGCCAAAAACACACGTACTGAACCAGGACAAACCATATTTACACAAGGAGAGTCAATTAGAGTTTCCCCACACCACCAAACATGCCCAACAACCCCACAAACATCACATACACTGACCTGCAACTGCCAAACTGCCAAACAGAGGCCCAAAACACGACCACTCCTCATAACACACCCACACAAAATTCAAACACAGCCACACCCACAAATGGACCAATAAAAATTGACCACACACACAAACCATGAGCCTTTGCAACAGACCCACTGCTGCCAGAGCCCACAGACGACCCACACCACCATACTTGAACCTCACACTTGCATACCTTCACACAACCACCTACACAAACACCCCCTCATCACATTCACACACACACCTCCACTATCACACTCACACACCCACAACCATCCACACCCACACCCCCACAACCATCCACACCCACACCCCACGCCATGTCCACAACCAAGAATCCAAAGTTCACAAAGGAGGAGCTGGAGATCCTTGTCGACGAAATCCTCAGAGTCGAGCCACAGCTCTTTGGAACATTGGTCAGACAGACCAGCATATCCGAAAAATCGGCCATGTGGCAGAGGATTGTCGATTCTGTGAATGCTGTTGGGTCCACCAGAAGGACCAGGCACGAGTGCCAATCCAGGTGGTACGATCTGCGGAGGACGGTTAAGAGGAAGATGACTGACAATCACAACCAGGGGAACATCACTGGAGGAGGGCCGCCCCCCAGACCGGTACAATACCATCCCTGGGAGGAGAAGGTGATGTCCACGCTGGCGGTGGAGGGACTACACGGACTACCAGGACTCCCAGACCCTGGTGAGTACACAAACAACTCACCTCACATGGGGGGATGCCATACACAATCAATCATGCACGCCACCCCCCCCAAGCCACCACCGGACACAACCACACTCCACAAACACACACATGCCACTAGCGCCTCCATGCCCCATGCACCAATCAGGGCCATGCCAAGTCACAGGCCACACAAAACACCAACACAACACAGGATGTGGCCGATGCTGGGAGTGGGGGCATCAAAACTAACATTGAGCAACTCACAAGCACACAACAATGCCCTCAGCCCATATGGCCCAGGGCACAGCCATACAAACTGTGTGTACCCACACAGTACTGTCTTGCCTGCAAATGGTGGCCGCCTTGCAGGATGACATGGGTCTGGTGTCCAACCACCTGCAGCACCTGCGTCAGGTACAACTGTGCCAACCACCACCCCCATTCCTGCCACATCCCAGGAGACGTCCAGGAGCCCTGCCCGCACACGACCACCCAGCCAGTCTGCCCAGGAGGGACACGGTCCTCCGGGCACCCAGGAGGAGGCAGGCGGCAACGCAGATGCCATCCCTCAGGGGTCCCGGAGACCCGATGCGCCCACAACGGCAGGCCAGGTGCACGTGGGCAGGGGTGGCGGGAGTGGAGGACGGCGGAGGCGCGAACCTGACCAGGGAGCTCAGGACCCGGTAGTGTCCCAGGTCAGCAACATCCTGGATACATACCGGCGTGACACCAGGGGCATGGACCAGATTGCGTCCACCCTCAAGGACATCAAGGGGACCCTCGAGGAGATGAAGACCCTGCAGGCCCAGCAACATGCCTGTCAACTGCAACACCAAGGAAGGATGGAGGATAGACAGGCTGAGCTCGTGGCTGTGCAAACCCAAATGACCGGTGTACTCCGTCGGATTGCCGACAACATGGGCAACCCTCCCTGTGGCACCAGGCGAAGGCCATTACCAGACACAGGGAGGGATCAGGAGGAGGAGGATTCATCCGACGGAGCATCACAGACATCGTCACGGCCTGCTTCCGAGGGTCCCCGCAGGAAGGTGGGTCGTCCACGAAAAAGACTGTGAGAGTCAGCAGAACATCACCATCTCCCAGGTCACCTGGCCTGGCACCTGGCCCTCTGGCCCAATAGCAGCACATGACATTCTCTGCCACATGGACTTGCTGGTCACTGTTTGACCTATGTTGACGAAGACTGTGGCATGGACTCTGATAATTTGCTACGGCAAGGATACAAACTCCCCCAGTGAACTTTGGATTCTACACTCCCGCAGTGCACCTCTTGTCATCCCCACAAACCCGTACCCCACCACAAATAAATTAATCACAATTACAAGATGATGCCGTGATTCTGCATTATTACAATACATGTGTGTGTCGTAAAGTCAAAGCATGCCTGATCTCATAATTAACTCCAACCATCCAAACCGTGGGGTCTCAGTCTTGCCCAGGACACACATGGGTCCCAATGTATCATCTGATACAGACATGGAGTACCATACTCACCTGTGCTGGGCCCAACCAGCTGAGTGGTTCCCGCACAACTGTGGCTACAGACACATTTAGGGGAGCAACAGTCATGCGCAGATGTCAGGGATCATGTGGAGTGACCTGGCTTGCCGCTCCCAGGTATGTCTAGACATGTGTCCCTACCATGTCCTGCATGCTTGCGTCAAGCGGATGTTGAGAATGGTGGCTAGGCCAAGGCCAAGGTTGGATGCATGGAGATGCCAGAATGCAGTTTTGGATCACAGTGCCACATGGTTGTGTTGGGGTTGTGGGCTGCATCATGAGTGTGGGCGTGGATCGAGAAGGTCATCCTGCAGCTCGCTGTGAATCATTCCCCCCATCCCGTTTGGACGTTGATGTGGCCTGGGAGTTGTAAGGCACATGTCCGTAGACTGCAGGGTAGGATTAGACACGGATGTTGTAGTTGCCCTGGCGGATGGTCTCTCTTGCCTTGAGGTGGATGGAACTGTGCATCTTGTGCATAATACAGATTCCAATCCCTGACAAACCGCTAGCATCTTGCTACTCTACACATAGACACATATGCACCACCTCTGAAAACTATGCCAGACATGCCGCATGCACAGTGGCAACAGGCCACCATTGACAGAGAAGAGGCACCTTGGAGACAGAGGGAGAAATGTATTAGTCATGTGTGTTGGAATGACAATGATACTCTGTCAACACATACACAGGTCATGTGGATGAACATGTGGGAGCAACACTGGCACCCCCCATTGCAACACAGATGCTGGTATTCCATTGAACTGGCACACAAGTGACGGATAACAGCTAAACACCCCCTGCTGCCACGGAGAGGCTGCTATACACCATTGAGGCCCTGATGGGGCAATCACACACCATGTCAACCCGGTGCAACCTGTATGTTTCCGAGGCCAGTGTTACACACATTGATGGCCTCATCACAATCCCCAATATCCTGACACATGACAGGCACCAAGACTGACCATGGCTCCAGGTGAAGCCTGCCCCATGTCATGTTCCCCATGTAGGATCCACATGTATGCAAATTGACCACACATGAACCGGAGAAGTGCACACAGACTACAAACAATTTACACACCCAAAACACCGTGAGGCATCCCTTACCCTAAGGAGATTTCCAAACTTGCCCGTGCATGTGACGCAGAATCAGCACATGTTGCTGTGTTCATGAGGAGTAGCAGGAGCACAACAATGCCACCAGCAGACTGCATGCCAATGGACCTGTGGAAGAGAGACACACAAGGAGTCAGCCCAAAGGAGCACATCCGCAAGCATGTACTCAACACGTATCATGTTGTCAACATGACAGGTGACAATGATGACTCTCGGACAACATCCTTCCATTGCGCCATCACTCGAGTGACACTTCAATACACACCACTGACTCACTTGGCAGACATGCAGATGGACACACACATTGCAACACATGCCACACACGGCCCAATGCGTGCACACTCAGACACTGGAACTCACCACTAAGCAAAGAAGTCGCGTATGAGCCGACTCCGCATGTCCTCCACAGCCTCCTGCTCCTCCACATCACTTGCCCCGTCACCAAGCCCTTCATCCTCCACGGGTGGATGGTCCTGGTCATCTTGATCCAGTATGAGTGGAACAGCTTCCTCCACTGCCATGTTGTGCAGCATGCAGCAGACGATGATGATCTTGCACACCTTCACCGGGGCATATGGGAGTGCTCCGCCGGTCTTGTGGAGGCACCGGAATCGGCTCTTCAGAAGTCCAAACGTCCTCTCAATGACTCTCCTGGTCCGCCCATGGGCGTTGTTGTAGCGGTGCTCGGCAGCCGTGCTGGGGTTGCGGACAGGCGTCATCAGCCATGGCATGTTGGGATAGCCAGCGTCCCCTACAAGGAAACATCATGGACAGAAGTGTGTCAGCACAGGCAGTGAGATTGGAAGATGACGCCAAACACTGAACTGCCAGAGTCTACCCACCAACAATACATGCTCGCTCGTTCCGCAGCTGCAGCATCATTTCAGGCAGCCTGCTACGCCTCATGATGAAGGCATCGTGTGCTGATCCTGGAAAGCGAACACAGACATGTGAAATCACCATATTGGACAGACACACCACAAGGGCATTAATGGAGTGATAATGTTTGCGATTCCTATACACCACCTCCTGTGCCTGTGGTGGTACCAACGCAACATGTGTCCCATCTATGGACCCAATGACATGGGGCATCCCTCCCAGGGCATAGAACTCACGCTTGACACCTGTCAACTGCTCACGAATTGGGAATTTAATGTACTCATCCAGGTGAACCAACATAGCCTCTAAGAAATCATGCAGAACACGGCTGAGCATCGTCTGGGACATGCCCCCGACGTCAGCAATGGTATGTTGGAACGTACCCGTGGCAAGGAAATGTAGGGCTGCCATCACCTTCAACTTGGGTGTCAGTGCACTGGGATACCTGTGGCGCGGGAGGAGGTGTGCTTCCAGCCGGCCAGTCAACTCATCAATCAACCGTTGGCTGAATCTGTAGCGGCGTATACAGTCCCGTTCATGCAGGGCAGCCAGGTCTGGCATACGTCGAGGGAGAGGCGGAGCCCTGCAGTGAAATGGAAGGAACACCGAAGAGTGAGCACTGTACGACGACATTGTCAATGCACTGAGCACATGTTAAACAGCCAATACACAAATGCCACATTCTGAGTCAGGTCTGTGCCACATTTCCTGGACACGTACGCCAGGCAGGTGACACTCCTACCAAGGGACAGCCACTAACGGAGTGGGGCAAGCTCACGATGACATGGCATGAGACTAGCTGTGGGCCAGTGTAAGTGAACATGCACACGCATCACAGGATTCACAGACATCCACACATGTGCAGAAGTAGGATGCGTATGGTACAGACAGGTTGGTGTATGCGATATGCACTGGTCACATGTTATAGGAAAAGGACAGGCCACACACATTGCCTTGGAGGCGTACATGTCGAGACAGAACATACATACATTGAGAGCATGTGGATATGTACTTGTTTTGATACTCCGTGTAGTTGCATACATACACACCTCATGGCAGATCACATATGTGGGCTGGTGTGCGGAACAGTGTGCCATGGCCATCTACACACAGACACATGTTGGTAGCAGCAACTGCTGATGCATTGGACCACACACCTACAGCAAAATCATGGAAACACATGCCACACACATGACATGGTTGCAGCATGCAACGCAGCCATTCACATGTCATGTGTAACATTCCGTGTACCTGGCATCAGGGGACAGGTGCGGGTGTCCGTGACTGGGACATGCAAGTGACTCATGGCTCTACTAGTGTGTACGACATGCACACATGTCAAAGGAGTGGAGGGGATGTGTGGCACAATGCGCACCATCACACACGACATGTGTACACAGCTCATCGTACATATGCTTTGCCCACACCTCAGGGGTAATGTGCCACATCACATCCTGACACAACTGTGTCACACACATATGGTATTGCACAGACAATGCATTGGTGTCCACCCTTGGCAAAATCTGACGCTCCATTCCTGTCTGTGTGCCGCCTGTCACCACTGACAGGTGTGGAACACACCGTACATACGCTCTGAGGGCGTGTATAGGGTCCCTGGGCCAACATGGGCGCTGGCGTATGCGTACGCCACAGTAGTACGGACCGGACAAGCGCTTGTACGGTCCGGATCACAACATGGGCGCTGGCGTATGCGTACGCCACAGTAGTACGGACCGGACAAGCGCTTGTACGGTCCGGATCACAACATGGGCGCTGGCGTATGCGTACGCCACAGTAGTACGGACCGTACAAGCGCTTGTCCGGTCCGTACTACTGTGGCGTACGCATACGCCAGCGCCCATGTTGTGATCCGGACCGTACAAGCGCTTGTCCGGTCCGTACTACTGTGGCGTACGCATACGCCAGCGCCCATGTTGTGATCCGGACCGTACAAGCGCTTGTCCGGTCCGTATCACTGCTTTTGGGGTGCCCTAGGGCGTGGAACGCACCGTACCTGTGTGTACATGTATGAAAACACATAGGGGACACATGAGGGACAAGTATAAGGGCCTAAATGCATGATGGTTGCCATGGAGACCGAGTTTGATTTTTGAATTTGAGCACCAGGTGCCCAGCAGAAGTCAGTTTGCAAGAATCTACATTGTTGCAAAGTGGATGTTGACTTGACATCATCATCAAAACTGAAACCATGCAAAGCCACACACTGGGGTAGGTTTGAAGGGATTGGATGAAACGTAGGATGCAAATGTGACTGACCAATCAATCTGTACTCCTGTACATGAACAGGCCAGCCAGGCAGATATAAGCCAGCCAGGTCCCATGAGAGAGCACTTGCCTGCACATCCATTCATCCATGACCACTGCTGCTGATAGTGATTCCTCTGGCACCATGTCCAGGACTGTGGAGATGTCACAGCCATTCACCCAGGAGGAGAACCTTGCCCTGATAGATGTGATCCTCCCACAGTACCAGAGCCTGTATGGTCGACCAGGGGTTCAGGTGAGTGCAGACTCCACTAGCTTAGACTGTGCCCCTTTTGTGTGACAGTGACTTCTGGCATTGTGTCCATGTGTGACAGACATGCACTGGTGTTTAGAGTGGGTCCCAGGGTGTGGAAGGCCTCATGTCACCCATGCAGTGCATGCTGTGTTTCCTGTGTGCACTCCTCACTTGCATAGTGCCTACTGTGACAATGAATGCATGGTGCATGCCACATACTGCCGGGCTACTCCTCCTGGGGATGTTGTTTCCACAGTCCTGATGTGATCCTGTGTTCCCCCCAGTGTGACAGGTGACAGTACCCATGGATGTGTGTTTGTTCAGTGTACCTGTGCTGTGAGTGTCCAAAGGCCGTGTTCGTCCCCTGCACATTGGTGTGTGTGTAAGTCCCCTGTCATGTGGGTGAGTGCATATGGGGAGTGTTGCACACAAGCTGCATGAGGGATGGATATAGCCTGCCCATCCGATGTGAGCAGGGAGCAGTGCTGTGTGCATGCCGTGCTGAGCCAGCCCCACACCTGTGACACCCCCCGTCTACTGGCACATGGGCAGAGTGAGGTGTGTACCCGCAGTTGGCAATGCCATGTGATTGTCCTGTGCCTGTGTGTGTCTGTGTACTCTGCTGAGGTAGCATCAGTGTGCTGGGGCAGGTGACTGCTTTGAGGTGCTGTACATAATCCTGGTGTAGCCTGTGAGGCACAGTGTGATCCCTGGTCAGTGAGTGTGTGGTACCCCTCATGCCACCCGTGTACTTTCAATGGCACGTAGTGCATTTGGCCTTCCACAGTGGATTATGTCCCTATGACAAAGGTGCAATGAGTTGCATGCATACCATGGCCTGTTCATGAAGAGGATTGTTCTATATGTGTGTCTCTGTGTCTTTGCTCATGTGGATTAATGTATTCTCACTTTTGCATCCTCACAGGTAGGCGCCATTGCCAAGGGGGAGATCTGGAGGACAGCCGTCAGTGCCGTGAGGGGTACAGAGGGTCGGATGCGGGGCCTGTCTCAGGTGAGGAAACGCTGGCAGGACATCCGGTGCTGGACGAGGAGGATTGCACGGGTCCTGCTGGGGGACTCACCTGAGAGCCATAAGAACCGTGGGCGCCGTCGTCTGACCCACATCCAGAAGCGTGTGCTGGCGGTGGTCTTCCCCGATATGGACAGGCGCCTACAGGAGAAGCAGCAGCAGGAAGGGGGTAGGTACATGTGTGTCAGTTGTGTGTCCCTAGCCAATGTAAGTGCGCAGTTGCATGGATACACTGCCAGGGTTTGATTGTGCAGTGCGTCAACTTCTCCCCAAAGTAGCCCAGTGCTGTTCTCACTCCCTCCCTTCCCCTCCTTGCCATGTGTTCCCTGGTCTGTCTGTAGCCACTCTTGCACAAGGTTATTTAGGCAGGCAGTTTATGCAGGTGCCCAATGCTAGCAGCATCATGTGTGGGGGTGATGTGTCACAGGTCTGGGGATCTTGCGTGTGCCCTGGCCAATTTCAGTCATTGTGGTGTCCATGTCACTTGGCACTGATTGTGAATCACGACATAGGGGTGTGTCTCCAAAATGTACAGCCTTCCAGCATGCATGTCCAATTGTGTGCCCTCTGACATGATGTGCCTGAGTGGGAGGCCTGCTAAGTGCAGGGACGGTTGCTTAATTTGCAGTCATGTCCATCCTGGACCATGGAGGAGTGTGGGCACTACTGTGCCCTGGGGCACCTCTTCCTAGGTATCATGTGCGTCATCCAACAATATGGCCATTCACTGTGTCTTCGCCATGGGTTGGGTAGGGTGGCATTGTACCCTGGGCTCAACTGTTAGGACCTACAGGTTGCTACATGTGTCCACTGTACAGGGGGACCCATTTTGCTTGTGCATACTCACAGTGGGCATTACCTGTGTGTGTTGTTAAGACAATCTGATGATGTTTGCCTGTCAATGATGTGTGGACAGGCGCACCAGGGGCAGTGTGTGTACAGTCATGAATTAGTGGAGGCCATGTGTTTTCATCCCAGACTAAGAGGTGTACATACTTTCTCCGTCTCAATGAGATTGTCTCAGGTGTGGGTGGTTTGTGCGTACAAGGCCTACATGTCAGAAGCTTCATCCTCCTTGCTGGGTGTGGCCTGTGTGTGATGTTTGACTGGACATACGCTCAAGGTGCAGTGACCCAGTCATGTTTGGCATGGTTTCATGTATTGCCTTTGCAGCATGTGGCAAGAGTAAATGGATATAATTCCTGCTCATCCCTTTTTGACGACGCAGTGTGGTGCAGATGCTGTGCACATTTGTCCCCAGAGGCTGGCTCCTCTGTAAAAATTTAGGTGCAGTGATTTGCTGTTGTGTCATGCTCTCCATTGTGTCTCAGTGGCATGGTGGGTCGACAAACTGTGTGTTCCATGGCCTACATGTGTACATTGTTTTGTAGGTGTTACTCCTGTTGCTTTTCAGGCTATGCAATGTGACCTATGTATATTTGACTCATGTGACATATGTGTACAGGTGTCTGATTATCTCCTGTCTCTTCACCTTGCCCACAGCATCGCCGGGGGACACGGAAGGAGACACTAGCACGGACCGGGAGGAGGGATTGAGCACCAGTGCCAGCAGTGCTGTCCTGTCTGGCACATGGAGTGGCACGGAGGCCGAAGGGAGTGAGGCAGAGGACCTGTCGACTGCCAACACAGACTATGACGCAGACGGGTCCGAGGCTGAGCTCCCAGAGGTGGCGGAGTCTGCCCCCCCAGCTGATGGCAGCCCTCCACATCCCCCCGCCACCTCAGTTTCCATCACCGGCCTCCCACCTGCTCGTGGCCCTTCCCTCCGTGCTCGGTCCCCACATGTCTCCTTCCTGACAGGCACCGCACCCCCTGCCCCTGTCACCACTGCTGCGGTGAGTGCGGAGTCTGTGGACATCCTGAGGCAGTTGCAGGTTGGTCAGACTGCGATGCTAAATGTCCTCCATGCCCACACCCAGGTGCTGACCCAGATGGAGGCATACATGGAGGGCATGTCGGCTGCGCAGTCTGACCAACGGCAGTTGCTGAGGTCCATAGACTCCACACTGACTGCAGCACTGGATCTCCTGCAGCGCTGCCTACCCCCCCTACCCCTGCCCCATCCACAATTCCCACTCCCATGCCTGTCCCACGCACATCCAGACGTCAGCGTGCACGCACCCCACCAGACACAGGCACCACACCACCAGGGAAGTTGAAGCGCACACCTCCTGTCACGCACACACAGGGTGAGGAAGGCACACCCACTGGGTCGGGGGGGAAACGTACAACACGCAGCCACAGTGGGAGTCCGCAGTCCACACAACCCACTCCCTCCAAATCCACTCCCCTTAGCTCTCCTGGCCAACAGTCGGTGACAGCATCATCCACTGCAAGTGTGCCCCCCCACCCCAGGAGGACACCACCCCGCAAGCGGTGGAGGCAGGACCCGGCCAGGGGAGTCGAGTCCCCCACCCTGTCCACACCCTCCCCCAGTGGCGCTGCGACCCATCCCTCTGCCCCCCCCCCTCCTTGGGGCCTGTGGTTCGATTGGGTGTGGGGGAGTCGCTGGGGGACCTTGCCAATGTGTGCAGCGCCATTCTGTCCTCCACCTTTGGCGCTGGCACCCCCCCTGTGGCGGAATCATCCCTCCCTGCACCCACAACACCTACCCTTGCCCCTCCTGTCCCTGCGGTGCCTGTTTCCACCCTCCCCCCTGATGCCCCCTCTTCTGTGGATGAAATGGACATGTGAACTGTGCAGGCAAGCTAGGGGACACACGTCCCGATGTGTACCCCCCCCGGACTTTGCTGCTGGCCTGGCCCATGGCCCTTGTACATAGTGGACATTTTCTCAGAGATATTTTCCTGCTGAATAAAGCATTTTCTTTTGGTTTTGCACACTGATGCTTTCCTGGACTTGCTGTTGGTGCTGGTGCTCCCTGAGTTGGGGTGGTGATAATGTGTTAGGGGTCTGTGAAATGTTGGAGTGTGCTGCTCATGGGGTGTACCCTGCCATCTGCGTGCCATCACAGAGGTCTCTGCCAATGGTATTTGGTCATGTTTGCTCTCACTGTATGGTGACATTGTCCCAAGGTGTGTTCCATCCTCTGTGGAGCCGGCCATTTTCCCTGCAGGGTGTCTCCCATATGCTGTGCTGTGTTGTGTCTACATTTCCTGGATGTGTGAGGGTTGCCTTTCAATATGGCCATGCTGGCTCAGCGATGGCTCCACCTGCATCTGGGGTATCACCCTTGTTGGTCACTGAACTTGTTGATGGGGTATATTGTCCTATGTCTGGGCACTGCTGGGGGACTCTGCACCCACCCCTCCTGTCTCTGGGCACTGCTGGGAGGACTCTGCACCCACCTCTCCTATTTCACAATATGTACGCTCATGACATACACGGGTGTGGGTTCGCTCCATGCATACGCGGGTGGGGGCACGTGTTGTACTTACACTATTGGCGTGGGGGGTACGCTCCTTGCATACGCGGGTGGGGGTACGTGTCGTACATACACTGCTGGGGTGGGGGTTCGGTGCGTACATACACGGGTGGGGGTTCGGTGCGTACATACACAGGTGGTGGTTCGGTGCGTACATACACGGGTGTGGGTTCGGGGCGTACATACAATGCTGGGGTGGGGGTTCGGTGCGTACATACACGGGTGGGGGTTCGGTGCGTACATACACGGGTGGTGGTTCGGTGCGTACATACACGGGTGGTGGTTCGGGGCGTACATACAATGCTGGGGTGGGGGTTCGGGGCGTACATACACGGGTGGGGGTTCGGGGCGTACATACAATGCTGGGGTGGGGGTTCGGGGCGTACATACACGGGTGGGGGTTCGGGGCGTACATACACGGGTGGTGGTTCGGTGCGTACATACACGGGTGGGGGTTCGGGGCGTGCATACAATGCTGGGGTGGGGGTTCGGGGCGTACATACACGGGTGGGGGTTCGGGGCATACATACAATGCTGGGGTGGGGGTTCGGGGCGTACATACACGGGTGGGGGTTCGGGGCATACATACAATGCTGGGGTGGGGGTTCGGTGCGTACATACACGGGTGGTGGTTCAGTGCGTACATACACGGGTGGGGGTTCGGTGCGTACATACACGGGTGGTGGTTCGGGGCGTACATACAATGCTGGGGTGGGGGTTCGGGGCGTACATACACGGGTGGGGGTTCGGGGCGTACATACAATGCTGTGGTGGGGGTTTGGTGCGTACATACACGGGTGGTGGTTGGGTGTGTACATACACGGGTGGGGGTTCAGTGCGTACATACACGGGTGGTGGTTCGGTGCGTACATACACGAGTGGGGGTTCGGGGCGTACATACACGGGTGGGGGTTCGGGGCGTACATACACTGCTGGGGTGGGGGTACGGTCTGTACATACCCGTACCCACGCTCTGCATGCCTGGGTACGGCCCGTACCCATGCCTTTGGTGGGTGGGTACGGTGCGTCCCCCCATTGTTGCGGTGCCGTGGGGTCCGCACCGTACACAGTCCTTGGGGGCGTGGCTACGGGTCGTACCACGCTTACCCCTACATGACCCCAGCAATGCTGGTACGAGCCGTACCCAGGCCTTTCTGACGTGGGTACGGGCCGTACCGCCATTGTTGTAGTGACGTAGGGGGACGCGTGGTACGTTCCGTACCCACGCTCTTGCGGCCTGGGTAGGGTACGTACCGGTTCGCGTGACCATCCACTTCCGCTGTGGCGGACGCATGCGTTGCTGGCCACGCCCCCACCCCCTGGAGGTGACCAGGCCCTGATGGTCAGGTATGTCCAGGCCATGTATGATTTGGTACCATGTGTTGGTGTTGTGTGTCCTGACCCTGCCCCCCCCCTTTGCCCCTGGTTGTTGTGCTGACCTTCTGCGGCGTCTGCGTCGGTTCCTGTACGCCAGGTGGACTGCTAGGAGGGCAGGGATGGCACGTAGGTTCGGGTCCATGTCTGTTCGTCGCGTCCAGCTGCTCCTTGCGTGTGTCGTCCTGATTTCCCGGCAGTTTTTGGCAGCCGGTAAATATATTCCGTGCGAGATGACGTCGGTTTGAATCGTACTTCCTGGTTCGTGAAACGTAGGCTGGATGCGTACCGACGTCAGGTCGGCGCTTTTCCGGATCGGAATTGTGTTTCGATTCTGTTCGGTCGGTGTTTTGTTCGATTCGAACGGAAATGGTGTTTCCGTCCGAATCGTACTTGCATTTTCGGATGGATTTCGCACCGGGTACGAGTCGGACGGAGAAAAGGCTCCGTCCGACGGTTCGTACCCTCTTTTTACCGGATCGGAATTGGCACTTAGTGGTGAATGTACAAAATGTTAGGGTCCTGAAACATAGATTTCACTGCGTCACTTCTATGACTCTTTCTTGCGTCAGAACGCCCCCCTACATACATTATGCCTGGCGCAAGTATAATGTGGCGCAGGGGTTTACAAAGTGACGCATCTGTCTAGATGCATCACTTTGCAAATATGGTGCAACAAGCCACAAATTTACGCCTCTCACAAAAAGTGACGCACCAGTGGCGTAAAAGTGACGCAAGGGCTCATAAATAAGCTCCAGGATTTTTTGTACATTAAGAAAATAACAGGGTAACAGAAGCACTCAATATGGTTACTGTTCAATCAGACGTGCCACTCTCAACTACTTACGGCATGGATAAACGTCCCTGAATTAAGACTTTATTTCACAGGGCTAAGAGTCAACATGATACATTTTTTAGGGGCCTTTGCTATTACCGACACTTGGTTCACCTCATTGCTGTGTTGTCCATGGGAGGGGGTGTCTCCTCAAACAACAATGCACATTACTCTATTTTGCACATTGTACTCCTCTTATAGAAAATGCTTTCTTCGCACTATTTTATGAGGTAGAGCTTTTAATACACACTAAGGTGCCGATTCCGATGTCGGACGGACTCAGGTCCGTCCGCCATCGGTCAGGAGCCGTAACCGACCGACCTGCTGTCAACGGTTACGGCCCTGCTAGTACGATGTGACAGAACAGGGTTCGGTCGCACTCGTATACAACACAATGCAAGCATGCATTCCGAGCGGAATGCATGCTTGCATCGTGGAAAGCAGGGGTGCAGTTCAACCCAGCACCCTGTGGGCGGCACTCCAAGATGCCTGCCACCGGGTGCAGGGAACCACAGAGGGGCACCATAGGTGCCCCCAGGCCGCCATACGGCAGCCTCGCACCCATGGGGGCCCTACTGGGGGCCCCCAAAGACAGTTTCCGACTGCCTTTTTGTGCCGGAAAAACCGGCACGAAAAGGCAGTGAAAAACTGCCATCGTACTCCCTCGGTCGCAAAGAGGCTGCCGGGGGAGTACTGAGAGATTTCTGGACGGCGGATGGGCTCTCTGAGCCTGTCGTCTAAAATCTGTGTCGGATTCCTTTCCGATCGAGCCCATCAGAATGGCTCGGTCGGAAAGGAATCCGGCCGACATGATCCGAATCGGTCGGAAGGGCTCCAACCATCGGTCGGAGCCCTTCCGACCGAAATCGGAATCGGCCCCTAAGAGGGAATGCTCTTTTTACAGCGTCTTGAGTCTCCTTCAATATGTTTTTCAGTCTTGACTTTTATTGTGCATGCTTTGAAATTGCAAAAGAAATATGCGTTATGAATTTTGATCCAGGACTGACCTACCCTTCTATTGTAGAGTATAGACCTGACTGGCAGGTGCTGAAATTATGACAGCTTGTAAATTGATTGAGAGCTATTTTCTATTGCTAAAGCTTGTATATCATGGCTTTTAATGATTGTTTTCAACTTTTAACCCAACTATTATTTTAGGTGGTCAAAATTAACTGTGCAGGATTTCGATGTGCTGCATGTTATTTTATAGTGCTTTTATGGTCACACATATGACCGACTAAAGGTGATGATGATGGTGTCTACACTGCTTTCATACTCACTTCCATGTTTGTGAACCACTTCTATTATTCGTGCACTTTCTCACAGAGGTGTTAATTCGGATAGGCACTTGACAACTCACCATGAATCTCTTTATTATAACAGACCATTGTGGTCAATGCTCTTTGAATTTCCTGTTCTGGACATTGACAAAACACTTTTGTTAAAGTTATTTCTCCTGCACCAATCAGGATACACAGCATTAGTTCTGAATATTTTTTCAACTCTCTGAAATACATTGAAATATGCATAACCGCATCACTTTCGGTCATTAATCATGCATCTACATGAACGTGTTCACCTTTAATTTCTAAATATCCTTTAACAGTGTCTACCTAGCTTCGTTTCACAGTTGCCAATGCTTCTACAGGTCAGAATTTTGGAGGAGTCCAATGTGGAACTGATGTTCAGTTTTCTCAGCAGAAACCATTGGTTGAGATTGTTCTTCTGCGGTAATGCGATGTGAGCTATCATTCTTTCTGTTTCTTCTGAATACCTACAGATGACATAAAGAACAGCAGTATTCACATTTAGCCAAAAAGCTACACAATGTTGGTACTAAAATGTATAAGAAATAAAGTTATAGACTATTTCTCTTCTGATCTCTGCTTTGGTGTACTGCCTTTCTTCACAGCCTCTGTGATCTGGCATAGACTCCTTCTATTGGGTTTCTGAGCAAACTACATGTTCTCCTTCCTATAGATAACACAAAGATTAACAGCATCATTTGTTTTCAACAATTGAAATGTTTTTCTGCTAATAAAATTGTTACTTTGGCGACAGCCATTCTTCAGTTTGTTAAACTGAACCAGAAACGGAACTCATTGGGGGATATTCTCAAGAACGCGTGAAAACGACCGCAAAAGTAACTTGACACAACTATTCACATCGCGGTCTATCACGAGAAAATAACACCATGTTAACGTGGTATTCCCAACACGGCGGTATCATGCGATAGACCCATCACAACATGACAAATTAACACGTTAAAATCAACGCGACGCCGCAAAAATGCGAAACACCAACGCGAAAAAGCGGCGATGACGCAAATCACGATACAGAAATCAGCGAAAACCAGCCACTGGCCTGCAATCCCCATGCGGCATGCGGGAAAATACACTACAAAAGTTGGTTAAAAAAACACATACAAAAGCCAAACAACAGCGAAGCACAATGGAGGCAGCCGGAGCAAGTGCAAAGGACAACTAGAACTCCACAAGCCCCCCGGAGGACCAGCCTGGGACCTCGGGGTCAGGGAAGGGCAAGAAGAAGAAGAGTAGGAAGAAAAGGTTCAGTCCGCAGGAAAACAGGATCCTGGTATGAAGGTGATAGAACACCATCAACTACTGTTCGTCACCTTCACTGTGTCACTGGGAGCCAAAAATGGAATATGGCAGACCATCTTGGACAAGGTGAATGCAGTCGGAGTGCTGAAGAGGACAATGGAAGAGGTCAAGAGGCGCTAGAATGATGTCAAGCGCAAAACCAAGCAGAAACTCGCAAACAACCGGAAGGCAGCAATGCAGACTGGAGGTGGGAGTCCAGCGCCACAGGAGGAGCTGGACGAGATGGAGGAAATGGTGTCCACAGTTATCCGTGGGGCGACGGTGGCAGGAGTTGGGGGCCCGGACACTGCTCAACATGACCGGACACAACAGCAATAGGGTGAGTAACGACCAGGGACTGGGGGCATGGGGCGAGATGGGCACAATGGCACACATGCACAAGTAAGCATAGCACAGCTGCGGACAAACCATGCCTCACAACCCCAACTCCCACCAAGAGACCAATGCACCCAAGTATGCAACATCTCAGCACTGTATAAGCACAGAAGTCCGAGGCACACCGCATGTAAGGGATAAGGTGCAGCCAAATCAGAGCTGCAGGAGCGAGTCCCCCAAAATGCGGCACCCACACACATCACCTGCAGAGCATATCAAATCTACAACCATGTGGCACAATCCGCAGCACGACCACCACAGAACAGAGGACCCAACTGGTGTCGCTTGTGTGCAGAAACTGGCCAATCACATGTGGCATAGCAGGGAAATGTGAGTTGACAATGTACAAGTACAAACACACATCCGTGATGTTGTCGGAATGTCCACTGTCCCGCACCATTTAGGCAGCTCCCCACAAACAGTCACAATGTACACTGTCATGAAGTCTGGATGTAAACATGTACAAAGCGACAACATACATGTGAACACTATGTTAAACTGCATTTCCCCTTCACATTGCAGAGAGAAATTCAACACCTCCTGCAGAGCAGTTCCAACCTCCCTTCTCTGATGACGAAGAGGACCACGACACCTTTGACTCCGACGCCCTCCAACAGCTCATGGAGAGCCTCCGCAGCCCACTTCCTGGAGCAGGGCAGCCCAGCTGCTACGAGGAGAACCCACCCCCTGCACAGAACACACAGCAGGCAGCACCCCCCACCACGGCTGCCTCTCAGGACCCCCACGACAAACACATGGCCTTCCAACGCTGTGTGTTGGGGTGCCAGGAGAAGCTATCTGAACAGATGCAGGTGGGGTTTGACCGCATGGCAGACAAACTAGACACCATACGTGGGTGTCTAAGTCCCATCAGGGACCACTCACAGTCCCTAACGGACACCCACAGTCCGTTCCATGCCCTCCAACGAACCATGGCTGACATCACCAGAGTCCTGACTCTGAGAAAAGAACGACTGTCAATTCAAAGTGGCTCCAGCGAGTTTGCCCGGGAGCTGGGACTCATGTGGAGGATCATGGAGAACATGGAGCGGACGCGGGCGGAAAGATATGCTGCCACGGCTGCACACGAGCGTGAGGTAGCTGGGTCCCTCAATGCCATAAATACCCTCCTCATGGCATTGCTGCCACAAGGCCTTGCGCTTATGAATGCTGCTGCTACCACTCCATCCAGATACCCGGCCCCTGATGTGTCAGTGCCACACAGTGCTGGAGACAGAACACCACCACTCACATGGGAGGCACCTGGAACAGCAGAGGACGGAGATGCAGATGAATCTGCCCTTGTGGTCAGAAGGAAGCGTAAGCATCCATCTCCGCCATATGTTTCTGCCCTCTGCATCATCACTTTCCACTGTCCCCCAATGCACTCAGCGACACACACCATGGACCTCGACATGGACTTCCATATCCAGTTTGGTCACCAATGCAACAGCTATCAGACTCCCCCTCTTCTGATGTACTTGTCATTCCCTGAAGGACTCGTCCTGGCCCTCCATGGGCTGTCAATGTGGCGTGGGGTTTGCATGGCCCTGTACTGCTCCAGCTACGACACTCCATTAAATGTGCATTAAACATTCATATTCACACCGATGTGTCATGTCTATGATGTTGCAAGTGTGGAGGTATGGATGAATGTAGGGTCAGTGATTCCCCCTTACGTCCATGTTGCTCATGCTGTGGGACTTGGGTCACAGGGTGACACATTGCCGATTGCGTTCCGGGTGGCGCCGACACCAGAACGGAGACACATACATTAGTCAATTCCCTGTTCAGCCCAGAACGTAAGCACGCCCTGAGCCCAGGGGGCATTGTTCACACCCTTACGCTGGACTGGCATGCGCCAGGCCAACCCCCTTTGCTTACGCTCACAAGGGGGGGGGGGGACAACGATACATGTCCCAGGTCTTCCCTGTCGGGTTCTGCTGCTTACAGGTCTAGTTGTCAGCATGCCACAGTCACTCCCTCACAGCTGGTTCACACCCACACCACACCCATTCAGCTCCGGCGTCACAGGACATGTGACCCTGCCAATAAAAATCGTGTGGCACACGTGCTGGATGCCATTTCCACTCTGCCACTGGGTTTCTTCGTGTGGGTATCCTTTCTGCCTGGGGGCCTAGGGCCCTGCCACAGCACATTGCACAGTTCCGGGGGAGGCATGGTGTCGTCTGCACCACAGGACTCAATCATAAAGGGTCCATGGCTTGCGGTGCACAGACTTTTTGGCACCAGATGCACTTTGGCAGGCACAGGCACACTGCCACAGGACGGTGTCTTTCGATGCACTGAGGTAGGGGCACCGTAAGTGCTGAGCGGGTGTGCAGCCTGCGTTGATGCGCCGACAAGGCAGTCCGGAATGGTGGCATTGGTGTGAGCCCTGCTGGACCACAGTGTAAGCCTGAGCCAGCGGGGCAGTGCGGGCCTACCGCCACGTGGCATCGCCTCGCAGTTCACAGAGTTAGTGGCACCTCTAGTGCTGAGCGGGTGTGCAGCCTGCGATGAGGCCGGGTGCACTGATATGTTCTCTGCCATGGCGAAATCAAGACCCAGAATTAAGTGTGTAACTTGGTGGCCCGGTGCGGGTCTGCATGATGTGGAGGGTGCCATGGTCCTGGGCACCGGGCTTGGTGCTCCCAGCGGCACGTGGTGGGCCCTCTTGGAGACACGCCAGTGGCAGAAGGTGAGCATGGAGGCCTGGTTGCGCAAGAGCGGGCAAACACTGCTGGGCGGCGGGAGGGGCAGGGGTTCAGCAGCCTGTGTGAGCAGAGGCGGGAAAGCTCGGATGGTGTGTGTTTCAGATGAGGGACCTGGGGGACTGCAGTGTGTACCGGCACTGCGGGTGAGCAGTGAGGCCCGGGTCTGCAGTGTCGGAACTCTCCCTCCCTCTCTCCGTCTCTTTCTCTCTCTCCCTCTCTCCCCCTCGCTCTCCCTCTCTTTCTCTCTCCCCCTCTCCTCCCTCTCTCTCCTGCTCTTTCTCTCTCTCCCCCTCCCACCTCTCTCTACCTCTCTTTCTCTCTCCCCTTCTCCCCCCTCTCTCTCTCCCTCTCTTTCTCCCTCCCCCCCTCTCTCTACCTGTCGCTCTCACCCTCTCTACCTCTCTTTCTCTCACCCCTCTCCCCCCCTCTCCCTCTCTTTCGCTCTCTCTGTACTTTGATGGCCACATGACACACCTTCTTATCTGTCATTCTGTCTTGCAGGCTGTGACTTACAGAATGCCCAGAGAAGACCTGCCGTGCCTCTACAAGATTGTTGTTTTTTGTTTGTTCTGCAATAAAAATGTTATTTGTATTATATGATTTGAATGTATGATTTCCATTTTTCTGGCCGCACCTGTATGTTAGGTGTTGTGATTGTGCGACATCAGGGGATTTGTTTGGTTCATGGTTTCGTTATGTTGATGTGCACTATATTTGTCCAAGGGAGGGGGGGGCGGGTAGTGGGGTCCAGGGGGTGGTGGCGGTGGGTGTTGTTGCCCTATTGGGGCTCCGGGCTGCATGTTCAGTTGCTCGGGGGCATCTGTTGTTCTTCGTGTTTGGCTATGCGCTGTGCTCCCTTGGCTGCTGCTGGTTGTTGTTCGACTTTACACCAGGTCAGAGCAGGTGTTATTTTCCTGCTGCTAACGCGCCTTATTGCCTGTTTTGTTATCGTATCGCCGATCTGGCTGGTCATTGAGAATGTTGCGGTGTGATGTTGTCCCTGCTTTTTGCTCGGGAACGCCTACTCTGCATCTCATTAGCGATAGTTGCCGGGGTCATCTGTGGCGATGTTTTTTGAGGATGCTATCGCCGGAAAACTGGTGATATGGGCTGTTAGCACCGGCTTGTGAATGGAACGCTAAATTTATTGCGAGTTTGGTTGCGATAAAGTGCTGATAACTCAGCAATAGCTCCTTGAGAATATGCCCCATAGATTTTAAGATGTAAGTTAACATTAGATAGTATATTTGAAGTATGGCTTTGCAACGTTGCAATTGCACTTCTGTCATAAACGTTTTCTTAGACAGTGCTTTTGAAGGGTTGCAGATTATACAAAAATACAGTCAGCGGCTGGCTACCAGCTGCCATTTTGAATTCTGGCACCCATCTTGAGAGGGTTTATGGGACAAATCATGTTAACAAGCCTAATTGGCCTTAGCATGTGTTAAATTGATTTTCAAGGTTAATATTTTGTGCATTATTAATAATGATTAATATGCCTTTTTCACAATTGATATACAGGCTGAATTAACATGATTACAGTCCAGACATATTTCATATGATGTGTAGAAGTATGTTCATTAATGTGTTTTAGATATGCTACACTTTCCTGTTAGACGCCATCTTAGACAAGATAGATGCTATCTCTGTCACTCACTGCTACTTCCCCTCTGCATACATATTCTCCCCATAGGCTCTGCAGGGCAAAGACTAGCTGACGTTTAGTAGTTTATTTCCACAGTTCTGATTCCATTGCTTCTGATTAACTTTTCTCTGTTCTCTATGATTTGAAACACTAGTCCATTAATTTGCTGAAACTTTCATTGTTTAAATGTTTCGTATTAGTTAAAACATTTCCGGTTGGTATTAGCATGGTTGGTGATGAATACGTTTTTCAGAAATGAGATAGTGCTTATTGGTTAAGGTAATGATGTGTATTTTTCTTGTGTTCTGATTTGAGAGAGAAATTATACTTTTGTACACACCATGATCATTTTGCAGTTTTTAAAATTTGTTATGCAAGAATTGTGTATAAGAACATACAGGCATCTGCATCAAGGTAACATTTTGCGAGTCCTTAATTGCGATTATTAAGGAATCGCTATTAAGGACCCGCAAAAGCCTATGCATGTAGGAATCGCTATTAAAATAGCGATTCCTACACAGTCCTTATTTGCGAGTCGCAAATTGCGAATCGCAAATAAGGAATGGCTTCCCATTCATTACTATGGGCCTACAGGCCCATAGGAATGAATGGGAAATTGCATGCGCAATTTGCGAGTACCAAGTGGTAGTTGGAAATTGCTCATGCAATTTCAAGGGTGCAAGGGTGTCAAAAGGACACCCTGTTGCACCCCTAAAATTGATCTGTGCACAAATGTTGCGCACACACATGTCCCAAGTGCATGTGTGTGTGGGACCTACAACTTTTAAAAATGCACTTTAGTGCATTTTTCAAAGTTTTTGCAAATTACCATGAAGTTCAACTTCATGGTAATTTGCGCCCCCTAGTAGCAAAATCGCTACTTCAAAGTGGTTCTTGCAATGCAATTTGAGAACTCACAATGAATTGCGAATTCTCAGATTGTGAGGGCCTTGACCCTTGATGCATCGCAAAAGCTAATAATGCGATCGCAAACGGCTGATTTTTGTGAATGGCACCGTTTGCGATCGCAAAAGGCTGAGATGCATGTGCCAGTTATTGATTTTTGGGGGTGAGCCATAAAACTTTCCTATTGTACTAGGGATGCTGTCTGCTGCTCATTCGTGACTTATAAAGAATTCTGAATTTGCATACTCTGTATAACCCTTTAACTTTTTGTTGATCTAGAACTCAATTATTGAGGGGGACCCATCACCTTTTTGAATGGTTTCTCTCTGCTAATTGATGCTTAACGCACAACTTAATCTGTGGGAGAACCGGATGAGGTAACATTTTGGGGTGTCCAAATTTTGGAGTAAAGTTTTGTTCCCACACATGTGCCTGGTGAACTTTCCTTTTGTGATTTTACCATTATCAGTGGCACAGATTAGAGGATGAGCTCCATAGGGGAATATGGCAACATCTTAAAATCAAACCGCATGGTGAAGAGACAACACTTGTCCGACTCCTCACATCCCACAGAATAATAATAAAAAAAGACATGAAGAGCCCAGGTATGTTTCTGGGAGGGGTTTTCTGAATGAGCACCCTGCACAAAAAGATCATCGTCATTTGCTGCATTTTCAAGCAAAATGAAACCAGGACGATTCCTCACAATGACAAGAGTAATAAGCTGTTCTGGTCATGATGGATTTTCAGATGTGGTGAAATAGACTGTCCCTTGTCTATAGCACAACACTGTACACTACAACAGATCTCTGCAGATGATTGTGCTGCGGTTCTGGGCCTAATGAAATTAATAGTCCAGCCCTGATGACATTTGTTGCCTGGAAACCGCATTACTAGCCCCACACCCTGAATTACAGATGCTGCGTGGAGGTGAATACTCGGGACTGGAGGAAGACCGTGGGAACCCGTGTTTGTCTGGTGTCTTCCCTCATTCTGCAGCTTTTTCCGCGACTCATCTTGCAAGTTGTGCGTGGCCAAATGTGCACTAGGAAAACAAACCTACAGGAGGCTTTTACCACAATAAATAAAATACTTATTCGGGCATAAACTCCCTTTTCCATCGAAAACTGACACCGGTTCCGCTTAACAATCAGAGGAGACCTTTTCAGCATCCTTTTAGTGGCTTACACTACAAATGTAAGATTGCCTTTCACTTTCTTTCGGATATTACATGGCTATCTAGGCACTATGAAAAGCATCCGCCTATGTTTCACATTTTTTCACAGCATGCACGTTTCACAAATAATATAAGTCAAAAGTGGTTTAGGCTCGCTGGCTGTGACCTACAGGCCTGTTTATGTGAAACAAGGGGCACACATGAGTAATAGGGGAGCAGGGGTACGTGTATTGATAAAGGAACAAGGGTCCCTTACTCAAATCATACAAACAATTGAATGTACATAGGGATACAATGAGGCTCATGTATGTTAGCCAAATGGATCAATCATAAATATTTATGTAACACAACAAAGTAACAATGGTGTGGGAAAAACAAACACAAAAGAGTCACATAAGGTTTGAAAACTGGGGCATATGAGTGCGACAATTAAAACACAATGGTTTGGTTCACCCGAGCGGGTCCTGCTGGTAACAGTCCATGTGTGCTTAAATATAGGTGCTCGCATTTGGTCCCTCACTTCCTTAATTTCTCAATTTAATTGAGACCACCCACATTTTACCACAAATCGCCCCGAGCCCCCACTACTTTTTCTGGGCGTCCATAGACATCCTGCACGACCTCGCCCAACCGGGCACTTATCCCCCCCTCCACATTTCACCGTGCCTACATTTCCGCACGTGGACATGGGCACTTTCCCACCTGCCCTTAGTTGGAACTGGGTTACATATGTGGTAACCCTATCTCTATCTCAGGCATAACTCTGTATGTCCGGATGATGATCCTATAATTTTTCAAAGGATCAAAACGTCGTGGACTCTGGTACCTAAACTCAATTGTTAAAATTGTTCATTTCTGTACACATGAGCATTGGTACTTATGGATGGCGACTGTGACCATTGTGTTTCATTTGTCACACTCAGATGCCTGAGCTTTAAACTCTTTTTTGTTTGTTTTTCCACACCATTGTTACTTTATTGTGTCAAATAAATATTTACGATTGATTCATTTGGATAGCATACAAAGGCCTCATTGTATTCCTCTGTGCATTCAATTGTTTGTCTACAGTACAGGCCTGGCACACTCCTGTGTGAATACTCCAGGGAGTCTGAGGCTTGTGCTGTGGTTCATCTACCTGTGATCTACAACACAGGCCCCAAATGCACTAGATCACAGCCAGGATGGCCTCACCTACACTGGTGCATAGTGTCTTGTACCAAAGTCCTGTAAAGATCATATGAAGGTTGGTCAACCGCTGTTGCTAGAGTGGCATTAAAGGCTCACCCACGTGCCTGGCCATTCCTCAGTATTGTTTATGTAGTTGGCATAAGGTTCAATGTTGAAGCGTCAAAGTTCCTCGAGTGAGACATGAAGGCCATAGCTTTGATGAGACCACTGTTCCCTAGGTCCTGTATTTTCAGGTACTAGCGTCTACAATTACTTGTGGCACATTTTGCAAAACCACTCCAAGATATGATCAAGTTGGACAAGTCGCACTGAGTGTGTCTCTACAGTATGCAGATGAGGTCACGTGATGTTTGTATTCTTTGATTCGAGGAGAGATACACCTTTGCCAATTAGTTCTCTTGCATAGGTCTTGTCCAGTATTATATTGAGAAAATGCCAATGCTTATGCAAACTCTAACGCACCCAATTACAAGTAATTATTGAATAGCTTTTCATTTTTATGCCATTGTGTAGATAACTAAAGTCCTAGTAGGCCTACTAAGTTGCATGCCTTTCTGATGCCCCTCAACCATGTTATTTAATGTTCTACAACTGCACATTGTGCCCGTTCCGAGGATTCTCACCATATAGAGATAGTTTTAAAAAACAGTGAAGTCAGAGATTGTCTTTGCCGCCAGTATCAGCTCGTCAAGGTATTCTCGCATTGTTTCTCGTGAGAAGATCCTGGCAGCTGGCCATTAGTTAGTATCAGTTAGTTGCAATCCTGATGACATGCTCTTGATTGCATTGACTCTATTGTGAAAGAACTGTATAAAATGGTCACTGAATGTATCGATTTTAGCATTATATGCTACAACCTGGTAAGAGCGTTGGAAGGCCGCTGCCCCTAAAGCTCGTGCCGCCCAGACCGCCCGCCACCCCTTGCTACGCCACTGGCTCCAACTGATTGTGGACAGAAGTTCTGGTCTGTAGAAACTATTGCCGAGCATTCTTCGGCTTGCATATTGGCTCTTTTTACAATAAATGCATGTTACACTTTATATGCTATCCTGAGTATTGTTTTTTTTCACAGTATGAAGGACAAATCTTTGGTAAATTTGCAGTTGAACGACAAACCAATCAATACCCTCAGGTTAGATGGATTTATGATGTAAGATTGTGTGCAAATTTGTTTACAGGTTTTGCATATGTTTCCATTTCCGGAATGTATCAGTCTTCTACAATATTGACCGTGTCAATGAGTTGTTGAGCTTAGGTGTCAAATTCCTCTAATGCTATCAAGTGGTCATTGACGAAGAAGTGTGTGGGCAGATCAGACAGCTTGCAAGTCTACCTGTCCTAGCTCAAGTGAAATGATGGAGTGGAGGAAGCGGTAGACTGCAATGGGCATTCGCAGAAAGGTGTACCTTGGCCAACAGGTGTGTTGGAAAATAGACATTTGCAAGAAGCAGAGGCTGAATATTGCGGTAGCTGCCACTGCCCCTCCTGTCGGGCTGGAAATCCCGTTGGCCTGCAGCATGCTGCCATGTGTGGGTAGAATGTAGAAAGTGCATGGATCACCTGAGAGGCAAGCCAGGTCTATGTGATCAAGTCAACACATGGCTGAAGATAGGCGTGCAACTCCCATAGGGGTGAATGGGCTTCAAAACCTCCCCGCCCTCCCCCCGCCGTGTGTCTCAGCCCGGCTGATGCAGTTCAAGCTGCTGGGGGCTGGGCAGTATCTGGAGTCTTATTTCCGGCACGCCCGAGGTTTTCACAGGTCTTTAAAGACCATTTGCATATTTACACACCTTTGTAAACTGCTTAACAAGACTTCCTTTTTTTCTGCTTCCAGTACCCCTTGGGCCCCCACTCTGCCTATTCCTTACATTTGTATTTAACTTCTACTGCTGTAGTGTGAGAATGCATTTCATGAAAAGGAATATAAAGTAGGGTCGCAAAAAGAAAAATACCAGCCATTTGTTGTTTAAAGAGCCTGCAAAAGCTTTGTCTTGCCAATGATAGGGGTATAAAAAATAGTATGTATTCATTTGTAATGTGACTTTTCTGACTTTGTTCCCTTTAATTATCAGTAATGGATCATTCAGGTAGCCCTAGAAAACAATTAAAAATGCTTTCTATTTATAGTTTCTGTTCCAAGTATACACAGATAATTGCTGAAAATAGGCTTTTGGTGACTGCCTATTTTTGTACAGTCTGGGACATCAATATAATGAGCTGGCAACCCGAATCGCAAGACTGGAAGTTTGCTGCAGGTTGAGCACAATATTTATTTCCTCCACCCTCAATCCCTGGACAGGGCCGGACTGGGAACACACACCGGCCCTGGCAATGGAACGGCCACTGGGGGGGGGGGGGGGGTAGGGGGGGGGCATGGAAAACACTGGAGCAGCTTTGGTACAGGGGGCGATATTACAGCAGTGCTGCAAAACCGGCCCCTTGTACCAAAACCACTGAGCACCATGCACACCATTCACTCTGCTCTCACAGTGGCCATACTGCACTTATGCCCCTCGTCATGAACTCACACCGTTCTCCCTCCACTTACCCTGCAGTCACAAGAGCACACAGCTCACTCTGCACTCATAATGCACTCGCGCTGTTCACCCTGTACCTCACCCTGCAATCACCTGAGCACACTACTCACCCTGCACTCATGTGACACTTAACTCACCTGTCCCCCTCACTGCTCACTCTGCAATCTCACTCAAACAAGCCCATCACTAACCATTCAATCAGTCATCCCACTCTGCACTTACATCTGCACCCAAATTCATATGGCCACCTCACTCACCCTGCCGTCACTCCTCTCACCCTACTCTTACATTGTTACATCGCTCACCGTGCACCCACATGGGCACTCCTGTCACCCACACAGTGCAGAGAGTTAATGTGCCTGCTACAAGGAACTTAGTCCATGCAGATCACAGAACTGAGTGTAACTATGAGCAGCCCTATAAAAAAATGTTATATTTGTCAGAAAAGGGCTATAGAGAGATGAGGTGCATTGTTGGTGAGTGGTAGTGAGGGAATTCATGGAGAAGGAGGAAATGGGGGCGGGGTGCCAAAGAAGACTGTTGCACCGTGCGCAACCCGTGCTAGGGCCAGCCATGGCTGGGAGTCTTCGCTCCCCCATCCCGAAGTTCGGGTCTAGTTCCCCCCCTGGCTGAAGTTGGCTAGCAGTAGATACAATCACCAAGGGAAGTTTCATATTTTTTATTAAAGAAGTTGCAATTTAGTGGCTGGTGGTTAGTGGTTGTTATTTATTTCTGTTGGATTGCACAGCACAGAAAGATAGAGCAGGTACTGGGGCCACTGCCAGAGCTTTGCTTTGGGATGAGTAGAAAGAGTTCTGGCTGTGGGTACTCAGGAGGTAGAATAAAAGAAGTAAAGACACATCTGTGCCTGCTTGTGGCCTTGCTTAATTTAGGATTATGCTGCAGTGGGAGACAGAGACGAGTGGCTTAGTTGGATTGACAGCTTTATAGTGTGGGAGCTTTGATGGCTGAAGGGTAGACATATGGGGTGGTGGTTCAACAGGATAGAATAGTGCAGTATAGTGAGTTAGACAAATCAAATTATATATAATGAGGTCAATCTAAGAGTTCCCCTTGTTGTCCAACATCCAACTATGGCCTAAAGTTACTAAACTTGTCCTGCAGAGAGCAGCGTGAACATCAACAGTGCTGTGTTTTGCAAAGGGAAAAAAATGAACAGCGCACTCTGTAGTAAGACCTATGTGCCACTGACATCATCGGACACAGTCAGTTACACTGAGGTGCTTAGCCTTGCACAAAAGGTGAACCAATGCTGCTGGCAGGCTATGTATTCTCAAGGTACAGCCTCCAGTACAATTTCCAACGCAAGGACAGCCATCCAAGGGGAAGCCACATAAAAGGAGTCATTTTGCATAAATTACACATCTTATAGGTAGGAATATCACTTCGTATCCTATTTGTCCTGTGTTTGTGCCTTCTTTAATTTGGCCTTAGATTTTGATGTGTGCTCAGTGTTTAGGAATGTTCAGCACACCTGGGCCCATGTTCGCTCCGAGGTCCTGCTGCAAATGTGCCCCATGTCTAGGAATGTTCAGTACACCTGGGCCCATGTTCGCTCTGAGGTCTGGCTGCAAAGTGTGCTCAGTGTCTAGGAATGTTCAGCACACCTGGGCCCATGTTCGCTCCGAGGTCCTGCTGCAAATGTGCTCCATGTCTAGGAATGTGCTAGATTCAGTTGATAGATGCTCCATTTAAGCAATGACTAACAGCCAAGCAGTGATGGGGTACTTTGGAATATATTTTTAATAATCTGAGTGACATCTGAAGCTGGAACAGGTAGAGAGGCCATCTAGTGAATTACGTCACAACGCATCATTTGACATCATCAAACAATGGAATATTCTGGAAACCCTATTGTTGGAGACTGTTCTACATGCAGGGCTGGGAAAAGAGAACAGTTTTTTCTCTACACTGCATGACCCTGTGTCACCAACATGGAGCCTCCTTGCTGTGACGCTATCAAGCAACTTTCAATCATACCTACACGGGGATGGTGGATGTGGGTGGGGTTGAGCACACATATGTGTAAGGTTCCTACTTACACAGTTCAGAGGCCATGTACACAAATATGTAAGAGACCTTCAGTTTCAAATAATTTCTTAAAAGGAGCAAATGCCTAACAGGTTCATGGAGGCTCAAAGGGGCCACTCTTCCACCTTGAAACAGAAGGCTGCAACAGGATGACAGGGCACAAATGTAGTGCCACTCACATCCGATACAAAAAGGGCACTGCTGGAGCTGTTACTTTAAGCGTCCATAACAAAACTGCAGAGTGAACCATAGGCCATGTCTCGGATTGCTGGTTTGTGCTTTGTGCATTAGTTAGAATAATACTACAGAGTGAGCCATAGGCCATGTCTGGGATTGCTGGTTTGTGCAATATTTAAAATAATACTACAGAGTGAACCATAGGCCATGTCTGGGATTGCTGGTTTGTGCAATATTTAAAATAATACTACAGAGTGAGCCATAGGCCATGTCTGGGATTGCTGGTTTGTGTATTTAGAGCCATACTGCACAGTAAACAAAGCATTGCTGGTTCGTGAACCATAGGCCATTTCTGGGATTGCTGGTTTGTGCTTTGTGCATTAGTTAGAACAATACTACAGAGTGAGCCATAGGCCATGTCTGGGATTGCTGGTTTGTGTATTTAGAGCCATACTGCACAGTAAACAAAGCATTGCTGGTTCGTGAACCATAGGCCATTTCTGGGATTGCTGGTTTGTGCTTTGTGCATTAGTTAAAACAATACTACAGAGTGAGCCATAGGCCATGTCTGGGATTGCTGGTTTGTGCATTATTTAGAACAATACTACAGAGTGAGCCATAGGCCATGTCAGGGATTGCTGGTTTGTGCATTATTTAGAATAATACTACAGAGTGAGCCATAGGCCATGTCAGGGATTGCTGGTTTGTGTATTTAGAGCCATACTGCACAGTGAAGCTGGGATTGTTGGTTTGTGAACCATAGGCCATGTCTGGGATTGCTGATTTGTGTATTCAGAGCCATACTGCACAGTTAACAAGGCATTGCTGGTTTGTGAACCGTAGGCCATGTATGGAATTGGAATAGCTGGTTTGTGAACCATAGGCCATATATGGGATTGCTGGTTTGTGAACCATAAGCCATGTATGGGATTGGAATAGCTGGTTTGTGAACCATAGGCCATGTATGGGATTGCTGGTTTGTGAACCGTAGGCCATGTATGGGATTGGAATAGCTGGTTTGTGAACCATAGGCATATATGGGATTGCTGGATTGCGCATTTTAAACACTACTGCTCAGTGGAGCTGAGATTGCTGGTTGGTGTCTGCAGAACAATACCACAGGGGGAGCCACAGACAACGCATACCTGAGCAGGCAGAGGAATTCATCTGTTTCCAGGGCACCGCCCTAGTAGTTCCCAGGGGGACAGAGGAGGGGCCTGCGTGGTGCAGGCAGCTGTGTTGGATGCTGCTGTAATTACAGTGGAGGGCGCCTCATGGAATTCCTACAAGAGCTAATGAAAGAATCACAGAAAAACAGCGACTAAAATAAACTCGGAGCTTTCTCACCAGTGAATACCCTTTACACGAAAGCCCCGAGGCCTCTCTGCCATTATCTCGTGCCTGTTTCTAGCTTAATGTGCTTATTTCATTGATTTACCCTTGGGTTTTATAGAAGCGCACGCCGTTCTCCTAAAGCATTGATGATACACGTGTAATATTAAAATAGGGGCTATCTAAGCATTTCAGACATTTCATCTTGGGGACAGATATAAAACTCACACTTCTGATTAAATATCACCTTTATAGACAGCAGCGGTGAGCAGGGACTTTACAAATATTTTCAGAACAGGATTGCATAAAAACTTAAAGGTATCCTGCTCTCGTTTGCAAGGGGCTGGCTAAGAGGGTCGTAATTAGAAGTGCATCTGGAGATATTGCACATAGTTTGGGGCTGTTTAAGGGCGCATGGAAACTGGATACACTTCTTGGTAACCACCTGCAGGGCAGAGCACATATATTTAGTGGTGCCCATGCACTTTTCCATTAAAGTGCCAGATTCAAAAGGCAGCTCTGATGTAAGTGCACTATTGCACCAACATTTGCAGCACTTTACGTGCAAAAACGACATTCACATCAACTGACCACCTATATAATATTTAAATGGTGAAAAAATGTGCCAAAACCAATGCCAGCTCTACGCCTGGCCCTGATATTGGGAGCTTCTTGTTAAGGCTTTTCCATCCTTTCTGTCTCCCGTTTGAGGCAGGAACCCCAACAGTCTAGGGACTTACTCAAGCACTTTAATAGTGATGGACATAAAACATATTCCCCATAATATTCTGTGACTGGGCAGATTGTTATGCTGTTCCTGTAATATTTTGATTTGATGAAATTACTCATCAGAGGTATTAAGGCACAATGTGCGCAATCATGCCCAGGGGGGAGAGTAAAAAGTGGAGAATAGGTGACAGAAACGCAGAGAACTTTCCCCTCAAAAGTTGCACTGCCTTAGGTACCCAGCTGTGATATTTGTAACTCAGGCAAAGCTCTGAGGGCACCCAGCAAAAACACTGAAGCAACGCGGGTCTGGTGGCTTAGTAGACTAATCCACCCACTGTAAGGACCTGTGTTTGACCTCATGGTCGGTCACAGTTTCAAATCCGTGTGGGTCAAGGTAAAATATTTGCATGCAGAAGAATTGGGTTGACAGAATAGTACTGTGCACGTTATAGGGAGATTCTGCTAGGAGTGCGTAGTGTTCCCAACTGCTCTATGCAGCACGGCCAAAGCATTGCAAACACTGTTCAATGGGTCCCTTGTTCACGTTGGCATCCTGAGAATAAACCTTGTTTTGCACCAAGAATCTCGCACATTATTTTCCAAAAGTGGGACCTCTACGTTGTCACTAGGTCTGATACTATGGTAGTCTATTATCCATATGTTCTGGAGATGGCAATAGAAGTGACTGAAAAAGAAAATGGGAAACAGACAAGGAAGCTCCACTGATTCCTTAAAAAATTTGATTGGAAAACACGGAGCCCGATATTAACACTGGTCATGTTTTATAAAACAATGAATCGCCTTCCACACACCACAACATATACAACATCCAGAACATTAGACAGTGGGATAAGAGTAGCATTGGGACCTCGGTCATGAAGAAAGCTGTAGATTCATGGGGCATTTTGGGTGGCCGAAACATGTTGATGAATAATGGATACAAGGAATGATATTGCCCAAAACAGTTTTTAACCTTACCATAGGGAGACTTAATTAAAATAGAAGTTGCCTACAACTAGGTATTTATAATACATACATATGGGGTTCATCCTGGTTTTTCTAGAAATCCTCTAAAAGAGCATGCAGATTAGTAAAGGGTAAAATCTGACTGAAAATACCACCTCGACCAGAGGTTCAACCATCTTAAGTCTCCCAGTGAGAGCTTCCACTTAAGAGCCCATGCTGAATTTAATAACATCGGATCCTGGTAAAGAGCAGACGCAGTGATGCCACTGCGGTGGGTGAGGGTCCAGCTTGCTTAAACACGGAATCCCCATCTTTATTTCACGTTCAAACCAATTTTCTTAGTATTAAAAGGACTATAAGGTCAGGAATCTTCGGTATAACATATTCTATTAGTATTTAAAGTTCTTGAATGTTCTAGTTAGGTACTACCTGTACCAGGCAAGTACTCTAATCGCAGAGCGGTAAACCTCGTATCTGCCTTCAGTTGTAGCAGCAACATAGTCTTTTTTAAATTCTTCCGAGGGATATAGTCCTTACCCCCTCAAAAGGACACAAATATTCTGTTTCTGGTCCTGGCCTCTACATAGGTGTGCAAAGGTCTTAGAAATGAAAAGTGAGCACCGAATGAGCAAAGGGGTTAGCTTATAAATGGCGCAGTGACCGTTCACCTTCAAGCAACTCACCGCACATATTCAAAAGTTGGCTCCAAACTTTCAGGGGGGCAGTTACGAAACTGTGCATTTTCTTTTCATGTGTGCCATAGTTACAAGGCAGCCAGCCACAGGGAAACTGTCACTCTCAGGTATGTATTGATGTCCGGACTACCTCAGGCCAATTGGAGGCCGTTGCTGGTGTCTTCTCTCTCCAGCAGATCAGGAAACAGGATGTGGGGGATGTGTAGTTAGCACGACTTTGTTAGTTGCAGTTTTGAAATACCTCTTATGTACGATGCCAATACTTACAGTGGGTTTTCATGCATTTGCTTGCGTCTTACTCAATATATTCCCTTCCTCCTCTTGTGTTTGTCCCTTCCCTGCTGTATACCTTCTTTGCCATCCATTTGATTGGGTGACATATGTCTTTCCATGGCTGATATAAAAGAGCTATGTTTTCTTTTTTGTTCCAAGGAAGTAACAGGGGAACCCTACTCACGACGGAACCAGGGTAATATTTATATATAAGAAAACAATGGTTCCTGTGGATAAATAGAACTAATATTTGAAATACTTGTGCACGTTCGCAATAAAAGGACCATCTAATGTCAGAGGGCAAGAAAAACCTTCTACACAGTTTGCTCGGTATAACATATTTTATATGAATAAATAAATAAACAATAGGTACACTTCTTTCAGTCAAAAGTAGTACTGTTTGTGCATTTTGTCCCCAAGTGAAGAAATGGAACCAATAAGTGAATATACAAAGTAAATTATTATGTACACGGTTTCCATCAGTTGTGAAAAACGACCATTCTTATACAGTATTTTTTACAGCTTCAGTACACAATGATACGGGCTGGGTAATGGTCTGTTCTTTTTTACTTGTCGACGGCGTTTCGACCCTTCTATCAATGGGGGTCTCCTCAGGACTAACGATGTAGGGACATCTAAAACAAAATAAGGAAAGCATAAGGCCCATATACCGGCACAGATGCAGGAAAAACTAATGAGAAGGCATCTATAGGGAATTACCTGGACGAAGAGAGTGCTGCCTCTGTGACAGTGAAGTGAAAGGTGAAGGTAAAAACTCACGTGAGGACCCGGCCGGGTTCTTCAGTGAAAGGACAAGAGAATGCATGTCAGTTACTGCATTATAGTAAGGACATAGAGATAGCTGGTTATAACATGTCGTGGTGGAAGAAATGATATTTACCTCAAAGTGAGGTCAGGACGGCAACAGTGCTCCGGTGCAAGTATGGGAGCAATTTGTGCTCCAAACTTAGCGAATATCTATATGGACTACGTCGAGCACAAGTTTGTCCTTGACTTCAATAACAGGTACCGCCCTAACATCAAATATTGGAAGCGGTACATTGACGACATCTTTGTTATTTGGACAGGCACGGACACAGACTTTAACAACTTTGTCAAACATTTAAACACTGTCCAGACACATCTCACATTTACGTCCACCACACATGAATCCAAGATAGCATTTCTAGATCTCAATATTAGTCATCAAAATGGGGCATTATACACCTCGCGCCACAGAAAAATTACAGAAAGGAATACATTGCTATCCTATCGCAGCCACCATCCACGGGCTCTCAGAGACGGCCTGCCATTTGGGCAGTTCCTCAGGATACGCCGTAACTGCACACACAAAGCTGACTATATGAGGGAAGCAGAAATACTCAAAGCCAAGCTAGTTACAAGAGGGTACCCTAACAGACTAGTTAGAAGGTCGCTAAAACGTGCCTGGCATTGTCCAAGAGAAGAGTTACTGAAAACTAAAGAGAAACAAGGTTTGGATAAAATAGTTTGCGTCACCACCCTTGGCACTCACACCAACCAAGTTCGTAACCTTATCACAAAAAAATGGAATCTAATCCAAAACATAGACCAAACACTTGAGACACCACTGTTTGCATACAAAAGAGGAAAGAATATAAAAGACCACCTTGTGAGATCTGCAACAGACATAAAAGTGACCCCACCCAATACACTTATCGAAGCATGGGGCCTGCCCAAAATAAAGGGACATCATAAATGTGGCAATTGTGTCTCATGTGATTTCACATTCAATACCACCACATTTGAGCATGGCAACCTCAAACACAATCTAGAAACCTTCTCTAACTGCAACACACGGAACGTAGTGTACTGTATCTGGTGCCCTTGCAATCTTCCATACATTGGTCAGACACAACAACCAGTTAAGGCTAGGATCAGCCAGCATCGCAGTCGCATTCGCAGATCCGTACCCAATGCTCCCTTAGTATCACACCATAATGAGAAAAACCACACGGCAGATGATGTCAAGTGGCAAGTGATTGACATTGCAACCCTACCAGAAAGAGGAGGCGATATCACTAACATACTCCAACGCATCGAATGCCGTTGGATAGACAGAGTCAACTCCATAGAAGAAGGCCTTAACTCTCTTGAGGAATGGAGAGGCTTTGTAACAACACTACATTGACAAATCCCCTTAAAATGAATTAGTGCCATCAACGTACACTTTCAGCCAGAGACCCCTTCCGCTTGCAAAGTAAATGTGCAACACACTTTTGATTGAATAATACTGTCAATACATCTATATAGTATGTCTAGCGCAGCCATAGTACAGTTCATTGTGCTCGCGCTTTGGGAATATTAAAACTAGCTTAATGTCTAACAGACTCTGCCTCAATAGAATGTATACTACATGCTGTATATAACTTGGTTGAATTTAACAATTGTAGATGTAAATAATGAACTAGTGCCATTTTTTACACATGTAATGTTGAATATGATGTTCCAAAAATTGTAAAACCAGTAATAGTACAGCACGCACAAATCACCGGGTAGAGCAACTATCTCCAGACCCCATCCCAGACAGTATCTCTTCTGTTTCCATAGCTTAATGGAAACCGAGCACCAGATGGATCGGTGGCATGGTTTTCCATTGGGAAGCCTGCCGGTTCCCAGATCAGAAAGGCGGGAATCCCGAGATAAAACAAAGCGTCTCGCAGGCGCTCGGTGTCATTGCACCCGGAGCCTACTTGGGAGGCCTCACTGCAGCTGACACACGCTGCTGCCTAAGAAATTGATTTATCCAGACAAGAACAACAAGTAAGTCCCGAGCCCCGGTTTCTCAGCTCCCCACCTTTCCCATCCCTAAAGCTTAACTCTCCGTATGCCTTATTTCACAGTACCCTACAGTGCACCGTCACTGTAATCAGCACCACGCTGTCAAACAGAACGCTACGGCTGTAGCGAACTTAAAGAAGAGCTTACCGGCCATCTAACATCCTGAAGTGCGATCCTGATCTCACTTTGAGGTAAATATAATTTCTTCCACCACGACATGTTATAACCAGCTATCTCTATGCCCCATTTTGATGACTAATATTGAGATCTAGAAATGCTATCTTGGATTCATGTGTGGTGGACGTAAATGTGAGATGTGTCTGGACAGTGTTTAAATGTTTGACAAAGTTGTTAAAGTCTGTGTCCGTGCCTGTCCAAATAACAAAGATGTCGTCAATGTACAGCTTCCAATATTTGATGTTAGGGTGGTACCTGTTATTGACGTCAAGGACAAACTTGTGCTCGACGTAGTCCATATAGATATTCGCTAAGTTTGGAGCACAAATTGCTCCCATACTTGTACCGGAGCACTGTTGCCTTCCTGACCTCACTTTGAGGTAAATATAATTTCTTCCACCACGACATGTTATAACCAGCTATCTCTATGTCCTTACTATAATGCAGTAACTGACATGCATTCTCTTGTCCTTTCACTGAAGAACCCGGCCGGGTCCTCACGTGAGTTTTTACCTTCACCTTTCACTTCACTGTCACAGAGGCAGCACTCTCTTCGTCCAGGTAATTCCCTATAGATGCCTTCTCATTAGTTTTTCCTGCATCTGTGCCGGTATATGGACCTTATGCTTTCCTTATTTTGTTTTAGATGTCCCTACAACGTTAGTCCTGAGGAGACCCCCATTGATAGAAGGGTCGAAACGCCGTCGACAAGTAAAAAAGAACAGACCATTACCCAGCCCGTATCATTGTGTACTGAAGCTGTAAAAAATAATGTATAAGAATGGTCGTTTTTCACAACTGATGGAAACCGTGTACATAATAATTCACTTTGTATATTCACTTATTGGTTCCATTTCTTCACTTGGGGACACAATGCACAAACAGTACTACTTTTGACTGAAAGAAGTGTACCTATTGTTTATTTATTTATTTATTTTTTCATAAAATATGTTATACTGAGCAAACTGTAGAAAGTTTTTCTTGCCCTCTGACATTAGATGGTCCTTTTGTTGTGAATGTGCACAAGTATTTCAAATATTAGTTCTATTTATCCACAGGAACCATTGTATTCTTTTTTGTTCCAGCACTCCATGGGAGTGGCGGTGTTTTCTTACTTTCGCCCCTGTTCGCCGCTTCACCTCACAATCCTGCCCCCTCATGCTCTGTGCTGTCTCCCTCCCAGCTCGTCCATTTATAGCCCCACTTCTCCCCGCCCCATCCTGCTGAGTTTTTCCCCTTCCCTGATGCTCCTCTTTTGCTCAGCGTCCCTTAGTAGCATTGATTCTTTCTCTCCCTGTATTCTTTGGTACACTGCCACTTGGTGACTTTGACTTCCCCCGACTGTTGCTGACCCGTCTCTCTATGTCTTGTTTTTCATAATTATTTTTATTATTTTTTCCTTATTCAGAAGACCTGGCAGCTGTCTATTACTGCTAAGCGACTTCCTTATTCTACTGTGTGCTTTCGCACATGTTTTTCAATTTAAAGTTCCAAGATTGGTGTCCATCATCTTGGAACAGTAAATAAAAAGTAAATAAAATGGCCACCACTGCCTCATGATGCATACATGGACATGTGTGGTAATGCATACAAAAGCATATGCCATAACCTTGGGGCCAGACGATTTGTTTTGTTTTTTATTGTTGCTGATGCTGTTCAGCATCAGCAACACCAAACATTTTTTGTCTGAATGCCGAAGCATTGGCAAAGTCAAAAAAGGTTGGCTAACGCCTATCAAAACCAACACCTATTGGCTTTGGCAATGTTTATTATAAAAGGTGTGCAGTCCTTAATTGGATGTGTGTTATCTTGTCATGCCATAGTCTGACCTTTTGGAAAAGGCTTGGTTCAAGCCTAGTGAGCACACAAACCTATATCTGTTCACATCCACAGGATGTGAATTCAAAGCCAAGCAGATAATTTGCAAAGAAGTCAAAGATGCCTAGGGAGTGCAAATCAGGAGAGCAATACATGGGGACATGCAAGGAGAAAAGTAGACTAAAGTACTGACTGCACCTAAAACCTATGGAGTACCTTACATTCTAGTGGCTACTTAAACATCTTATGTAGCAAAGCACTCTCATGCACCCTCCATATGACCAGAATGTCAAGTCATGACATACTACACACAATTACCAGGGAGAGTCTGAAGGCCAACCGTTTCCTGTTACTAGAGTTTGCATGTATTCATCACAGCACACAGCACTGTTGAAACAAATATTTTTTGTTAACAAAATGTTTACATTAAAAATTTGCAAAGCATACTATTAAGTAAACATATAGTAAGTGCAAAATGTGTAGTAGGTAATTCTACTTAAATGTTATAGGCCTGCAAAATAGATAAAAGTGCTGACTTAAGTTAGCTTAACTGTCGATACCTTGTTAACTGAAAATAATGCATTATTAAGGAAAGGCCCGTTTTTCCAATTGAGTAGTTGTTTCTGCATGATGTTTTTCTCTCTGTTACAGATGTATTTTTTAGAAGCCTTCTGTTAGCTAGTGAATACGCCTTTGTTTTGTATTAGACAACTGATATTGAGTTCTCGCCAGGAGGAGAGGCAGCAACAGAAAGAATGGATCATGAGATGAAGTCTGGACTACAAAATATCAGCAATATAACTTTTCAAGGTCCAGTGTCTAAAGACTATTGTACCAATCTGGAAAAGTGGGGAGCTTGCCTATTTCAGTTTACTCAAATTCGAAAGAAAATTATGTTGAATAGAATGTTGTGTGTTTATATTAGTGTGTGTTCCTAGAGTAGCAGCGAGATTCTGGATTTTCTTTCCCCCTACTCTCTTACAGGAGACTCATCATTGAGTTTCTAATACTTCTCTTCATGAGAGGTTAGTTTACTTATCTCCATTGATAGTCTGCTGATTTAAAGATGAGAATACATTTTAGTTTATTATGCAAAGGATTTCTGCATACTCATTTATTTCTCTCAACCGTACTCTTTGTGGGTACGTAAACTGACATCTTTTCTCTCATCTATTCAAATTGAATTTAGATTAGGGAATTTTCCTTTATGGAACACACTTGCTCTATTAATATCATATTAACTGGAATTTTAACATATATTGTATCCTATTTTATAATCAGATATCGATTAAGGGATTTTTTAAAAACTTTTAATGCTGGGATCCAATGAATAATACTTAATGAATAAATGATGAACACTAAAATAATTGAAATAAAAACCCTTTAATACACTAATTTTCTTTATTGACTAAACTAAAAGTCTTATAATTGATGCTATGTATTTATGTAGATGATTGTTCCTTATTTCTTCTTGTCTATGACCAGTTGCGGGGATTATTTAATGATTACACCCGACGTTTATGATATAGAAACCCCTGCTCCCTCAAGTGGTAGCAGAGGATGGTTTATGTCACAAGATAAAGGAGGTGAATAATTTGCCCCAGTTTAGAACTACCCATGTCCCTAAAGTCCATAGCTCGAACTTGAAGATTGAAGAAGTTTGCGGTTTTGTAGGCAGTTGCAGGTGTGGAGGTGTGATTATCAATAGGGCTATACGTCGCAATTGTCTAATTTGGAGGTTTTTTTTTCCATTGTTGTGAAGCATATATTTTGTGTTTGGTACAAATGTATAGAATAGTTGTGTTTATGCTTTGATGTTGAGCAGTTGTGATTGTTATCGGACTCGCAGCTGTCCATGATCCTGGGATAAGTAAGTTGGTATTAAATTGTAGTGTTAAGGTTATTGGGGTGCAGATTTGTGAGGTACCATCAACTGCACAGCTGAGCTATGAACTGTAACAATGTGTTGTGAGTGTACCAATATTGATTGGTGTTAGTAGAAACAGTTATGCAAAGGGGAAGCTATCTCATTCAGGGTGATTTTCCACTGGTCAAGATTTCCTTCACCTGTATGTGTATGTGTAGGGAAATCTGAAGGAATTGAAACCTTATTTCTGATTTATTCTTGTGTGGATGAACTACTTTGAACTCTTTCGTGGAGCAGACAAAAGTTATTTGTTTATTGTGCATGCGTAGTGTTGTAGAATTTTGTGTTCGACTAAACTGTAAAGGAGGGTGAACTGCTGCAAGGATTGAATAATTACATCATAGTGTGCCTGGATGCGATAGGTCAGTTGATGTAAAGTGATGCACTGAGATTGGTTGACAAGTCATCAAGTAATAAGCTATAATGGATTTGTGAAGGGAAAATTGTGACTCGATTGGAGGAACAGATTGACGTATATGAAATTGAAAATTGAACAAAAACATTGAAGTTTTCTTAATTTGATTACTGTTCATTCATTGTTGAATTTTGTGATCATGCAATGTTTTAAGGCTCTTTGAGATTTGATGAGGGTTGATGTACGAGGCCCAGTTCTGGAGGTTGAATAGGCACCAGCAGAAGGTACGCCAGCTCATTATATGGTGATACATGTAGGGCTCCATACATGTTTGTGACTTCGTCAATGGGGCAAAATAACTCAAAACAAAGGACCGTTCAAATTTCCACAACATGGAAGGACCAATCAAATTTCCACAACATGGCACTTTAGATTTAAAAATTATTGAACATTTAAGGGAACAATTATTTGAAATGAAGCCACCTCCTTGACCGACACAGTATGAAGCAATAATTGATTGGGAAAGAGTAACACATGTTTGGGAGAAAGAAAAGTACCAGAATTGAGCACAGAGAACAGAGCAAAAGTACGCAGATGCTCAATGGGATGGAGGAAATGTCTAGTCGAGGGAGCTATATATATCCAGCTATATCAACTGAAAAGTCTAAAAAGAATTGGAAACAGGGAAATGATGATGAGGAAGCTGCAAGGAAAACTGATAGTGATTCGGGGGACAACATTTTAGATGCTTTGTTGCCCTCACGTTCACCTCGATATGTGGCTACTACAACCAGTACAGATGGTACTACAACCACTAGTGTTCCAGTGGCCACAGCCCCTGTTGACCCGCAGAATGAAAGACTGCTTCTGGTACTTTTGACTGCACATGCACCTTCTGAGGCAGCCCCTACTGTAATAGTTCATTTGGCTGAAGACGGCTGAAATGCCAGAAACCGGTCCTAGGAAGCTTGTTTCCGGTCCAGGGAAGGCATAGCTTGGCAGTTCGGGCTGGACTGTTCCCATGAGGCACAGGGTCAGACTGATTTGCATATGGCCATGTCTGAACTGGGGTGGCAGAGTGGGCTAAAGAACGGTGATGGATCAAACCCGGATCTGTTGACTGTGTGTGAGTCTTTCATTGGTTCTGATGCTCCGTCCATCACCACCCCCTTTTGTACCACTTTGTACGCCATAAGTTGGCAGGGTATGCTCAGACGTGAGTCCCTTGCTCACTTTGCCACTGGATTCAAGCAAGCCTGGCTGAAGACGGCTGAAATGCCAGAAACCGGTCCTAGGAAGCTTGTTTCTGGTCCAGGGAAGGCATGGCTTGGCAGTTCGGGCTGGACTGTTCCCATGAGGCACAGGGTCAGACTGATTTGCATATGGCCATGTCTGAACTGGGGTGGCAGAGTGGGCTAAAGAACGGTGATGGATCAAACCCGGATCTGTTGACTGGGTGTGAGTGTTTGATTGGTTCTGATGCTCCGTCCATCACCACCCCCTTTTGTACCGCTTTGTTCGCCATAAGTTGGCAGGGTATGCTCAGACGTGAGTCCCTTGCTCACTTTGCCACTGGATTCAAGCAAGCCTGGCTGAAGACGGCTGAAATGCCAGAAACCGGTCCTAGGAAGCTTGTTTCCGGTCCAGGGAAGGCATGGCTTGGCAGTTCGGGCTGGACTGTTCCCATGAGGCACAGGGTCAGACTGATTTGCATATGGCCATGTCTGAACTGGGGTGGCAGAGTGGGCTAAAGAACGGTGATGGATCAAACCCAGATCTGTTGACTGGGTGTGAGTGTTTGATTGGTTCTGATGCTCCGTCCATCACCACCCCCTTTTACCGCATAGTTCCAGGTGCTACAGCTTCTATTATGACTGTTCCAGCACCTGTGACACACGTTTTTGCAGATCAACCTGTAGGTATTCCTGCAGCAACTGCACCAATAAACATTAGCCTGAATTCTACTGTTCTAGATGAGGTAGGAGGAGCAGCTGCAACAGGGTTTGACCCAACATCACAAAACTCACAGATTGTTGCCTGGATGCCACCACAAAATGTATAATCATTGACAGAAGGGAGGATTGTCTTTATGACACCAATCGCACAGGGAGAGACTAGACGATTTGATGATGGGACGTTTTCTCCATGGTTTGAATAAACCACAGAAAATAAGAGGGCGGCTAATTGACCCATCAGTCTACAGTGATGGAGATCCTCGTAGTGGCACCTGTCCCCCTTCCCTTTCCATTTCACCAAACCCCCAAAAACCGTGCCATATTTAATGAAGAAGATAGCAGACCACAACCACTAACCATTAACCATGGGAGAATAAACAAAAAGCATATAACTAGAGCACGGGGGTCCTCGGCTGGTAGAGGAGGCAATCAAGGGGTGGTGGGGTAGGTTCTGGCTTTGGGGAGGGGGCAGCTACCACGGGGGATGGGGTACGGGGGGTTGACTGGGGTAAAAAAAAAAAGAAATCAATCCATAGTATCGCAAAGTTGTTGATTTTGATCACTTTAATGTTTCTGTATAAAGAATGAAGCAACAACTCGCTCCCCTATTTTTCTAATGGCTAGATCCGGACTTCGAATTTGCTCTCTAAATTTATGTGGCTTGAATAATTACAATAAGAGACAAAGGGTCACCGCTGAACTCCGGGTGATTCAGCTTGATGTGGTTTGCATACAGGAAACCCATATACCTTGGGGGAAGCGTAAAATACTATCAGAAATGGGTTATGTGGTATTAGCCGCATCACAACAATCTTCAATGACTAGGGAGGTGGCAGTTCTAGCTAAACCTGCTGTACAAACTATGGGACAAGTACTAGCGGATAAGATGGGGCGTTGGGTAATTTTGGAATGCTTGATAGGGGAAGTAAATTTTACGCTGTGTACTGTGTATGGCTCTAATTTTGATGAAGCCTTGGTTCTGGAACAATTAAATATGGAGCTCGCACTCTGGCCTACCCCTCTGGTGTTATGTGGGGATTTCAACATTAATTTGATTCATAAGGACCTTCGATCTGGCATACAAGATTATAAAGGAAGGAAACCTTGGGTCTTCAAGGCTCTTTATCACTTAATGGTGGATCATGGTTTGGTAGATGCTTGGGATTATTTATGTGTACATGATCCTGGGTTTACGTTTTATTCTCATCCCCATCAGAAGCTAGTATGTGTTGACTATTTTTTTGTATCTCCTCTATTATTTACTGATGCTAAAATATGTGTATTTCCAAGAATTACTTCTGATCATGCACCGGTAGTTTTAGATATCCCTGCATTGAGCTCTTGCATAACTCCAAGAGCTTTTACCTTTGATAGGAAACTCCTTTTGGACATTATCTTTATAGATCATATGAAGATTTGGATGAAGGAGTTCTTTCAAAATAATCGATATTCTACCTCGATGGAAATGTTGTGTGATACCTTTAAAGCATACTTTAGAGGGGAGGTCTTGAGCTATGGATTGCATCAGCAAAAGAAAGCCAAACTTGCAATACAGGAATTGTATACCAAACTTAAAACTGCAGAAGAGGGTCTGGCACAGGGGATTCTGCTCAGGAATAACATTGCTGATTTGCAAACTAATGTGGCCAAATGTAAGGTGAATATTAACTTATTATGGAGCATGGATGCTGCAGCTAAATATTTGGTATACAAATAGGAATTTTATGGGTATGGGGAGGCTATAGGGCGGTGCTTAGCTCAAAGGCTACGGTCTAAAGAGGCAGCTCATAGAATAACTGGCATGGAGAATGCTTTGGGCGATACGGTATCTGATCCTCAGGAGATTCTTCTGATTTTCTTTAACTTCTATGAAGATCTGTATACGGAAAAGGAACCGGGGAAGCATGTTGGAAACCTTGGGCTTCAACATTTAATGGAGCGTGTAGATCAGGAGGAGGCAGAGATAATGGATAGACCTATCACCATGGTGGAGCTAGAGTTGGCTATTAAGAGTATGTCGACTGGCAAGGCTGTAGGTCCAGATAAGATACCCTCGGAGGTTTATGGGGCCTTTTTTCAAGACCTAAAGACAGATATGCTAGCTGTGCTTCAAGAAGCTCAAACAGGGGGTGCACCACAATCGTGGGATGAGGCTAACATAGTCATTTTTAGGAAGAAAGAAAAACCACCAGATCTTCCAGGGTCGTATCGCCCTATATCTCTTGTTAACTGCGATGGGAAAATCTATGCCAAAATCTTGGCGAATCGATTAAGTTATTTCTTTCTTGGTTTCCTCAAAACAACATGGGTTCATCCCGGGCAGGGGGACAGTTTATCATACAAGAAGAATTGTGACCCTGTTTGATATTGCGCAGGCTCAGTCAAGGGATTTAGGGTTGATTTTACTCGACGCCGAGAAGTCGTTAGATCGTGTTGCCTGGGACACGATCATGCAGGTCATGCAGTTGATGGGGCTTGGTCAGGGGTTTATCCAGGCTATACAGGTATTATATCAATCCCCCCTGGCCAAGATCTGTGCTATGGTTCTTGCATCGGACCCTATTAGGCTTTCCAGAGGCACACAGCCGGGGTGTCCTTGTTCCTCCCTGCTGTTTGTCCTATAAATTAACCCCTTTTTAAATATGCTGGAGAGAAGCACCCAGATTAAACCTTTTAGCACTTAGGAGGATTTTGTTTGTGTCCATGCATATGCCGACGATGTATCTATTGTAACATCGGATCCTGCGATGGCTATATCTGAAGTTGAACGGTTGGCTTATGAGTTTGGCACTGTCTCTGGTTATAAGTTGAATACATCCAAAACTCAGATTTTGTGTACGAAGCATATTATGGCTAACGATTCCAGAGTAGTCAAGGAGGTTACGTACCTGGGAATAAAGATCCGGGAATGTCTGAACGAGCTGGTTGAGGTCAATTGGGGGGATATCATTGTTAACGTAAAGCAATCATTAGCGAGAGTGGATTGTCTACACCTCTCCTTGGTCGGTAGAGCCAACGTCATTAAAATAAATATACTCCCCAAGGTTTTATATTTTTTTAGATCGGTGCCTCTGAACCTATCCAGTGGTCAACTGCAACATCTACAAGCAATTTGTGCGAGATTTTTGTGGGCTCCAGGGAAACCTCGGAGGGCCTCGCAATTTATGACTCTTTCAAGAGAGAGGGGTGGGTGGTCATTCCCCGACTTTACACTTTAGTATTATGCATGCCTTTCATCTAATCTTCGGATACTATTGACTGGAGAAGATGTGAGCAATCCTGCTGAGGCTCCCTCAATTTACCAGATGGTATTAGGAACTGAGGTCAAAAATTGTCTGTTTCAGAAACTGGATGGGAGCTATTATAAAAAAATGCGTTTTAAGATCTTGGGGGAAGTCTTTAAGGGCTGGAGTACAGTTCGAGAAAACACTTACAGATTCAGGGATTAACCTATCATACACCCTCCGATGCTGCGGGTATTTTGCCATCGATTATTTGCAACTATGTACCCACTAGTTGGAGACATAGGGGTATTACACAAATTGGGGATTTTTATGACACGGGGGCGCTATCCGTCTTTTTGCAGATTTAGCGGATAAATATCCTCTATCTAAGAATCCGTTCTTTAAATTATTACAGATACGCGATTTTCTGGGTAAACAACGTACCTCTATGATACCTCATAAAGTTGTAGAAGTTATTAGGCGCCAGGAAAAGTTAGGGGTCCTCTATAAAATTCTCCTAGCCTCTAGGGAGGATGATTTGGACAAGCACAATCTCAAATGGGCACTTAAAATGGGAGAATCAAATGTTTTGTTAAAGAAGACGATTGCTATTGCTGGGGAAATCTTCTTATCAGCGAACCTCAAAGCTCAGCTGTATAAAACAATATTAAATCTCTACCATACCCCAGCTAAAATGTTGAAATGGAGGGGTGGGAATGATGGTAAATGCTTTCGGTGCAGTATAGATAATGCTGATAGTCTCCACATTTTTTATGTATGTACTAAACTGGCACCATTTATAGATCACAATGAAATGTTTCTGACAGAGGTCACTGGTGTCGTTATTAAAATTTCGGCTTCTATGATGTTACTTGGGACCGGCGAAGATCTGGAGCAAGGGAGGCCGATGTATAAATTTAGGTATTCGATTTTTATTGCTCAGCTGTAGCACGATTATGTTTAGCGGCTTTATGGTTACAGTCGGAAGCACCATCTTATGAAATGTGGCGTCCTCGGTTTTATAATATATATAATCTGGAGTTTAGTTTGTACTCAGTCAAAGGATCAAGAAAACGCAAACTAGGTCTTTATGTATGGGGGCGATGATTGATCATATGAATTGTTGAAATATAATTTTGATACAGTCGAATTATATGAACTGTTATTATGTTATGATTTATCTGTGTTTATGTATTTATTTGTTTTTTGACACTGTGGATTGAATTAAAATAGAAAGAAAAGAAAATAAGAGGGTGGGAGAAACAAAGAGACCATCTAATAATCAGGAAAGAACGAGACCCCTAGATGTAACAAAATTGGAGGTAAAATTAGAGGAAATTATTAGTGAATGTTTAGACATTTCCCATTTAAATCAATACCAGGAAAACAAATTGATATATCTAAGTAATGAGATCACAAGATGTGCGGCTGTTACCCATGATAAATTAACTGAATTGGCAGGAAAATATGCGATGGATCTCTCTAAGAGTTTTCCTTTACAGAAAAGTTTCAGGGCACAGTTAGATGATGAAGCTATTGTGACAATGCGATCTTCAGGAATAATATTACACATTGCGGAATTGGTAAAATGCATCTGTAAGTGGAGCAATTTTGACAGATTAGAGTGTGAATGGGCAAAGAAACAGGGAAAGAAAAAGAAACAATCAGATGCTACAAAAGCAAATGGTAAGCCACCACCAGCACCCCCAGAAGTAGATGAAGCTTTAACCTTTCCCATGAGGGAAATACCAGGCGATGGTATGTTCATGTACTGTGATCTTGTGTCATTTATGAACAACTTTCCAAAATTGTGAGAGAATCCCGCTCAGTGGTATCCACACATTGACAGATTTGTCAAACTTTCAAAGGTTTTATGGACAGACTTTCTTTGATATTGTGGTACTGAGTGATTTGTGGGCTGAATGTAAGATAACAGTGCAATGGCCACGTACTGAGCCTACAAAATTGTAGCTTAAGCAGTTTTTATAGATTAGAGAGTAAATAGGCAAAGAAACAGGGAAAGGAAAAAAACCAATCAGATGTGCGGCTGTTACCCATGATAAATTAACTGAATTGGCAGGAAAATATGCGATGGATCTCTCCAAGAGTTTTCCTTTACAGAAAAGTTTCAGGGCACAGTTAGATGATGAAGCTATTGTGACAATGCGATCTTCAGGAATAATATTACACATTGCGGAATTGGTAAAATGCATCTGTAAGTGGAGCAATTTTGACAGATTAGAGTGTGAATGGGCAAAGAAACAGGGAAAGAAAAAGAAACAATCAGATGCTACAAAAGCAAATGGTAAGCCACCACCAGCACCCCCAGAAGTAGATGAAGCTTTAACCTTTCCCATGAGGGAAATACCAGGCGATGGTATGTTCATGTACTGTGATCTTGTGTCATTTATGAACAACTTTCCAAAATTGTGAGAGAATCCCGCTCAGTGGTATCCACACATTGACAGATTTGTCAAACTTTCAAAGGTTTTATGGACAGACTTTCTTTGATATTGTGGTACTGAGTGATTTGTGGGCTGAATGTAAGATAACAGTGCAATGGCCACGTACTGAGCCTACAAAATTGTAGCTTAAGCAGTTTTTATAGATTAGAGAGTAAATAGGCAAAGAAACAGGGAAAGGAAAAAAACCAATCAGATGTGCGGCTGTTACCCATGATAAATTAACTGAATTGGCAGGAAAATATGCGATGGATCTCTCCAAGAGTTTTCCTTTACAGAAAAGTTTCAGGGCACAGTTAGATGATGAAGCTATTGTGACAATGCGATCTTCAGGAATAATATTACACATTGCGGAATTGGTAAAATGCATCTGTAAGTGGAGCAATTTTGACAGATTAGAGTGTGAATGGGCAAAGAAACAGGGAAAGAAAAAGAAACAATCAGATGCTACAAAAGCAAATGGTAAGCCACCACCAGCACCCCCAGAAGTAGATGAAGCTTTAACCTTTCCCATGAGGGAAATACCAGGCGATGGTATGTTCATGTACTGTGATCTTGTGTCATTTATGAACAACTTTCCAAAATTGTGAGAGAATCCCGCTCAGTGGTATCCACACATTGACAGATTTGTCAAACTTTCAAAGGTTTTATGGACAGACTTTCTTTGATATTGTGGTACTGAGTGATTTGTGGGCTGAATGTAAGATAACAGTGCAATGGCCACGTACTGAGCCTACAAAATTGTAGCTGAAGCAGTTTTTATAGATTAGAGAGTAAATAGGCAAAGAAACAGGGAAAGGAAAAGAAACAATCAGATGCTACAGAAGCAAATGGTAAGCCACCACCAGCACCCCCAGAAGCTTTAACCTTTCCTATGAGGGCGATACCAGGTGAAGGGTATGTTCATATACGCTGGAGTAGAGGTGATCTTGTGACATTTACGAACAACGTTCCAAAATTAAGATAGAATTCCGCTCAGTGGTATCCGCAAGTTGACAAATTTGTAAACATTTCTAAGTTTTTATGGACAGACTTTCTTAGATATTGTGGTACAGAGTGATTTGTGGGTTGAATGTAAGACAGCTGAGCAGAGGTCATGTACTGAGCCCCCAAGAGATATGCGTACTCGTGCACCTTCACCTGTGGTCATGACCAACTATGGTGAGGTGATTACCTTTTTGAAAGGGTTCCTGGGAGGGATATTGATTGGTTAAAGATCAATAGAATTGCTCAAGACGCAAATGAATCAGTGCATGCTTATTATGAACAACTGTTGCAGTTGTTTAAACAGCAAAGCAGACAACAGAATGTCGGAAAGGGTGATATAGGAGGTTTTACGTCACAGTTTGTTCTTGGGTTAAGACCAGAAATCATGATGCACATACAACAGAATGTGATTTGCTGCCAAACAACACCTTTAGATAACATTCTGAGGTGTGCAAAATACTCTAGTGATGAACAAGACATGAAGCAAAAGAGGCTTAAAGAGAGGTTTATGCTAGCGTAAATTAAGTTGGTTTAAAAGGGATTTCAAAATCAGTCACATATAGGAAATGTTGCTGCAATGCAAGGTGTTGGTTTTCAAACTCAAGGTTAAATTGCACAAATCGCTGGGAATTACACTGGACAGAAACCTCAATATGCAAAAACACATTAACAACGCAACAAAAGGAGCAAACTTTCAGATACATACTCTGAGAAAACTGAAACCTGTCCTGACGGAAAAGGACTTCAAACTGGCAGTACAAAAGCCAGTCATCCCAAGAATTGACTACAGGATTGTCTCGCTTTGCGGCCTGCCTAGAGCTGCAACGGCCCCTCTAAGAGCCTCAATCAACGCTGCAGCAAGACATATCACTGGTTCCAAAAGAAGCTCCCACATATCCCCTGACCTAAAATCACTTAATTGGCTATCTTTTGAAACTAGAATACATCTGAAAATAGCATGTATGACGTATAAAGCCATTCACCACAATGCTCCTAACTATCTGGTACAGAAACTGGTGCCCTCGTGTGGGGTCAGATCCTCAAGAAGTGCTAAAAACCTTTTACTGAAACCGCAAATATTCAACAAGAATAAAACATATACCCGAACCTTTTCAGGGATGGCGCCCAGAATATGGAATGCTCTACCCCCAGAAACCAGGCTTAATCCCTCTACGGCATCTTTCAAAAAAGAAGTGATAGCGCTTCTCATGGCTAAATTCACTTGAGCATGGACTACTGTTATATTGCTACCAAACGTATCTTCTACTTAGAACCTTTTATTGTCTATTGTCCAACCAGGACACTGTAACTATACTTGATTTACATGGAATGTTTTTTTTTATGTACCTTTTTCCCATGTAGCTATGTGTGGAAGTTTATATTATCATTGACCAGCATTGAACCTATGTTATTTTCTTTGTTTCTATGTAACTCTGACACCTACCCTGTAAAGCGCTCTGATACACGCAAAGGCTCTGGTTCGCGCTATATAAAACTTTAAAATAAATAAAGGTGGAGTTGGTGTTCCACAGGGCAGAGGTTGAGGTGTTCCGTTGATCCGAATTCTGGAGTAGACATTGCAACTTTGAAGAAGTCAACTCCTTTTCACTATAGTAACAAGCTCGGGCATTGGAAGAGAGAGTGCAGATAGAATCCAAACAGGGTAAGTAGTGATGGGCAAATGCAAAGGGTAACTCAATCGCAAATGCACAATGTTCCAGTTCAGGTTCCAGTCCAATGAATGCAGATGACAACACAGTCACAAGTCCCTATAATGCAGGTTCCTCAAGCTTCGATGGCTCCACTGAATATGGGTAATCTCTGATTCAATATGAATCTAGTACAAAGAGCAAATCCAAATCCGTTCCAAAATCAGAACCTGTTTCAACAGTTCCCCATGTTGGAGAATGAAAGTTTTGATTCTGACAATTCCCAATGATGGTGCCAGAGGGAGGAGGAAGATTTCATACTTGGCGCAGTCTTAGAGTTAGACCAAACCAGACGATTTGTAGAAGGAGAGGTTAATGGCCCCTAAGTGTCATTTGTCATTGACACAGGAGCAACCCATTTCATTTGTAAAACGAAACCTACCCCTCTCTGGATAAAAGATCCAAGTTGTAGGTGTCATAAATAAACAAATAACTAATTCTGTTTCAAAAAAAGTCCCAGTAAAAATAGGTTAGTTTGAGGAAGATCACCAATTTGTGGTATGTGCTTCAACTCCTGTAAATCTGTTAGGGAGAGATCTTTTGTGCAAGTTAAATTCTACTATTTACTGCATACCAGAGGGTCTTGAATTTCAAAAGCAAGGTGAAGATGTTGAACTTAAAATGGCCCAACAAAGAAAAGCTGTAGGCTTATATCCTGTGAGAACGTTAGAGGATCTACCTCTTGACTTACAAAAGACTGTAAATTCAGAAGTATGGGATTTTTCAGGGAAGGACATTGGGCTAATCAAAGGTTTAGAACCAGTCCGAATCACAATAAAACCTAACGCATGTTTCCAGAGAACACTGCCATATAATCTAACACCTGAGATGATAGCTGGAATAACTCCAGTGATTGAGAACATGTTAAAATAAGGGATTTTATAAGAAATTGACAGAAGTCTTTGCAATTCGCCTTTCATGGGTTACAGAAGCCCAATGGGAAATAGAGAATTGTATAGGATCTTCAAAAAATTGATGGTTGTCCCATTTTGTCCCTTGGTACTGAATCCAGCAACAATACTATTTAAAATTCCCTGCACTGCAGAGTGGTTTACTTTTGTGGATCTCTGCCAGGTCTTTTTCTCTATCACATTGCACGGGGACAGTACATTTCTGTTCTCATTTGTGTTCAGAGATAGAGTTTTGGCATGGTGCAGAGTTCCACAAGGATATACAGAGAGTCCTTTAATCTTTAATCACATCTTGAAAAAGAATCCTGAGACTCTGCCATGCCTTGCAATTCAGTTTTTGTGCAGTACATTGATGAGCTGATTGTGGCATCAAGTACACAAGAAGCTTTTAAACAGGATACAATTGCTCTTTTAAATTACTTGGCTGAGAACAGATACAGAGGGGCAGATTTACAAGACACTGACACATCTGTATAGATGCGTTGGTTTTGCTATGCCAGCCTGCGAAACCCTTGCGCCACTATGGATGCACCGTATTTACAATACGCACACCATGGCGCAAGGATTGATAGAGGCGTCTGTTGGCCCAAACGTCACGCATTGCTGGAGTAGTGTCGCAAGCACAATGCAACTCCAGCAATGCATGTTGAGGCCTATACTTATTGTACTGCATTACTCCTTACGCCCGCTTCAAGCAAGTAAGGTTTTGACGCAGTGGCGTCCTAGAATGGACGTAGTGAAATCTTGTAGATTTCACGGCATTACTTTTACGAGGCTTTACTGCCTGAGAATGCCCACCATGCATACATTATACCTGACACAGGTATAATGTGATGCAGGGCTTTGCAACGTGACGCATTTCCCTAGAGGCGTCACTTTGTAAATTAGCCGCATTGTTTATGCCACCGTTGCATCACCAAAATGATGCAACGGCGGCACAAAAGTGTCGCAGAGGGCTTGTAAATCTGACCCAAAGTGTCCATGAGCAAATTGCAATACTGTCAAAAAGAAGTCTTATATTTGGGGCATCTCCTTGAGAAGAGAATGAGAAAGGTATAACAGGAGAGAAAATAGACAGTTTTGAAGATGAGCCCACCCTGAACTCACAGAGAAGTCAGGATGTTCCTGGAAATGGTTGGCTACTGTAGACAGTGGATATCAAATGTTTACCTAGTTGCCAAGCCTTTATTGAGGCTGATGCAGAACGATGTGCCTGCATTGCAGGGATGATGTTTTACGTGCAAGAAGGTGTCCCTTCCTGCACAGACACAATACATAATGGCAGTTTGCTACTTCTTTGTGTGCTTCATTCTGCCGCACACATAGAAGTAGCAGATCACCATTATTTAATTATTGTTTTTGTGCAGGAAGCAATCATTATTAATGGCGTTTTGCTCTCTCTATGTGTGCTGCAGAATGTAACACACATGGAAAAAGCAAAAACAAGGAGAAATAAAAGTATTTCTCCTCGTTGCGCTAATCTAACCCCTGATTTTGCATGGCGTTAGTTTTTGGTGCTGCCTAAGATTTACAGATCCTTGTAAATCTGGGGTAGCGTCATAAAGCACTGGGTGTTGCGGTTGAACGCCCACATCAACACCTATTGCATGCCCCTTTCACGCAGATATCTGGGTGAAAGTGTATCATATTTCCAAAGCAACGTTAAGCCATGCAAAGTGGCACAATGCCGCTTTGTAAATAAGGTGTAGAGTATTGTGCCACAGGAAATTCGAAAAAAGTGATGTTTCAGTGGTGTAAATATACCCCTTTAAATTTAAATGTAGTGGAAGAGAGGGTCTATGCCTCTCTTTGAGAAGAGAGCATAGTGGAAGGAGGGCCATGCAGAATGTCTTGTAATCGCCCAGATAGGGGGAGCTAGCTTGGTAGCTAGAGCCGGATAGCAGACCTGGGCATCAAATTTGATGTGAAATTTGATTTATAAGCACTGGGGAGAAATTGTTGGAAACATATTAGTAGGTTTAAAAAAAAAAACTCACATGATGCAAATGTAAATTAATCAGGTGCAGGCTGGGACAAAGGAATTAGAAATCAAAATATGTGTTTTAACCGAACAGAAGTAATGGCATCTGCAAAGCCCGTGATTGTATAACTCCATGCAAGATTCTGATCACCAATTTATTCAACTCTCTCCTACAAAATGAGGGTGAGAGTGCAGTAAGGAGGGAGAAAACAGGTTGAGTAAGTGAGGCATGACCTAGGAGGGTGAAAAAAAGGTGAAGGCGGGGTGGCACAGTTGAATGATCAATCTTTGATCCTGATGTTGCTTGGAATAGTCAGTCAGATTTATATTGGACCTTTACGTACATTTCCTGAACATTTTAGATATTAGCCGAAGTACAATCAAAATCTTAGGAAGTCATTTTCATGAGAGAAATTAACATAAGCAGTACCATTAAAGCTTTAGGGACAATTTTAAGTCATGAAGTTTTGCTGGAATGCATTGTGACAAAGAACGGAGCGCAGCACACTTTTATAGACTCAAATGATTTTTTGATTCAGAGTTGCTTTATACAAACCTCAATCTAATGGTATATTAGAGCTTGCCAATAGGGTTGTGAAATGAATGATGGACATTGTGAAAAAAACATTTTTTCATCTAGAGTTGGGAATGAAGGAGATAATTTGGGCATTGAAGACCACAGTGAATTCCTCTACTAGTCACACACCTTTCCTCTTAATCGGAGGGAGAGAGCCAAGCATTAAATTGGTCAGTTTGGAAGAAGAGTCTGTTAATGACTGAGGAGATCTTGATATAGGAAAACCAGTTTTCAAAAATTGGGTAGATGTAGTCTACTGGGTTCAGGCAGAATTGTCCCAAATTCAATGGACCATTAGGGTGGTGAAGGTGAAAGGGAGTTTATGGTGTTTTTAGATGGTCAAAAATGGAACAGACGGGGGCGTGGCTAGCAGCCAAGCAAGATGGCCGCAGCCTAACGGAGCTCCGAGGGTGAGGCCGACTCCCCTGCCATCCGTACACTGATCCGCCTCTTCAACTATCCCCAACTGCGCTGGGCTGGTAGCCTGCAAGAAGCGGCGCCGACTGAGCCGCCTCCGGGGCTCCTACGTGCTTGTGAGCCTGATCGGCGTCGACCCGCTAGTGGCGGCCTGCGCCGCCGGCCGCGACCGGGGCCTGGATTATACTGAGGGCCGACCGCGGTGTGAGGGAGCCTGGGCAGTGGCTGTACCCAGAAACGACCGGAACGACTGACGACGGCGGCGCTGGGGCGGACCGGGATCGCCCGCGCCCTGCGGCCAAGTGGAAGCGCCCCGGACTGTGCGGGGGGGAATATTGTCCCCGTGCTCCAGCGCGGGGGGGGCTCGCCCTGAGGAACTGTGTCCGGCGCCGTCACCAGCGCAGCCCCGTGGAAGGCGTAAGTGGGGGCCTGCAGAGGAACGCTGTGGAGTGGCCCCCGGGCTGCTGCAGTGAGCCGGGGCCGGGGACTGTGGCCGCTCCTGAAGACGACCGAGGTGTGTCGCCGGACTGAGGGAGGCAGCGCTGGGGAAGACCGCGATTGTCCGCGCCCTGTGGCCTGGTGGGAGCGCCCCGCATTGGGTGCAGTCTGCGGCGGTCCCTGCGGTGGGAATCTCGCTGCCGTGATCCGCAAGAGGGAGGCTCGCCTTGCGAGGCTGGGGCCGACGCTGTGATCCCCGGGGGGGCTGCCCCGTCATCTGCTGTGCGGCTGCCCCGGCGCGGCCCCGTGGAAAAGGTGCGTGAGGGCCTGAAGAGGAGGGCTGCGGCGTGGCCTCCGGGTTGCTGTGGTGGGCCGGTGGCCGTCCGGTTGTTTGGAGGCTTGATTGCCGCTCCCGAGCTGTGTGGTGACCTTGCCCCCCCCCGGCCGGCTGGGTGACGAGAAGAAACGTCCCGGGACGGCTCCCGCCGGCCCCAAGATGTCCGGGAAGGGGAATCGCACGCACCAGCAGAGCAAGCTGGACAAATTTGCCTACAATAAAGACGCGGCCGCGGGGGCCGGGAGGACGGACGGGGCTGCTGCAGAGGCAGAAGCGCCTAAGGTAACACTGGAGGACATAATGCTTGCCCTTAACAAAGTGCAGACCACGGTGGGATCCATCTCCACGGATGTGTCCTTGCTCAGGGCGGACTTCCAAAAAATGTCGTCCAGGGTCACGGACGTGGAACGCACCACGGCGGCTTTGACGAGCGACACTACCCTCCTGCTCCAAAGGGTGTCCCAGTTGGAGGCTGAAACGAAACAAATGGCGGCGAAGATGGACGATCAGGAAGGGCGCTCCCGGCGTAATAACGTCCGAATAACGGGAATTCCCGAGAGTGAAGGGAAATCCGCCATGGACTTGTACATAGAGGACTTAATAAAAACCAGACTGCAGCCTCGGGGTCTCTCGTCGTTCTTCTCGGTGGAGCGCGCCCACAGAGTGCCTGGGGGTAAGCCCAAGGTTGGGGCGCCCCCTCGACCGGTGCTGGCCCGCATCTTCAACTACCGCGACAGGGATGTCATCCTCCAGACGGCCCGGGTGGCGCCACCGTTACGGATTCAGAACTCGATGGTGTCGTTCTTCCCGGACTTCACGGCGGCGGTGGCGGCGCGGCGGAGAAGCTTCCTGGAGGTCAAGAAGACGCTGAGGGCCCGCGAACTGCCTTACTCCATGGTCTTTCCGGCGCGCCTCCGGGTGGTGGCGGAGGGCAAGACCCTGTTCTTCGAGACGCCGGAGGAGGCGCACGACTGGCTCGAGGGCTGGAGGCCGGCGGGCGGCCCTGGGAGATCGGACAGGCGGAGGCGGCGAACAGAGGGGACGGCGGACGCCGGCGACCTGGATCCGGGAGGGGAGACTTCGGACCGACCCTAGTAGGCAGTGAGACTCCGTGCTGAATGCTCGTTACGGCCTTCGGGGGTGCCTCGAATTGGAGGCCTTGTGGGACTAGACAGCGCCGGCTCAACGATATTTCAAGGGGTGATCAGTTGAACTTCGTCCAAAGGGGAGTATTTGGTCTTCCTCGGACCGCCCGCTCCACTACACGCAAGTACTGTTTTGGGACTTGGGATCTGAGCACTCTGCTGAGTTGGGGTGGCGGGCAGTTTGGAGTCCGTATGGCAGGGAGGCAGGGAGGGGGTGGGGGGGTAAGGGAATGTTCGCAAGTTTTGTTTTACAGTTTTTGTTTATAATGTCACATATGTTTCAACACACAGTACACGCACCATGTAATGCAGGCACGGCCTGTGCCGCTCCGTTCATAGCATCAGCTCTGCGCTGCTCCTGCCGCGGGAATGGCTGACACAACGCTAGGGCGGTCCGCTGGGGTCCCCCTCATTCCGGCGCAGCCTCTCTCCCTCCTTACGTGGAACGTGCGCGGCTTAGGCGATAAGATTAAGAGGGGTTTGGTCCTCCAGAGTCTCAAGAGATGCTCCCCTGCGGTGGTCCTGTTGCAGGAGACCCACCTAATGGGCACTGCTAGTAAAGCGATGGATAGATGGGGGTACAAGATGGTGATACACTCTGACTTCTCCTCTGGTTCCCGCGGGGTGGGTATAATGGTAAAGAAACAGTCCCCATTAATCATACAAGGCACTCGGGCCGACGGATCGGGGAGGTTTGCGGCGCTGCATGCCCAATGGGAGGGACGCCCCCTGAATATTGTTTCGGTTTACATTCCTCCTGCTCTGCATGCTGCGACTCTTCCCGCGCTGAGCAGCTTCTTGCTTGATCTACCGGAGGGAGAGCTCATAGTGGGCGGCGACTTTAACGCGGTGGTAGACGGCCTGTTTGACCGCCACCCGGAGCGGGCTGATGGAGGGGGAGCGTCTCGCCTCGGGAGTTTCTTCGAGGCACTCGGACTGACAGATATATGGAGGCTTCACCACCCAACACAACGCCACTACACATACTACTCGGGGGTGCATAAAAGTTTGACCAGAATAGACTACTTCCTGGGTTCGCAGGGCAGTCTCCAGTATGTAGACAGCGTGGAAATCAGGCCCAGGGGCATATCGGATCACTCACCGATACTTCTACAATACACGCGCTACCACCTGACTAGGCGCCGTGTCCCCCCCTTGCACCCGTGTTATCTCCAGGTTCCCGACATCTGCAAAACACTCGGGAAGGCAACTAGTCTCTATTTCCAAGAAAACACCTCGTCGGTAGACTCTCCGGCTACCCTCTGGGAGGCGTACAAGGCGGTCCTGAGAGGACACGCGGTCGCCTCCATTGCGGCGCACCGGCACACGCGGCATCTTGAGCTACAGTCGCTGGAGGCGGATCTTGCCGCGGCAGAGGCACGCCAGGCCACACATCCATCGCCTGCGACCTCCCGGGGATTACAGGTGGCGCAGGTGAAATATAAGGAGCACCTGGCGGACTGTACCAGGCGACGGTTAGAGACCACACGACACAGAATCTACGATGTCGGGGACAAGACAGGGAAACTGTTGGCATGGTTAGATAGAAGGGAGGGTGGCTCCAGGTGGATTGCGCAGCTCATTTCGGGGGAGGGTCAGAAGGCAACTGACCCGCGTGATATAGTGAACACCCTGGCGGGCCACTTCGCTGCGGTCTACTCCTCCGCTTCTTCCATGTCAGAGGAGGAGGCGATGTCGTATGTTCGAGATCTGGATATGCCCAGGTTAGCCCCTGCCGAGATGACGGCCCTGGAGGCCGATCTGACGGTGGACGAAATACAAGCTGCGGTGGGAGCGCTTCAGTCGGGTAAGGCGTTGGGTCCCAACGGCATCCCGGTTGAGCTATACAAGAGGTTGATAGGGACGCTAGCTCCTCACCTACTCACTATGTTTACCGATAGTCTGCGACGTGGCGAACTCCCGCCGGATCAGCGCACGGCAACCATTGTGGTCATCCCAAAGCCTGGCAAGCCGGCGGAGGAGTGCACCTCCTACCGCCCCATCTCGCTCCTTAACGCAGAGGCCAAGATTCTGGCCAAGCTGCTGGCGGCTAGGCTGACGCCGCACCTCGCCGACATTATACATCCGGACCAGTCTGGCTTTATGCCCGGCAGAAGTACGTCCCATAACCTGCGGCGTCTGCATGGTGTGTTGGCCCGGACGGGTCGGGTGGGTGAGCCGGCGGTGCTTCTGTCGTTGGACGCGCAAATGGCGTTCGACATGGTCGAATGGCCCTTCCTGTTTGCGGTCCTTCGCCATCTGGGATTCGGGCCCAAATTCTGCGCCTGGATTCGTCTCCTGTACACTAAGCCGTTGGCTCATGTTGCGGCCAACGGGCATATGTCCGGCGACTTCCCCCTGTCGCGGGGCACGCGCCAAGGTTGCCCCCTGTCGCCCCTATTGTTTGCCCTTGTGTTGGAGCCGCTGGCGGCGTGGATACGCTGGGAACCCTCGATAAGGGGACTCCGATGGTCAGATGGCTGGGAGGACAGGGTTTCTCTCTACGCAGATGACGTCCTATTGTACTTGGCCTCCCCGCGGCGCTCCATCCTCACACTGCTCAATATATGCAGGGTCTTTGGCAAGGCGTCGGGGTACACGATAAATTGGTCCAAATCCGTCATGTACGTGCTGTGTGGCCCTCCACCGCAATTACCAGCGGATTGCCCCCTCAGGGTGGCGGAAGGGTCGTTCAAGTATTTGGGTATCCACATCACTGCGGACCCGGTAGTATTCTATCAGAAGAATCTTCAGCCCCCGTTGGACCGTCTTCGTCGGGACGTCCGTCACTGGGGGGCGCTGCCGCTGACCCTACTGGGGAGGGCAGCGCTCTTTAAGATGATGTCCCTGCCTCGCTTCATATACGTGCTCGAAAACACGCCATATCCAGTGTCCCCGGCGTACTTCCGCTCAATTGCGGCGCAGGTGTCTAGTCTTCTGTGGCACAACGGACCGGCGCGTATGGCACAGTCCAAGCTTACCCGCGGCTGGTACGACTGGGGGATAGCGCTGCCCGACATCCAACTTTACTACTGGGCGACGCAACTCAAGGTCATCAATTATTGGCTCCATGCCCCGCACTCGGACCCGGCGTTTAAAGCGGATAGAGCCATATTGGGCACGAGAGGTATGTTGTCGCCCCTGTACGATGGGAGGCTCGGTCCAGAACTCATTGGCCCCCTGCGACAAACAGTGGCCGTGTGGCACGCGGCCCAGGCCCGGCTGGGATGGAGAGGAGTTTTGACCCAGCTCACCCCCCTGTGGGATGCGAAACGGCTCGGGAGACTTAGGCATAGCAGGGGCTTCGATAAATGGGATGACATTGGGATCTCCACAGTGGGCGACATGTGGCACAAGGGTGCAGTGATCACCTTCACGCGCCTACAGCAACAGTACGAGCTGGCGCCTACGGAATGGTTCCGATACACACAAATTAAACACGCGCTGCTCGCCGCTTTGGGGCCTGGAGCCTCAGTTCCGGAGGCGTCGCCACTGGAGGATAGGCTGCTCACAGATTATATGCCCCAGCGGGCAACATCATTCACGTACCGGAAGCTGATAAATAATCTCCCGGACCCTATGGGCACCCTGCGGGAGAGGTGGTCCAGTGATGTCGGGGACTTTGATGACCCAGACTGGAGGGAGCCGTTGTTGTCCCCCCGGGAGACAGGGATACCTTCCAGGCTTCGGTTGGTACAGCTCCGGATTCTGCATAGGTCCTACTACACCAGGTACACACTCCACAAAATAGGAAGAGCACCCCACCCATTCTGCCTGCGCGGCTGCGGGGAGGAGGGCACCTTCTACCACACCATCTGGGAGTGTCCTAAAATCCAAGAATACTGGAGGCGAGTGATGCGTACGCTGTCCCAGGCGGGGGGTGTGTCGCTTGCACCGGAACCCAGGCGCTGCCTGCTAAATGTATGGGAGCCTAACGACCTGGGCAGGCAGGCTCAGTGTTGGGCCACAGTGGGAATCGTGCTAGCTAAACGGAACATAGCGCAGAAGTGGGGGGTGGGAGAGGTGCCGCTGCTGTCTGTATGGGAGCGTGACATGGATAGGGCTATGATAGCCAAGCGCTCAGTGTACATAGGGAGGGGGTGTCCCCAAAAATGGTCTAAAATATGGGGGGCATGGAACACATATCGGGGAGATATATGCGAGCCACCACCAACGCTTGATGATGAAACCCTTGATGCGGACTGAGGTGCTGACATCTATGGTACACATTTGGGGTGTGACTGTTGGGGATGGGCGCCTGTGTGGGGGGATTGCTGGGAGGTGGGGGGCTGCACCGTTTCAGACTTTGTTATATGCTGGACAACGACTAAATGATCGACAATTGCTGTACTGTACTGTGTTAAAAGAAAATAATAAAAATTGTTTAAAAAAAAAAAAAATGGAACAGACGGCAAGTGGCTGTTGTAGGAAGTTAGCTCTGTATATACCATACCAAAGTAAGGTATAGTGTGCATCGAGTCCAGTGGATCCTCAGAGGCTTCTCAGAGGATAAAGTAAATAATACTAATGCTCTCTTTTGGGCAGTGTCAAACATTTGTTGTTCACTCACAGGCAAGAAATGATTACACACACTCAATGACTAAATCCGAGACTAATGGTTTGTAAAAATATTACTTTTAGTATGTTTATTTTATAGAACCAAAGATACTTTGATGCAGTAAAATACGTTTTGCAATATAAATGTTTTTCAATGTAAAAAGTGGACACAAGTGCATTTTTCAATCAGTACAATGTTATCCTATGGGAGGAAACACATGACGGCCCTGGGCGTCGGGTGCAGAGGTGGACGGCTTTGCAGTTTCACAAGCTTTGGTCTTTTTTAACTTGGTTTTCTTCTGTAAAGGTCTGCTGTCCATGGTAGAGCAGGAATCTTTTTAGAAGGCAGGCAGTCCTCTCGGGGTTCTGGAGGTCGCTGGGCTGCAGGACAAGTCACTCTTTTGTATCAGAGTTTTGAGGGCTGTAGAAAGGCCAGTAGGGCTAGGGCCAAGTCAGTTGGTGTCTTCAGTCTTTGCTGCTGCATGGCACTTCCTTGACCTCTTCTTCATAGGTCATCGGTAATCTGAGGATTAAGGTTCAGGAGTGCCCCTAAATACTCAATTTAGGGTTGTTACCAGGGTTAGAAGGTAGTAGCCAATGGGCTATTTACTTTTAGGGTGACAATACCCTTGGTATGTCCACTCCCTCTGGGGACGGGACACATCCCTATCCGTATTAGTTAGAATCCTCCAAAACTATATGGAGAGTTAACAAGAATGGGGGTCACTTCAGCTCAGGGCACCTTAGGGATGGTCCTGGCTGAGAGGGGGCAAACCTCTCTTGCTTTCAAATTTTCCCACCAACCTTGCTGTCCAAAGTGGGGCTTGGTCAGGGGGGTCGGCATTTCCACTAGCTGGAGAGGCCTTGGTCAGCATTACAAAGGCCAGGAAGCCTTTGAGGCTCACCACTGTTCTATGATGTTCCTGTAAAGTACATGCTAGCAAGAGAGTGCACTGACTCTTATCCTGAGGCTTGAATTGGCTGGGTACTATTCCAGACAGTCCATGTATATTGTGAATTAACAGCGGGAGGTGGTGACAGTCAATGGGGCTGTCATTATGGAGGGATCCACATCGCAGGGAACATCCAGGTGCCTCTAACATTACTTCACAGAGGAAGTGAGAGGTTCTTCACCATAGACATCTTGTGTTAACCTTTAACCAGCCCCGTATGTTTCGAGAGTGCATCAGATAATGTGAAAACAAAATATTGATCTTAATTAAAGCGACCATGGGCATTACCATACTCCAAACATGAGCGCCACAAACGTTTGTTTGCCTTAAAGATTTAACTACAAAGACGTTCATCATTTCTCTGACGAACACACCGGATATCTCAGCTCCTCTGTTAAGAGCCATTGACTGTCACCACCTCCCTCCGTTAAACCTCAATATACATGGACTGCCTGGAATAGTACCCGGCCAATTCAAGCCTCAGGATAGGAGTCAGTGCACTCTCTTGCTAGCATGTACTTTACAAGTGGTACAACATGACCCCATTTGCTCAATCGGTAGGAATCTTCTAGACACCATCCAGACAAGTTGCACACAGTGATTTCTGAGACGGAACCCTGATGAAGGCTGTGCCGAAACGCGCGTAGAATAACAACATACCGCCAGTTTCCAAATACATTGTTTATTCATTGCCAAACTGTTGAATTGTGATCATGGATTCGATCATTGTATCATCTGTTGTATATTTCTACCTCTCTTGACCTTCGTATATCAAATTGTGCAATATTAATTCGTGCAAGTATAACACTGAATGATTGTAATATGGATTTTAATATCAAATGATCTATCAGATTATTGATACACATATATATATATCAAGAAATATAGAAAAATATTTTTATATATGAGTTTATTTAATAAATATCTATTTTGAATATATGTTTGACTTATTATTATTGTTTTTTGACCAATTTGAAATTGTCATGCCTGCGTAAATTATAATACACCTTGCCCAGGTGTTCTTTTACCATTTATTATTTTATTGGCCATCCCCATGTTTTTATTAACAGCATTCACATAATTTGTGCACTCCTCCAGTACTTTTATCTTGATCTCCAACTACTGCATCTCCCTCATGCATTGTTAGATTATTTTGCCACTTTTGCTAAAGCAATGGCATCTTTTAACAAGGGATTCCAGGCAACCCACAGTTTTCGCTGCATTGTGTTGCTGGCACATTGGACAATTAGTTGGTCCTAATCAGTTTACCTGTCATTGGTCCAAAAAGGTATTTCTTAGACATCACCCTGAATCTGTCTACAGACTCATCCATGGATTTGTTGGGTTTTAAACCTGAGTGTAGAATTTGTGGTGTGTACTTGCAATATTTACTATTTTGGTGAAACTTATATCTATTCTTAACTTTGCTTCTTTGTAGCTATCCAGTATCACAACCCCTTGGAAATCCACTACCACTAATATATATTTAAAGACATTCTGACCTTCCTTTCCAAGATCAGAAATTAATAATGCCTTCTTCCTACCAGCCAAGAAAGCCAAGCCATTTATTGCTTCCAGTAAAGATTTCAATCTATTCTTCTCATGCAATCTGTGGAGAATCTGAATTTTGTAGCAATAATGGAGGTGCAGTCACTGCTTTTGAAGTATCCATTGTCTTGATTTTATGCAGTTGAAAAGATTTGAGATATTTTTAGTAGGATAGTTTGTTTGTATTTTAAATCAGTAAACACGCTGGAAATGTAATAATTTTGCTGAAAAAATGAACTCAATAAGTTGTGTTTAATGAAAATGGCTGTATTTCCCCACATGATGACGATATTGTTTTCCTGTTCAGTTTTTACTATTGTTCCATAGGTGGGGCTGCACACAAAAAAGGTTTTGACAGGTCAATCAATCAATCAGTCATGGGTTTGTTAAGCGCGACCACTCACCCGTGAGGGTCTCAAGGCGCTGGGAGGGGGTGGGAAAGGCGAAGGGTCCTGTCCATCAAGGCGAGGTCTATCGAAGAGCCATGTTTTGAGGTCCCTCGTGAAGTTGGGGAGTGAGGTCATCTGTCTGAGGTGGAGCGGGAGGGCGTTCCAGGCTCTGGCCGTGAGAAAGGAGAAGGAGTGGCCTCCCGATCTGGACTTCCTGGTGCAAGGGATCACGGCGTAGGAGAGCTGGGTTGATCATAGGGTCCTTTAGGGTGCATGGAATGTGAGTCGGCTAGTCAGGTATGCTGGTCCAGTGTTGTGGAGGGCTTGTGTGCGTGTGTGAGAATCTTGAAGGTGATTCTTGCCTCAATGGGGAGCCAGTGGAGTGCGCGCAGGTGCTGGGTGATGTGGCAGTGTCGTGGCAGGTTGAGGATTAGTCTGGCGGCTGCGTTTTGGATGTTTTGAAATTTGCAGGTGAGGTTTTTGTTGATTCCGGTGTAGAGTGCGTTGCCATAGTCAAGTCTGCTGGTGACGAGGGCGTGTGTGACGGTCTTTCTGTGTTGGAGGGGGATCCATTTGAAGGTCTTGCGTAGGAGGCAGAGGATGTGGAAGCAGGTGGATGCGACGGAGTTGATCTGGCGGTCCATTTTGAGTTCGGAGTCCAGGATGATTCCGAAGTTGCGTGCGTGGTCCGTGGGGGTGGTGAGACTTCTGTTTTGTCCGCGTTGAGTTGTAGACAGCTGCTCTTCATCCATTTGGCGACTGCTTCCATGCCTTCTTGAAAGTTGTGTTCGGCTGCGTTGGGTTCGTTGGATAGGGAGAGGATGAGTTGGGCGTCTTCTGCGTATGAAACAATGTAGATGTTGAACAACGTGGGGCAGAGGGAGGATACTTGGGGGCCTCCGCAGGTGGTCAGTGTGGGGTCCGAGAGGAAGGGAGGGAGTCTGACCCGCTGCGTTCTGCCAGAGAGGAATGAGCGGGTCCAGTCAAGGGCCTTGTCCCGGATCCCTGCATCGTGAAGTCTGCGTGTTAAGGTGCGGTGAGAGACTGTGTCAAAGGCCGCTGAAAGGTCGAGGTGGAACAGGGCTACTGTCTCTCCTCTGTCCAGGAGGGAGCGGATGTCGTCTGTTGCGGCGAGGAGGGCGGTTTCCGTGCTGTGGTTCTTTCTGAAGCCGGATTGGGAGGAGTCAAGGATGGTGTGCTCTTCGATGAAGGTGGCGAGTTGGCTGTTAATCGCTTTCTCGATGACCTTCGATGGAAACGGTAGCGGGGAGAGGGGTCTGTAGTTTTTATGGTCGGTGGGGTCTGCCGAGGGTTTCTTCAGGAGGGGGTTGATCACAGCGTGCTTCCAGTCGTAGGGGAATGAGGCGTTTGTGAGGGAGTAGTTGATGGTGTGGTAAGGCATGGGGGCGATGGTGTCGGTGGCTCTGTTGAAGATGTGGTAGGGGCAGGGATCCTTGGGGACCCCGGAGTGGATTGACTTAATTGTCTTCAGTGTGTCTTCAGTGGTACGGGCTGTCCAGCTGTCAATCGTTGGCTTCAAGGTGTCGGGGTGGTTGGTGAGGGTTCTGTGTGTTGGCTGTCTTCGTCGAAATTGTCGTAAATGTTCTTGATTTTTTGGTGGAAGAAGGTGCTGAGTTTGTCGCAGAGGTCTTGTGAGGGAGGAATGTCTGTAGACTCACTGATGGGTTGGGCGAACTCCTTGATGATGCTGAAGAGTTCTTTGCTGTTGTGAGCGTGTGTGGAGATTCTGTCACTCTAATCAAACTTTATTGAAGATCCACAGTGCAGGCAGCTACAGCCATCACCATATAGCAGATCAGAGATAAATTGTCAGTGCTCAAGATTGACAAGAGGGCAGCATCATGGAGGAGAGAAAGCCTGCGGATTGCTCACTTATGTGAGTGTTACCACGATGATTAACGCTGAAGCGCATGACTCATCATTTGAATAATGCAACTTGTGCTGGGCCCTCGTTAATTTGTATGTTTTGTGCTGTACTAATTATAAGCACAAAATGAGAAGCAGATGAAAAGGAAGGGTATATGTATGCAGTATAATTAGTGACTGACCTCGCTTGTTGAACAGCAGTGAAGAGAGACAGTTTCCGTCTTACTTTAAATGGGTCAGTGCGCTCACTATCTGGGCTCTAATTTTGACAGTGTTGGCTCCTCTGCTACGTTGAGGGAGTGTCGCCCCACTGAGCAGGTCAAAGAAGGAAAAAAATAAAATGATAATAACGCATTATTATTATTTTAATTTTCCCCTTGCTCAGCTGGGTAGGGGCGGGGTTGCTCTGCTCACAGAGCAGGCAAAGGGAAAAGTGGTTTGCTAACTCCAAGTGCGCAGGACGCTTTGGTCGACCGTCTTGGGCCAGCCAAACCGTCATGCACACTTTACATGTTCTCCATGTAGGCAGCTACATGTTCTTCATGTAGACTGCATTACAGCCTGCATGGAGAACATGCCCAGCCTCCCATTCTCTGGCTGAGCACCGATCCATGGCGCTCAGAACAATCACACCGCTGCATTGCAGCATTGTGATTGGCTATTGGGAGGCTGGGAGCAAGGTGCTTCCTTCTTCCTGCCCTGGAAGCTGGCAGAAGAGGCCCCAGATGTGGCGGCGACATTGGCGGGCTGCTGCGGCAACTAGTTGAGTATTTTAATTTTTTATTAAATCCCTCCTCCCCCCAGCCCCTGTGACTCACCCCCTCCACTGCCTTCAAATACCAGTTGCCACTGAATTTTGAACCTGGTGCTGTCTTGTGACACTTGTGACCCAAAGCTCATTGCCAAATTGAAGTGATGGGTACCGCATGAGAGACAGAGAGAGGGAAAGAGCGAGAGAGAGTCCAATGAGCACAAAAAAGTGAAATGTAATTCTATACAGCCAGCCGGTGGCCTTCTGGTCCAGTGAGGTATCCAACCGACACTTTAAAACCACTTTAGAGGATATAGAAAACTAACATAGAACCACACAGAATTTCACAATAGACATAGAAAAGAGAATACTGCAATCATCAACATTTCTGGCTTACAAGTGAAAAGGGAGGATTTTAAAGGATGCCCATGGCGGCAACTGAGGTGGATTCATCTGTGAGAAGTTGGCCTGGTATATGCTGTGTACTAGTTAAAGTGGGCACCTTGCACCAGTCCAAACGACCCTTATTGATGATTAGGTTAAAGACAACCTTTATTGAAGCTATCCTAGTGGTAGCTATGGAGAGCAGCCTTCAGGCTAAGTCTCGAAGGAATGCAAAGCAGCTTGGTTTACCAGATTATAACCTCCTGAATGACCAAATGAAAGGAGAACCACACAAGGAATATATAAAATATATGTATTTATTACTAAACACTCTCTACTAACCTCTTTATGAGATTAGAGAACAAAGCACACAATATTAAATCACTAGAACGACAATAAATAGCACAATACACAGCGGGCTCCAGGGGCAGACCGAGCTATATACTAAGAAAGTGGTATAACACCCACGACTTGACTAGACACAGTGCCTAGAGCTCGTAGAATTGCTGGGACCCCAAGGAACCACCCAAGGTATTGACACTGGGGACTCACGGAGGATGGGAACACAGGCGCGAGCTCCGTACAACTCTATGGGAAAGTCTTGGTTGGAATTTTAAAGATTAAGGAACCTTAGGAGAGGACTTCAAGCAAACCCTTTGGAACATAGAAGGTTCTAAGGCCAGCACCCTTGTGTGTACCGAGGTACCCGTGTTACCTATCCCAGAGGAGCTGGGTGCATAGGGGTCAAGTGGTTTCGGAAACGCTCCTTGATTGCAATGGTGTGATGCGAAGAAGTGCTGCTGCCGGGAAGATGAAAAGTGTCCAGTGTGATCCAAGCCTGGATCAGAGCTGAGGAGAACCTTCAGGTTCACCTTCAGCAGAGGGGACAGAGTCTGGGTCACTTCACAGTGACCAGGAGCACGATAGACAAATGCCCACCGATGTCGGGTGTTTCAGGTGAGAAGAGGTGAAGCTTGACTCTGCAGCCACGGGGACCAGGAGATGTTGACGATGACCAATGTCCGGAAGTGAGCTGTCCCACATGGGATTTTGAGTGCTGCGGGGTCAGTGTCCGGATTGAACACCAACAAGCCTTGGCAACTGCAACTCACGTGGGCAGAGAAAAGGTGCTTCGGTGAGGACCAGCAAGGTCCTGTGGACTCTCCAAGCTATGGAGAGTCAGGGCACATCTGGAGCAACCAGGAAAGCCCACAGAAAGTCAAAGTTACCTTCACAGGGACCCACAGGTCGACGGACCAGGGATCGCGAAGGGACTTCGAGCTGAATCACAAAATACCAGCCCACGGAACATTCGTGGAGAGTAGGCCGGAAGTCTTCAGTGGAAATACTGCTCGGGGTCAGGACTACAATTAGCCCAAAGCACAGCCTCAGGGGTCGCCAAAAAGCAGATGCTGCTGCAAATGTACGCGGTGCACAGGGGTTCGGGTTGCACGGTCCCCACGAGGGATACAGGCCTCAGAATTGCAGAGAGCACAGAACAACCTCAGAGAACTCAGGAACCCACCTCCTGTGTTGCAGAAATCTTCAGAGTCCTCAGGAGCTTCGGAGATGCAAACCAGTCAGATGCGTTTCAGGTGCCTGCCTTGCAGGGGAGTAACTCCTTTACTCCAAGGGAGATTCTTCAGTCATCCAGCGTCGTGCAGATCGTCGAAGTACTTAGTTTCTGTAGCAGAGTTTAGTCCAGGTAAAATCTAAAGTTCTGTAGTCATGAGTTCCAACTTTATACCCAAGGAAGGGGTGGGACAAACTCTGGAGACCCACCTATGGGAGGGTCAGAACAGAGGGGTGGCTACACCCATGTCCTTTGTCCAGTTTTGCACCAGAGCAGGAGTAAATGGCTCCTGCAACCGGTTTGAGCTGGACTATGCACAAGGACATCAAATGTGCCCCCAGTACAGACATCAAAGCACTCTCAGAGTGTACCCACCCAGCCCCAATATACTAAAGCCTGTCTGGGAGGTGGTGACACCTCCCGGTGACAGGAAACCTATTGTCAGGCCATCCTCTGCTCGAGTTTCGTCCAGAAGCAGGAGGGCAGACTCGTGTCTGTGGCTGGCAGCATCCATTTTGTGATGCCAGGTTCTGTAAAGCTCCCTCTAGGAGGGTGGAATCATACCTCCCCTGCCATTTATTGGCGGGGAGGTATGATTTCAAGGTGTTTGAAACCAAACACAACATGTTTCCATGCAGCCGTTTTAAAGTTAGCATTTACTGCAAGGTTATAATGCACTTAAGTATATATGGTTGGCTGCATCAAAAACAACCCTGGAATATAGGTTCCGAAGGCTGCAGAGGGGCTCTTCTCATGCAGGAGCACCCTCTCACATAAAACCCAGCACCCTGCCTTCAGCATTGATAAGGCCTGCTATAGGGGTGACTGATAGGTTTATATGTGCAATGATATAAGGGGTGCATACACCACCTTACACAGGCTGCTGTAGCAGACCTGCGGTGTCATTTTGAATGGTCTCCCAGGGGTGGCATAATACATGCTACAGCCCCTGAGAGGCCTCTGGGGTACCTATGCCCTGGGTACATAGTATACCATATACTAGGGGCTGATAAGGGTACCCTAGAATCCAATCTGGAGTGTACCTAAAGTACATGCAATCAATTTAGAGGAGAAAGCAGCTAGACTGGTGTGGAAATGTGGATTTTCCTGATTCGTTATGTCCCCTATCTTGGACCCCAACGGTTCTATGTGCATGTCACAAGTACATGTATGTTCCCTCCAGTTCCAGTTTCCAAAACGCAAACATATGTGCGTCCACCGTCAACATGTTCTCTGTCAGATCCGCCATCAATGGGCTGGATATTCGATTCCTAAGTATGAAAGGCCACCGACTTTATATGGCTAAGTTACTCCATTTTTACAGTTCAGGCAAGTAGGCCCGATTCTGTCCTCAAAGCCTTCCCTGCTCTCTGTCTCTGACAGCTTCAGCTTGAGCTCGCATCTGTATCCATGAACTTTGTCCTACTCCCTGTGCAGCTAACGGTGCCTGCCTCGGCCAGTTTTGCCTGCCTGCCAAGAAGCTGTATTTCACCTTCGAATTATCTACTTTGCTCTTCAGCCGATGCATTCCTGTCTAGTGATTTAGGTAAACATTTCCTTTAGCTCACAAGCAAAGGACTCGGCCTTTCCGTCCTCCTGCAAGTAATTCATAGCCCTGTTGCCATGGAAAGTTTTCTGCCCCTCGCATCTCATATAGACACTTAGACGCTTGTACACGCACACACAGTCAGTATAGAATAGATTCTGTCCGAGAGTCTTTTCTTGTGGATAACATAGTTCTCTAAACATAGGATGTTAGATATGATTTGGGATTAGGTTGACTTGACCCCCCAGACTTCTCGTCTCCACATGTAGAGCTAAATGTCAAGTCCCCTTCACTCCCTAGTTGCACGTCAATCACACGTCATGCTGCTGCGCGCGCATCTATGTTAAGTATTATCTTATAGATCCACCTATGCATGATAATCAGAGCCAATCATGTTTCTTTCTGCTCCTTATTACGCCTAGTTTCGATTACGTACCACTATGTCATTCATCTTATCAATTGTTACGCCTTTTGCATTCGTTTCATTGTAATGCATGACCTATAAAAGTTACTTCTTGTCAATAAAGTATTGTACTTCACTTCCTGAACCCTCGTGGTGACGGAACCTGAAGGCCGCCACTCGAGTCGGCCATTTTGGAATAAAGCCCATTCAGAAAATCTCTTATACCACGGATTCTGCCTCTTGTTATTCTGAGCTATTTTACTTTATTTTAGATTCCGTATGAAATTCAGTCAAGGTAAAAAGAATATTTACCACATAATGGCGCCCGAATAGGGACACTTTCTCATCTCACGCGCCGGCGGTGCGTTGCAGGCCCGGTCTCCTGCCACAGCTGGACGGACCATAAACGCGTACCAGCAGGATTTCCTGTAAGCTCCCTCCGGTCAAGCGGGGGCGACTGAGGCTGCGATCAACCCAGACGAGGCGGTGAGAAGTGCGAAGTATCCCGACCAGAGCCTAGCTGAGAGAGCAAGATCCGAGGTATACAGAGGCCCACCAGGTTTTCGAAATCCCGATGTCCAGAGGGTCCGCTATCCGCAGTCATCGAGTCCCGTCCATTCTCTGAGGCCTTCCGTTTCAAGGAGCTACCCGGTGAGTACCATCGCCGGGGAGGCGTGTTGACGCGCACATAGGTTGTGCCGGTCAAGACGGATTTGGGTACACAAATCCGGTCTGCACTGTTTAGCAGTGTATATGTACTGTTTAGCAGTATATCAAGTATTCCGAAGTATCTAGTTATTGTCAAGAATTCTGCTTGGTGATTAGTTATGCAGACTGTCATCATTGTTGGTCATTTTTAAAGGTTAAAATGTTTAATGTTTAATGTTTAATGTGTTAAAAATGTCCTACATATTGTGGTATGAATGATTGTTCATTGTTGTGCTTTTTTTGTATTAAGTGTGTTCAAGATTAAGTATCAGATCAGTTGTCAATATGCCGCTCTTTTCGAAGTTAAGACAGATTACTACTAGAAAAGGGGTGCTTGAAGAAGCAGTTCCTATTCCTCCTAGGGACACTCCAGGGCATTTTATGTATCACAAGCATGGCTTAGATGCCATATTGTTTCTTGATCTATGGGTAGATTATACCAAGGGATTGCCGGAAAGTCAAAGGTGGCCCGCAGCGGGAACCTGGGATGCAGAGTGCATCATGAAAGTGGAGGAAGAGTTATGGAAAAGAAAAGTCAGACAGTCACAGAAAGACGCTGTTGAGTTATGGCGTAAAGAATCTCATAGACGTACAGAAAAAGCACGTAGACAAGAAGAGAGGAGTAAAGAGAGTTCAAAGGAAGTTCAAGAAAATATATTAATTGAGGAAGGTATCCGAGTGAAATCAGAACAAGTAGATAGACAAAGAAACGCTCTTATGAGTGGTATGTATCCTCTCCTAGCCGAAGGACTACCTAAGGCTGTTCCAGAGATGCCAAAAGACTTGCCACCCCCATTATTTCCAATTAAGGTACATCCAAAAGGGCATCCCAGAACCGCAGAAGATGTTTTTCTTTCCTCATATCTAGATGACGCAGCTCCCGAGTATGCTAACCCCACACCACATAGACCGTCTGGCGGAGGGGTTCAACGTCAGGATCAGGTATCTGTCCCCGTGCAACAGCAAGTCCCGACACGAGCTCCGGCAAGCACATCTGTTTCCGCATCTGTCCCCGCAATCGATTCTACAGTGGTATCGACACCTATAGTTGCTGTGTCACGTTCGACGAATCCATTCACACCCGACGCCCCTGAAGGGGCCACGGGAGGTGCAAGCAATACTTTTACGCCACCTAGAATAAATAAACTTGTTTTTCAAGAATCAGCGCATTCACGTACACCCAAATTCGTAAGTGAACGTACGCTTAAGGAACTCCTTATAGATTGTAGATATGACCCGGTGGTCGGTAAAGAGGACGAAATGGTCCTGGCATCATTACGTATCAGACGAGCCGCAGAGTATGTAGCGAGGTTACCAGGAATGACTACGCATCTAGATAACATATATCATTTTGTCCAAACAGGGCGAGACCCAGAATGTATTAACAGAGCTATGGAATTCCAGAAAGTAGAGATACAGGGGGAACTGTTACGTTTCCTCATAAACTGTGTGATCAGAAATCAAGACCGTCCGGGGGTAGACCCGAATACAATGCTTATTCTTACAAGATGGAGCCAGAATATATCAGAAGGGAGACACGATAAGAAAAACTGTATAATAGCCATGTGCCGAAAAATCCGTAGAGAAATAGAACGTATTCACGAAGAAAGATTGGAAACAGACGAGTTCGAGCAAGATGAAGTATCCGAATCAGGGAATTCCACAAGACAGTCAGAAACCATAGCATACGTAGGCAGAGGAAGATCCTGTGATAATACTAGATGCTTTTCTGATCCCATACACTCAGAATGTCCAAATAATAGCAGAACGTATCCGACGCCTGTAATAAATTTAAAGTCTCCTGAACATTTGTTCCAAGCCGCAGATAAACTACTACGAGAACGAAGGGGTTACCACCTCCTCGATTCCATGGATGAGCAAGAATTGGCCAGATCAGCCGTTCACTGGATTGACAGTCCTGGAAAATACGGTGATAAGACCGTAGCACACACGTTTTTTAACCTTAGTGCAGATGAACAACGTTTAGCTGGAATCTATATGATTCAGCAACTCCTTATACTATATAAGAGCCAACATGCTGACCCTGGTCCTTTACCTGATATATTAACGGAACTACTCACGAACAGATGGAAAGGTTCTAGTAACAAGTTAATTAAAGAAATATTAGTGTCACGTAAACAGTATGTCCTTTTTGTAAGTCCGGATTCTTTCTCGCTGCCCCGCAGAGAAAGAACGCCGTATTATATGGATAGACAAAATCCCTTACGAGAAGTGCACCCAATAAAAGGCGAAGACAATGAGTTTCACCGTGTATTTGTATACACACCCATATCAAAAATTGAATTGTTAGAGATGAAGAAAGTAGTACCAAGTCATGACAAAGACCCAGCGGGTTTCCATCGAGAAATTAAGGACATGTTGCTGATGGGAGAGTATACCTATCCTGATATTATGACGATATTAAAGGTGCTCTTACCTGCTGGCATTTATGAAAAACTGAAAGAAAAAGAGTGGGAAGTGGGAGACCAAAAGATAGATTGGACAGCATTAGAGACGGAAGAAAAGGCCCGAGCTGCAGGTTCAGGGCTCGGGGATAAAGTCAAAGCATTACCAGGTTTACTAGTACAAGTACTGCCACGTTTATTAACTACGAAAAAGGAAGATTGGGGTGCAATCACGGCCTGTAAACAAAAGCATGATGAAGACACAAGTGACTATTATGCCCGATTTGAAAAATGTTTTGGAATAAATAGTGGTATAAAAACAAGTAGTGAGTCGTATCCACATTTATTTGTGACAAAATTAGTAGAAAATGCTTTACCTCCAGTAAAGAATAGAATATTGAAATTCGAGAGTACCTGGCAAAGTAACACTCCGTCACAAATGCTACAAATGTTACAGTATCATCACAATAGAATTAGAGATGAACAAGAACACGAACAAAGACGTATGAAAGATACAAAAATGAAAATGCTAGTGTCTCAGACAGTACCGGCTGAAGGACATAAAAAGGGTATGACACATTCCGATTCAGCAGGACCGGTAAAAGGGACATGCAATTATTGCAAAAAGCCAGGTCATTACGTACACGATTGTCCAGTTTTAAAACATAATATCGCCATAGGTAAAACACAAGAAAGATCACGGCCACTCAGACAAGATCAGAATGAACAAGGAGCTATGCCACATTTGGCACATTCCCAGGCCATGCCAGCCGCACAACAGCCAATACAGTTTGTGCCAGCTGCACCACCGTTGCCTGTTACTGCCACACAAACCACAACACGACAAATGTATCAGACTGCACAGTATGAATATCCTGAGTATCAGCGTTACGCATGAACCAGCCTAGAGAGGGAAGTTGACTTACCGCTTATCGAGATTCCTGTAGATCAAGAAGGACCTTATGTACATAGTGAATTATTAGGTCAAGATAGAAAATTCTTACTCGATACAGGGGCAAGTCGAACAACTATAAAACGTAGTGAAGTTCCAGGGGCACCCCTCTCAGGCTCTCAAAATGTTTCCCTTGGTTTTTCAGGAAAACCTATTGTTAATGAAGTATCACAGCCTCTTCCACTTACGATAGGACCTTTGACACGAACTACAGATTTATTGCTTACTAAATCATGCCCAGAAAATCTGTTAGGAATTAAAACTCTGAAAGCCCTAGGAGCCATAATATGTTGTTCTCCGGGAGGAATAAGGTTGTTTTTACGTGATTTTAAAGGTCACTATGTGTCTAGAGACATGGATCCCCGACTACAGACTTTACCAGCACATCTATGGGCACAAGGCCCTACTGATGTTGGTTGCATGAACATTACACCATACCGAGTTACACTCAAGGCAGGAGTGGTATTACCACGATTGCGACAATACAAGTTACCGCAAGATGCTGTAGTGGCCTTGCTGAAAATCATTGATGAGTTAATTGCCCAAGGAGTAGTTGTAGAAACAGACTCCAATGTATGTAATTCGCCGATAATTCCGATTCTTAAACGAACTGACCCTACTGCTCCGCCAGTATACCGATTGGTTATTGATTTGCGTGAACTAAACAAGTGCATTGTGCCACAATTTCCTGTGGTCCCCGATATATCATCATTATTGACAGCAATTGATTCCGAAGCAACATTCTTTACTGTAATTGATCTCAAGAATGCCTTTTTTAGCGTCCCAATAGATCCGGAAAGCCAATATTTGTTCGGATTCAGTTTAAATGGGCGCAGCTTTAAATTCTCACGCGCTCCCCAAGGATTCACAGAAAGCCCCAGCATCTACAGCCAAGCACTGAAACGAGAACTTGACAGTATCCACATGCCAGTCAACACTGCACTGCTTCAATATGTCGATGATCTGCTGATCACCGCGAGAAGCGAACCTGAATGTGAAAAGGCTTCTCTAACAGTTTTACATTTTCTAGCCGACAAGGGGCACAAGGTGTCTCCTTCTAAGCTGCAATTCTGTGTCCAGCGAGTTATTTATCTTGGTCACTCGCTGTCCAAGGAGGGAAGGCAGCTTACACCAGATCGCATCCAGTTAATTGCTAACATGTCAATACCCCAGACACAAAAGGAGGTGCGGGCTTTCATAGGCCTCACTTCATATTGTAGGCAGTGGATCCCTCAGTACGCATTTCTAGCAAAACCACTCATTCAGTTAACCACACAGGAGGCAGCCACATCGACTGTTCTCCCTTGGACTCAGGAACATACACAAGCTTTTGAAAGCCTAAAGGAAGCTTTATGCCAAGCACCTGTTTTAGCAACACCATGTTATAGCAAACATTTTACACTCTTTGTTACAGAACGCGAAGGTACTGCTTTGTCAGTACTCACTCAGGATCAAGCAGGATCACGCAAGCCATGTGCTTATTTTTCCAGTACATTAGATCCCGTAGCTCAGGCTTTGCCCGCGTGCCTGAAATCAGTGGCAGCAACAGCTTTAGCAATCAGACAAAGCGATGCCATAGTGTTAGGACATCCATTGACAGTACAAGTACCACATGCAGTAGAAGTTCTTGTGAACCGAACACAAACACAACACTTGACCATAGCAAGACTTACCGGTTATGAACTGACATTGTTTCAGCCACACATAGAGATCCGACGGTGTAATACATTGAATCCTGCTACACTATTACCTGTAATTGGAACAGACCCACTAGCTCATGATTGTGTTGAAATTATTGAAATAAAGACGAAACCTAGACAAGACTTAACAGACGTTCCATTGTTAGATCCAGACCTGACGTTGTATGTAGATGGATCGTGCATGAGAGCAAGTACAGGAGACTTAGTGGCCGCGTATGCAGTCACAACAGACACTGAAGTTATTGAGACAAATTGTATAGATACTTTGTCAGCCCAAGCAGCAGAACTTATTGCTCTAACACAAGCCTGTATTCAAGCCACAAATAAGAAAGTTAATGTATACACTGACTCACGTTATGCATTCGGAGTTGTACACGACTTCGGCGTGCTGTGGCGAGAGAGAGGTTATTTAACCTCCCATGGTGCCCACATTCAGCACGGAACCCTCATTCATGCCTTGTTAGACGCAATACATCTACCAACTGCCATATCGATTATGAAATGTAAAGCACACACGAAGGTTACTGATATCATTTCTCAAGGCAATGATTTAGCTGACAGAACAGCTAAACAGACTGCTCAGAATCGCACATTAGACATGACAAAGCCAATAGTTCAGACACCAACACAGTGTATGACAATTAAGGATCCCGCACTTGACGTAATTGACATACAGACACATGCTACTGCAGAAGAATTAAAGAAATGGACTGAACTAGGAGGGATCCAGACAGATCAGGGATGGATGACGAAGGAGAAATCTGTATGGGTTCTTCCTGACTCTATGGTCCAAGCCATTATAGCTACAATTCACAGCCCAGCGCATTTAGGAGAGAAAGCTATGCTAGATAGCATTCAACACATTTGGTTCAACAAACATTTACGAGCAGCAGCTAAACAAAAAGTCCGTACCTGTATGATATGTTGTCAGTTCAACCCAGGAAAAAGTGTTCCCGTAGAACAGGGTGGATTCCAGACTCCTGATCATCCTTTTGAAGTGCTCCAAATGGATTATATCCAGATGGAACGATGTCGAGGATTCAAATATGTTCTGGTAGTTGTCTGCGCTCTCTCCCGATGGACTGAGGCGTACCCAGTATCAGATTACACGGCCCCGACTACTGCCAAACAGTTAGTTCGAGAATTCTTCCCGCGGTACGGTTTACCACGTGTTGTATATTCAGATAACGGCCAGCCTTTCTCATCCGAATTAATGAAACATGTCTCACTTTTGTTGGGATATCAGTGGAAATTCCACTGTGTCCGACACCCCGAGGCAGCAGGTCTCGTGGAACGACATAATCAAATTTTGAAAATCAGATTGTCTAAAATATGTAAGGAGAAAGGTGTTGACTGGATAGTAGCATTACCAGTTGCACTATTTTACATAAGAATGGTAGCACACTCTCGAACAGGGCTATCCCCGTATGAGGTGATCTTCGGAAGGCCACCAAATATGTGGGGGACGCCTATACCACGTAAAATAACTGATGTTAATTGTAATATGCTGACAGATTACTTGGCTTCCTTGATGTCTGCACTACAATCTTGTCGTTCACAGGTAGCTGCAGCTTTTCCTGACAACACTGAGGTGAAACCCCATGACGTTGCTCCGGGGGATCTGGTGTTTGTAAGAAATTTTGATCGGAAGACCCAGTTGGAGCCCAGGTGGAAAGCACCGAAGCTAGTCCTGCTGACCACAAGAACAGCCGTGAAAGTTGAGGGCCGCAAGGGCTGGATACATTCCAGCCACATTAAGAAATTTCATGGACTATCCTCGGATATAGACACTGTGCCCTGCACTCCCTCACAGACTGATTCAAAACTTCCTTTTGTTGAACAGAATGACTCTCAGTGCTATAAATTAAAGCTTAGGCCCAAACAGTCGAGCAATTTGATTGTTTAAGTCCTCTCCAAGGTGAAGCGGTTGAATTGTCTCCGACATGTATCCCTTGGACCTGAGTAGAGAAAATACCCGAGAAATGTTGAAACGACAGGCGTATTGTAAATCACTGCGTAGCTACTGTATGAGGACATTATTAATTTTGTTTTTATTGAGTGTTTTAATAATTATTACGAGTGTGATTTTGCACATATATCATCCTATTTCTAGACATGTTTATAATGTTGCTGCTGAACATTCTTTTAGTGACCTACCGCCACATGAATTATCTTATAGACTTGCGCTGCGCAATAACACCTTCATTAGTATGTTACATCATTCCCATCAGACTAGTAATGCCACCAATTGTTGGGTGTGTGGCCGACTCCCTCCCTATCAGAATAACAAAGGAGTTCTGCCTTTCTTTCCACATCCGTTCACACACAATGGCTCCTGTGGAGCATGGTTTAGTTTACTAAATTCCATAGACCCAGACACAGCAGTTTATCAACAACATTGGATATGGGGAAATCTGAATCTAGTTTTATTCAAAGTCTGTCATCCTAATAAGGAGGGTCACCCCAGTAGAACAGGAACTGATCTAGAAAATGAAGTGTATAAATTAGGTAATTTTACACCTAATCTTATGATTCTGAATGTCAAATCCGAAGTTGAACTAATTCTGCCCACTATGTCAGTATTTCCAGTTAAGGGTGAATTATGTGTAAGAAAAGTTGGTTCCATACATATGGGCCACAGCCAATGCGTTACTACAGTAGAATATAGTGATCAAGGTAAATCTTCATTTAGAGCTTCTCGCCATTCTTACTTTATATGTGGTCAGACGGCATATATGCGTCTGCCTCTAGATTGGGATGGTACCTGTTACATAGCATTCCTTCTGCCACCTGTTTTCCTAGCTCCACCTGATTATTATCGGAATGTTCATTTAGTACACAATAGAGAGCGAAGAGATCTCCCAGTTGTCGATTATACTGAGACGGCATGGGACAAGTATGTAGATTTCAATAAAGGCATCTTTCCCTATATAGGTACAGTTACCAATAGTAAACTGATACGTAGATTAACCAGAACCCTTGAAGCAGTAGTGAACGAAACTATTTCCGCCTTAGGCAATCTGACAGAGGAACAATCAGTGATGAGAATTGTTGTTCTCCAGAATCGTCTTGTCCTTGACGTCATCCTGGCCGATAGGGGCGGAGCTTGCAGGGTCATCGGATCCAGCTGCTGCATATTCATACCAGAAAATTCGCCATCTGTATATGAAACTATAACGCGCCTTCATAAGATTGTGAGCCAGATACACGAGAATCCAGGCACTTGGACGTGGTCCGGGTGGTTTTGGAGTGTAATATCAGCCTGGGGATGGAGAGTTCTATCGTTCCTAGGTATTGGCCTTCTTATGCTCTTCAGTTGTTGTTTATGCCTGCAATGTGGACCAGCGATTTGTGGTCTGTGTGCCACATCATGCATTCCATATCAAAGTTCTCGTTCAGAATGCCGGAAGAAGAAGGAAGAAGAAATGATGCTCCATGAGCAAATCGATGGAATGATGAAGATTGATATCACTTGAAGGGCAAGTAGGGGACAAGGAGGGAATGTGGAAATGTGGATTTTCCTGATTCGTTATGTCCCCTATCTTGGACCCCAACGGTTCTATGTGCATGTCACAAGTACATGTATGTTCCCTCCAGTTCCAGTTTCCAAAACGCAAACATATGTGCGTCCACCGTCAACATGTTCTCTGTCAGATCCGCCATCAATGGGCTGGATATTCGATTCCTAAGTATGAAAGGCCACCGACTTTATATGGCTAAGTTACTCCATTTTTACAGTTCAGGCAAGTAGGCCCGATTCTGTCCTCAAAGCCTTCCCTGCTCTCTGTCTCTGACAGCTTCAGCTTGAGCTCGCATCTGTATCCATGAACTTTGTCCTACTCCCTGTGCAGCTAACGGTGCCTGCCTCGGCCAGTTTTGCCTGCCTGCCAAGAAGCTGTATTTCACCTTCGAATTATCTACTTTGCTCTTCAGCCGATGCATTCCTGTCTAGTGATTTAGGTAAACATTTCCTTTAGCTCACAAGCAAAGGACTCGGCCTTTCCGTCCTCCTGCAAGTAATTCATAGCCCTGTTGCCATGGAAAGTTTTCTGCCCCTCGCATCTCATATAGACACTTAGACGCTTGTACACGCACACACAGTCAGTATAGAATAGATTCTGTCCGAGAGTCTTTTCTTGCGGATAACATAGTTCTCTAAACATAGGATGTTAGATATGATTTGGGATTAGGTTGACTTGACCCCCCAGACTTCTCGTCTCCACATGTAGAGCTAAATGTCAAGTCCCCTTCACTCCCTAGTTGCACGTCAATCACACGTCATGCTGCTGCGCGCGCATCTATGTTAAGTATTATCTTATAGATCCACCTATGCATGATAATCAGAGCCAATCATGTTTCTTTCTGCTCCTTATTACGCCTAGTTTCGATTACGTACCACTATGTCATTCATCTTATCAATTGTTACGCCTTTTGCATTCGTTTCATTGTAATGCATGACCTATAAAAGTTACTTCTTGTCAATAAAGTATTGTACTTCACTTCCTGAACCCTCGTGGTGACGGAACCTGAAGGCCGCCACTCGAGTCGGCCATTTTGGAATAAAGCCCATTCAGAAAATCTCTTATACCACGGATTCTGCCTCTTGTTATTCTGAGCTATTTTACTTTATTTTAGATTCCGTATGAAATTCAGTCAAGGTAAAAAGAATATTTACCACACTGGGGTCCTGGATAGCAGGATCCCATTCAATCTAAGTCGAAAACAGTGAAACATCAGCAAAAAGTGGGGGTAACTATAAGAAGCAGATCCTACTCTCCTACACCATCTGTTTGTTGCATTCAGAGTGATGCCTCCCATGCCTACCTGTGCCATGAAGTAGCACTGAAAAAAGGTGTCTGGCATAATAAAAACATACAAACGTATTTGAAATATTTAACAATTTGAGGCTAGCTATAATGCTTCCAGAATACTCCCTGGTTATATGGAAATGCATGCACAAGCTTTTATAAAATGCGCACAAAAAAATTAACTAGAGAAAATGTTTTACTAAACTATTGTGCATCTTTAAACTTATATTTCTCTGTTGTATCTTCCACTGAAAAATGTTTTATGCCGATATTTGATATTTGAGGGGGTATTTCTAAAGCGCAGCGTTCGCTCCGGAGGGAGCATCATGGCGCTGTAAATGACTAATAATGGAGAGAATCAGTGCAAACCCATTATGGACAACATGAAAATAAATTAGGGGTCTAATTCTTAAAGGTCACAATAGTGCACTTGCAAACAGAAATCCACAGTAATTTACAGTAGTAGGTCTGACAACCTTACTCCTAGCAAATTTCTTTACATTTCATTTTTGCATGAGCGTATATTCACAAATATATTTGTTCATGTGAAAATCTGCTGAGCAGTTGCAAATTCACTTTACCTACACCCCCTTGGTCCTATTGTGGAAAATGGTTTACTCCTTTGAGTAAATGTCCAACCTTTTCCAGTGTGGAAGAGACTGGAGAGGAGTTGGTGTATGCCAATACTGCCACTTCCTGCATACTGCCAGCCAGGGTCGGACTGGGAACAGCAACCAACCATGGCGATTGCTGCCCGTCCGGCCCTGGGAGCGGGGCGGGGGTGATAGCGAAAAACACCGCTTCCACTTTTGTTACAGGGGGCTGATATTTCAGCACTGCTGCAAAACCGGTCTCCGGCCCACTGGGGAAATACCCGGTGCCCGCTATGGCCAGTCCAGCCCTGCTTCCAGCCCATTTGCAGATTTCCATAAAGCTGGCAAAATCACAGCCTTACTAGAATACAAAGACTAATATAAGCGCTAATATACAGAGAGAGTTTATAAGCTCTGATAAAATAAGAATGCTTCCATAGTTTTTAACATCAATGCATAGCACCAACAAGCATTGGCAATGCAATAGGTCTCGCATTTGCGAGAGTTAGAGCTAATGGCGAAGTAAAGGTGAATGTTTTTACTTATGTGCTATGTAGTGGACTGGATGTATGTGGTGTGTGGTGGAATTATGTGGTAGGGTGTGCAGTGGAATTATGTGGATGGTAATTATGTGGTATTTTGTGTATTGGAATTATGTGGAGTGATGTGAATGACAATAACAGACCAACAGATGAAGAGGGCAGCTGAAATCCTCTATATATCAGTACGTTCACACACAAGTTTAGCAAAATCAAAAGGCTGGATCTAAAAAGTGTGTCTCTATCATATACAGACATTTGTAGGGCAACAGAAATAAAACGGTGGGTGTTAGTATTTAAAGATCACATTCGTTAGATGTACAGCGGAAATGAGACACAGGATCAAACATCTCCTCTAGAATGATTTCTAGCTGAAATTGTTGATTAGAAAAAAATGGAACAAAATTTGAATCTTTTTTAGTTTCCAAAATAGGGGTTGCTTAGCTTAATGGGCACACATACTGTATTTGAGTGTATTGGAAATATGTTTAGTGGGATTGTGTGTTATGGAGTGTAATTATGTATAATGGTATTTTGTGTTGTTTTATGCAGTGGAGTTTAATTATGTGGTGTTCAGTAGAATTTTGTGGTATGATGTGTGAATATGTGGTGCGTATTAGTTGAATGTGGTGTGTTATGTAATTGTGTTGTTGATTAAAATAATGTGGTTTGTTGTCAAAATATGTGGTGTGTAATGGAAATGTGTTGAGTTGAAATGTGTGGTGTGGATAACAAATTATGATGATGAAATTATGTGGCTTGGTGTGGAGTATTTTTATGTGGATTGTTGTTATATAGTATAGTTTGTTTTTTGTGGTGTGTAAATATGTGGTAGTGAGTAGAGTGTTATTATGTAGAGTTTAATTATGTTGTGCTGAGTGGAGTGGAGGTGGAGTGTAAATATGTTGGGTGGTGTTGATTTATGTTTTGGTGAATTGTGTGGTGTTGAATTGTGTGGTATTGTGTGTTGTCCACATCCAGGTATGCAATATGGTACCCAGGCGAGCGGAGTAAAAAATAAATGAAACTAGCACCCCTGTTTTATTTATGAAGTGTAATTTTATCCTAAAGTGGAAATAGTTTGAGTAAAAAACGTGGGACTGGCAGTGTGATGCACAAAGGAGCATACTTCTTATGAGCGCAGGGAGCTATTGCTGCATTAAGTACTAGTCTATATGCAGATACTTTTCATTTTAGATTGATGCATTTAGCAATGTTCACCAGTGTAGGCCTTACACTTTGAAAAAGTCTGTCAGCTGGAGGGGCTACTTACTGCCACTTATCTATGTACATTCTATATTGTAGATGTTAAATCTATTTTGGCAACAGATACATTAGTCCACTTAGCTATTTTTTGATACATAAATATTAAAAGAGAGGAGGGATGTGTCAGTGTGTGCAAAGGGGACTTCCCTCGAAGCAAGTAATCACTGTTGCTTTAAGGCAAGCCGCAGGGATAGAAAGCTAAAGTTTGAGGCCTAAACCTACAGCTGCAGGTACAAGCACCAGCATACCTCCAATGGATAGAAGAAAAGGCACTAACCTCCAATCTATTGCCAAAGAGCTGTGTCCCATTTTTGAGCCAGCATTGCCCACTTTGCCATACCGAGAAAGAGACTTTCGCAGTGTCAGACTGTCTGGAGATGGGGATGAGTGGACAGCTAAAATATCTCGGAACACTGCAGGCAGGACCAGACTGGCCTTAGCGGGCTCCGGGGATTTCCCCGGGAGGCTGGAATGGTGGGGGCCGGTTTGAAGCCACGGGGCTGTTTTGTTACTGGGTGCCGGTTTTGCAGCAGTGCTGCAATATCGGCCCCTGCAACAAAAGCAGCAGTGTTGGGGGCCGGTTTAGTTAATCAGCATTCTTCATACTTGCACCCTCGCCCTTCCCCGACTCTCCCCCCTAGGGGTCAAATGTGCTAGGGTAATTTGTGTTCTCAGTCCGGTCCTAACTGTAGGTTAGTTAGTTGATTTTAGTAGAACTATGAAAAAAAGGTGTTGTCTCTGCTTTATTTGGGTGTGGCTTTTATTTGCTTCCAGGGTGAAGCAGACAGTCCTGGCTGGTGCTGGTGTCTCTGAAAGGCACAAGAGCTATGGCAGATTCAATCGTGTCAGGTCGGCGCCCCTGAATGTCCGAAAACTGCGATAGAGTCAGCCACACGTCAGAGCGCTGTCTCTGACAGCCATCCAGGGCGGGGCAGAAGTATTCACTCTTCTGGCCCCATGACATGTTCTTAGAAAGGTCTGAAGGTTTGGGTGAGAATCAGTGACATGCCAGGCTCTCCAGAAGCCTGGAAGGTGGAGTCTAAGTCAGCCACACAACAGAACGACACCCCTGGAAAGCCAGAAGATGTTAGAGAGAAAGCTACAGTCAGGCTGGTGCTTCTGGAGGTCAGAGCCCTGAGAAGGTCATCAGCACTGGGAACGAGACAGTCTTTAGTCAGGCTGGTACATCATACGGTCAGCACCAATTGGCCTCCAGGACTGGGGTGAGGCAAGACCCTTATCTGGATGGTGTCTCAGAAGGCCCGCGAGGCAAGTGTGAAGTCCACTGCATGCCACAGCATGCCTCCAAAGGTCTGTCAGCGCGGGGACAGAGTCAGTAGCAATCCAGGTGTTTGCCTGGAAAAGGCCGGTGACAGAATTAAGTCAAGCATTGTCATTTTCAAAATAGACAGGGTAGCAAGCCCGTGAGGGGTGCGCGCGCCACAGCGAGCGATCTGTTTTCAATCATCGGCAATCATCGGCACGATAATTAAAAAAACAGATGTGGCCTGTGCGGGTAAACGACACCAATAGGCCGTGGCGGAGCAAAGGCAGGACATGCACCCGCCTTTGCCCAATTGCGTGCTGTCTTTCTCAGAAAGACGCAGGCAAAGCCCAATAGCCCTGTAACGAAAGCTGACCACATGCACATGCGTGTGGTCAGCTTTCAGAAGCCCCTACAAGAAGTCTTGCGCGAGACCCAAAAAGGACAAGTGAATTGCGTTTTCCCCGGAAAAATAGATTTCTAAAGCATCTGTTTCTGGGACAAGTAGAAAAAATATCTACTATTGCTCTTTGCATGTTCCTAAGTCGCTAATTTAAAGCTAAAATTGCTGTCTTCGCCAAAGCTTGTTTATCAGTGTATATGGAGCATTCCAGTATGCCAAACGTGTGGCTTGACTAAAAGATTAAAAAGAGCCTTCTACAGTGAAAAATTACAAAAATATAATGTGTGATAATTCTGTGCACTTTTGAAATGTAAAATATTCTCTCGTGCATTGCATGCAAGCTCGCCATGCTAGATGGAATGAAAGCCCAAACATACTATATTTAGAGGTGAGAAAGAAATACTCTAGTGGGCGGAGTCAAAGTTCACTGGATGTATATTTTAAAGAATTTGCAACAACCAAGCCAAACCTAAAGTGCCAAACAAGAGTCTACATGTATTTATTACGCTCTTTTACCGGTGGATGTAAATATATCAAAGGCTCACTTGGCTCCCAGATCTTATTAAATGAGCCTACGCAGAATTGTCGGACTTTTATGGCTCAGGAATGACACAGACTTGGAGACAAGCTGCAACCATCTACAAACATTCGTGGAAACAGATCTGTGGGGACAATTTTTTTTAAAAAAACAAATACTGATAGAACACAAACTAAAAGGTAGACTAAAAAATAAATATATAATATCAAAATCTTCACCATACACAAACATCTCTGCACAATAAGTTTTAAATATTTTTAAATCGCAGGTTGGGCAAAATACCATTTACATTTATTATAGAACTGAGTTAATTATTATTCTAACTCCAGGCCACACATATTTGGGGACAACTGCTTGATAGTAAGTTTAAGTACACATTTAAAGTTTTGCAGGAAGAAATGTAGGTGCAGCGGATATTGTTACATTCTGTATTTTCTGGGTGTATATTTTTGCACTCAATGGTCCAGATTTACACATTTTTCAGGCAATGCAGAGCAGCAACCAACTTTGCAGCACTGGATTATGCAAGAGGGAAACACAGCACAGAGCCATATCTACTAATGCTGGTCTGCTGCTGTTTTCATCTTGGGCGCTGATGCTCTAATAAGGCTGCCTTGCGCAATGCAAAGCCTTGAACCGCGGCGAAGAGCCAAGTCTGAGCTGTCTAGTAAAGTAGATGTACTAGAAGCAAACGCCTCCAGTGTGAATTCCTGTGCCCAGACACAATCAGACAGGTCCCACGTGTGTTGCGCACTGCAGAACTCATTGATGGGGCATATTATCAAGACAGGCGATAAAATTATCGCCGCTTTAGCGGCAGAAAACTGCCCTAAAGCGGCGATAATGGGCTTGATAATATGCTCTATGGAATTCCAATTGAAGCCCATGTTAGATGTGAAGGACTTCTAACCTGAGCTTCTATGGGAATTCTCAAGGGCATATTATCAAGCCCATTATCGCCGTTATAGCGGCAGTTTTCTGCCGCTAAAGCGGCGATAATTTTATCGCCTGTCTTCATAATATGCCCCTGAGTTGTTTCCCAAAGAAAGGGACACATTTCCACTTCCTTACACCTACTTAAGTAGTGTAGGAAGGTGGATATCTGACTATGGTTACCCCCAAATTTTTGCCTAGTGTCTAGCTGGTTTTTCGACTTAGTTGGCCTGAGATCCTGCCATTCAGGATCTCAGCCTGGCTATTCTCTCTTTAAAATGGACTCCATGTACCCTAGGTACATACCCAATTGGTTGGATCACCCTGTCAGCCCCTGTACCAGTGTACACTAGGTACCCAGGGCATTGGTGTACCCAAGGCCTGCCAGGGGCTGAAGCATGTATTATGCCACCCCAGGCTTGGCCTAACAATTTGACACAACTGGCTGATCACTCAGCTGGGGTAAGTTGGTGTAACCACCTCTTACTTAGGTGTAGTATACCTATACCTAACCTTAAATGGGACACATGATAATCTATAAGTCACTCCTATGGCAGGCCTTAACAATCCTGAAGGCAGAGTGCTTGGTTCCATGTGAGATGGTGCTATGGCATGAGCTGAGCCTGTCTGCAGTGGTCGGAACAACTTCCTCCTACTGTTTCCAGATATCGTCATACCATATACTCTTAAGTGCATTATGAACCTCGCGGTTAAATGCTATCTTTGGTTTGGCTTTATCAAAACATGTCGAGTAAGGTGTCATACGAATTGGAATACTAACCCCTCGCCAATTCTGGCGACGGGGTTAGCATTCCACCCTTCTAGAGGGACACAACATGTACAGTACCTAAAACCCGGGTAAAATCAGACATAGCCTCAGCTCCACAAAATGGATGCTGCCACCACAGACACAAGTCTGCCCTCCTGCTGCTGGGAGTCCTTCCAGCTTGGGAGGTGTGGACAAAGGGTTTCCTGCCAGGGGAGGTGCATGCACCACCCCAGACAGGATTTTGTGTATTGGTCAGGTAGGGCTGAATAGAATGAGACATGCCTGAGGCTCACAAGGAGCCTCGGTGCATATGCCAGTTCAAACCGGTCCTGGGGCACACCAGTCCCGGGCCTGGGGCGAGCTGGACAAAGGATTGGGGGTGTAACCACCCCCCTTCCTGGTCCCACCCATAGGGAGGGACCTAGCAGGTAGTCCGGCCCCTAGAATCCGCTTAAAGGTAGGAGCTGTGTCCTAAGACTTCAGACATCCTGGAATCAACTTGAAACTAAGAAGAAGACGGGAACTTCGACATTCTGCTGCACAGAAGACTGAAGGAAATCTCCCCTGTGGTCAGGGAGTGACCACCTTGCTAACGCAAGCACCATCCAGCGAATCAACGTCTGCTTTGCCGCCGCCTCCCGCCGGAGCCCGAGCCCAGAGACTGACAAGACCTGGACCTCCAGACCTCTCACCGCCCGATCCACAGTCCCTGAAAAGAGGAGACCCGTGGAGGCACCGAGACACGTGGAGCCAGCCATCTTGAAACGACCACGACAAGCTGACAAGTGCAACAACCGAGGCTCCCTCCAAGTTGTGCTTTGGGATCTGAGAAGCCCAACCCTCGAGCAGCATCTGCACCAAAGGTGAGCCCTCCAGCATCTCCACGATCTGCGTGGGGGCCCTTCTGCATTTTGCCACTCGACGCGCCTAACCGGTTGCTGGCCCGCTGGCTAGTGGCCATCTTGGCGACGAACTTCAAGAAATACACCGCTGGTCTGGTTGCTCCAGACTGGCCCTTGCTCCCCTCCAAAGGAGCAGTCCCTCTGACCTTGCTGGTCAGAACCATCAGCTTATTTCATCTCCTACAACAATTGCTTTTGCCAAGGCTTGTTGGCTTTGATCAAGTCGCCGACACCGCCGACAGCGAGAGCCTGCGTGGGACAGCTCGTGAACCGACTCCTGGACGTCGTCAATCTCCAGGGACCACGTGGCTGCAGAGACAAGCTACACCTTTCTTCCTGTTTGCACCCGACATTGCCTGGTACCCACCTGGTGCCACGCTGGTCACTGGCTAGTGACTGTGAACACTGTCCCCTCTGCTTACAGGTCTTCAACATCTCTGATCCACCCTTAGATCCACTGCATCTCTCCCGGACCGACCGCCTGCAGCATCTTTATCTTCAGGCTCCACGGAACAGATAGAAGAAACCCGACGCACTTCGAGGCCTATGCACCCGCTTCCTGTGGGTGAGGTAAAGCTGGCACTCCTGTGCCCAAGTGTAGTATTACATCTCTAGTGCCTGTGTTCCAAATCTTGAGTTCCTAGTCCATCCGGAAGATCCTCTTTGCAGTAACTTTGTACTTTTTACGCACCCATTGAAACCTATTGGAGCACGCGTGTGACTATTTGCTCTGCACACGCCACCCGTGGACCTCCTGGTCACTAACTGAAGTTAGCTCCTTGTAGGCCCAGCAATTCTAGAGGCCCCAGGCCTTTTCCCTTTTCTGTTCGTGGTACTTATACCACTATTTTAGTATATGGTTTGAGCGGCCACCAGGGCCTATCCATATAAAGTGCAACTTCTGTGTATTCTACTGTAATCTTGTTTGACGATTTGTGCTCCTGTGCTCATAAAGAGACTAGGGGTTACTTTGAGAAATAAGTACATATATATTTTGAATATATATCTGTGTGGTGTCCTTTCATTGGTATAAAAGGGGGTTGCATTTGGTAAAACAGCTGGCTTAACACGTTTCATGAGTTTAGCCTCAAAGACTGCTTAGCCTACGCTACCACTAGGGCAGCTAGTCCGAAAAGGTTGACTTACAACCACACCATAAGGGTTGCTTGGCATGGTACAAGGTGGTCACTTTAACTAGTGAACATCATATACCAGGCCAACTTCTCACATTGGTGAGCAGCGGTTGGATTTGAGCTTGCTGTGTTTTACCATTGTAATCTCTTGGTTACCAATTGAAAGATCACATAGGTACCTGTAGGTACATATAAAACAAGATTAGATATACATAAGTTCTACTAAACTTAGTTGTTGTAGAGCAAAGGGAGTAGCACACCCTGACTACAACTACTAGATAGGTTTAGTAGGTAAACCCAAGTGTAGGTAGATTGCAACACATCCACCCACACTTAAGAGCAATGGCTGGGGCAGAGGGGTCCACTGTACCCATCTCTGTTGAGAGTGACCCCCAGAGGGCACCATCCATCTTTGCTACCCTTAATCAGAATGAGCTCAGGCATTTGGCAACTCTTAGAGGCCTTAAACAGCCCAAGAACCCTACCTCTGCTGAGCTCAGAGAACTCTTGCAAAATGATGAAAATCAGAGAGAGCTCAAGAAAGCTTCCCAGTTAGCCCCCTTAGGGTCAGGAACAGGAGGCCCCCCTTCTGAAGATGCTACAGAGGTACCCAGTTCTAATAGTCACCCCTTAGATGGCAATAATACCACAGAGGATGAGAGTGATAAAGGTACTGATACAGAGAGTAGTGATGATGAAGGGAGAACTAGCCCAGTGCCAAGTGTTATACTTGGCCCAGCTAAACTAAGGCTATTGGGGACTGACAATGGGATCATCCCATTGGATCTCCCCAGTGGACTTAACCAGGGGCTTGGGAGGCAAAGGAATCGCTCAGGTGACTCTAATGCATCTCATGCCTCTAGAGGCTCTCAAGGTCACTCCAGGAGAAGGATGACCACCCCTCAGAGGAGGGAACATGAGGCCAGAATGCAGGAAGCACAGCTGAGGATCAGGAAGCAGGAGCTAGAAGTAGCCCTGATGGAAGAAAAACTGAACAAGGCTAGGCAACCTAGAGAGAGTGGGTCTATGCCCACTGGTGGCAGCATTGTCCCTAAGGACAAAGATAGGGCCTTTGATAATAGGAACCTGTCTAAGGTTGTGCCCCCCTACAAAAGTGGGGATGATATCCACAAATGGATAACTGCTCTTGAGAGAGCCTGCAAAGTACAGCAGGTTCCTGAAGACCAGTGGGCAGCAATCCTCTTGCTCTCCTTTGAATGAAGAGGCAGAGACAGACTCCTCACTGTTAGGGAGGAGGATGTCAGAAACTACAGAGTCCTGAAGAGTGTCCTAGTTGATGGGTTAGGCTTAACCACTGAACAGTACAGGTTAATGTTCAGAGACACCCAGAAGACACAGACTCAGGACTGGTCTGAATATGTTGAATGTGCCACTAAGGCTTTGGAGGGTTGGTTGCTGGGAAGTAAGGTATCTGATTATACAGGATTGTACAATTTGACGATGAGAGAACAGATTTTAAGTAACTGTCAAAACCAGCTCCTCCATCAACACCTGGTAGACTCAGATTTGACCTCTCCCCAAGAATTGGGAAAGAGGGCAGATAAATGGGTCAGGACCAGGATCAGGCCTAAGAATCAGGGTGGTGACCAAAAGAAGGATACCACCAAACCTCAAGAGAAGGGTGGGGATAAAGCAAAAGAGAAATCTTCCTCAGGGCCCCAAAACTCCACACAGGGTGGTGGGTCCCAAGCTCCCTCCTCTACCACAGGTAAAAAGCCTTACTGCCATGAGTGTAAAACTCCTGGGCATTGGAAAACTGACAGCAGTTGCCCAAGGGCTCCAAACAAAACTGTTCCTCCAATTACTCCTGTCACACCACCTATTACTGTCAGCAGTAATCACCCAGGTGGTGGGAGTGCCCCCAAAAATTTGGGTGGGTTTACTTGGGGAACACAGGGGGACCCTGGCTTAGCCAATTCCCCTACAGCAACTACTCTTGTCTGTGATGGTGGCATGGGGTTTGCCAACTTCACTGCCTGTCCCAACACTTTGGGTAGGTACAGACAGGAGCCCTACATCAATGGTACCAAAGCTGAGGCCTACAGAGACACTGGAGCTAGCATCACAATGGTGGCCCATTGGCTAGTTCCCTCTGAGCAGCTTTTGCCTGGTTTCTCCTACCAGGTGACTAACATTGATGGCAAACAGAACAGTCATCCCATGGCAGAGGTATGTCTCAGCTGGGGAGGGGTCACTGGCCCTAAAAGGGTGGCAGTGTCCCCAACCTTGCCTGTAGACTGCTTACTGGGGAATGACTTAGAACTCTCAGCTTGGGCTGGAGTTGAACAAGACACCCATTCTAAAATGGTAGGCCTTTCACAAAAGGGTAGTGGGGTTGTGTCATTCTCAACCCCTGTCCAAATAGATTTCCTCCCTGGAAAGGTTGGAAGGGCAGTGGTAGCCACAGCCCAGGCACAGACAGACTTCCCTGTAGCGATTGGCAGAGCTGTGACAGTCACAGCTCAAACACAAACTGAGTGCCCCCCTGAAAAGGTTGGCAAGGCTGTAATGGTCTCAGCCTATACTCAGACTGACATAGGTGTAGTGAAGCCTGAAACTATGGATCACTCCACACAAACAGAGAGTAGTGGGGAGGAAGAAAAGTCTCCCTCTCCCCAGACATTAGGAAAAGGTCAGCCTCCTCAGGGATCTGACCTCACCCCTTGTGAAGGAACTGCCCCAGAGGTAGCCAGGCCTGGCCTGGCAGAGCCTCTGATGTCAGTGGCCCCTTCCAAGGTGGGACCCAGTCTGGTGCAGGTAGCCTGCCTCTCTCTACCCTGCCTCAGTCAGCCCAGGGCTGCAGAGGTCAGGGAGGCCAGTGGACCCCCAGAGGGCCCCTGTCCACAAGAACCCCCCCATCAAAAGAATGAGGATTGCCTGGCTAGTAGCCCTAGTCAGGTGATGGGTAAAAACATTCCTGAGGGATCTCCTTTACAGGTAGTTAGGGACCTCCCCCAGAGGGATTCTGTTGGGCACAGGCAAACATGGGACCTTAGGGCCCCAAACCTGACCTGTCCCTCCAGTAAGCCCACAAAAGGGACCCAGTCTCCAGCTTTAGGTAGCCAGAGGCTGACCCTGAGAGCACAGTGCAACTCAGTTAAGGAAAGAAAGGCATCCATGGTGGAGGATGATTGGAGGAAGCTGAGGCCTCACTTTGAGGACACTCACTTCAGTACTCCATCTCAACACCAGCCTTTGACTTTGCCAAGACACACCAAAGGTAGAGATTCCCTATGGTGGAGACCCTCTGATACCCTTAGGGTGAGGGATTGCTTAGTGGACCATGAGACAGGGGGTAACCATGCCAGTGCTGGTTCCTCCTCATATGGCCACTTGGGCAATATAGGCTTACCTGGTCAAGGTCAGCCTTATCTCCCTTCGTTTGGGGGGGGGGGGGTTGTGTAGGAAGGTGGATATCTGACTATGGTTACCCCCACATTTTTGCCTAGTGTCTAGCTGGTTTTTCGACTTAGTTGGCCTGAGATCCTGCCATTCAGGATCTCAGCCTGGCTGTTCTCTCTTTAAAATGGACTCCATGTACCCTAGGTACATACCCAATTGGTTGGATCACCCTGTCAGCCCCTGTACCAGTGTACACTAGGTACCCAGGGCATTGGTGTACCCAAGGCCTGCCAGGGGCTGAAGCATGTATTATGCCACCCCAGGCTTGGCCTAACAATTTGACACAACTGGCTGATCACTCAGCTGGGGTAAGTTGGTGTAACCACCTCTTACTTAGGTGTAGTATACCTATACCTAACCTTAAATGGGACACATGATAACCTATAAGTCACTCCTATGGCAGGCCTTAACAATCCTGAAGGCAGAGTGCTTGGTTCCATGTGAGATGGTGCTATGGCATGAGCTGAGCCTGTCTGCAGTGGTCGGAACAACTTCCTCCTACTGTTTCCAGATATCGTCATACCATATACTCTTTAGTGCATTATGAACCTCGCGGTTAAATGCTATCTTTGGTTTGGCTTTATCAAAACATGTCGAGTAAGGTGTCATACGAATTGGAATACTAACCCCTCGCCAATTCTGGCGACGGGGTTAGCATTCCACCCTTCTAGAGGGACACGACATGTACAGTACCTAAAACCCGGGTAAAATCAGACATAGCCTCAGCTCCACAAAATGGATGCTGCCACCACAGACACAAGTCTGCCCTCCTGCTGCTGGGAGTCCTTCCAGCTTGGGAGGTGTGGACAAAGGGTTTCCTGCCAGGGGAGGTGCATGCACCACCCCAGACAGGATTTTGTGTATTGGTCAGGTAGGGCTGAATAGAATGAGACATGCCTGAGGCTCACAAGGAGCCTCAGTGCATATGCCAGTTCAAACCGGTCCTGGGGCACACCAGTCCCGGGCCTGGGGCGAGCTGGACAAAGGATTGGGGGTGTAACCACCCCCCTTCCTGGTCCCACCCATAGGGAGGGACCTAGCAGGTAGTCCGGCCCCTAGAATCCGCTTAAAGGTAGGAGCTGTGTCCTAAGACTTCAGACATCCTGGAATCAACTTGAAACTAAGAAGAAGACGGGAACTTCGACATTCTGCTGCATAGAAGACTGAAGGAAATCTCCCCTGTGGTCAGGGAGTGACCACCTTGCTAACGCAAGCACCATCCAGCGAATCAACGTCTGCTTTGCCGCCGCCTCCCGCCGGAGCCCGAGCCCAGAGACTGACAAGACCTGGACCTCCAGACCTCTCACCGCCCGATCCACAGTCCCTGAAAAGAGGAGACCCGTGGAGGCACCGAGACACGTGGAGCCAGCCATCTTGAAACGACCACGACAAGCTGACAAGTGCAACAACCGAGGCTCCCTCCAAGTTGTGCTTTGGGATCTGAGAAGCCCAACCCTCGAGCAGCATCTGCACCAAAGGTGAGCCCTCCAGCATCTCCACGATCTGCGTGGGGGCCCTTCTGCATTTTGCCACTCGACGCGCCTAACCGGTTGCTGGCCCGCTGGCTAGTGGCCATCTTGGCGACGAACTTCAAGAAATACACCGCTGGTCTGGTTGCTCCAGACTGGCCCTTGCTCCCCTCCAAAGGAGCAGTCCCTCTGACCTTGCTGGTCAGAACCATCAGCTTATTTCATCTCCTACAACAATTGCTTTTGCCAAGGCTTGTTGGCTTTGATCAAGTCGCCGACACCGCCGACAGCGAGAGCCTGCGTGGGACAGCTCGTGAACCGACTCCTGGACGTCGTCGATCTCCAGGGACCACGTGGCTGCAGAGACAAGCTACACCTTTCTTCCTGTTTGCACCCGACATTGCCTGGTACCCACCTGGTGCCACGCTGGTCACTGGCTAGTGACTGTGAACACTGTCCCCTCTGCTTACAGGTCTTCAACATCTCCGATCCACCCTTGGATCCACTGCATCTCTCCCGGACCGACCGCCTGCAGCATCTTTATCTTCAGGCTCCACGGAACAGATAGAAGAAACCCGACGCACTTCGAGGCCTATGCACCCGCTTCCTGTGGGTGAGGTAAAGCTGGCACTCCTATGCCCAAGTGTAGTATTACATCTCTAGTGCCTGTGTTCCAAATCTTGAGTTCCTAGTCCATCCGGAAGATCCTCTTTGCAGTAACTTTGTACTTTTTACGCACCCATTGAAACCTATGGGAGCACGCGTGTGACTATTTGCTCTGCACACGCCACCCGTGGACCTCCTGGTCACTAACTGAAGTTAGCTCCTTGTAGGCCCAGCGATTCTAGAGGCCCTAGGCCTTTTCCCTTTTCTGTTCGTGGTACTTATACCACTATTTTAGTATATGGTTTGAGCGGCCACCAGGGCCTATCCATATAAAGTGCAACTTCTGTGTATTCTACTGTAATCTTGTTTGACGATTTGTGCTCCTGTGCTCATAAAGAGACTAGGGGTTACTTTGAGAAATAAATACATATATATTTTGAATATATATCTGTGTGGTGTCCTTTCATTGGTATAAAAGGGGGTTGCATTTGGTAAAACATCTGGCTTAACACGTTTCACGAGTTTAGCCTCAAAGACTGCTTAGCCTACGCTACCACTAGGACAGCTAGTCCGAAAAGGTTGACTTACAACCACACCATAAGGGTTGCTTGGCATGGTACAAGGTGGTCACTTTAACTAGTGAACATCATATACCAGGCCAACTTCTCACAAGTAGGCTTTAGATTTTGGCGCAAAATCCGATCTTGCATTCTTAGATTGAACTTTCTTTCAAACCCTATGGGTGTTTACACTGATCCGCCCCAGTAAAGCCCCCTAATCGAAAATCGAACATTTTTTTGTGCTTAGAAAAGGGCAGCTTTGCAGCACAAAACACCTTTTTCACTGGATAGTAAATGTGTTGCCTTACTTTGTGCTGGTGTAACGCCTTGGTAAGTCTGGGCCTCAGTTATTTTGTATTTGTTCACGTGCTCCCCTTCTTCACCCTCCGCATGTGAGGCTGGCGTGAAAGGAGGCAAACAGTCACATTCATATGCTTTGTTCACATACATCACTTGACCACCAGATACAGTCACTGTGTGGTAAGTGGGGTATTGGTCAGGGGCCCAAGGTAGCCATTTTGAATTGATACACTTAAAAGGGATATTTCACCATGCCTTTGTGTGCACACTATTTTGCCAAAATGGCTGCCTTACTTGTTCTGACTGCCTTTTACTGTTTCTTTTGCATTCTTAGCTGGGGCACTGAAATTATGAAATTGTGCAGCCGTGGCGTTTGTGCATAATTGTAGGTTTGCCGCATTCGCCACATAATCTTTCTTCTGCTGCACAATCTGCAGATTTTAACACAAAAAAAATGTTTCTTGCTCAAATGGTTCAAAAGTTACTAAAAGTGTTGTGACACTTGTTGCTGTGCAGTTGAAGTCTCTGTGCAAAGCTTGACTGGTCACTTTTCTGTTGCTTATTGCTATATCTGGGTGTTAAACTGGTACTAATGAGGTGCAACCAATGCCCAGGCAGTGTTAACAAGTGTGAAAATGACAACATAATGAAGTATTATAATAAAAGAAATGTGCTGCATTGTGCCGCATACTTTGGCTTTTCTTGCGCATAATTTATTCAACGCTGACACATAATTTGGCCCTTCCCTACCACATAATTCCAGTGGACCTAATTATTAGTAATGGGTCCTGTGTTTTGTATACAGAAAATAAAATGCAATGAAAAAAATGAACTCTAACAAGAAAATGTCAGAGAGAGGTTGTGGGTGAAATTAGATGGTAAATGGGTAGGTAACATTACAAAAATTCAGGCCAGCTGGGGACCATGCAGCAGCATAACGGAAGCCAATCATACAGTGAAAACTCGGAAAAATGCCTACTTAAGGAAATAGCATGCCTCCTAACACATTAAAAGCCTTTGCACTTCTTACTTATTTCAGCACGTACATAAAGTTCTTACAATAATTTATTGAAGTGTCCCGGAGCCTTTCTTTAAGAGACAAGACCCATAAATCGATACATACTGGAAGCACATGCGTCTTTTCTTTTTTGGGGGGAAACACTGACTTGAAAAGCATGAAGCAGGCCTTTGAGAAGCCACAATTAGCCGTCCTGTCACTCATTAACCAGACATCTCTTTGAATCCGCACACGCCTCCGCCGCTGCCGGTTCCATCAGAGCCTCGGACACAAGGTCTGTGGCAAAGGACAAGTGAATCGCCCCATTGTTGAACGCGCCTAATCCCTTGCTGGGCTTCCCACAAACCGAGTTATATAACAGCATCAAAGCTCCAGTGCCCATTAATAAATAAATGAACATGAGGCTGCCAGAAAGGCCGCGCGCTGTGAAGCCCGGGCCGTGACGCACTGAGGCCCCATGTTGTCTCGGGTCGGTGACTCACCCCGCTATGACAGCTCCCTGGGCCCATCTGTGCGGCTGCGGAGCCCACGTGGCGCGGAAGCAGACAGCGTGCTGAAATTGGCCTACATTGGCAGAAAGGCTCAGCCACGCCCACAAACTGTTTGCATTTTCAATAGAAAATACGGCTGTCCGCGGCCCCGCTGGGGGCCATTCCTAAAGGGCGGACCTTTAGTGCCATTTGGGCACCAGCTCACCCCTCTCTAGTGGTTGGGCTCCTGTAGGAGTCAGTTCGCCGGGGCGCCATATGGTCGTCATATCCGGTGCGCTGAGGTGGGGGGAGGGTATATATGCCTCCCCCACCCCTCCTGGCATCCTCTGTTGCACCAGCCACGCTGTCTTGACTGGTTGTCTCGCATCGCCCGGCGTTGTTGCGGTTTCCTTCCCCCCGCTGAATACGCTGTGTCTGCAGCGCGACTCGGTTTTCATGTACCCGGGACCATGGTCTTGCGCGGTGAGTTTGGGGGCAGGGAAGACCTTTTGGGCCTTTGCTGCCACTGATCATATTGGCCAGGGTTGAGTTAGGCCTGCCAGTCGTGCACTGGTCAGTCCGAGCCCCGGTCTTGGACTGGCCTGGAAGGCAGGTAAAGGGCAGGCAGTCGGGTTGGTCGGAATGCTTGGAGGCATTGCAGGTGGGGTTGGTTCTGTCTCGGCCCTCGGTCTGGTGTCGTATGGAGTGGGTATCGAGGTTCCACGCCGTGTGGTCAGGCCTCTAAGTGCCACTCATGCGTCGGGTCAGTGGTTGTCTTCTGCGCGTTTGGGAACATGGTCCCCCTCTGCGTCGGGAAACTTCGCTTTTCCAGTGGACGGTCCCATGGGTACGGCAGGGCTGCTGGCGAGTGGAGCGCCTTTCTACTTGGCCCGTTCTGCACCATGCTCAACTCGTGCAGGTCACCCAGGGCCCATTTCTTTGAGATTGTGTTGGGTTTTGCGTGCTGGGTCAGTGGGGTGTGAATTTCGCCCTGGGCCTAGTTCGTTGGGATTGTATTGAGTTTTGCGTTGGGGGACAGCGAGGCGTGCATTTTACTTAGGGCCCATGACGTTGATATTGTATTGGGCATTGCGTTGAGGGTCAGTGAGTCACGCAGGCTGGGGAGTGTTATGTGGTGTACGGGGTGACGACAACGCTGGGTCGGTGGGCGCGTTACTCTCGACACCCACAGGGCGGCAGGCTCCTCAGAGTGGTCCAATAATCACAGATACCGTTGGGCCACGGTTGGATTATCGCGATAAAGATCTGGAGGCATTTCGAATTCTGGAGAGACTGCTTCAACCCCAAGACTGATTATAAATTGAGCGTTAGCAGTTCGATATGCGCTGCTTTTGATAAGTGGGTTAATCTGCATGTCAGCTTTATGTTTCTACATTTAGTACGCCATTACTGATTATAGTTCATTTTATATGGCTTATATTGATGGCACACATTCTCTTAATGTGGGGAGGGGTGAGAAGTGGGGGCGCGTTGCTCTCTTGCCCTCCTGGTTTGCACCAATCGGCAGGCCGGACTCAGGGCTTCGGCGGTCATGTTGGGTGTGAAGGGGTGTTATGTTATGTTAAAAGGGATTTATAAAGCGCTCGGCTACTCAAAAAGAGTGTCCCGGCGCTAGAAGTACCTGCCCGACACCAGGAGCTCACACAACGACTTCCTGTCCTGTCATAGCGACGTATTGCAGTCTATAGGGGGAACAGCCAGGTCTTAAGATGCTGTCTAAAACTGAGGAGTTCAGAATTGCTTCTGAGGGCCAGAGGGAGGGTGTTCCATAATTTACTAACAATCATCTGGAAGGAGCGACCTCCCTTCTTGGTTAGAAAGAACTTTGGCTCCCGAAGCAGATAGAGAGTAGAAGATCTTAACGTCCTCACAGGGCAATAGGGGATGATTCTCTTTTTAAGATAGGAAGCCCCTATATCGTGAAGCGCTTTAAAAGCAAGGACCAGTGCCTTGAAATCGATTCGATATTTTACTTTGAGCCAATGAAGTGTTTTGAAAAGGCTAGACAAATGGGTCCTAGGACCGACCCTCACAACAGCCCTGGCTGCAGAATTCTGAACCAATTGCAGACGGTTCAGCAAAAATTTCGGGATGCCCAGATAGAGAATATTTGCGTAGTCTAATCTAGAGTTGATAAGAGCCTGAACTACAGCCTGTCTATGAGGCATAGACAGAAGGGAGAGAAAATTCCTCATCATTTTGAGAAGCCTGAAACTTGTGCCCGTCACAGATGTCACCTGCGATTTCATAGAGAGATCTGAGTCCAATTAGACTCCAAGATTTTTCACTGTAGTCACAGGGTTGGGTGGAGAAGGCTGGTCCTGTGGCCACCAATTTTTCCACTCGTCCCCAGGAGTGTGTCCAAAGAAGATCATTTCAGTCTTAGCCAAATTGCAGGACAGCTGGTTCAGATGAAACCATCCAAAAATATTGGACAGACATTCCCTGATTAAAGATTCATTAAAAGGTTCATCCTTCCCATAAGTAAACAAAATGTGAGAGTCGTCAGCATATGTTATCAGTTTTAACGTCTTTATTTCGATTTTTCATCATAAAAGACACACATATACACAAAATTACATTAAATACAATTAGTGCGCCGAAGTCATAAAATCATAAATATTTAAATACACATACTAAACAAATCAAAAAGAAACAAGACAAGAAAAGTTAAGGCAAGGCAAATCTAGTTAAAAAATCTCAATTAAACATGCTTGTAAAGACGTCAAGGGGAATTATAAAAACATTTGAGCATATATAAAAAATAGCAGATCGTCAATACTAATAAAATCATAGGCCAAAAAATCAGTGGGATAACACAGTATACAAATTATTTGGGTCATGATACTATGAGCTGACTGACTTAATCCTTATCAGCCAAGCCCACCCAAGGAATTTGGCCAATCCTATGGTTAGCCATTCAGAAGTGTTGGTTCTCAAGATGTACAATGCTTCACTACTCACTCGGGTGTTTAGTCTAGTACATATAGGTTTCAGCCACTTATTACGTGGTTCACAATAAGCAGTACAGACAAATAAAAAATGACCTAGTGTTTCTTTGCAAACGGTACAACAGGGACAGAAACTTGACTCCAACCTCTGCCAGCCACTAGTAAAAGCCCTCAGAGGCAGTGTACCTACACGGAACTGATGGTATAGTTTCCTATCTAATGTTTTAAGGATAACATCCCAGTATACTTCTTTGTTAGGTACTGTTTTGTGGAGCAAAAACTGGCCTGTCAAATTCATTTTCTCAGAAAGTGCCACATGTTCCGTTTTTACCATAGACCAAAAGAGAAGTTTAAATTCATTCTTGGTAGGGAAGGTTTGAGAACCCGGCTCCGACCAAAGCAAGGGAAGACCCATTTCGGTAAAAGTGTTCTTAATTAGCTTTAGCCACGGTATGTCACCTGCCCCTTGTTGCATTCTCACATCCTGTAATTCACGGGCAAACATGGCCAGCTCCGGGGTGGACCATATGCGTCTCCATAACGCCACCATCCTATAGAGGGCCTGGTGTTTAATGGTATGCATGCCCATGTCCATCAAAAGTGGAAGGACTGGTGTTGAGGGGGGGAGACTAACTAAGTATTCTGTATCCTATCCAGGACAGCCAGGTCCACACATCCCCAAATATCGGCCCCATATAATATGGCTGAGCTGATTTTAGCACTATAAATTTTAAGTGCGGGCAGTACTCTTTTAGTCAGGGAACACCGCTGTACTTTTACTAGACAACCAGTCAGGCGGGCAAATTTCAAACAGAGTGCCGCTACTTGATCTTTCCATTGTAGCCTATAATCCAAGGTAACACCAAGATAAGTCATTACATCAACCTGCTCCAGTCTAGACCCATTCATTAAAACATGGCCCCTCAATGGCTTTTTCTTAGTCAGGACCATGAACTTGGTTTTATTAATATTGATCTCAAGATCGTTCATATTGCAAAAGTCCATGAATTTATTTATTGCTGCCTGTAAACCCTTCTGTGTTTTGGCCAATATGAGAGTATCATCTGCAAAAATTAAAAGAGGGAATTTGGTCCCACCCAGTGAAGGAGCATCAGTGGGGGTATCTGAGAGGAACTTAACCACCTGATTAATGAAGAGTACAAATAGGGTGGGGGCCAGGACACAACCCTGCCTCACACCGCGAGTTACGGGGAAGGAATCGGTAACCTGGCCCTGGCGACCCCATCTGACTCTTGCAAAGTTACCCTCATGCATCCTGATGGTAAGTTCTAATAGTGCACTAGGGACCCCCATCCTTCTCAATGCTGCCCACATCTTCCCTCTGGGGACCAGATCAAACGCTGATTTGAGGTCCACAAATGCAGCGAAGATCTTCCCGTCTCTCAATAACACAGTTTTCCAATAGATCATGACAAATCTTAATATCTGATCAACTGTGCTAATATGTGCTCTAAAACCCGCCTGCATTGGAGACAGAATATCTACTTCTGACATCCACGAATGGATTTTCCCTAACAGCATTCTGGCTATTACTTTTTGTAGGGCATCGATGAGGCTGATGGGGCGATAATTTCCCGCATCAGATCTATCCCCTTTTTTGTGCACTGGCAAAATCTCAGCCCCTTTCCAGGAGTTTGGGATCCTAGTCCCTCTAGCTATAGCATTTGCTAAGATTAATATGTACGGGACCCAGTGTGTTTGATCGTATTTGAAGAGGTCCGCAGGGATGCAGTCCATGCCGGGGGCTTTGCCATTCTGCACTTGTTTAAGAGCAGAAATAGCTTCAGTTTCAGTGAAAACAATGTGATCAAGTGAGGACACCTCAGACTGCACACTGGCATCTTCCCTAATAGTAGTAAGGGAGATCCGTTCCGTGTGGCTGAACTGTGCCTCGTAATGCTTGACCCATTGCTCTGCAGGGACGTGGTTTACTGGAGTATGTAATTCCCCCGCCCCTCCCCATTTCACAACCTCCCAAAATTTTTGTTGGTTAGATGAGGTACTTGCCTGGTATAAATCTAACCAACGCTGATCATCCCATTTGATTTTTGCCTCTTTTAATGCTTTCTTATAATTCACCCTGGCTATCCTTATATCCGGACATGATTTGGATTTAATAGCCCTTAACAGAGAGCTGTGGGCAATACTACAGGTCTTATCATACCATTTCAACCTAGATTGTGCTGGGACATTAATTCCTCCTTTTACGGGTTTGATAAAAAAAGACTTAATTTTACTAAAAAGAGACTCATGAATTGTCCCGATTTGGTCAAGTGGGGTTCCAGCCTCAAGTATGGGTACCATCTGTTTTGTAGCCGCTAGGACCTCCATGGCAATCCTGCTAATAGTAGCAGTATTGTCTTGGAGCCCAGCCCATCTTACCCTTCTGCAATCATTTGTGAGACCAGCGTCTGCTGTATCAATATTTGTTGCAGGGTTCATGCGGAGACCCTCATCCACTGATAATTTTATTACCAGGGGGTTATGATCACTCTCGGATCTAGTGACTATTTCCATGTCCACCAATATTTCCCAAAACTCTATCTTTAACAAAAAATAATCAATGCGGCTCGAGTTTAGGGAGTTATCAAATGTAACTTTTCCCATCTGGTCTGATTTGGTCCTTCCATTCGCTGCACGCAAATCCCATTCAAGGCAAAGACCCAACCACTGCATAACTGCCTCCGTGACTTTTTTAATTGGAGGAATAGACAAAGGGGGAATATTCCAAATCTGATCAATTTCCCCATATCCCCCGCTATCAAGATTAGGAAACGGTTCGAAACAACAGTTGAAATCACCTGCCACCATGACACATTTGTCACTACTAATGTTATTCAGTAGGGAGTCAAGTTCAACTACCACTCCCGCAGGCTTCCCACCTGGTAACCCTCTAGCATATATGTTGAACAAACAAAGGTCCTGGTTATTTTTACCGGTTAATTTCAACGCTAGGATGTCATTACTCAGAGTAGGGAGTTCCGTGATAGTAATGGCTAAGGATTGTCTAATCCAAATAACTAGACCTCCTGAAGGGCGACCCTTCGGTCCTTTACTAGCTGGTTTGTAGTAATTAAGGTAGCCAACCCGATAAATAGCGTCGGTTGACCAACTTTCCTGCAGGATAATAACATCATGTAAATCCACAAAGGAGCCCCAATCAGCCTCTGACGCTTTCCCCCTTAAACCCGCTATATTCCAAGACAAGACTGCGAGGGTGTAAGTTGTTTTCTCTGCCATCTTGGCGGTTGGGTTGGCGACAGCCTTAGTGATCGTCTGTCTAGGGGTACCTGACAAGAATGTTTCCCTTATTTCCACCCTCTGTGAATTTGCGCTAGACACAGGGACAGTCTCTACCCCAGGGACACTCACATTATTTAAAGAGCAAGTTACTACAGCACTAGAACGCCCAGTAATCGATTGTTCTACATCATGTCAATCCACACCTTCCAGGCCGGAAAGGGGAGCAAACCGGTTCGCAAGGTGGGGATAGAACATTGGATAGAGCGGAGTGTCAAAATGGAATCTCCCTCTAGACCTGTCCCTTCTTGAGTGATGAAACGGGGTGTGGGATCTATTTGCATATAAAGCTGGATAAAAATAATGCAATAGTAAAGTTTGTACATCCCCAACTCTACCGAATCTTGGTTCCCTGCAAATGTATTCGGCAACCCAAGGCTCTCTAAAGCTAACCACCACACAATCCCCCTCAAGATCTTTCTTACCAAAACCTATCCAATCCACCCTCCTTACATTAAGTATTTCAGGATTTAGGTTAGGAGGGAGTGGCCGGTTTTTATTAAGCCAGAATGTAACCTTATTGTAAAGATCCTTGTGTGTTTCCCTCTTGCCATCTACAAGCGGAGCCACGCCAGTTAAAACAATTGTATAAGGCACTGACTCCGGTGGGAGGTTCACACACTGTTTCTTTGGGATGGGTTTGGCGATGGGCTGATGACTAATATTTTTGCCCCTAACGGAAGTTGAGTTTTTCTGAACCTGCTGGTTTTTTACAGGCTTTGGCCTTGCAGGGTTCTCTGTAGAAACTGCTTTCTTAGGAGCGGGTACAGTTTTTTGCGGGGCCTTGGGTATAGAGGGTCCCACTTGTGAACTATTACCCCCCGCTTTATTGTTCATCATAATGGTGGGCTTCGGAATGGTCGGGACAGGAGGGGTCAGACCAGCAATTGCTAAGCTGGCGAGGATTCTATCAGAGGTCGCTATATTATCCTTCACTAGCAGATCTAAGGAATCCATTTTTGTATTTAGTAACCTAGTCCTTTCAAAAAGAGGTAAAAGTAGAGATTTGAATAGCAGCTCAATTTTAGCCAAAAATATCTCTTCTGTAATGCTAATCATAGTCTCACCTCCCCCTTGCTGGGCAGTAGCGTTAGTATTGGGTAGCTGTGGGGGGGATGGTGAGGCATTTCCCAACCCCTCAGCTTGTTCCTCCATGTCCGGTGAGTCTACCCTCTTGCGTTTCCCAGGGTTATGAGTGGGTGTTTGTTGTGGATGGGAAAGGGAATCCATTAGTTCAGTACTAATATTGAGATTTGGTGAGTCTGAAAGACCAGAATTATCCCTGGACTGATCTAGGCAAGTGGTCCCGCTATTTGGTAAGTTAACGTGCGCAGTATTAAAAGCATTTTCCTGGTTAGAATCCACTATCTCCACAGTATGAATCTCAGGAGCAGTTACCAACATTACTTCTACATTACTGTCCGAGTTCAACGTGGAAAGTGGGACAGGGGAGACAGCCTCATTGATTTTACCTAGTGAAGACCGCTTGCCAGTAATAATATCAAGCGAAAGGCGTTTTTCAACCAGGGCAATCTCCTTCTCTAATATAGCAGTAGAACGTTTAAAAAACTGATCAATTGTACCAGTGAAAGTACCATTAGAGGTTGAGACCTGAACTTGCCTCTCCTTACCAGACCTTAAGGGCATTTTTGTTATTCTTATTAAGATACAGCGGGCGGGGATATAACCAACCTCAATACTCAATCAGCGATGCCACTCAGGCCACAGTATTTATCCTTCCAAATATGGGGACTTTAACGTCACTTTAGACACAAACAGTAACAATAATAATTATACCAGTTAATAAGGTTCAAAAATACGTAATTAGGAAGAAAATTTTAATAATAGGGCCCAGCCCGGCCTCCTCCGGCCCCGGACGGCCACAGACGGTCCCGCCCTTGTCCCGGGATTCTCCCGGCGTGCTCCCGCGCGCTCCCGCGCAGCGGCAGATGCAGACTCCTTTGTGGATGTTGCAGAGGTGGGAGGATTGTTGGGGGCGGGGCGATGAGGGAGAGCGGCCCAGGTGGAGCGGGCGGGGGATGACCAGAGACGCCTGGGAGATGGAGTCCTATCCCTTGTGCTCGCAGCCCTCAGCCCCAGGTACGCCCCAGTCAGCTGCTCCCAGGTGTTGGAAAGTGCCTCGCAGCGAAGCGGGACCCGCGCAGCGGGTACCGCGAGGCGTGGAATGGAAAACCGGCAAATGTCCTCTGAAATGCAGGGTCAGCAGAAACAAACAGCAATAAGGTCCCACGTAGCAATAAGCACTCCTCGCTTAAATCCGTGCTCAGATCTGTTGGGGGCGGGGCGATGAGGGAGAGCGGCCCAGGTGGAGCGGGCGGCGGATGACCAGAGACTCCTGGGAGATGGAGTCCTATCCCTTGTGCTCGCAGCCCTCAGCCCCAGGTACGCCCCAGTCAGCTGCTCCCAGGTGTTGGAAAGTGCCTCGCAGCGAAGCGGGACCCGCGCAGCGGGTACCGCGAGGCGTGGAATGGAAAACCGGCAAATGTCCTCTGAAATGCAGGGTCAGCAGAAACAAACAGCAATAAGGTCCCATGTAGCAATAAGCACTCCTCGCTTAAATCCGTGCTCAGATCTGTTGGGGGCGGGGCGATGAGGGAGAGCGGCCCAGGTGGAGCGGGCGGGGGATGACCAGAGACTCCTGGGAGATGGAGTCCTATCCCTTGTGCTCGCAGCCCTCAGCCCCAGGTACGCCCCAGTCAGCTGCTCCCAGGTGTTGGAAAGTGCCTCGCAGCGAAGCGGGACCCGCGCAGCGGGTACCGCGAGGCGTGGAATGGAAAACCGGCAAATGTCCTCTGAAATGCAGGGTCAGCAGAAACAAACAGCAATAAGGTCCCACGTAGCAATAAGCACTCCTCGCTTAAATCCGTGCTCAGATCTGTTGGGGGCGGGGCGATGAGGGAGAGCGGCCCAGGTGGAGCGGGCGGGGGATGACCAGAGACTCCTGGGAGATGGAGTCCTATCCCTTGTGCTCGCAGCCCTCAGCCCCAGGTACGCCCCAGTCAGCTGCTCCCAGGTGTTGGAAAGTGCCTCGCAGCGAAGCGGGACCCGCGCAGCGGGTACCGCGAGGCGTGGAATGGAAAACCGGCAAATGTCCTCTGAAATGCAGGGTCAGCAGAAACAAACAGCAATAAGGTCCCACGTAGCAATAAGCACTCCTCGCTTAAATCCGTGCTCAGATCTGTTGGGGGCGGGGCGATGAGGGAGAGCGGCCCAGGTGGAGCGGGCGGGGGATGACCAGAGACTCCTGGGAGATGGAGTCCTATCCCTTGTGCTCGCAGCCCTCAGCCCCAGGTACGCCCCAGTCAGCTGCTCCCAGGTGTTGGAAAGTGCCTCGCAGCGAAGCGGGACCCGCGCAGCGGGTACCGCGAGGCGTGGAATGGAAAACCGGCAAATGTCCTCTGAAATGCAGGGTCAGCAGAAACAAACAGCATATGTTATAATCTTGGCTGCAAATTTTTCAGCAAGAGAGGCCAATGGGGTCATATATATATTAAAAAGAGTCGGGCCCAACACGGAGCCCTGGGGTACTCCCACATTTAATTGTGGTATAACAGCAGAAAAAGGAGGAGACCAGACAGATTGTTAACGCTCATTGAGGAAAGAGGAGAACCAGTTAAAAACCGTGCCCCGTAGGCCACATTCCCTCAATCTCTGAAGGAGGCGGTATCGAAAGCGGCTGAGAGATCAAGCAGTATAAGAACTGCTTTACCTCCTCTGTCAAGAGTGTTCTTAATGCTTTCAGAGATTTCTAGCAGAGCTGTCTCAGTACTATGATTTGCTATGATTTGCTCTAAAGCCAGATTGGCTCACATGAAGAGCGTTGGTGGTTTCTAGATGATTAGTAATTACTGCATTCACATATTTTTCAAAGGTTTTAGCAAAGAATGGAAGCAGTGTGATAGGCCTGTAGTTGTTAGTGACTGCTGGATCGGCCGTGGTTTTTTTTAGAAGAGGGAGTATCTTGCCCCATTTCCATCTCGCAGGGACAGTGCCAGTGCTCAGTGCCAAATTCAGCACGTGATTAGCAGCCGGATTCACAACTTCTGCAACAGATGCTAATATTTGGTCAGAAGGCGAGCCAGATTTTAATGCTCTCATAATGGTTAGGGAAGCATCCAGGGGTATCGGCGGAAATTCTTCCAATATATCCGTCTGGGAGCCGCCAGAGAAGTCGGAGACACTCTCTGAATTTGACTGTGAAGATACAGCAAAGGAGTCCTGAATGGACTTAATCTTGTTGTAAAAGAATGTAGCAATATTTGCAGTCCATTCAGCAGGGGGAGTGAAGGGATTCTGGGTAACAGTAGGGGCAACGAAATCCTTCACTACTTTAAAAAGTGCCTTGCTGCAGTTGTTTGCGGACTCAATTGTATTTCCTAAATACTTTTTCTTCTCATTACGGACTTTCGAGAAGTGGGCCTTAAGAGCCTGTTTATAAATGAGCTTGGTCTGGGGGAGATAATTGGCAGCGAGGTCGCGGGCCTCACCCTTCTCCTGTGCCCATGCGGCGGAGCACACTGGGGCTTTTTAACTGCGGAGGGTGGCAGCAGGTCCCCCTCAGTAGCGTTGGATCGTGGGGCCTGAACGAGACGAGGAGGGGGCAGGGATTGTGCACCACGGACTCTTTCCGATCGGGCCCCGGAGGCATGCGTCCTCAATACGGAAGGGAAGGGGTGCTGTGCTTCGGCCCGGACACGGAATGGCATAAGGAATCCCTAACATTGCGACGTGTCCGGGGCCGGACTGGGCGCGCATGGAGCTTTGGCCCGCGGGGGTTGAGGGGCGGCCTGTGAGTCCCGTTAAGGCTCCCAAGCCCAGTAGTTACCTTTTTCGGGGCTGGAGTCTGCTCGAGGGTTTTGGAGGCTTGCCGGAGGTGCGGGAGCATCGCGCGGCCCTCCCCCCACCCATCCGATACCGATTTGGTGTCTGCCCTACACCTGTAAGGGGCGCTTCTTGGGCGGGGCAGCAGCGTCGCTTGTCTCCTCCTTTTGCTGGCTTTGGTGGGGCAGGTTGGAATAAATGGAATAAACCTCTGTATGGAATAAACCTGCAGCAATATTTTCCCATAACAATAGTTGTTTTGTGTATTTATTTATTCATGCATGCTCAGATTGTGGGTGGGGGTAGTTGCCGATAATGGCACTATGGATACTGCACAGGGATAGGAAGCGAGCCCTTAACTCTAATGAGGGCTTTACAAAAGAGCCTGTGGTACAGTGTTGACACTAGGCCTTCATGCAGGTTTCTGATCTGCTGAACCTAAGGATTCCACCAGTGTGTCTTATCCAAGACGGTCGCAACTATACAGTAACATTTTAACATTTTGCTTGTGAAAATTTCAAATATTTGGGTCTCTTGAAATTTAGTTGCATTTTGGATATGGATTTGAGCGCCTAATGTACTAATTTCTAATGCAGCGCAGCGTAGAAGCTGCAAATGCTGCGCTGCATGAGAAGGAGAGAGCAGGGAGAACTCCACATTTACTGAAATAAGGCACTCTCCTCCCTCTCCCTAGCGCCTGTGCTGAGATTAGCTGCCATGCGCCATGGAGTCACCTTAACGTCATAGTGCAAGGGTGTCTCCCTAGTCAAGCATAGGTTTTGTACTGGAAAGATAACCTTCCAGTACAAAATAATACACTTATACTAATTTTAAACATTTTCCCATTTTTGTATGTGTGCTGTACAGTGCAGTACATATGCGAAGTTGGAAAATAAAGGAGAAAAAAAGCATCTCTCCTTCATAGTGCCTGGTTGAAGGGTGCGCTATTTTACGACGCTAAACCCTGTCTACTTCATTTAGGAAATTGGGTTTAGTGTATGAAAAGTTGGTTGGTTGCATGGGAATGCCCAGGCACCACCCATGAAAAATCCCCTTGGCACTAAGTAATGCAAAGCAGAGCATAATTTGTGTTACTTTCAAGCTATTAGTGCTGGAATGAAAATTGTACAAAAAGATTTTGTGCTGATTTAAACCACTTTTGTGATGCAAACACAGTGGAAATTCATGGCAAATTAAGATTTACCCTACCAATACTGTCAAAATTATATTCAAAGGAACTGTGGGTAGGGTAAAGAATGTAATGTATGGGCAGATACTCTAAAGCAGCAGTGTACAAAACAGGAGGATCAGACTGAAACCAGATTTTTAGGAAAACCAATCCTGAAACTATATTTTTAGGAAAACCAAGTCTACATCATTGTGGAGAAGGGCAATGATTCGCCAAATTGCCAGAGGTAGTGAAGTAACATCATACACCTGCCAATCCAATGATGACATAGCTGGACCTGACATATCATAGGAAGTGATGGTATTTAATCCTGATGCCGCCACAGGAAGGTAGGGACATCAAAAGGCCTTTAAAAAAGGATCTATTCTGTTGTTTCTTTGAAGAAGTAAATTTAAAAACGATTACTATAGAGACATGTTGAGGTATGTGATAGGGCTTTCTAAGAGATGCACGTGAATGTGGTCCTACCGAGCCTCTGGTAATATTTTATTTATTACAGTAGAAACATTTAAAAAAAATGATAATGATAAGACAGGCTTACATGTCTGCATTTTAATTTGGTATATCTGTGCAGCAGGGACAGCACTTTGCTTAGGAAAGTTAGGCAGGTTGATGATTGAATCAGACTTCGGGGTGCATGTGTGACAGGACAGGAAATTTCAAGTCTGGATTTAATGCGCTAACTCATGCAAACAGGTATGCACATATGCTGTTTGATTGCATCGATTACATAAACAAGTTGTTTAGGCACATTAAGCCAGACCTACAGGCTTTGCCAATGCTTGTGTTTAAACTGACTTGTACCATCACCCGATGTACAGTATGCACAAGACCCCATTCATCGTAGTAGTCATTTCTCATCCTTCTTCTTAGATGAATACATGTACCTCCATCTGTGTCAGTCCTACGCGAATCTGGGACCAGATTTAATAACATTTTGGGGCATATTTACAAGCCCCTATTCCACCAAAACATCACTTTTTGTGATGTTGTGGTGGCGATAGGGGCTTTGCCTTACTTACAAGGCAGCGTTAAGCCACTTAACTTGGTTTAACGCTGACTTGTAAATAAGGCACCCATTCACGCCATACTTAAGCATTAAGCAGCACACATAGAAGTTGCAAAACTTCTTTACAGATTGTTTATGTGCAGGAAGGTACACCCTTCTCCACATAATACATTTTCCTCTGCACAACGCAGGCACACTTGCACTATGGTGCAAGGGTGTCTGCGTTGCGCTAGGTGGTTAAATTAGCGCCAGCGCAGGGGGAAATGGAGGGCTGCTCCGTATCCTTGTAAATACGGTGCAGCTTTTTGTTTCAAAAGTGGTAGGGCACGGCGTTAAGCCAAGGAGGCTAACACCGCGCTCCATCACTTCCTCGTAAATATGCCCCTCTCATTTGTGGTTGTGCCATTTTATTGGTGTACACACAGCGCAAAATGTATTTTGGGATTTCATTACAAGACCGGAGGCTATCATTATGCATTATTCCTTTAATGCAAACTCCACACAGCCACTTTGAAGTATTACATCACAAACAAAATTGTTCTAGAACAGAATACAGCAAGACCCTAATGGGCATGCTCACAGTACAATCTGCCTCTTTTAAATGCGGCTCCACACAGATAAGTATCTCCAACTTTGTATCTGTAATATCACAGGTTTCCAATTTGCAGGAACCTTCTCCCTTATTCATGTAGGGTCTATGATTTCCTATTATTATTTGTAAAAGCCTAGTGCTAGGTTATCTTAATATTGGGCGTAGCTTACAAGGTTCTTACCCCTGTGTAGGGGCTAATTAATCCTTCAAACAGTTTTTCTGGTTTGGTAAGTGCAGTGCTTTTATTGTGTGTGTGTGTGTGTGTATATATATATATATATATATATATATATAAATATATTCACTTAAAAAACCATAGGTTTCACACATGTTATAGTTAGCTGTACATTTCACTCGTAAAAAACCAATGAAATTCCACGTTATAGTTAGATCAGGTAACTATAACTTGCGCGCCCACAATAAACTGCTGATGACGTCACATATTACATCACTCATGACATGGTCAGTGACATCACTCATGACATCAATGATGACATCTGAAATTACACATTGTGGATTGCGGTCGCGCAAGTTATAGTTACCTGATCTAACTATAACGTGGAATTTCATTGTTTTTTTACGAGTGAAATGTACAGCTAACTATAACATGTGTGAAACCTATGGTTTTTTAAGTGAATTTGCAAGGTTTTGTAAATGATAATTCCTAACTATAACGTGTGTGAAACCTATGGTTTTTTCAGTGAATTTGTACGTTTTTTTAAATGCTAAGTTATGTATTTATTTTTTATTTTTTTTTCTGGTTTTTCACTGTGCGCGCACCGTGCACGCGCTGTGGGCGCTCGGTGCGCTTCACGCACCGAGCGCCCACGTTGCGCAGTCCATGCCGTGCGCGCCTCGCCTTTTTTTACACAGTAACATTTGTTTTTTTCTCCCTTGTGGGTGTCCTTTAATTTATTGAATAAATGTGATTGTTACTTCTTTATTTTTTTTTTTATTTTTTTTTGCCGTGCACGTACGGTAAGCTTACCGTACGCGCACTCCGCGATTTTTTTTTAAAATTATTAAATGTATTTTCCGTACTTTTGGGTCCTTCTTGGACCCCCTGACAAACACTAGGGGGTCTGCAACTCTCTTCGTTGCCCCCTTTTCACGTTCCCCACCTTTGTTTCTCAGTGCGAGAGACAGAAAATGGCGGCCGACACTTCCTGATTTCGACCGATTCGAATGTTTACAGTCATGTAACCACCAATCAGAATTGAGCTCGCGCACGGCACCGTACGCGTACGGTAAGCTTACGGTAAGCGCACGGAGCGCGCTTACAGATATATATATTGATTTAAATGCTATTTTCTCAGGACCTACTGAACAGATTTACACCAGACCTACAAAAGGCACATCCTTGACCTGAGGACTACCTCTCTGCCAAATTTCAAGTAATTATGTTCAGCCGTTCGGGCTGTAGCTCGGACTAAAGGTCCTATGGGAAAATGCATGGGGAAAACGCGTTTTGGGACCCCCCTTTTTTCTCAGCCCCCGCTTGACGAATCCCCCCGAGACTTTCAGGGTAGGAGCGGAGCGTAGCGTCCCATTAGTTTTGAAAATTTCGCGAGGATTCGTCGACCGGCGCCAAAGTTATTCCAAATAGAATGTTGCGGATTTCCTATGGAAACACGGTCCTAACTATAACTATCTACTGGCAACCGCCAGTAGATAATATATATATATATATATATATCAATGCTCAGGCTTGGGTCCAAAAGGCTTGAGGTGCACTCGAACATCAACTCGGGGCTCCAAGCACTAGCCCCCTTATCGGTGCAGATGGCGCCAACCAGCTCCCTTTCACAGTCAAACACCACTCTCGCCGACGCGTTTCGAAAATATCTTTTCTTCTTCCAGGGCTCGTGGTGAGGGAATAGGCACGTACCAGCAGCTGTCTCTCTTTATGCTAAATAAGCGCGCCCTCTGATGGGCTGCTCTGAATGAGTCCGCGCTAGGCATCCTGGAGGTTGCAGTGCCAGATGCATTTCAATCCGTGCGTGCATTATCTGTGGGTAAAAAAGAACGCTGAATGAGTTCTCAGCTGGCAAGCGTCACCTCAATCCAACATTGATGCTCCACATGCAGAGGCTGTAGTATACTGGCCCCCGTGGCCCCCATGGGTTACTGAGGTGGTGCACACTCGGCGGTTATGGCCACCGCCAAATATCAATGCTCAGGCTTGGGTCCAAAAGGCTTGAGGTGCACTCGAACATCAACTCGGGGCTCCAAGCACTAGCCCCCTTATCGGTGCAGATGGCGCCAACCAGCTCCCTTTCACAGTCAAACACCACTCTCGCCGACGCGTTTCGAAAATATCTTTTCTTCTTCCAGGGCTCGTGGTGAGGGAATAGGCACGTACCAGCAGCTGTCTCTCTTTATGCTAAATAAGCGCGCCCTCTGATGGGCTGCTCTGAATGAGTCCACGCTAGGCATCCTGGAGGTTGCAGTGCCAGATGCATTTCAATCCGTGCGTGCATTATCTGTGGGTAAAAAAGAACGCTGAATGAGTTCTCAGCTGGCAAGCGTCACCTCAATCCAACATTGATGCTCCACATGCAGAGGCTGTAGTATACTGGCCCCCGTGGCCCCCATGGGTTACTGAGGTGGTGCACACTCGGCGGTTATGGCCACCGCCAAATATCAATGCTCAGGCTTGGGTCCAAAAGGCTTGAGGTGCACTCGAACATCAACTCGGGGCTCCAAGCACTAGCCCCCTTATCGGTGCAGATGGCGCCAACCAGCTCCCTTTCACAGTCAAACACCACTCTCGCCGACGCGTTTCGAAAATATCTTTTCTTCTTCCAGGGCTCGTGGTGAGGGAATAGGCACGTACCAGCAGCTGTCTCTCTTTATGCTAAATAAGCGCGCCCTCTGATGGGCTGCTCTGAATGAGTCCGCGCTAGGCATCCTGGAGGTTGCAGTGCCAGATGCATTTCAATCCGTGCGTGCATTATCTGTGGGTAAAAAAGAACGCTGAATGAGTTCTCAGCTGGCAAGCGTCACCTCAATCCAACATTGATGCTCCACATGCAGAGGCTGTAGTATACTGGCCCCCGTGGCCCCCATGGGTTACTGAGGTGGTGCACACTCGGCGGTTATGGCCACCGCCAAATATCAATGCTCAGGCTTGGGTCCAAAAGGCTTGAGGTGCACTCGAACATCAACTCGGGGCTCCAAGCACTAGCCCCCTTATCGGTGCAGATGGCGCCAACCAGCTCCCTTTCACAGTCAAACACCACTCTCGCCGACGCGTTTCGAAAATATCTTTTCTTCTTCCAGGGCTCGTGGTGAGGGAATAGGCACGTACCAGCAGCTGTCTCTCTTTATGCTAAATAAGCGCGCCCTCTGATGGGCTGCTCTGAATGAGTCCGCGCTAGGCATCCTGGAGGTTGCAGTGCCAGATGCATTTCAATCCGTGCGTGCATTATCTGTGGGTAAAAAAGAACGCTGAATGAGTTCTCAGCTGGCAAGCGTCACCTCAATCCAACATTGATGCTCCACATGCAGAGGCTGTAGTATACTGGCCCCCGTGGCCCCCATGGGTTACTGAGGTGGTGCACACTCGGCGGTTATGGCCACCGCCAAATATCAATGCTCAGGCTTGGGTCCAAAAGGCTTGAGGTGCACTCGAACATCAACTCGGGGCTCCAAGCACTAGCCCCCTTATCGGTGCAGATGGCGCCAACCAGCTCCCTTTCACAGTCAAACACCACTCTCGCCGCCGCGTTTCGAAAATATCTTTTCTTCTTCCAGGGCTCGTGGTGAGGGAATAGGCACGTACCAGCAGCTGTCTCTCTTTATGCTAAATAAGCGCGCCCTCTGATGGGCTGCTCTGAATGAGTCCGCGCTAGGCATCCTGGAGGTTGCAGTGCCAGATGCATTTCAATCCGTGCGTGCATTATCTGTGGGTAAAAAAGAACGCTGAATGAGTTCTCAGCTGGCAAGCGTCACCTCAATCCAACATTGATGCTCCACATGCAGAGGCTGTAGTATACTGGCCCCCGTGGCCCCCATGGGTTACTGAGGTGGTGCACACTCGGCGGTTATGGCCACCGCCAAATATCAATGCTCAGGCTTGGGTCCAAAAGGCTTGAGGTGCACTCGAACATCAACTCGGGGCTCCAAGCACTAGCCCCCTTATCGGTGCAGATGGCGCCAACCAGCTCCCTTTCACAGTCAAACACCACTCTCGCCGACGCGTTTCGAAAATATCTTTTCTTCTTCCAGGGCTCGTGGTGAGGGAATAGGCACGTACCAGCAGCTGTCTCTCTTTATGCTAAATAAGCGCGCCCTCTGATGGGCTGCTCTGAATGAGTCCGCGCTAGGCATCCTGGAGGTTGCAGTGCCAGATGCATTTCAATCCGTGCGTGCATTATCTGTGGGTAAAAAAGAACGCTGAATGAGTTCTCAGCTGGCAAGCGTCACCTCAATCCAACATTGATGCTCCACATGCAGAGGCTGTAGTATACTGGCCCCCGTGGCCCCCATGGGTTACTGAGGTGGTGCACACTCGGCGGTTATGGCCACCGCCAAATATCAATGCTCAGGCTTGGGTCCAAAAGGCTTGAGGTGCACTCGAACATCAACTCGGGGCTCCAAGCACTAGCCCCCTTATCGGTGCAGATGGCGCCAACCAGCTCCCTTTCACAGTCAAACACCACTCTCGCCGACGCGTTTCGAAAATATCTTTTCTTCTTCCAGGGCTCGTGGTGAGGGAATAGGCACGTACCAGCAGCTGTCTCTCTTTATGCTAAATAAGCGCGCCCTCTGATGGGCTGCTCTGAATGAGTCCACGCTAGGCATCCTGGAGGTTGCAGTGCCAGATGCATTTCAATCCGTGCGTGCATTATCTGTGGGTAAAAAAGAACGCTGAATGAGTTCTCAGCTGGCAAGCGTCACCTCAATCCAACATTGATGCTCCACATGCAGAGGCTGTAGTATACTGGCCCCCGTGGCCCCCATGGGTTACTGAGGTGGTGCACACTCGGCGGTTATGGCCACCGCCAAATATCAATGCTCAGGCTTGGGTCCAAAAGGCTTGAGGTGCACTCGAACATCAACTCGGGGCTCCAAGCACTAGCCCCCTTATCGGTGCAGATGGCGCCAACCAGCTCCCTTTCACAGTCAAACACCACTCTCGCCGACGCGTTTCGAAAATATCTTTTCTTCTTCCAGGGCTCGTGGTGAGGGAATAGGCACGTACCAGCAGCTGTCTCTCTTTATGCTAAATAAGCGCGCCCTCTGATGGGCTGCTCTGAATGAGTCCGCGCTAGGCATCCTGGAGGTTGCAGTGCCAGATGCATTTCAATCCGTGCGTGCATTATCTGTGGGTAAAAAAGAACGCTGAATGAGTTCTCAGCTGGCAAGCGTCACCTCAATCCAACATTGATGCTCCACATGCAGAGGCTGTAGTATACTGGCCCCCGTGGCCCCCATGGGTTACTGAGGTGGTGCACACTCGGCGGTTATGGCCACCGCCAAATATCAATGCTCAGGCTTGGGTCCAAAAGGCTTGAGGTGCACTCGAACATCAACTCGGGGCTCCAAGCACTAGCCCCCTTATCGGTGCAGATGGCGCCAACCAGCTCCCTTTCACAGTCAAACACCACTCTCGCCGACGCGTTTCGAAAATATCTTTTCTTCTTCCAGGGCTCGTGGTGAGGGAATAGGCACGTACCAGCAGCTGTCTCTCTTTATGCTAAATAAGCGCGCCCTCTGATGGGCTGCTCTGAATGAGTCCGCGCTAGGCATCCTGGAGGTTGCAGTGCCAGATGCATTTCAATCCGTGCGTGCATTATCTGTGGGTAAAAAAGAACGCTGAATGAGTTCTCAGCTGGCAAGCGTCACCTCAATCCAACATTGATGCTCCACATGCAGAGGCTGTAGTATACTGGCCCCCGTGGCCCCCATGGGTTACTGAGGTGGTGCACACTCTGCGGTTATGGCCACCGCCAAATATCAATGCTCAGGCTTGGGTCCAAAAGGCTTGAGGTGCACTCGAACATCAACTCGGGGCTCCAAGCACTAGCCCCCTTATCGGTGCAGATGGCGCCAACCAGCTCCCTTTCACAGTCAAACACCACTCTCGCCGACGCGTTTCGAAAATATCTTTTCTTCTTCCAGGGCTCGTGGTGAGGGAATAGGCACGTACCAGCAGCTGTCTCTCTTTATGCTAAATAAGCGCGCCCTCTGATGGGCTGCTCTGAATGAGTCCGCGCTAGGCATCCTGGAGGTTGCAGTGCCAGATGCATTTCAATCCGTGCGTGCATTATCTGTGGGTAAAAAAGAACGCTGAATGAGTTCTCAGCTGGCAAGCGTCACCTCAATCCAACATTGATGCTCCACATGCAGAGGCTGTAGTATACTGGCCCCCGTGGCCCCCATGGGTTACTGAGGTGGTGCACACTCGGCGGTTATGGCCACCGCCAAATATCAATGCTCAGGCTTGGGTCCAAAAGGCTTGAGGTGCACTCGAACATCAACTCGGGGCTCCAAGCACTAGCCCCCTTATCGGTGCAGATGGCGCCAACCAGCTCCCTTTCACAGTCAAACACCACTCTCGCCGACGCGTTTCGAAAATATCTTTTCTTCTTCCAGGGCTCGTGGTGAGGGAATAGGCACGTACCAGCAGCTGTCTCTCTTTATGCTAAATAAGCGCGCCCTCTGATGGGCTGCTCTGAATGAGTCCGCGCTAGGCATCCTGGAGGTTGCAGTGCCAGATGCATTTCAATCCGTGCGTGCATTATCTGTGGGTAAAAAAGAACGCTGAATGAGTTCTCAGCTGGCAAGCGTCACCTCAATCCAACATTGATGCTCCACATGCAGAGGCTGTAGTATACTGGCCCCCGTGGCCCCCATGGGTTACTGAGGTGGTGCACACTCGGCGGTTATGGCCACCGCCAAATATCAATGCTCAGGCTTGGGTCCAAAAGGCTTGAGGTGCACTCGAACATCAACTCGGGGCTCCAAGCACTAGCCCCCTTATCGGTGCAGATGGCGCCAACCAGCTCCCTTTCACAGTCAAACACCACTCTCGCCGACGCGTTTCGAAAATATCTTTTCTTCTTCTTCTTCTTCTTTGAGGTGACGCTTGCCAGCTGAGAACTCATTCAGCGTTCTTTTTTACCCACAGATAATGCACGCACGGATTGAAATGCATCTGGCACTGCAACCTCCAAGATGCCTAGCGCGGACTCATTCAGAGCAGCCCATCAGAGGGCGCGCTTATTTTGCATAAAGAGAGACAGCTGCTGGTACGTGCCTATTCCCTCACCACGAGCCCTGGAAGAAGAAAAGATATTTTCGAAACGCGTCGGCGAGAGTGGTGTTTGACTGTGAAAGGGAGCTGGTTGGCGCCATCTGCACCGATAAAGGGGGCTAGCGCTTGGAGCCCCGAGTTGATGTTCGAGTGCACCTCAAGCCTTTTGGACCCAAGCCTGAGCATTGATATTTGGCGGTGGCCATAACCGCCGAGTGTGCACCACCTCAGTAACCCATGGGGCCACGGGGGCCAGTATACTACAGCCTCTGCATGTGGAGCATCAATGTTGGATTGAGGTGACGCTTGCCAGCTGAGAACTCATTCAGCGTTCTTTTTTACCCACAGATAATGCACGCACGGATTGAAATGCATCTGGCACTGCAACCTCCAAGATGCCTAGCGCGGACTCATTCAGAGCAGCCCATCAGAGGGCGCGCTTATTTTGCATAAAGAGAGACAGCTGCTGGTACGTGCCTATTCCCTCACCACGAGCCCTGGAAGAAGAAAAGATATTTTCGAAACGCGTCGGCGAGAGTGGTGTTTGACTGTGAAAGGGAGCTGGTTGGCGCCATCTGCACCGATAAAGGGGGCTAGCGCTTGGAGCCCCGAGTTGATGTTCGAGTGCACCTCAAGCCTTTTGGACCCAAGCCTGAGCATTGATATTTGGCGGTGGCCATAACCGCCGAGTGTGCACCACCTCAGTAACCCATGGGGGCCACGGGGGCCAGTATACTACAGCCTCTGCATGTGGAGCATCAATGTTGGATTGAGGTGACGCTTGCCAGCTGAGAACTCATTCAGCGTTCTTTTTTACCCACAGATAATGCACGCACGGATTGAAATGCATCTGGCACTGCAACCTCCAAGATGCCTAGCGCGGACTCATTCAGAGCAGCCCATCAGAGGGCGCGCTTATTTTGCATAAAGAGAGACAGCTGCTGGTACGTGCCTATTCCCTCACCACGAGCCCTGGAAGAAGAAAAGATATTTTCGAAACGCGTCGGCGAGAGTGGTGTTTGACTGTGAAAGGGAGCTGGTTGGCGCCATCTGCACCGATAAAGGGGGCTAGCGCTTGGAGCCCCGAGTTGATGTTCGAGTGCACCTCAAGCCTTTTGGACCCAAGCCTGAGCATTGATATTTGGCGGTGGCCATAACCGCCGAGTGTGCACCACCTCAGTAACCCATGGGGGCCACGGGGGCCAGTATACTACAGCCTCTGCATGTGGAGCATCAATGTTGGATTGAGGTGACGCTTGCCAGCTGAGAACTCATTCAGCGTTCTTTTTTACCCACAGATAATGCACGCACGGATTGAAATGCATCTGGCACTGCAACCTCCAAGATGCCTAGCGCGGACTCATTCAGAGCAGCCCATCAGAGGGCGCGCTTATTTTGCATAAAGAGAGACAGCTGCTGGTACGTGCCTATTCCCTCACCACGAGCCCTGGAAGAAGAAAAGATATTTTCGAAACGCGTCGGCGAGAGTGGTGTTTGACTGTGAAAGGGAGCTGGTTGGCGCGATCTGCACCGATAAAGGGGGCTAGCGCTTGGAGCCCCGAGTTGATGTTCGAGTGCACCTCAAGCCTTTTGGACCCAAGCCTGAGCATTGATATTTGGCGGTGGCCATAACCGCCGAGTGTGCACCACCTCAGTAACCCATGGGGGCCACGGGGGCCAGTATACTACAGCCTCTGCATGTGGAGCATCAATGTTGGATTGAGGTGACGCTTGCCAGCTGAGAACTCATTCAGCGTTCTTTTTTACCCACAGATAATGCACGCACGGATTGAAATGCATCTGGCACTGCAACCTCCAAGATGCCTAGCGCGGACTCATTCAGAGCAGCCCATCAGAGGGCGCGCTTATTTTGCATAAAGAGAGACAGCTGCTGGTACGTGCCTATTCCCTCACCACGAGCCCTGGAAGAAGAAAAGATATTTTCGAAACGCGTCGGCGAGAGTGGTGTTTGACTGTGAAAGGGAGCTGGTTGGCGCCATCTGCACCGATAAAGGGGGCTAGCGCTTGGAGCCCCGAGTTGATGTTCGAGTGCACCTCAAGCCTTTTGGACCCAAGCCTGAGCATTGATATATATATATATATATATATATATATATATATATATATATATATATATATATATATATATATATATATATATATATATATATATATATATATATATATATATATAATATACATATATATATATTTGTAACATTCTGTTAGGTCTTTCAGGATCAGTTGAGGACGGGCTGAGCAGCAAGTGGGCTGCTCCTGGTGGGGCCCCCCCTTGATACATATCATCTGATTAATAAAGCATTCTTCATATGCTACACCTCGTCTACTTCCAATTATTTCATCTTATTACATCTGGCGACGAGGGTGGGATTAAACTGTTACTTTAGCACAAAGCAAGCAGAAGTCTCATTTTGACGTTCGCAAACATTCTCAAACCAAAGAGTTTATTCCTGAATCATGGGTATTGATTAAAAAACCTTGTAGTATCAAAAAAGGAGAATCTTCCTTTACATCTCCTTACAAAATTCGGAAGGTTGGTTTGAGTTCTTGTCTTCTTGAGGATGGAAGATGGTGAAACAAGAGCAGACTTGTTCCCATTTCAGAAAAACAAGCCATGATTCATGCTAAAACTGTTGTCACTTCTGATTCTGATGATTACATTTTGTTTGAATCTCCAGTTTTCCCTTCTCAACATGCAACTAATAACACATCCACTGCTCCTTCTCAACATGAAACTAATAACACGTCTACTTCTCTTTCTCAGAATGGTACTAGCAACCCCTGTTCTTCATATAGTTCTCCTTGTTTTAATCCTGCGTTAGCTTCTAGGAGAATTTGTAAGCTACCTGCTCACTTTAAGGATTTTGTCATGTCTTGATTTAAAAAAAAAAAAAAATGATACTATGTTCATATGTTTAATATCTTATGTTATTGAAAATTCTTTTTGTTGATTTGTTTAAGAAAAAAAAATGTGTTCTTTCTATAAGGGGAAGATGTGTAACATTCTATTAGGTCTTTCTCCTCTGTCAATGTATTCCTTCCCTCTGTATTCTAGAATCTTCGTCACTGTTCATTTCTCTACCTGTTATGCTGTTGAGCTTGCTGCTTCCTGCGTGTTCGCTTATTGGAAACTAACTGAATAAAGAAACATAAAAGACTACGCGCTTCAACTGTTGTTTCCTGTGCGCTACAATATTATCTACTCTATAGTGATAGTTGGAACCATGTTTCCAGAGGAAAATAATTTTTTGATTTGCTTAAAACTTTGGCGTAGTTTGACGAATCTTAACAAAATGTTCCAAAACGTTCCTCTTTTTAGGTCAGCTCCTATCCTGAAAGTTTGGGGGTGATTCGTGAAGGGGGGGCTAAGAAAAAAGGGGGTCCCAAAACTTTTTTTTCCATGCAATTTCCATAGGAAACTTTAGACAAGGCTACAGGTCAAACTGCTGAACGGAATTATGCCAAATTTGGCAGGGAGAAAGGTCTTGGGCCAGAAAGCATGCTTTTGTTTAAATGGGGAAGTCCGCTCAGTAGTTTTAGAGAAATATCAAACTTAACAGATATTGATATTTGAGAATTCTGACATCTGATTGGCTGAGGCGTTACGAGCACAAGCGTGCGGCTCATTGGCTGTGAACTGTTGAAACTAGGAAGTGTTGGCAGCCATTTTGGGACTGAGTTGAAAGGCGTAGGGCGGAAAAAAAGAGAATAATTGTATAAGAGGGTATAGTAGGAACACTGTGGTCTTAGTTTAAGCAGTCTGTACGGTGGAGAGGGAGAGAGTTTGAATGTTGCGTAGGCCGTGGAAATTACGTCCGCAGAACAACGGTGCGCGCTATTGTGGCAAGGTTGCGTAGGCTTCAAAATAGAAGAAAAAAAACGTACCAAAATTTCTCATCAATATGGTTTTAAAAAAAAAAATGCGAGCATTTGTAAAGCGTACAGCTACCCCTGGAAAGGTGTGCTGGCGCTCTGAGGCGTCGGTAAGATTAAGCAAGGTGTTGCCCACAGTGACATAGTGGTGGGCTAACGTGCTGCTGGAGCCGGGAATCGAACTGTGAATGCTGTCAGGTATCATAGCTGCAGCGTCACGCTTTTTCCACACTTATATGTTAATTACTGCTAATTACGTTTCAAACATTGTTAAATTATAACTTATAACAGACTACTGTTACAGTTAGTTTTTCACTACAAAAAGTATGCACGTCTTTTTAAAATTTACTTAAAAACAATATAGGTTTCAGGGACATTGTAGTTACAAATTAGCATTTATAAAACCTTTGAAATTCACTGAAAAAACCATAGATTTTACAGACGTTATAGTTAGAAATTAGCATTTAAAAAACCTTTGAAATTCACTGAAAAAAACATAGGTTTCAGGGGCGTTATAGTTAGTTGGACTTTTCACTCGTACAAAGCCATAGAAACTCCCCCGTTATAGTTAGTTCAGCTAACTATAACTTGTGCCCCCGCAATGCACTGCTGATGACGTCACATATTACATCATTCATGGCATGGGCAGTGACATCACTGATGACATCTCAAGTTACATCACTGATGACATCACTGATGACATCATCCACATGAAAATCTGATGCACCTCCTCACAGTCTAATATAACCTTTGATACACCCACTGTAAAATACCGTCTACCATTTTCGAAACCATCAAGACACCAATACCAGTTACTACATACGCACTCACTGATTCTTAGGTCTACACTCACATCCACTCATTCACCCATACAATCACTTATACATTGAGTCACTCATCAATACAACACTATCATATGCAGTCATATACATATTCAGACACTCACACACCGCCACTCTTCCATAGAGTTACTCACACACCTAGTCAGTCATGCAAAGAATCAATCATACTCCCATTTACTCACCTATACAGTTATACACACACCACCTCACTAATTCAGACAGATACTAACACATACTTACTCTCTTATATAATCACTGATACAAGTATACACTCATCCATACAGCCACTCTCACAATCACTCACTCTCAAGCAGTGGTCGAAGTGGGAGAAAAAAAGTAGGGGAACTGTAGGCGGAGAATCAGAGGGCGGGAATAACCCAAGGATTGGAGCAGTGGGCGGAATCAGAGGTGTGGCCAGAATGCGCAAACATCCCAATTTTTAGTATTTGTTTGGCATTTCACTGCCCAGTTTAATCAACCAATGGATACACATGATTATTTAAGGTTATAATGAGTTATTGACATTAAAACACATTCAGAAAGTGGGATATGCTTCTAATCACAGAATGTCCCAAATACGATAAAATGTGGAATCACAAGCCATTTGTCGCCGAGCCATGGAGTTTGTCATCAGCACTTCTCCCTTTTTCCACAACAGCAGTTCAAAACGAATGGCAAAATATCCTAGTTTGCAAATGTTTTCTATATAATTATGGCTCTGCCATATTTGCCTCATAATGCAAGATCTGCTGCATGATCTGACCATTTAAACTAATAAATTGTTTATAGCTCAAACGTATCAAAAGTTCATAAAAAATGTGACTTGTTTTGCTGTGGAGTGGATGGCTTATTGCAAAAGTTGACTGATCATCTTTCTCACTGTTGCATTTGTATGTTACACTGGTACTAATCATGCAAAATCTTTCCAGAGACTGTTAGCATGTGTACACATGACAAAATAAGGAAATATCAGAAAATATACCGCATTACGCTGCATCCTTTTTTTAATGCATAATTTAGTCAACACTGCGGCATAATTTTGTCCTCCTTTGCTGCATAATTAATTCCAGTGGCCCCACAGCAAGCAGCACATGTTAAAAGTGCTTGTGAATGGAGCAGAGAGACTGTGAAGTTTGTGAACTTAGTTTGGTATGCGTGTAAATTCTGCATTGCCAATCCCTGGTGAGTTGCAGCTACTACTTCTGAAACAAGGCCAATGGAGGTACCTATGGGTGAGGCAGACTGGCCTCAAGGGCACGGCCGGCCTTAGCACTGGTGGTGCCCTGTGCATTAATGTTTGTTATTGCCCCCCAATGACCACCTCTGCCATGGATTCCCTCACTACCACCCTTTAACAGGGCCCCTCAAGTCTCCATAACCACCCTCTCTCTCAGATGCATTTAATTTGATTTATAGCGCCACTCATACCAGTGTAGGGTGTCAGAGCACTCTACATCACACACATTACTCAGAGACAATCAATATGTGTGTAAATCACTGTATAGAAAATGTTACATAAGACTAAGGACTACAAGGTGTAGGAGTCACATGACAACCATACTAGTAGACAGTAAAGTTTCATAGTGATTGGTCTGGAGAAACACAAACTCAGAATTTAAAACGTAATACAATGGTTGGGGGTTCTGTTTAATAATCAGAATTGATTTCTGTCCAAAAGAACACTTTTTGCAACATAAGGATAATCAAAGACTGGGGGAAAAAACATAATGCTCTAATGTATTCCTTGCACTTTGTATGCAGCTCTTAGATGAAAGTTAATAGCTCACTGTTCTATGTTAGGATGTTAACTTATAAACTGCAAGTAACAAAAGGATCTCTCTGACAAAAGCAGTAACCCACTGACCTATTTACATTATGTGCACTTTGGAATCTGCATGGTACATGTTCTTTGCAGCAGGCACATTAACCCTCTGAGCTACCTTTCCATGAATCAAAACTTCTACTAGACAAAATGATCTCTCTCTAGGAAGAACATTAAACACCAGAGTCATCATGACATTTTTATTGTTGCCAAAAATTGCTGGAGGCCAGGAAGGAGGCAGCAAGCGCTTTTAAAACCTTAATATACTTGCAAACATAGGGGCAGATTTACAAGCCCATTGCGCCTCCACCCAAAGTCAGCACCCGGTGCGGTCACACCGGTTGCACTGCCCTAGAGCTGGCCCTTCTCAAGGGTCTGCGACCACAGTGACAGAGTCACTTTTGTCCTATGCTGTGCATGCTTCATAGGCTTGCCCGCAAGACTGGAGGTGAACTTCAGTATGGATTGAGGTGGACAAACCTTGAAGGTTGACCCACACTTGCCATTGCTAGGGTCCACCTGCTGGTGCTAAGACTACATTGGCTGCCTATCCGTAAAATAATTTTCTTCAAGGCTTTGGTTCTTGCCTTTAAAGCCTCTCATAATATTGGTGCACCCTACTTAAGAGCCCGTTGTTTACACTACGTGCCTACACGTTTGTTACGGTCCTCTTCCGCTCATCTGCTTCATACGCCCAGGTTTCATCTTTCACGGCAGGGCGGCCGCACATTTCAGGTTCTGGTAACAAACTCCCTGTTGATTTGCGCCAGGAAAAGGACCTTTTGTGTTTTCGCCGTAAACTAAAGACATTGCTGTTTTAATATCATCTTGGGCTATCTTTTCAGCTGTTTTGGCTTGTGTTACGGGTCCTATGTCTAGCGCCGGGACACTCCTGGGAGTAGCCGTGCGCTCAACAAATACCTAGTAACATAACATAACATAACAAGACACTGGGGCTTCTAAGGTCTTGCGAAGCCTTCTAAGGTCTAGCATGGGATTGTGCTCTTTCAGGAGAGTGGTCTGGTGGACTGGTTATTAAGGCTGAACCTGGTTCCCCAGTTCCAAATTCAGCAGCTCTGGCCATAGTGCCAAATCCTCTCCCCCACTGAGCACCACACTGCCCCACTGAGAAAAACTCACACTGCCTTCAGCTACAACCCAATTGCTGCCAGCTATAAACACCTGGATGCGGCTCAATTTAAATGACGCACTAGACAAGAGCAATATGCGGCCTACAAAAAAAAGTAACAACATCCTGGAAAAAGCAAACACTCATAGGGAATGCAAAATTTAGCAAACCATGTGAAATGTAAGCAGGAACAACATGGTTACCTTAACGCTTTTACACTCACAATTGAGAAATCAGTGAGTGCTTTTGCCTGAAAAGTTAAGGACATGACTACAGGACCCTGAATGGACCCATTTCAATGTCCATTGCTTATATCCTTACAAAACGTAAGCAGTATGGTGAAAAGACCACATCCCTGGATGCAGAGCCGCAATACACATTTTGTTTTCCAATCCACACTTTGCAGTACCTCCAGGATTGGTGCACTAGTTGCAAACCCAGGGAAAACGAAGGCAAGAAAACAAAAATAGCGCTTCAAACTCTGTAAATGTGGAGCTAATGTGTTTGGGTGTGAATAAAATCAATCTGTCCAGTTAGCTACCTCTCTTTCTTACTTTATTTAGTTATTTTTCATATTTTTAACCTTTTATTCCAGATGCTGCACTTTGTAATTAAAATACGACATTTCCAGAATTTTTTTTTTTTTCTTGTTTGGATCCATTTCACAGGGGAGCAAATAAAAGAAAGGAGAGGAATGAAAGTGAGGACCCCGTCTTGAAGTCAAGGTTTTCAGTAAGAGAAGAACTGCTAGACAGAAAGAGAGGGAAGAAGGAAAGAGTGGGGAGGGGGCTGCTGAAGTGGCAGAGCAGAAATGGACACTGTATTTTTCTTCTCTCGGCAAGAAGGAAAAGACTGAGTCCTGTTAATTCTCTGCCGCCCGTCCTCGAACGAGCGCCAGGAGCGCCAAGCTTTATTTATAGGCGATGGTGATTTCATGCGTCCTGGGACGCATTTTCAAAATAAAAAAGTAGGGGAATGGAAACCTTGTAATTGAAGAAGTAGAGGCACGCCGTGCCCTGCCGATCCCGCCCACTTCGACCACTGCTCTCACGTATAGCTATTTATATACACCATCACTCCCATATACTGCCTTTTACATATGTAGTTACTCACACATGTACCAATGAGACATCCATTCACTCACCAACACCCATACACACACTCACCCACCCATACAGTTGTTTCCACATGCACTCTTGAACCCATACACCCAGTGAATGAACCACTCACAAATCTATGCTCAGAGTCACACTCCTCAAACCACCCACACACACACTCAGTCTCCCATACAAATACTCAGACAAACAATCAATAACCCATATAAACACTCATGTAGCTACTAACCAACCCATGTAGCATCTTATACAACAAAAAACAGACTGATACAGATATTCACACAATTTAGTCACTAACCTATGCACTAAGTGTCTGGATAGAGGATTTAGTATTAAATGTGTCTTACTGAATGCATGGGTTAGTGAGTAATCTGTCTGAATGTGTGTATCAGTATGTCTGTTGTTGTGTAAGCTGCTGCATGTGTTGGTCAGTAGCTAAATGAGTGTCTTTATGGGTTATTGATTGGTTGCCTGAGTATTTGTATGGGAGATTGAGTGTCTGTGTTTGTGGGTGGGAGGTGTGTGAGATGTTGATTCATTGGGTGTATGGGTTCAAGAGTGCATGTGGAAACAGCTGTATGGGTGGGTGAGTGTGTGTATGGGTGTGTTGGTGAGAGATTGGATGTCTCAGTGGTACATGTCCAAGTAACTACATATGTAAAAGGCAGTGTATGTGAGACTTGGAGTATATTATTGACTATACGTGAGAGTCAGTGACTGTGAGAGTGGGTGTATGGATGAGTGTGTGCTTGTATCAGTGATTGTATAAGATAGTAAGTATGTGTTAGTATATGCTTGAATAAGTGAGGTGGTGTGTGTATAACTGTATAGGTGAGGAAATGGGAGTGTGATTGATTCTTTGCATGACTGACTAGGTGTGTGAGTAACTCCATGGATGAGTGGCAGTGTGTGAGTGTCTGTTTCGGTGTATGAGTGCATATGATAGTGTTGTATTGATTAGTGACTGTATGTATGAGTGATTGTATGGGTGAATAAGTGGATGTGTGTGTAGACCCAAGAATCAGTGAGTGGGTATGTAGTAACTGGTGTTGGTGTGTCTATGGTTTCAAAAATGGTACTCTGTATTTTAGAATGGGTGTATCAAAGGTTATATTAGGGTGTGAGGAGGTGCATCATATTGTCACGTGGATGATGTCATCAGTGATGTCATCAGTGATGTCATCAGTGATGTCATTTGAGATGTCATCAGTGATGTCACTGATCATGTCATGAATGATGTAATATGTGACGTCATCAGCTGTGCATTGCGTGGGCGCGAGTTATAGTTATCTGAGCTAACTATAACGGGGACATTTCTATGGTTGTGTACGAGTGAAATGTTCAACTAACTATAACGTCCCTGAAACCTATGTTTTTTTCAGTGAATTTCTAAGGTTTTTTAAATGCTAACTTCTAACTATAACGTGCCTGAAACCTATGGTTTTTTCAGTGAATTTCAATGGTTTTTTAAATGCTAATTTCTAACTATGCCTACAAAGTTAGTACATGTGAAAAAAGAGGAAGAAAAGCGCAGCAAGAAGCAAGACAAATGCAGGCAACAGAAGTCCAGAAAGACGAAGAAAAGTGCAGAAAGAAGCAAGAGATGTGCAGAAAGAACCAACAGAGGAGCAGAAAGTCCTCCTGTGCCCCCAACGTTTTAGTGACGGGTAATGGTGGTAACTGACTCTGACTAACCAGGACCGGAGCTAGTGCTATGCTAAAAGACACTTAGAATACAGTGAAAACACCTACATACACTAGGGAACACTATGCGTTGGGGTACCCCTGTGATTAGCATGACCTCCTCTGTAAGGCCCTAGTATATAATAGGGTAGGGGGATTAAAACTACCTCTAAGTCAGAGGTGCAGGAATATGCTACTTTAACTAGTAGTCGCGATTGCAGAGTGGTGGAGAAAGGGTGCTGGGCGTCCAACCAATGCTCAGGAATTCCACTGCGTAGGACTTACAGGAGGTACCAGGAGGGATTCTTGGCCCCCAAACTCCCTCAGGACTAATTTGGACTTCATCCCCCATCCTGTAGTCTGCCACGAGGCACGTTTGTAAAGTGGTAGAGAAAGGGGGCCATGGCCTCCGAAGATATCTTAGCAATCTCACTGTGTGGGACTTACTGGAGGTAATAAGAGGGGTAGGTGGCCCCCAAGCACATCCTTGGGGGCCAACTTCCCAAACTATTACCTCCAGTCAGTCCCACACAGCAGCATTTGTAAGTACTCGTATCAGGCCACACCCACTTTGCCCACCACTCTACAAACGTGCTCCCTGGCACGCTCTTGGATGGGGATTGAAGTCCCCTTCACTGCTGGGGGTCCTTTAGGGGCCAACTAGCCTACCTTTTACCTCCAGTAAGCCCCACGCAGTGGGATTGGTGAGAGGTAGACAAAGGTCATGCCCCCTTTCTCCACCACTCTGGTACGTTGTAAGTTGGGGGATTAAGTCCCCTTGAATCCTGAGGGTCCCTGGGGTCCAACTAGCCCACCAGGTACCTCCAGTAAGTGCCACAGAGCTACGTTGCAGAGAGGTGTAAAAAGGGGCGTGGCCTGGACCACCTCTCTGCAACGCAGACCTGTGGCATTTACTGGAGGAACCTGGTGGGCTAGTTGGCCCCCAGGGGCCCTCAGGATTGAAGAAGAATTAATTCCCCAACTTAAAATGCACCACAGGGTGTGTTTGCACACGTCACCTTAGGCTCCACCCCCTCCCATCACCACTGTGGAAACACGCCCGTGGCACGTTTTAAGTTGGGGTATTAAGTCCCCTTGAATACTGAGGGTCCCTGGGGTCCAACTAGCCCACCAAGTACCTCCAGTATGCGCCACAGAGCTGCGTTGCCGAGAAGTGTAAAAAGGGGCATGGCCTGGACCACCTCTCTGCAACACAGGTCTGTGGCGCTTCCTGGAAGTACCTGGTGGGCTAGTTGGCCCCGAGAGGCCCTCAGGATTGACGGGGAATTAATTCCCCAATTTAAAACGCGCCACAAGGCGCGTTCGCAGAGTGTTGCTGGGAGGGGGCTGGGCCTCCGACACAATCTTTTTACTTTTTTGGACCCTGGGGACCCCATCCCCCAGGGCCTGACCCCCATTTAAAAAATATATATATATGGACGGGAAGGAGGCCGCGTGGGCCCCCCTACCGTGGCCAATTCCGGACCCGGGGACCCCATCCCCCAGGGCACGGCCACATATATATATTTTTTTGGGTAGGGGGGCCGCGTGGCCCCCCTCCCAGTCCACTTCTAGCCCCGGGGACCCCACTTCTAGCCCGAATGACCCCACGGTCCCGCCGGCTCCCCGCATTCTGCAGGAGCCAGCATTGCTTTTCCACATGGGGAGCTGCTCTGCTGACATGCAGCTCCCCTTGTGGAAAAGCAATTCTGCTTTGCTTCATTGAAGCGAGAGCAGGTTTCCCTGCTCTTGCTTCAATGAAGCAAAGCAGTTTGCAATGACAGGGCAGGAGCCGCGCGGCTCCCGCCCTGTCATTGCAAACAGCAGTGTCCCGAGGGTGGGCACCCCAGGACAGTGCAGGAGCCGTCCCTGGGGGTGGCGGTCCCCAGGCCCATCAAGAGCTTCAGGAGGGTGGCCCCCATCCTAACATTGGCAAAGCCCGGGGGAGGTGGTGGTCCCCGGGGTGTGTGGGGGGGCTCGAGCCCCCCCACACAGGTTCTTTTTAAAAACAAAAAACAAGCCCCGGGGGTGGCGATCCCCGGGGTTGCGGGGGGCCATGTGCCCCCTCAAATATTTAAGAAAAGCCCCGGGGGGTGGTGGTCCCCGGGGCTTGGGTGGCCTTGGAGGCCCCCCATACTTTTAAAAAAACAAGCCCTGGGGGTGGCGGTCCCCGGGGCTGCGGGGGCACCCCTGGACCCCGCAATTACAAAATATCATGCCCCTGGGACGTGGCCCACCCGGGGGCTAAATAATAACGAAGCGAGGGAGCCCGTGCTTTGTTTTTTTTATTTCACAGCAGGATCCGCGGATCGTCCGCGACTTTTGCTGATTTTTTTTTTTTTAATGCTTTTTTTGGCCCTGGGGGTCCTTGTGGGACCCCCTAAGCAGGCCTAGGGGGTCAGGGTGTTTCTACTCTGCCCCCTTTTCTTGTTTTTCGCGTTTGGTTTTCTTTCTTCTTGTGACTCGGTTCTACCGAGTCACAAGATGGCTGCCAACACTTCCTGATTTGGAGTGTTGACAGCCAATTATAATAAAGTTCGTGGTCAGGAGGGTCCGCGGATCCACCGCGCCTCTATATATCGAAACTTTTATATTTTGATTTTCTCAGCAACTACTGAACGGATGTACACCATTTAAAAAAAAAGGTCTCTTTCTGAACCAAGGGCTACCATTTTGCCAAATTTGGTGTAATTCCGTTCAGCGGTTCGAGCTGTAGCCGTGTCTAAAGTTTCCTATGGGAAATTGATTTTCCAACCTCTTTTTTAAAATTTCTCAGGAACTACTGAACGGATTTACACCATTTAACAAAAAAAAGGTCTCTTTCTGAACCAAGGGCTGCCTTTTTGCCAAATTTGGTGTAATTCCGTTCAGTAGTTCGAGCTGTAGCCGTGTCTAAAGTTTCCTATGGAAAATAACATGGAGAAAAAACGTTTTGGGACCCCCCTTTTTTCTCGGCCCCCCTTTCCGAATCACCCCGAAACTTTCAAGACAGGAGCTGACCGGAGCGCCCCACGAGTTTTGAAAATTTCGCGAAGATACGTCATCCGGCGCCACAGTTATTGGGAAAAGAAAAAACGCTTTTTCAATGGAAACTAGGTCCTAACTATAACTAGCTGCTGGCGACGGCCAGTAGATTATATATATATATATATATATATATATATATATATATATATATATATATATATATATATATATATATATTACCTACTGGCGGTCGCCAGTAGGTAGTTATAGTTAGGACCACGTTTCCATAGGAAAACCTCAACATTCTATTTTGAATAACTTTGGCGCCGGTCGACGAATCCTCGCGAATTTCTCAAAATAGGTGGGGCGCTACGCTCCGCTCCTACCCTGAAAGTCTCGGGGGGATCCGTCAAGCGGGGGCTGAGATAAAAGGGGGGTCCCAAAACGCGTTTTTCCCATGCATTTTTCCATAGGACCTTTAGAACGAGCTACAGCCCGAACGGCTGAACAGAATTACTCAAAATTTGGCAGAGAGGTAGTCCCTAGGTCAAGGAAGTGCCTTTTGTAGGTTTGGTGTAAATCTGTTCAGTAGATTCTGAGAAAATAGCCTTTAAATCAATATATATATCTGAGCCCGCTTACGGTACGCTTACCGTACGCTTACGGTAAGCGTACGGTGGCGTGCGCGAGCGCGATTCTGATTGGCTCTTAGATCTTAGTAAACATTCGAATCGGCCGAAACCAGGAAGCGGCGGCCGCCATTTTGTGTATTTCACTCTGAAAAAAAAGAGTGAAAACAAGGAAAGGGGGCAATGAGGAGAGTTACAGACCCTCTAACATTTGTGAGGGGGTCAAAGAAGGACTGTAAAGTACAAAGAAAACATTTATTGATTTTAAAAAAAATCACGGGGTACGCGTACGGTAAGCTTACGGTAAGCGTACGGTAGAAAAAATAAAAATAAATAAATGAAAAGCAGATTTAAGAGTTTAGATATTAGGGAGCTCTAAAAAGAGCCGTTGTGTTTATGAAGTCATTTTTTTAGTGGTACCTACAAGTAAGTACCGATGCAGAGTCTAAGGTTCAAGAGGAAGACTCTGTTCCCTTCATCATTGAAGTGCACACCATCTCCTCTATAAATGTCTTGCATGTCATAACGCAAGTTGTTGTGGTAAATGGCACCCATACCATAGTCACGGAGGAAAGCAGAAACAGATTTGTTGACGTGCTTTCTTGCTTTGTCATCGCACCGCGTGCCCACCGTGCGTGCACGGCACTAACTGCGTAAAGTGGGCGCACGGTGCGCGAAGAGCACCGCGTGCTCACCGTGCGCGCACGGAACGCGCATGGAACGAACTGCGTTAAGTGGGCGCGCACGCCACGAATGGCGTAAAGTAACTTAGCATTTAAAAAACCGTACAAATTCACTGAAAAAACCATAGGTTTCACACACGTTATAGTTAGGAATTAGCATTTAAAAAACCTTGCAAATTCACTGAAAAAACCATAGGTTTCACACATGTTATAGTTAGCGGAAATTTTACTGATAAAAAACCAATGAAATTCCCCCGTTATAGTTAGTGCAGGCAACTATAACTCACGCGACCGCAATCCTCTGCTGATGCTAATACTGTATTTAGACACTTATTTGCCCATGTCTTCTTCCATACATTTTTAGCTATACATATATTACAAATATTTTTTTTTCATAAAGACACATATGTCATCAGCAGAAGATTGCGGTCGCGTGAGTTATAGTTGCCTGCACTAACTATAACGGGGGAATTTCATTGGTTTTTTATCAGTAAAATTTCCGCTAACTATAACATGTGTGAAACCTATGGTTTTTTCAGTGAATATATATATATATATACACATATATCCAACAGCAAGGTTTTGCATCATTTGGAAAAGGCCTCACAAGTTGGTGAATAGATCCTTTGTTAAAGGTGCAGTAGGTACGGCTAAGACAATGTGCCAGAATTCACCATACGCCGTACGCGATTCGGACTCCATGCCCTTCTTCACAGGCAATAAAAAACAGAGGCACACATGAACTGCAGTCACCATTTTATTTAAATTATGCCCCGCCCGACTGGCCTCAAGGCATTCTGTTATTTGTAGTCCTGCAGATATGTATTACCCCAGTAGGTTTCACGTTGCTCCTCTCATTCTGTCCATAAAATCCCAAGTGGGTTGGCATCAATGTCCATACCGTCCTACTACCATTACCAAAGACCTCAACTGGAAACCAATTAATCACCGAGTTCCACGTGATCGTGGTCTCTCGATCCGCCATTCCGCGGCGGGCCTTTTCCTTGACCTGGGCCAGCTGATTAAACATCCAACAACAAGGTTTTGCAACATTTGGAAAAGGCCCCGCAAGCTGGTGAATAGATCCTTTGTTGGAGGTGCAGTAGGTACGGCTAAGATGAGGTGCCAGGATTCACCATACGCCGTACGCGTTTCGGGCTGCATGCTCTTGTTCACCGGCAATCAAAAACAGACTTTGATGCCAACCCACTTGGGATTTTATGGACAGAATGAGGAAAGCAACGAGAAACCCACTGGGGTAATTCATATCTGCAGGACTACAATTAACAGAATGCCTTGAGGCCAGTTGGGCGGGGCTTAATTGAAATAAAATGGTGACTGCAGTTCAGTTCATGTGTGCTTCTGTTTTTTATTGCCTGTGAACAAGGGCATGGAGCCTGAAACGTGTACGGCGTATGGTGAATCCTGGCACCTCGTCTTATCCGTACCTGTCTAATAAGAGGTCCCTAATCTCTGATGATGATTGCGTCTCAGGGGGAGAGAGTGATTGCGGTAAGAAAGGGGGGAAAAGACTAAAAATAGAATTGAAAAAAGTTAATAACACTGAAGGGGCAGCTTCCATGAGCATGTTGGGAGGTCAATGCACCTCAATCCTCAATTCATACTGGGAGGTCCAAGCACCTCAATTCATAGTGGAGGTCTAAGCACCTCAATTCATACTGGGAGGTCCAAGCACCTCAATTTATACGGGAAGTCTAAGCACCTCAACACATAATGGAGGTCTAAGCACCTCAAACAGATCAGGAGTTCAAAGCACCTCAAACTCTTGGGTTTCCTACGTGGCACAACTCTTAACCTCTACAATGCCCGTGACGAGCTGGTCTCGTCATGGGCCGCGGTTGCGCTGTGCCCATGACGAGACCAGCTCGTCACAAACCCCGCCCGCTAATGAAACGGCCGGCACAGGGCGGGGAAAGGGGCGGGCACTGAAGGGGTTAAAGGTGTCCGAAGCAGCACACATATCTTGAGTGCCCAGAGTACAGCACAAGATACTGCCATGAAAGATAAAGTGCATCAGAGTGAAGAATTACTTGATGAATACATCCTTGACCTGGATCAGGATGATATGGATATTGTAGGCCTCTTCACAGAGGAGGAATGTCCGACATCCTCTGAGGCAGGTTCTCCAACTAGTAGCTCATGAGCTACTGTAACTCTCCAGCTCCTCTGAGTAGCTCACCTGTGAGCAGCCCAGCCTATTAAATTAGAAAGCTTTTGTTTGATTGAATTAATATACATATAACATAATTGAGATTATACAACAGTAATAATATTAGCAGCTCTCAATGTGTTTCATTGAACATGAGTAGCTCTCAGTACAGAAAAGGATGGAGATCCCTGCTAAAGAGATAATAAGGGATCCCCTTGGTCAGTAGTTGTTTTCTCTACATAACATCAGGCATCCAGGAACTGCCAAATGGTGGCCTCAAGATCATGTGGGGAAATTTATTAGATGGTGGATAAGAAATCCCCTAGAAAAAGAGGCACATAACATCTTGAGAGTCAAGTGCTCCAGATCAGTGATCCATGAGAAAGTTTGCCTACCATGAACCTGGATCCTGAACTTATAAGGGGGCATATTATCAAGCACAGCGTTAAAATTATCACCGCTTTAGCGGCAGAAAACTGCCACCAAAGCGGCGATAATGGGCCTGATAATATGCCGCAGAGAATTCCAATAGAAGCTCATGTTGACACCAGAACATGGGCTTCTATGGGAATTCTCAAGGGCATATTATCAAGCCCATTATCGCCGCTTTAGCGGTAGTTTTCTGCCGCTAAAGCGGCGATAATTTCAATGCCGTTTCTTGATAATATGACCCCACCTTTTTATTCAATCTGAGGAGAGACCCCAGAAAAGGCATAGAAAGATCCCTTAAGGCCTGCCAAGATCGCTTTCTCTGCATCCTAGGCCCGCAAGCTAGAATAATCGGCCTGGCAGAGGAGGCCCATATTAATGGGACCCTAGTAGATATTGATCTACTTACGGGCTGGAGTCAGAGAGCCTTGATCCTCCTAGGAGATGCCAATGGAGGGCTGAAGGCCGAATGGCGTAGGGTTGTCCTGAGCAAGATCAACCCAAAATTAGGAAATATGGCAGATAAAGAACCCTCCAAAAACCCCAAAGGCCTCTTGTTCAGAGAGGATATGATTAAAACAATAGGAAAATATGTGACTGCATTCATGGCCTTGGGAAAGCACAGACAAATATGAAAATGTTTTTTAACTATGGTGTTTTTGGTCAGACCGGAAGAAAAGGCCTTTCTGCCGCACAAGGTACTCAATAACCGTGGGCAATGAACTCCACTCCGCGGAAGTGGAGTTAGCTACTGCACCCACAACCCTTTGATAAATCAACTTTATCTTTACATACTAAAAAAGCATATAACCAATTCACAAAAGTGACATTTGAAAAATACCAGGCAATGAGAGAGGTGATGATTTTGGCGTCACCCCTAACCTAGGGGAGGGCACGCAGATGCCTTTAACACAAAGAGCATATCATGCTGAACGAGTCAGTGGTGGTCCCATCCTCCTAGGACCACCCCAAGCAAAGTTATGGGAAAAATTACAATGCCAACCAAAGGCCCATAATGCATTAGAACCGCTTCGGCCGCCTATAGTAAGTACGTTGCCATTAATTTTCGGGACATCGTTGGTGAGTGCAAACGGAACATTGTGTAACTCATTGATGTATAAAATAAACAAAAGTGGGGCCAATACGCACCCCCGCCTGCCTCCTCTAACAATATTGATGTTTCCCGAAACCTCCCCGTCCTTAACAATCCTCACCTGAGCTTTCAAGTCCCTGTGCAAAGAGGCTAAAACATGAACTAAGACCTCGACCAACCCATACTTTAGAATAACTGACCATAGACGTGACCTGTTTCCAAAATTGAAGGCTGAGGAGAGATCCATGAAAGCCAAGTAAATGGGAGATTGCCGAGCTACAGTATATTCACCAACAATCAGGTTGAGATTTATACATTGTTCAACCGTTCCCAATTTACTTCTGAATCCTAACTGTTCACTTATTTAAAATGTGTTCCTCCTCGGCCCATGATCTGATTTTATTAAACAGGATCCTCCCAAGTATCTTAAGTATGTTTTTAAAAATCAGAACAATAATGCTGGTAGACCATGTACGAGGTAAAAAAAGTATTTGTAAGTTTGTTAAAAACATTAAGTAAAACGGGTGCCCAGAACTCCGGTTTATGCTTAATGAGGTCAATGGGGAGCCCGTCGGGCCGGGGGCCTTATTGCCTAAACTTTGATTAATTGCATCCTCTACTTCTGATACAGATATCTGAATCCGTGAGACTACATTGGAATCAAAAAGATCCTCACTCTCAGTGGGAACTGTATAGATTGTAGTAAAATGGGCTTCCTAAGCTTCACTGCTTATGTTACAGTTTAAAGGAGTAAGTGTAAGGCTCATAGATCTCATATCTTTCACTGCCACCCAGAAACCCTTTCCGTTGTTACGACTGGCGGCACAAGCAAGCTTATCCCAACGTTCTTTTAAAAGCTCGTCTTTATCCTGCTTCACCTCTTGTTTATAAAGTTGTCTCAAGGATCTAAAAAGGGGTGCATCCCTAGGTACCACTGCAAGTGCTGCGCGGAGCTCTTTTTGCTCGTGAACAAGCGTTGTAAAACCATCTAGGATTTTGGTTATTGTTAAGTGCGGGCCGCGAGATCAGTCGTTTAATACCAGCACATAGATGGCCAAAAACATTAATTACCTCTGGTTTGGGATCGTCAGATGATAAACAGATCTCAATGGATGATGAATAAGCTATTATCATTTTAGAAAAGAGTTTACCGTTGTCAATACCCTTCAAGATTACTCTCAAACTATCCGTTGAGGGCATTAGATTTCTAGCTCCAGGCTCTTTAGTAAAAACAGGTCTAGGGGCAAACCTAATTATAGACGAGATGGGATTATGGTCGCCGTGCACGGTGGGTCTGACCTCAGCTTTGATTAAAAGATCTAACGGGGCAGAAATAAAAACAAAATCTATTGTTGAGGCGCACCCACGGCCTCTATATGTTGGAATAGGACAGCAGGCGTTATAGTGTACGTCAGCAATGTCCATCACGTTCAATAGGTTGTGATTTGACAGATGGTCTAACAGTTCTTTCCCTCTTTTACATGTGTGTGCATCTACAGTAGGAACAGTAGCTAACTCACTTACCCTTGACATCCTGGCATTAAAATCACCACCCAGACAAAATCCAGCCAAGTTATGAAATGCTGTTTTGTAAATCAGAAACAAAGTTAAACAAGTTAATAAAATTCATATTTTGCAGTCAAGAAATCATTAATATAAAAATCAGTGAAGCAAATTGAGGCCCCTCGTGTGTAAATCACGGCTTGATAGTTATCGTTATTTGTGACAAGGGTTTTAACGCTACCGCCTGTGGAAATATTAACCCAAATAGAAAGTCCACCAGATGGGCGACCTTGTTTGGGGTTGGGTACGATAATGTTAAAACATACAAAACCCTCTAGATATAGTTCCCTTGTTGCCCACGTTTCTTGGAACATGAGAATGTCGTATTTCTTAACTATATTTACCCACTCTACAGAGCCTATTTTGGAGGATAAGCTGGCAATGTTCCAGCTCAACACTTGCAGGTTTAGATCGTGTGGTTCTGAGGTGTCATTTCCTGTAGAATTGGGCATGCGACTCGAGGGAATGAGCTCAGATGATGTTCCAGTGGGCAGTTGTCAATTCAAGCTGTTTAAAGCCAGACAAAACAGAAAATCTATTATACGCCATAAGTGGAGGGATGGCACATGTGTTTAGCCCTGGGGTCGGTTTGTAAAAAAAGTCCAGGGATAATGACCAAATATGGGTAGGTACAGTGCTTCTAAGTTCCTGCATCGTCAGTATTGATTTCGCTAGCCGATGGGCGGCGAAAGTTAATGACAATGCAATCTCCCTTGATGTTCTTGGGTGTTTGTCCAACCCATCCTACCCTGCTCACCATTATGATGTCACTGATATTTGCCGCCCTGAATCCTTTATGTCTAATAAGCCAGTCGGCACTTTTGTTTCTCAGTTGGTCCCATGTCTCAATCTGGTTTTTTCTTAGGGGGAAACCCCTGCTAGGTCTAAGACATAGGGGCAAGCTGCCGGAGGTAAGCTAAGAACTTCTTTGCTGGCCTCAGCATGATCACTGACATTATCCACAATACGGGGTTTCACGCTCTGATTGTTACAGGCTAGAGTGACATAATTTACAAGATTTGGGGTGACAACCTGGCTAGCTTGGCTAGCTTGGTGAACTGACGGGTATGGGCTACTAATGACATTTGTTGCTAGCTATTTATTCTGTGCAGGGATGGGTTTAGATATAAAACATTCCTTGACTTTACAAAAGGTGTCACAGACACTGGTAGTACTAGTAGAGGGAAGGTGTGTGGAAGTCGGATTTTGCGGTAGCTTATTAGAGCTCGCTGTGAGTGGGGGCTGTGATTTGAGAGTCTCCCCTTGTTGTGGGGTCGGTTTAAGGATGGTAGTATATGAACTTGATTTGTTTGTTAATGACTCCAAACGATCTAACCGTTTCCAAAGAGTACTAAAATTCTTATCAACAAGAGCTCTGATGCGCTCATACAGTGTCCACTATAATGTCGATTGAGGTATTGCCAAGTCTAAAGAGAGTTGAGGGACCTGTCATGGACTCAGTCTGAGTGTGAATGGGGTGATTTAATGTTTCAAATGGTGTTAAATCAACAATGCCATTGGCGTTAGTAGTTATAGTGTCCGCTGGAGTCACTGTGCCTTGAATCAAAGAGCTCAAGGTAGTACGTTGTTGTTTTAATCGAGGTGGTTGTTTCCTCTTGGAGCTCATAGGTTTGGTCACTTTACGCTTTCTTTTTGCCCCTGTAATTACTGGGTTAGGAGAAACATTCATATATGGTACAATATCTTTGTTACAGGTGGCTCCTGGAAGATCCTCCAATGCCCTTACTACCCTGATTACTTTCCATATTGCGGCCAATGTCCAAGACGTGTTAGTCCTTGAGGGTGGTAACTAATGCATTCGGTGTCAAGGGGGGGCTAATAGAATCACCTTCCATAGCAGAAGGAACAAGCTGAGGAATTGCCAGTCCTAGGGACAAACGCCTCTCGGTTAGTTCAATCTCATTAGTGACGATGTTAATGATGGAACGTTTCCCCATAGCGTAGTATTTCTGCACTCGTAATGATAGTACATATAACTCACCACAGTAGAGGTCGAGGGATGATGCCTATCAGAGGGGTGGCCCAGTCTCCTATGGTCTCTGACCGGTGCAGACGGGCCGGCAGAGTTCTTATTGTGCCTCCGGGCGCGGGCCCAAAGCGTCGCAGCAGGCGCCGATACGGGGCTGCTGGGAGATGTAGTCTCCAGTAGCCGTACCCCTCACAGCGGGAGAGTGCTGTGGCCGGTGGCTGTTGCACTCACGGCGGGCAGCTGATGGATGGTGACCGTTCCCCTCATGGCGGTTGTGCTTGCTGTGTGTTGGCGTCCCGCACTGTGGGAGGCCGGCAGAGTTCTTATCGCGCCTCCGGGCGTGGGCCAACAGCGTCGCGGTAGACACCGATACGGGGCTGCTGGGAGATGAAGTCTCCAGTAGCTGTTCTCCTCACAGCGGGAGAGTGCTGTGGCCCGTGGCCGTTCCCCTCACGGCAGGCAGCTGATGGATGGTGGCCGTTCCCCTCACGGCGGTAGTGCTTGCTGTGTGCTGGCATCAAAATTGATTTCGCAGAGGTCTCTGTCCAATCCTCTCTCCCAAGAGTATTGTAACTTACCTTAGAGCAACAGAAGATGGGAGAAGAAGAGGTGGTCTATATGAAACAAAAAGGTGCAATCATAGAGGTTCCTCAGAATGCCAAGATTTTGTAAGTACAGTCTTCCTTGTGGAGAAAAAATAAATCTCAGGGACCTGAACAAATTTCTAGTCTACAGACATTTCAAGATGGAGGAAATCCATCTCTTGAGAGACATTCTACCAGAAAAAGACTGGCTCATGAAGTTGGACCTGAAGGATGCCTACTTCACCATTCCCATGGCCATGGACTCTCAAGTTTACCTCCAGTTCAGATGGAATCACCATCCCTTCAGCTTCAGGCACTTCCCTTCGGCCTATCATCGGCTCCTTAGTGTTTCACCAAGGTAGTGAGAGTGGCTGCATCCTTTCTGAGAGCGAGAGGGATATAGCTAATTGTTTATCTAGACGATATGCTCATAATGTCTCAATATCGTTCTCAGATTTTAAAGGATATGGAATTGGTGGTAAATCGTCTATAGAGTTTGGGTTTTATAATAAACAAGTCGAAGTCCATTCTGGTTCCTTCCAGGTCCCTAGAATTTTGGGGTTTTACAATAGACACAATAAAGACCCTTCTTCTATTGCCAGAGAAGAAAATTACCAAGACCTGAAAAGAGATAAGATTTGTGTTGAGACAGGACTCTATAACCTTGAGAGAGCTAGCTAGGCTCTTAGGTCTCCTTTCCTCTTCCATTCAAGCCATATTTCCGAAGCCTTTACATTATCGAGCTTTACAGAGGATGTATGCGAGAGGTCCAAGAGAAGGATCATGGTACGGGGACAGGGTGCTCCTAGATCAAGATGCCAGATTAGAATTGGGCTGGTGGTTAGAGAACATGGATGCCTGGAATGGCAGACCAATCTTTGCGAGTTCACCGGAATATATACTATAATCAGATACAGGCATTCATGATTGGGGTGCACGCCTGAGCAACCAATCGCAGAAGGTTTATGGTCATATATGGGGAGGTCCCACCACAGAAATTATCTGGAGTTGACAGCAGGTCTCTATGCTCTAATGAACTTCAAACATTCCCTGCAGGGCAAAAATGTCATTTTAAAAATGGACAATGTGTCTGTAGTGGCATACATAAATCGGTTAGGGGGTCCAAAGACCTCAGTCTTGTCGGATTTGGCCAAAAGAATTTGGATGTTCCGTCTAGAACACAAGATCAGCTTGAGAGCAGAGTACTTGCGGGGGAAAAACAATATTGCAGCAGATTAAGCATGACATTTGTTGAGGAATCTCTCAAGACCCTTCCTGGGGTCTTGCCAATTGGGCGTTAAGGGCACTTGTCATGAATGACTGGCATAGAACATTCGGCCTTGAGGACATTTCTCCATTCTTTCTCTAGGGAAATCCAATCCACCTTTCAATGCATTTGCCCACATGTTCAACCGGACACCTTTCAGCACTTCTGGGATGTTTAATACTGTGGGACGAGAACATATTCTCTCCTGACAGATTTCTGAAGTCATCTTTGGAGGTCGAAGGAACATGATCTTGAATTGGCCTGCAATATTCCCTTGCTTCTCCCGGCAGAGGAAGGCCTTTTAAGGGAAGTAGATGGAAGAGATCACCCTCTGGTTCAGACTGGAATTTTGAACCTTCTTGCCTGGAAAGTGTCAGGAGATCTAGTGAAATGTCAGGTCTTTCGGGAAGGGCTGAGGAGCTCCTTGAGGCACCCTGGGCTCCACGTACCCACAATAGATACCATGAAATATGGAAAACATGGGTACGCTGGTGCTTTTGAGAGGGACTTGGATGCAGTGGAAGCTCCTATAGTTGAAGTGGGTAATTTCTTAGTAGAACAGTTTGATAGGGGCCTTAGTTATAGGTCATGTAATTGTTGCAGATCTGCAATCTCAGCAGGATATGCATTAGGAAAATGGTAGAAGCATTGGGGAAAATGTCCTTGTATGTTGAATTCTTAAGAGCATTAGGTTAAGAAGAACTCCCAGAAATACATATGAGACCCTTTGGGACGTTAATCTAGTCCTGGATGCTTTCACAGCATGGTCTAGTAACAGATATTTAGATCGGTAGAGATGTTCTTTGAAGCTAGCTTCTCTTCTCTGTTTAATTTCCTGCCGTTGTGTATTGGATGTTAAAGCTTTAGAGGTGAGTAACAGGTTTTACGCGATGCCTTTAGAGTAAGAATTGAAATTATTAGAAGAAGACTATGTCAGACACAATTTTTTATCCTAGGTTTGACTCTTGCAAAAAGGTATGCTCAGTAGATTGCATGAGAGAATATGATTCCAGAATGAGTAAGCATCGTTCTGATGGTGTTGAGCACCTACTCATCTCATTTGTGAAACCTTTTAAGGATATAACGTCTGCTTCAATAGCAAGGTGGATTAAATGGACTATGAATTTGACAGGTGTTGACCTTAAGACGATTCAAGCACACTCTGAGAGGGGCTATGGGTAGACAATCCTTCTGAAAAGCTGGAAGACTAAAGGATATCCTTAGGGCTGCTGACACCTTCGCAAAACATTATTACGGATTTGGTTTTTTAGGACTTCCAACATGCATAATGGTAGTCTACAGTCTTGTAATGAAATAGTGATGCTCCTAATTAATGAAGAGAATCTGGATTTCATTAAAGACACGGAGGCTAACATTATCCCACCCTCCCATCCCTGGAGTTGGTTGAAGGGTTTGGATAACAACATAATAATAATAAAAAAGAAAAAGAAAACCAAACAATACAAAACCAAAGGATAATAAAATTTCACATTTTAATAATACAGGATTGTTATATACATTGCATTTGTTTATGTGCTATTTATTTAGAATATCGTACACCTATAGAGGACGTTCTAATATTCCTCTTCAATTTCAGATAATTCCCAGTAGTTTGTGTCTACATGTCTCCATCACATGGAAACCTCTACGAACTGAGTGTCTTCTTTCCTTGGTTCTGCAACGCACGTTCTTCATTGTTTGAGGAGTTTCTTCATTTCCTGTTGTGCCATATTGGACTTTTCGTAATACATGAAGGAGAATTTTGGACCACATTTCAAAGAGGCAGATTGTACTGTGGGCATGCCTATTAGGGTCTAGCTGTATTCTGTTCTAGAACAATTTAATTTGTGATTTAATACTTCAAGGTGGCTGTGTGGAGTCTGCATTAAAGGCATAATGTTAGCCTCTGAGGGGCAGATTTATATCAGACTTGCGACACTTTTACGCCGCCGTTGCGTCACTTTTGTGACGCAGCGGCGGCGTAAACCCTGCACCATGTTGCGCCCCATTTACATCGTGACGCATCTATTGAGATGCGTCACGGTGTAAAGCCCTGCACCACATGAAACCTGCGTCAGGTTTCATGTGGGCGTTTCTACTCAGGGGGGGGGGGGCGTTCCGTCGCAGGAACGCCCCTGAAAAGTGACTCAGTGAAATCTATAAGATTTCACTGAGTCACTTTCCCAACGCTGATGCGTCAAAACCCTGCGCCTGCTTGAAGCAGGCGTAAGGCTTGATGCACCATGTTGGGGATAGGGTAGGTTGGAACAGTGCTGGAGTTGCGTCGCGCTTGCGACGCAACTTCAGCACTGCACCAACCTTACGCCGGCAGATGCGTCACGTATCAGCTTGTCCTTGCGCCACGATGAACCGCATTGTAAATGCGGCGCATCTGCGGTGGCGCAAGGGCAAACTTGCGTGACGCATCTTCCCTGGCGCATCCATGCTGATTTGCAGGGATGTGCCAGGGAACATAAATCTGCCCCTGTGTCTTTAATGAAATCCAGATTCTCTTGGCATTTAGTTAGGAGAATCACTATTTACAAAGCCACGCAAAGCCTGATTTGCATGGTACTGTAAAAAAAAAAGTAACGCACCGCAGCTTATAGCACTGCCTTGAGTTACTTTGAGTGGGGGAGGTATTGCATGGGTGGAGCTTGGGCATTTTTTGATGCAATCCAAGATTTACTAAAGTCTGAAAACCTGGGTTTCTACCAAGATGGTGTGTCTACCCGAGGCTGGCGTAATGAGGAGAACTATCTTTATTTCTCCTCGTTGCTTCCTCTTTGCATGTGTGTGGCATTCTGCAGCACACATACAAAGAGGAATAAGCCTCTAAAAATAGATTTTTTTGTGAAGGAAGGTGTTCCTTCATACACAAAAACTATTCTGACTCCAACACAGGCACCCATGCATCGTGACGCAGGGGTGCCTGCATTGGTTCTAGGCTGCCACAAGTGCGGTTTGCAAAGTGAGAGCAGAAGTGCGCCAATCTTTGTAAATATGGGGCATATCAGCTCTCTCCCTTTCATGCAAGCAGAACAGCAACTTCGCTTGCTATTTTGTGGTGACTGAGGGCCTCATTTATGAAAAGTGACGCATCACTGCGTGAAAACAGTGATGCGCCACTTTTCACTGCACCCTCCCTGCGACTCCAGTGATGCGTCATATTTACAGTATGACGCATCATGTCGCAAGGAGTCACAGATACGTCAGCATTTCTGACGTATCTGTAGGCGCAAAAGTGACGCATCGCTGGAGTCTGTCACAAAAGTGACGCAACTCCAGCAATGTGTCCTTTCACATGGGGCAAGCCCCATGTGAAAGGGCCTGCGTCAGTCTTACGCCTGCTTTGAGGCAGGCGCAAGAAATTGACGCATTTGCACACTAGAAGTGGCGCAGTGAAATCTCATAGATTTCACTGCGTCACTTCTACGACCCTTTTTTGCGTCAAAATGCCCCCCTTGCATACATTATACCTGGCGCAGGTATGATGTGGCGCAGGGGTTTACAAAGTGACGCATCTACCTAGATGCGTCACTTTGTAAATATGGCGCAACATGGCGCATGTTTTATGCCACTGGTGCGTCACAAAAAGTGACGCACCGGCAGCGCAAAAGTGACGCAGGGGCTCATAAATGAGCCCCTACATGTTTAGTAAATCTGGGCTCAGGTGACCACCTGTTAGGTGTGAAGCATTTTATTTGCTTGAAAAAGTAGCTGACTGGCAAGGCTGAGTACCTTAGGATGAGTCAAACTCAAAGAATCCGCTACAGACGTGCTTGTACAAACACTTACTATAGTAGCAAGCTAGACAGAGGTGTCCCACAATGAGAAAACGGGGAAGTAAATAAGCACAATTAGTAATAAAATGTGCAATTTTATTTTTTTGCATTTGTATAGCTTACCACGAGTAACTACTTTCTGTGGGCATAATTCAGAAATGTTTTTCAGGGTTTCTATGGGAAATTTGTGACTGTTGCGTGTTTTCAGATGTAGTTTTGAAAACCACTGTGAATTAAAAAAGTTTGTAAACATGCCCTCAAATACAGAAGCAGCACAATGGGTGCAGATCTACATTTTCGTATCTGCGAGGGATCTACTTTCATCAGTACATGATGTTTGCCTATCTAAGATTAGGTGGGGAAAACTTGGGGACCCATCTTTAGGTATGGAAGCCCCTAGGTTATAAGGCACTCACAACACAGCCTTGAAAGCAGTATCAATTATTGGCAGAATAGTCAAAGAAAGTTGACCAAGGGACCCATATCAGTGTCGAACTGGACTGGTTTTGCCCTCTATATGTATACTTAAAAAGCTTGTATTGCCCTCCCAACCTCTTGTACTTCCAGCTACGTCTATATGCCTTACAGGTGGAGAGACAAAGGGGCAGATTTACAAGCCCCTTGCGCCTAATTTACGCCGCCGTTGCGTCACTTTTGTGACGCAGCAGCGGCGCAAATCCTGCGCCATGGTGCGGGGTACTTACAACGTTACGCATCTGGGAGATGCGTCACGTTGTAAAGCCCTGTGCCACATGTAGGCATTCCTGCGCAGGGGGGGCGTTCCGGCGCAGGAACGCCTCCTAAAAGTGGCTGAGTGAAATCTACATGCTGCGTCAAAACCCTGCGCCTGCCTGAAGCAGGCGTAAGGATTGACGCAGCATTAACAAGGTAGGACCCCCCCGGGCATTGCTGGAGCTGCGTCGCACTTGCGACGCAACTCCAGCAATGCGCCTCTTTTACGGCTCAGATTTGTCACGCATCTGTGCCGTTTTTGCCCCATGGTGCGCCGCATTGTAAATGCGCCGCATCCATGGCGGCGGAGCTGTGGCGCACAATAACTGACGCATCCCTGCTGATATGCAGGGATGCGCCAGTTATTGTAAATATGCCCCAAAGTGTGTAGGTCAGTCTTTGAGGGTGAATTAGGTTTAGAAACTCAGATACAGGTCACAACTGTATAACACGTGCTATATCTAATAAAAAAGAAGATACGTTTTATTCAGTACAGGTTCAAGACCGAGTATAATGCAGCAGCTTTATACTTTATTAGCTTTCTACCAAATAAAAGACAATGTTATATCTCTTAAATTGTGGCAGCTTGCACTCAGTCCTCGCGCTAAGGAAACAACCCCCTGTGTTCAGAAACACCAAGGGTGACCTGACCACTTTAGCGTCCTCCCCAGCCGGGAAGCATGTAACAGACCACGCCACACTAGGAGCTCTGGTTTGCATGTCTTTATTCATCAGCATGCAACCATTAACAGACACACTGCGTCGCAAACTTCATTAACCACACCCAGTCAGACCCATCAGATTACGCAATACTGATAAGGAGTCTTACAAGTGCCACTAGAGTATTCATGCACATAAACACAGGATACAATAGCCCCTACTTGAAGAGCCTGACAATCAGTTCCAAAAAGGAGATGTTGGGACTGGGCAGTGTGCTCAGTACTGGTGCGACTTGGATTGGAGGGTCCAGTTCCGCCATCCAGCCAACTGTTAGAAGCCACGTGGCAGAGCCCGAAAACATAGCAATAGCTCTTTTTACTAATAAGTAGGCCTGGGCGTTCAATTCCGTTCCGCTCGTGGAATTTGGGTAATTTCGCGTTCCGCGCAGAATGCGCAATTGCCCAAAGATTTGCGTTCCGCGGCTTAGCGAAATTTTTTGCTTGTTCGCGTTCTCAAAATGCGCGTTTGCAAGATATTTCCCCCCGAGCACGCAAACAGCGATTGCAAACAGGAAAAAAGCATCGCGAACAAGCAATTCCGCGTGTTCGTGGAATTTCTGCGTTTTCGCAGATAATGTTTACCATTTTGCGGAGATTTGCGTAGCGCGACTATGCAAATTCCACCCACCCCTACTAATAAGTACCCCAATGCCACCCATTGTTGTTCTATTTCAGTCAGATCGGTGGCCTCCCAGATGTTTAGGATCCCCAACCCTGGTGTCAGGTTAATTTGTTTTCCTAACGTGTCTTTCATTTTTTGGGTTGCGTTGTCCTATAGGGGGCGCATCATGGGGCATACCCAGAGAACATGGTAGAAAGTACCATCCTGACCACAGCCTCTGAGACATAGTGTGTCTGTCCTATAGCCTATTTTAGCGAGGATTATTCCTGAGAGGTAAGAGCAATGTAGGATTTTTATAGAATGAGATGAAAACGATGATTTATCGCCGTTTCCCTAGGGGGCATTATTGCCGTCTGCCAGTCCTCATCGGTCATAGGCCCTATGTCTGCCTGCCACTGGTCCCGGAGAGTCTGGAAGGAGTCGGGTAAATTATTACAGAGCTTGCGATATGTGCAGGACACCGCCTTTTTTAGAAGCGGTTCGGAAAGTAGGCGGTCCTCCAAAGGATAGGAGTCTGGTATAGAGGACAAATCTGGGATAGTAGTCTGAAGGGCATGCCGAATTTGCAGATATCGAAAAATTTCACCTGGTGCAAGATTGTGTTTTGTTTGCAGCTCATTAAATGTGAGGAGTTTGCCTCTATGTAGCAAGTCGCCGATGTTTGTGATACCGATCGTGTCCCATTTATCGAAGCCCACATGGTGGCAGAGTAGCCCCAGTTTCTGCGTGGACCAGAGCGGTGTGGATTTCGTGAGCTTGTCCGCTCAGCCTAAACATTTAGTTGCTTGATGCCAGATGGCCACTGTCAATGACATGGGTCCAAGATAATGGCCCCTTCGGACCTTACTATAGAGGGCGCCTAGATAGCCCTCCCTCCCCATCTGGTATCTCTCCAGATGAAAGGCCAGATTCGATGGACAGCCATGTATCCAGTGGTTTGTGGCCACCAGTTGTGTGGCCCAGTAGTACAAGCGAAGGTCAGGAAGAGCGATTCCCTCATCATACCACCCCTTCGTCAGCTTGCAGTGGGCAATGCGAGGTGCCCTACCGTCCCACAATAGAGTCCGGATCTCTCCCTCTATGGCGGCAAAATATGTGTCAGCAATGGGGAATGGGCAGTTCTGGAAGGCATATAAAAATCTAGGTAGTGCAAGCATTTTAAATAAGGCTGCTCTTCCCAGGAGGGACAAGGGCAGTGATCTCCAATGCTGGACATCATCCTGCAGTTTTCGAAGGGGGTAAAGAAGATTTTGATCATAGAATATTTTGGGGTCGGAAGTAATATAAATCCCTAAATATTTAAAACCTTCGGTAACTACGTCAATGTCGTAGCCACATGGTAGCCTAGGTGGGGGGCCATGAAGGACACACAGTACTGACTTCGACCAGTTAATAGTATACACTGCATATTTACCAAAGTTGGTGATGACATTAAAAAGACTATTAAGTGATACTCGTGGAGATGCCAGATAAATTAAAATATCATCTGCATACAATGATGTTTTATCTACTATATCCTCACTTCATCGTATGCCACGTATGGAACCATCTTGTTGAATCCAGTGCGCAAGCGGCTCAAGAGTCAATGCAAACAGGAGGGGGACAGGAGGCATCCCTGTCTTGTCCCCCTCTGCAATGCAAACACCCGCGATGTGCAGTTGTTGACTCGATTTTGGGCCAGTAGAGCGGTATACACAGCGCGATCCATTGTCGAAACTGAGGACCGAAGCTGAACCTCGTCAGGACCTCAAATAGATAGGGCCACTCTATTGAGTCAAACACCATTGCAGCGTCTAATGATAGTATTACCGCATCTTCCTGCAAATATGGTTGTCGGCTCAGGACGTTATGGACTCGACGAATATTTAGGGCCGTGTTACGGCTTGGTATAAAACCGGATTGGTCATCATGGACCAAGGAAGGGAGAACCGTAAGTAAGCGTGAAGCAAGGAGTTTAGCTTGGCCTCCGAGCTGATTAAGGAGATGGGTCTATATGAGCTACAGTTTGTCGCTGGCTTACCGGGTTTGCATACAATCGACGCCAGTCTTTGATCCAGGGGGAGAGCACCCTGCTCCAGGCTTTCGTTATGCATATTTTTAAGGTGGGGAGCCCATTGCTTTCCCGAAATTAACAGCAAATATAGTTTTACAGATTTCTTCTGAGGTTATGTCAGCATCTAAAGCCTCTCTGTCGCTGTCCGAAATTGTAGGGATGGTCATTTCTTCCAATAGCTGACGGAAGTCGTTGGTGGAGGCGGCCGTTTTTGAAGAATATACCATCTCAAGGTGGTCGGCAAATGAGTCTGCCACCTCCTGTGGATCTGTAACTAACCTCCCATCCTCAAGCAAGAGTTCCGGGACCCACCTTGCTGCCTGATCCTGACGTTCTAGCCACGCCAGCATCTTACTGGCTCGGTATATCACGTTATTAAGCCATGTTTTACTTATTAAGTTCTCCTTCTAAATCCTTTTTCAGGACTGTAATTAATTGACACAAATGTTACAGAACATCTTGTCAATACATTACTTGGTATCGTGGAACATTTTACCTACAAACCCAGAGAATACTAAAATGTAGTTCCTGCCTCTTTCTATGCCTATTATATCTTACTTTCTCTGTTAACTGTTACAACCTTTTGTTGTTGTACAACATGGTATATATTTTCTTCCTTTCCACTTGATTTAGAACCTGCCAAAGCAGTCTGACCAAAATGGGTTTGACCTTGTAATACTTATGATAAGTAAGTTGTTATAAATGAAAGATGTCTCGTAGACAGGTCACGTAGAACAAGTTATAGGTTTATTGGTTAAGTTACAAAGTCCATGTAATGCCCATATAAAGCCCCACCAGGAGCAGCCTCCCTGCTGCTCAGCCCATCTCTTCCAACTGCCATCTCCTCCAGTCCCACATACTCAACATTCCAAGTGACATCATTCATGGCTGAGCAGCAAGGGACAGAACAGTAATAAGGAATATGCACCAACTAACAACAATAGGTTATAGCATAAGTATTTGTGTTATTTGAACACGTGTTTCATATTTATTGATAGCTACGTACTTTACTTTTCTTGACCCCTATCATTTTTTGATTATTCGACTACTCTATCCTACAAGAATTATTATTGTAGCCATTTGTGGACAACAAATTGGATCCTGTTATCTTTACTCTCTTTTCTCGAGGTGGGTTATTGACTTACACCTTGAGCTTATGTCCACTTATGTCATCGAGACTCTTCTGTATGGGTCCACACCATTTTAATTTCTTTTATCATCTAGGGTTTTTTTATATCTCACGGTGAACTTTCCTCTCTGAGTGTCTTGCGTATCATAGTAGACAACACTTGGGTATCTGATTCTCTTTTGAAGTTTCTCAACTTCTCACAGAACTGTACTTTATTGTATACTGCACTTTTCTCATTTTCAATACTTTTAGAAATCTTTTGGCTTTTTGCACCTAACATGGTTTCCTATTCACAAAAATCTTCGGCTATCTTTCTATTTGTCTTCACATCTATCTACTGTCTCTTTCTATGACATCCATTACTTCTGAAGGTTACAAATTCACTAACCATATGTAATAATTACATGTATCTGTTAACCACATCTTTACATATGTGTTAAAATAAATAAGAAACTGTGTTTGTCAAGAAGTCCGTATTGTCTGGACATTACACTTTCTGTTCTATTACACTGGAGAGTACTTTGCTTTTATGTATGACTTATGCTTCACACATTGAATTTCCGTCAGTGTGTTTCTGCACCTTTGGTAGATGCTCTAGCCATTACAGTGCCTCCCTTGGCTTTTCTCCCAACCTACAATTTTCCCACAATTTGCTCTGTGGCTTCAATACGAGGCACTATAATTGTTACCACTACTACCCAATGCTCTATGGTGTAAGAAGTATGGGGCACATGCATCAAGCATTTTTGTCTTCGCAAACGGGCAGATTAGCAGAATCGGCCCGTTTGCGAATGCAAACAATGCTTTTCAGATGCAGCAAACCCTATTTTGCGATTCGGTCACCTGTTACCGAATCGCACAATGGGTCTGAGATTCGCTATTAGGAAGGGGCTTGTTTAGGGCGTCCCTTCCTAATACCGAATCGCATTGTCTGCATGAATGTTTTGTGACCGAAAAGCGGTCGCACAACATTCACATTTTACCACCTACTTCAAGTAGGTGGTAACCCATTCACAAATGGGAAGGGGTCCCCAAGGGACCCCTTCTCATTTATGAATGTTTGTAAAAACAATTTTAAGAGCAGGCAGCGGTCCAATGGACCACTGCCTGCTCTTAAAAAATGGTAGGAAAACCTTTTATATTTCTTTTTTTGTAAAGCATCCCGTTTTTAAGGAAAACAGGCTGCTTTGCAAAAAAAAGATTGCTTTATTTAAAAGCAATCACATGGTGGTCTGCTGAGCCCAGCAGGCCACCATCCCCGTGATTTTTGTGATTCCTACGGGGTTGCAAATTGTGACCTACCTCATTAATATTCATGGGGTAGGTCATTTGCGATCCCTTAGGACTCGCGGAAAGTGTTCAACACACTTTCATGCATGCTGTTTTGTGATTTCCTAATTGCGAATCTCAATGATTCGAAATTAGGGAATCGCAAAATGGTGTGTTGATGCATCTGGCCCTATATCACCTGGGCACTGCCAGTGTGGGGAACATGAGAATCCTGTTGCAAGAGGATTTGAAGATTTGCAAGTCTGGTAGTGTCTACCATTCTTTTTGCATTTGTGTGCTAGAGAGCGGTGCTGGATCAATTTTCAGGATGGTGGTGCTGCCATCAATATTACATCACTGAAGTCACTGGCATTGCAAAATAGCCAGTCATCAGACAAAGAACAATTATAGCAAATAAGCCATGTCCATTCAGCAGACAAATGGTAAGGGTGTGGTATGTAGGCAGGGGTGAATTATGGAGAACACTGAAGCAAACATATTACTACATCATGGTGTAGCATCGCTCGGTAATGTACAGATAGCACATTTTCCATAGAAATGGCCACAAAAGTTGCACTGACATGTAGTTTTACTGATAAAACTAAATAGTGCAAAAATGATAATGTGTGGAAATGTAGCAAATATGTATCATTTACACATTGCCAAGTATAGGGTCTTGATTTGTATTGATCTTATTAAAATAGTTGCAATGTGAATAATTTGTGCATTCCTAACTGCTGTTATAGTTTGAAATATTTGCACAGTTAATTTACAGGTAATTTAAATGTTGTTGTGTGCTAGGAAAATATCAATGTCCTACATCCTTTCATGCTCCATGTACCCAGGAAAGATTTTCAGATAATTTACTTCACAAAATCCTCTAACTTAACAGTCAGAGAAAGAAAAGTAAACGCCAATCTCTCTGATGATAAAATAAGATGTAATGTGACAAAGCCTGATTTTTGATTTTTGTCTTTGAAAGCACAGCAAATGCAACAAGATAAAACTAAATTTAAAGGAACCCTTATTGCCCATTCACCTTCTGAACTCCAGAATAATTATTTTGAGGGTGCCGCAGCACCCACAGCATGCCTACTTCCCGCACCTATGGTCATTTATGGTACACCTATGGTAATTTATTTATGTTTTGTTACACCCGTGTGTGCTTCAGGACCAGGCTTCATCATATAGCAAAGGTAAGATTTTGATATGTTAATTTTAAGTTATGGTTGCACAAATGATGTGCATTGTTTAAAGTTATGGTGGTGTCTTTGTGGCATTTGTCCTGTTTGTAAGGAAGGTACATGATGCAGTAACTTGGCATGTCCGCATGGACATATATGGAATGGTGACTGGTTGATGAGATAATATTATGATAGATGGATTGCTGGGTGTTTAAGCAGTGGTAAGTTGGTAGTTAATTGGAGTTGGAGAAACCATGAAGCAATGTTGTTGTGGTTGTATCTAGGCCATCGAATGATATAAAGAAGTTGCCAACTCCTAACTATGCAGCTCCCTACTCATCTCTGCAAGGACCCTATCTGCACTCTGCAGCTTCAACATTTGACATCAGTGAAGTCACTCTAGTGATCAAGCAGTTTATTCTTGGACCTAAGCTTTTTGATGCTGTTGCCTAATGTTTGTTTGAACTTTTAATTTCCTTGCATTTTGATCTCCTTGTTTTGGTTGATCAGAGGGCTGGCAGTAAGAGGTGTGCAGACTCATACTCACTCTTATTTCTTTATGATATAAAACCACACATATAAAGAAGTAGTGGAGATCTGCTAAGTAATGACTTCAATCCCAGGGGACCACTGCCTACTCTAGCTACAGTTTTTCAAAATGGAATAACTTTTTTTTAAACAGGCCTGATGCCTTTAAGGAACTCTGGCTGCTTCAAAAAAATCTATTGTGAAATATTTTTACAGGGTTGGTGGTCTGTTGTCCCTTGCAAACTACCATCCACGTGAAGGTAGCCAATCAGAGGGAGCCACAATTTGTGACCCACATAATAAACTTAAATTAGGCGGGTCATTCTGCTACCCCCTCGCGTTCCTTACTTTTCGAACTGACCTATTAGTACATACATAGGCTGGGTTCACAAAACAAAAAGTTTGCATGCAATTTGTGACACCTTTCTGCTAATCACATCTTAGTACATCTAGCCTATACCCCTTTATTAAGCCTACCTTTTCACTAAACACATCTTTGAAATTATCTAGTAATCTTCTTAGATCACTGTCTTCCACTGCCATGACCTATCCTGGTGTTCTCTGATATATGATATATGCAAGTCAGATTGATACCCTTATCCCCAAATTTATGGATTATCTTCTGCTCCATAAACCTTCACCTATATCGCTCTACTGTTAAATGAAAACCTCAACAATTGCACCCACAACACACGGAGAGCTGTACTGCCACAGCATTGCAAGTCACTTCATCACAGGTATGTTTTTGGACAATTACGTCAAGAGTCACTACATCTCCAGGGAATTTGCACAGCAGGTAAGCACAGTATTAAAATGATTTAATAAAAATATGTAATATTTATAAATGATTAATATTAATACAAAAATCAAAACTAATAATTAGATTATGTAGTACAATCCAATCAATTATATATAGCAATACTAAACCTTTTTAAAAAGCTCCTGCAGTATCCAGAAAGGCTCAGGGAATAAGATTTGTTTTTAAAAAGGTATAGGAACATAGAACATGATCAAAACAATATTATGCATATTTGCCATTTTTACCACATAATTTAAATCATCTTGTCACATAGTTTGCTTTGCCATGGCACATAACGAATAAGTAGTTGCGATAACGTTAACACTCTACTGAGTAGATTAGTCATTATGCTATTGAAATTCATATTTCACACGCTATAGTGAAAGATTTCAATATTTCCCATATTTTATTTCATGTTTCCCTGTGATTTATATGGTTATATACAACAGCAGTTTGTGCATTAAAAGTATATATATGGGTAGTTTTAGTTTGGTCTCCCTTTCCATCAGAAGAGCATTTTTGGTTTGGTAATAACTTTTGTTCCGTTTGCCGAATTTTCACAAAACTTTCCAAAAAACATATTCATCTACCTCAGCTCCTTCCTGGAAAGTTTTAGGGTGAAGTGAGGGTCAACAAAAAGGAGGGGTCCTCCAACCAAATTTTCTCATGCATTTTCCATAGACAGAATTACACCAAATTTTGTCAGGAAGCTAGATCATGACCCAGAAAGTGTGCGCTTTGTGATTTAGTGTAAATCAGTTTAGTTGTTTTTAAGAAGTAAACTTCAAAAATATTTGTGTATCTGGATGTTTGGGTACACAAGAGTCTTGCGACAGACCTGCGGTTGCGCAAATAAAAAAATTGAGCTATTTGATTGGCCGAAAGTCCTTTTTCTCTGTTGAGTGGCTCTCGTGAGTCCCACGGGAGCGAGCGGTCTTGCAGAGAGGCCAGTCTCTTCTCACATCTTACAATGTATGACTATCACCCTGGGGAGGGGTTTCAGCAGAGAGGCCAGTATATTCTCACACTGTACTAGGTACACTTGTCGCTTAGGGGAGCATGTTAGTAGAGAGGTCAGTCCCTCCTGACATCCTACTACACCCATCTGCTGTCCTGGGGAGAGGTCTCATCTTTGAATATAGTCTCTTCAAGCTCCCTACTATACAGGTCTCTAGCGCTTGGAAGAGCTCTTTGCAGAGAGGTAAATCCCTTCTCATACTGAACATTGCACCATTCTCTCCCTGTTACTGTAGATGACATGTATGAGACCGCGAGACTCATGTAGAAGTAGGACAAATATATAAGGGTGTGGGTGCTGTTTGGGTGCTCCCGCTCCCACCTGACACCTGCGGGTGCTTTTTTTAAACAGTTAGATAATGTGCAAGTAAGGCGACTGTAAAAAGAGGTATTTTGTTTATAGTGTGTAGAGAACACTTAGATGTTGAACTGAATATATTCCTTAACATTATTAAGGTAGATCCTGTTATCTTATGCAGTGAATTGTATTCCATCTCGCTTTTAGGACCCGGCACATCAAAACAGATGATATAGTGACAATAGAGCCTATACGATGGTCACGGAGGAATATAGAAATTGTTTTCTTAACAAGTCTCCAGGATTTCTCATTTTAGGACACCATTTTTCTGATTATTATGATTTTTGACTTTGACATATGTTGGAATATACAAAGGCTGTTTGAAGAAAGAGAGACTGAGAAAAGGTCTCCTTCATTCGGAATTCAAGTCCAATTCCTGTAATTCTGTCTAAGTCATTATCACCACAGTGCACTATCATGAGGTCTGGGTGCTCACAATTCAAAATGCTCTCAACCATGGGTAACAATTGATTTCATTTCATACCACTGTGGCCAATTCAAGGGATGTCCAACTTAGAAAATCCCAAATCAATGTCAATACTACAATTTATGGCATATTCTCTAGCCCTCTGGATAGAGGTGTGACTCACAATCCAGAGGTGAACCATGCTCCAGTATGGAGATGAGTGTCACAACAGGAGTGTGCAGCAGAATGAGTAATATTCTGGAAGAAGATGAAGTTAGATCAGAGGGTAAAAAAGGGATGGTAGAAAAAACAAAAACATTCTATTGGTAGATTGCAGTCAGTTAAAAAAGTGGGTTAGGCTGTGAAGAACTGTTGTTTGTATGGCGTACACTAATCGTTTAAAGAATGTGAGTTTGCTAAAGGAGTGTGCTATTGGTTGCAGGAGTGTAAGAGGGATGGAGGGTGTAGTCTGTCTTTCTTGTATAATTTTGTCTAGGTTATATATTTTTTATAAGATAGATGATGGTTTAAGCAGGAAGAAAAGAACTGTGAAAGTTAAATGTTTATGAAAATATGTATTGAAACTGGTTTAAAAATCAACACACTGAATGTATGTAGTAAAAATATAGTTAGTGTAGTTTAGCAGGACATAAAAAGTGTTTGTCTATATTTTTGCTAATTATTTTTGTTGGTTTAGAAATGATTTAGTGCAAGTGAAGCTTACCGTCTGGGTTCGGTATGATAGAGCAATACTCTATCAGGAGTCACATGCAAATTTACAAAGTGACTGCCATGAGGTGTTGAATGGAGACAGCAAACAAAAATGATCAATCAGGACTGCACTAGCATCATACAGTGTATAAAACACCGACAAAATAAACTAAATCCACTACACACTCTCCTGGTTGAGAACTATGTTAAGATATAAGTATAGAGAGTTGATTACAGTGGCTTATGGTAAATGTAGTACATGTACTGTGGCAGAGATAGATTTGCTGTGTCAAGAATGGAAGACTGAGGTCAGCCAATGATTGACATGCCCACTACATGATTCAAAAATAGCAACGATGTGATTGGCTTCAAGACTTGTAGGTTCAGATACTTATCTCTTGTATAAACAAAGATAGCTGAGATTGCTGTTATTGTTGTGGAGGAGTAGTAGGTGTTATCTCTTTGGCTTGTGCTCGGCACAGATGATTTGATTTGGCAGTAAAATAAATTGGTCTACTCAGCTACTTTGAAGATACAGCTTCTTTTGCAGGTACTTCAAACCTATAGTGTAATTAATGTAGAGTTTGTGAGTTAAGATTTATACAATATATTTTTATTTTTAAAACACAGTCTAAAACTGTGTGGTTATTAAGAGAGTGATGTTTATTTGTCACATTTAAAAAGTGATTGGCAACATTTAAATAATTAAAAATCTAATTATGTTAAGAAAATATGGATATTCAAAAGAAAAGAGACATATTGGTGTTCTGGAGGTAATTGAAGTTTCCTATTTGTAATTTGTATTCATTTCATTGTGTTTGTTGCTGTTAACATTTGAAATTATAAAAATAAATAAGTGCCATATAGCCATGACCAGTGTTTGCTACTGAATCTTAGTTTAGCTTATGTGTGGTATCGTGTTGTATTTATAGGTAGTTATTCAGTGATTTTAGAATTGAACTGTAGATGTCTTTCAGGAGTTGTTGATGTATTGTGGAAGCATTCTAGAAACTAAATACATATTTGGAAGTTAATGATATTGTATTACATCTCCACTGTAATAATCTTTTCCTTATTTAAAAAATTATAGTACAGTTTAAGCTGTAGTTAGATTATTGGTCTCATATGTTGGTATCATGTTTCATACGATCATATGTCACTAGCGAGGGTGGTGTTACCAAACCAAATCAAATACCCAGAGAACAGGGGGCAGATTTACAAGCCCCTTGTGCCTCTTTGCGCCGCCATTGCGTCACTTTTTTTAACTCAACGGCGGTGCAAACAATGCGCCCTATTTACAACGTGACGCATCTATGGAGATGCATCACATTGTAAAGCCCTGCGTCACAATATACCTGCGTCAGGTATAATGTATGCAGGGGGGCGTTTCTACGCAGGAAAGCCTCGTAAAAAGAGACGCAGTGAAATCTACAAGATTTCACTGCGTCACTTTTAGGACGCCACTGCATCAAAACCTTACGCCTGCTCGAAGCAGGCGTAAGGAGTGACGCAGTGTAGTGGGAATAGGCCACAAAATGCATTGATGGAGTTGTGTCGTGCTTGCGACACGACTCCAGCAATACGTGACTTTTGCCCTAACAGATGCGTCAGAATTTCTGACGCATCTGTCAATCCTTCCGCCATGGTGAGCAGTATTGTAAATACGGCTCATCCATGGTGGCGCAAGCATTTTTTAGGGTGGCGCAAGGAGAGTGATGCATCTCAGGTGTTTGCAAGGAGTGTGTTCACTAGAGACTTTCACACCCTGCCCTTAACCAGTAAAGCGGTCTCAGTAGAGCGACCATGCTGTCATAAAACTGAAGCATATATGATGTTGTAAAAAAGGACCCAATCTTTCTTTAAGCTTTACGAAAGAGAATTTGTGCAGAGGAGTCACTTGAGAGGCTGCTCTTAGCAAACCCAATCATACACCACATTCACCCAGATACAAGGACGTTGCAGAGTGACGAGTTCCTCACTATAACCTTTCATACCCAGCGTTCACCCTATAGAGAGGTCTCAGCGGAGAGGCCATATTGTCATAAAACACAAGCATTCACCCAGTATAGTGTTTTAAGAAATGGAGCAAGTCTTTCATCAAACTCTACCACAGAGTATTTGCACCCTGTTAAAATGTGACAACACAGGGCCTAGTGTTTCTCTAAAGTCTTCTACACAGATCTTTTACTCTGTGCTGAGGTGTCACCAGAGAGGGTGCTCTTAGCAAACCCAATCATACACCCTGTTGCACACAGCAAAGGTCTTTGTAGGAGACAAGAGTTCCTCACAAAAGCATGTCACACTCGGCCTTCACCCTATAGAAAGGTTTCAGCCGAGATGCCAAGTTTTAAGAAAAGCAGCCACTCTGGCATCAAACTATAGATATTTTGCACTCTGTTATAATGTGATAACAGAGGACCTGGTGTTTCTCTAAATCCTTCGACACATAGCCTCTACTTTGTGCTGAGAAGTCACTAGAGAGGATCCTCTTATCAAACTCAATCATACATCCTGTTCATCCAGAGAAAAGGTCTTTGCAGGGGGGCAAGTTTCTCAAAAAAGCAATTCACATCCAGCTTTCAGAAATGTTCCCTTATTTTTCTCTGTGTGCGAATATTTGTGATCCATGAGTAACAACAACATTAAAATGGGCTGTCGATCTGGTTCTATAAAATAGCACAATATGGCAAGTTTCTAAAGCAGCCAATTATTTTTTGGTGTTGCTTTTTCGATCCATAACCTTTTCATTTTAATGAAAAAATATCTATTAATATATTCTTTATTACTGGGACTTTCAGTCAGCCCTACTCATGCATTGGGATGTGATAGTTCATTTCACCTTTTTCTTCAGCTCACTACAACATTCTGCAAGGTACAATTGGGTTTCCATTTCAGCCATTGGCTCCTTTCTCTGTGAGTGGCAGCATTCTGCCAAAACAAAATGGTGCCACCCATCCAGAAAATAGTCCTTTGCTTCATGGCTTTTGACTTGGCACACGTGTAGGGGGCCATCCTTCAATGGTTCCTGTAAAACCTTATTAATAAAAACATTTCAAATGCCTATGTGTGCTTGTGCACACATGGGCAGGCATTTTTTATAGATTTTGTAATAATGATTTACAAAAAACATTTAAAACCAAGCAAGCATGGTGTCTGGGTGTGTGAGTTGGTGCAAAGTGCACCAGATCTGAGGGAAAGAAAAATAGTGCCATATCTTAGTAGCAATGGAGATGTTTTTCTCTCACCCTTTGATGTAATGCTGCACAGCAACTTAGGTTTCCACACTGCATTGCCTCAAAAAATTGTAAAGCTGATTCTTTGGGCCATATTCTCAAGGAGCTATCGCCGAGTTATCGGCACCTTAACGCAGCCAAATTTGCGATAAACTTACCACCCCATTCACAAGCTGGCGCAAACAGCCCACATCACCGGTTTTCCGGCGCTAGCAGCCGCAAAAAACATCGCCAAGGATGATCCTGGCAACTATCGCTAATGAGATGCAGAGTAGACGTTCCTGAGCAAAAAGCCACGACAACACCACACCATAACATTCTCAACGACCAGCCTGATCTGAGATAAGATCACAAAACATGCGATAAGGTGCATTAGCATTAGCACCAGGAAACTAACACCTGCTCCGACCTGGTGCAAAGTCGGACTACAACCTGCACCACAAAAGAGAGCCCAGCCCAGAACCACACCTGAAGAACAACAGATGCCATGGAGCCACAGAACATGCATCCCTGAGCCCCAAGAGGGCAACAACACCCACCTCCATCACCCCCAGGACCCCACCTCCCCCCCCCACTGGGCCCCACTCTGGGCACCCTCCACCCACCCCCGGACAAAGATATGTCACATCAACCACATGGAAACATATACCAAATAACCTGCATGATGTCGCACAATCACATCTGGTGACATGCATGTGCCGTCACAAAAATGAGCAGCACACATTCACCTTCGAAGCAACAAATGAAAATGTATTAAAATAAACACAGAACAGAAATGAAGACACATGGCGGCTCCCCTCGGGACAATCCGTAGGTCACAGCCTGCAAGACAAAAACCATGATGAGAAGGTGTGTCCTGCACACATCAAAGAGAGGGGGAGCGAGAGAAAGATGGACCGTGAGGGGGAGCGAGAGCTAGAGAAAAGAAGAGAGGGACAGGGAGAGACAGTGCCAACACTGCGCACCAAGGCCACACTGCCCACCTGCTGCCAACCACATGCCGGTATGTAGTGCAGTTCACCAGGTCCCACATCTGAGACAGACCTGCCATCTGAAACAGAGTCCAGATACATGAATGGCAAAGTACATACAATTGCACAAGACATCATCGCCTGACCGCCCCTGCTCACCCAGGCAGATGCACCCCAGCCCCTTCCGCCACCCAGCGGTGCATGCCTGCCCCTGCGCACCCAGGCCTCACTGCTCACCCTCCGTCAACGGCTTGTAGAAAAGAGGGCCCACCATGTGCCGCTGCAAGCCACAAGCCCAGGCCCGCAGACATGGCACCCTCCACATCATGCAGCCAAGCTCCGCAGGCCACCAGGTCTCACATTTGGTGCTGGGTCTTGATTATTTCATGGCAGAGGACATACCAGTGCACCCAGCCTCATCTCAGGCTGCATACCCGCTCAGCCTCATAGGTGTCACTAACTCTGTGATCAAGGAGGCGACACCACGTGGCGGTAGGCCCGTGCTGACCGCTGGCTCAGGCCTACACTGCGGTCCAGCAGGGCAGACAAAACCTGAGACCTCCAGACCGCCGGGACAGGGCATCATCACAGGCTGCACACCCGCTCAGCACTTAAGGTGCCCCTACCTCAGTGCACCGAAAGTCACCGTCCCATGGCGGTGTGCCTGTGCCGGCCGCAGTGTATCTGGTGCCACCAAGTCTGTGCCCCCACAGTCATAGACCCTCTATGATTGGGTATCGTGGTGCGGATGCCATCATGTCCCCTCCGGGCCTGCGGAATGTGATTTTGCAGGCCCCTGGGCCCCCATGCCTACATGCACACCACACAGATACACCCCGAGAGAGGTTGGAAATGGCGTCATGCATGTGCCCCCGGCCCTTTTTATTGGCAGGGTCACATGTGCTGTGAAGCGTGTGCTGGATGGGTGTGGTGTGGGTGTAAACCAACCGTAAGGGAGTGGCCGTGGCATGCTGACAACTAGACCTGTGAGCAGCAGATCACTACAGGGGAGTCCTGGCACATGTGGTGTTGTTGTCCCCCCCGGAGCGTAAGCGTAGTGGGCTGGCCTGGCATATGCCATATGAACAATAACCCCGGGGGTCTGTGCGTGGTTCCGTATGGGGCTGGATAAGGAAGTAACAAATGTGTGTGTCGCTGTTGTTGCGTCTGCGCCACCCAGACGACAATCGACAATGTGTCACCCTGTGTCCCATGTCCAACGACATGAGCCACATAGACGTAAGAGGAATTCACTGATCCCACATTCATCCATGCTACCACACTTGAAAGACCATAGAGACGACACATCTGTGTGATTCGGAATGTTTAATGCACATTCAGTGGAGTGTTGCATCTGGAGCAGTACAGGGCCATGCAAAGCCCACTTTCAAATGTTGGCCCGTGGAGGGCCAGCCAGAGTCATTCAGGGAATGACAAGTACAAAGGAAGTGGAGGAGTTCAGTCCGCAGTCTGATAGCTGTGTAATTGGTGATCAAACAGAATATGGCAGTCCATTGTGAGGTCCAAGGTGAGTGTCGCAGAGTATATCGGGGGATAGAAGGTGATGATGCAGAGGGCAGAACCAAGCTGAAACCGGCCATGAGGCAGAGATGAATGCTACCGCTTCCTTCTGACCACAAGGGCATATTCATCCGCATCTTCATTCTCTGCTGTCTCATGTGCCTCACGTGTGGGTGGTGCTGGCGTCTCTCCTGCACTGTGTGGCAGTGACACCTCAGGGGCCGGAGGTGGAATGTCTGCCACACTGTGTGGCACTGACACTTCAGTGGGAGGAGATGTAGATGTAGTGGTAGCAGCAGCATGCATCGGCGCCAGGCCTTGTGGCAGCAATGCCATGAGGATGGTTTTGAGGTCATTGTGGAACCCAGCTACCTCTTGCCGGTGTGCAGTTGTGGCAGCCGCTCTTTCTGCATTGGCCAGCTCCATGTTCTCCATGAGCCTCCGCATGAGTCCCAACTCCCGGGCGAGCTCGCTGTAGCCACTCTGACTAGACAGTCGTTCTTGTCTCACAGTCAGGACTCTAGCGATGTCAGCCTTGGTTCGTTGGAGAGCATGGAGTGGACTGTGGGTGTCCGTTAGGGACTGTGAGTGGTCCCTGAGGGGACTTAGACACTCACGTATGGCATCTAGTTTGTCTACCATGCGGTCAGAGCCCACCCGCACCTGTTCAGCCAGCTGCTCCTGGCATCCCAACACACGGCGTTGTGTTCTTCATGGGGGTACTGGGAGGCAGCCGTGGTGGTGGGTGCTGCCTGCAGTGTGATCTGTGCAGGGGGTGGGTTCTCCTCTTGCAGCTGGGCTGCCCTGCTCCTGGAGGTGTGCTGCAGAGACTGTCAATGAACTCTCGGAGGGCGTCGGAGTCAAAGGTGTCGTGGTCCTCTTCGTCATCAGAGAAGAGAGGTTGGGACTGCTCTGCAGGTGGTGGTGATTGTCCCTCTGCAATGTGAAGGGTAGATGCAGTTTAACAATGTGTTCACATGTGTGTTGTCACATTGCACATGTTTACATACAGACTGCATGACTGTGTACATCGTGGCTGTTTCGGAGGGGCTTCCCATTTGCTGCTGGACAGTGGACATTTCGTCAACATCACAGTTGTGTGTTTGTACTTGTACATTATCAACTCACATTTTCTGCAATGCCACTTGTGATTGGCCAGTGTCCGCACCCAGTCAGCACCAGTTGTGTCCTCTGTTCTGTGGTGAACATGTTGCGGTTTGTGCCACTTCGTTGTCAATGTTGATGTGCTGTGCACGTGAGGTATGTGTGCCGCATTTTGGGGGAGTCGCTCCTGCAGGTCTGATTTGGTTGCCCCTTATCCCTTACATGCGGTGTGCCTCTGACGTCTGTGCTCATACAGTGCTGAAATGTTGCATACTTGGGTACACAGTTCTCTTGGTGGGAGTTGGGGTCTGGGGCATGATTTGTCCGCAGCTGTGCTCTACTTACTTGTGCATGTGTGCCATTGTGCCCATCTCCCCCGTCCCCCCAGTCCCTGCTCGTTACGAACCCTCTTGCTGTTGTGTCCGGTACTGTTGAGCAGGGTCCGGTCCCCCAACTCCTGCCACCGTCTCCCCACAGATGACTGTGGACACCATTTCCTCCATTTCGTCCAGCTCCTCCTGTGGCGCTGGACTCCCGCCTCCAGTCTGCATTGCTGCCTTCCGGTTGTTAGCGAGTTTTAGCTTGGTTTTGCGCTTGACGTCATTCCAGCGCCTCTTGACCTCGTCCATTGTCCTCTTCAGCACTCCGACTGCATTCACCTTGTCTACAATGGTCTGCCATAATCCATTTTTTGTTGCCAATGACACAGTAGAGGTGATGAACAGTTGTTGATGGTGTTCGACCACCTCCGTTATCAGGATCCTGTTCTCCTGCGGACTAAAGCGCTTCTTCCTACTTTTCTTCTCCTTGCCCTTCCCTGACCCCGAGGTCCCAGGCAGGTCCTCCGGGGGGCTTGTGGGTTTTGGTTTTCCTCCGTACTTGCTCCGGCAACATCCATTGTGCTTGACTGTTGTTTGGCATTTGTTTGTCAGTTTTTTTTCTACTTTTATGGTGATTGTTCCTGCCTGACGTGTGTGAATTGCAGGCCTGTAGCTGGTTTTCGCAGATTTTTGTATCGCGATTGGCCTCATCGCAGCTTTTTTTGCGTTCTCGTTTCGCATTTGTGCTGTGTGACGTTGATTTTAATGCTGCCATTTGACACGTTATCTGGTGACTATCGCATGGTACCGCCGTGTTGTGAATGCCTGGTTAACACGGCGTGAATTTCCCGCGATGGACTGCGATGTTGTTGGTTGCATTAAGTTACTTTTGCGGTGACTATCACACGTTCTTGATAATATGACACTTTGTCTTTTCCTGGATCTCAGGCCTTGGAATTGTGCAGAATGTGCCAAAGCTGAAATATATGTGTGCTGTGCACACAGCATGTATCGCTTTAAGGCTGTGAGTCCCTGCCTTTTTTTAGTGCTGCCTCAGTCCCTACTGCCATCAACACAAACCACATTCAGACACATAATTCTTACAAAAATGAAAATCATAGATAACTGCTGGGACACATTTACTCAGCTTTTTCCATCCTCCTATGATTTTTACAACTAATTTGTGTTATTTTAAGTCATGTATCCCATCTTCATTGTATAATCCGAGGAAAATCAACCCCCCACCCACACTTCTCTTGGCTTCAGTTGCCACCTTTTAGAACTAGATTGTCACCAGAGTGAGGCACTATATAAAGTTACATATTTTAAGTTCACCCTTGCTGCAAGGGTGATCTGTTCAGGCCACAGCAGCTGGTTCCAAAGCCTTCTCACAAAGCTGTATGCTTCTAGGTGAGAGCAGGTAAAATAATTGAGGTGATTTGGCAAAGCTGCATTTGGTATGCATCACCAGCAGGGAGCAGTGCTGATAGTGGCAGAGGTGGTAGCAGCCTCATAAAAACCTATTTTGGACCTGAGAATATTATTATTATAATACAATTTAAGCACTGGTGCAACTAAATAAACATAATTTTCCCCACCACCTCCCCCATCGTTTGATGTGGCTAGGTCGGGAGCATGACCTTTCCTTCAAACCACCTCTTTGTCCTCAGTATATTGTATTAAGGCGTAAAGAAATTTTACTTAAAAACATAAAAAGTATGCAGAATAGGGCACTATTTGAAAGACTCAAACTGTTTATCATAAAACAATTGACACATGAACAATTTTATTTTTGTTTTTGTGGTCAAACTTCATTCAAAAGCTTCTAGGAAAATGTAGTGTTCATTTCAGAAATTAAAACATATTAAGCTGGTTTTACCTTGCAAGGCTCTTGATACTAGCTATGCTGCCTTTTGTTCCTGCACTTTGTTTCACTATTTCAGTCATCATAGTTGAAATAAAAGGAAAATGGGAGGTTTATCGGCTTGAACAAACTTGGGGGCATATCAACAACAACCGGCGATAAGTATCGCTAAGCGCACTTAGCGCTAGGATAATTATCGCCGGCTAGCGTGGATTTTTTTCGCTGAGATAGTGTGCTATTAGCAGCGCTTATCTCAAAATCGATCAAAATCCTAGCGCTAACTGCCTAATGTGAGATTATCGCTGGAAACCCAGTGATAATCTCACGCAATGTGGCGTTAGCTTGTTGATAGGGAATCACAAACTTAGCCATGATATCCACCTTCCATAGGATATCATGGCTAAGTCAGTCCTGAAGCAGACGTAAGGAAAGTAGTGATAACAGGGGTTATCGCTACTTTTCCTGCCGCTATGCTTCATAGTGTGGGGCTTGATGATAGGAGAAATGTTGCTTAGCGACATTTCTTCTGTCATGTCAGGTCAGGAACGCTCACTTTGCATCTCGTTAGAGATGCAAAGCTGGGCGTTAGGAATTCCTACGCTAACACAAGTTTTCACGCGTCAGCGTGAGCTTGCTAATTAGGCGATAAAATTATCGCCGCTTTTCGGCCAAAAACGGCCACAAAAGCGGCGATAATTTTCTATCGCCTCGTTGCTGATATGCCCCAAATCTTTTATAATTTTCTAAATGAAGATTGTGCGCACTGCAAATGTCTCCTTACGTGCCATCAAGAAGATAGAGGAGGGGCTGCGCGAGCACGTAGCCTAGAGGAAATAGTGCCTTTCACCATGGCACGAGGACTCACAAGAGAGGGCATTGTCGTAAAACACAAGCATTTACCCTGTGTCTAGAGCTCCAAAAAGGAGTGAGTTTTTTTAGCAAAGCTTACCATTGAGAATCTGCACCTTTTTAAAATGTGATAAGACAGGGCCTGGTGTTTTTAGTATAACTCCCACAGAAAGCCATTACTTTGTGCTGAGGAGTCAGAAGAGAGGCTGCTGTTAGCAAACTCAATCATACACCCTGTTCACACAGAGGAAAGTTCTTTGCACAGAGGTTAGTTTCTCACTAAAGCCTTTCACACCCAGCATTCACTGTTATTTGTTATTTTTTAATGACATTTATAGAGCGCACTGTTACCCGAAGGTGTCCTGGCGCTATGATTGATGTCATACTGCAGGCCCGAGCACGGAAAGGATCCAACTAGTAATTAGGCTTTGAACAACCATGTTTTCAAGGTCTTCCTAAAGTCCAGTAGCTTTGTCATGGATCTGAGAGATAGAGGAAGGTCATTATAAGCTTTGGCTGCACCAACCAAAAAACTTCTGCCACCCAAATTAGCTTTTTTTACAAAGGGTACAGAAACTAATTTTGCTTCCGAAGAACTTAAAGATCTTATAGGTACATACCAGCGGAAGCGCTGAATCAGGTGATAAGGCCCGTTTCCATGAAGTGACTTATGGACCACACACAAAGCCTTAAACAGAACTCGTTTTCTGACAGGTAGCCAGTGGAGCCTTTTAATCGTCTGCGAGATTGAAGCATATTTTGAAATGCCAGAAAGCAGTCTAGCAGCTGCATTCTGTAGGAGTTGGAGCTTTTTCATAAGACCATTCTGAATATGTATATATAAGCTGTTGCAATAATCAAGTCTTGACATGGCTAAGGCAGTAAAAACTGTTTTTTGGCTGTCTTTGGTGAGGAAAGGCAATTCTTTTTTGCATGATTTCAGTGTGTATGATGTGGCTGAGACCACTGCATTAACGTGATCCTTAAAGGAAAGTTTGTTATCTATTAAAACTCCTAGGTTTTTTACCTTTCTATTAGGAGTTGGAAGGACCAAGTGAGTCCGGCCACTATGCTGGAGTCCAGAATTTAGGATGATTGCCAAAAAGTATCCCTCCGTTTTATTAGAATTTAGCTTGAGGCAGTTTTGGGCCATCCAGCTGCCCACTGCTGTCATACAGTTTTGAAAGCGAGGTGCTAACTCCTGAGTTCGATCAGGAAGCAGTGATACTACAATCTCAGTATCATCTGCATAGGAGGTCAGATTAAACCCGAAGGATTCAATGAGGGGGGAAAGCTGCAAGACATATATATTAAAGAGAGTAGGACTCATGGACGAGCCCTGAGGGACTCCGCAAGCGAGGGAAAAGGATTTTGCAGAAAAATCTCCAAGTGTGACTGTCTGAACTCTATTGGCTAGGAATGATTTAATCAATTCCCAAGCCACTCCCCTTTACTTCAATCTCCTGCAGCCGGTCCATCAGATGGACCGAATCAAATGCCGCAGAGAGATCCAACATAATCATGGCAGTATTTCCTCCCTGGTCCAGAGTCGTCCTAATTTTTTCAGTGGATTTGAGGAGAGCGGATTCCGTACTGTGTTCCCCCTGGAATCCATACTGGGAAGGGTCAAGCACTTGTCCCACCTCCAAAAACCGACTGAGTTGAATGTTCATTATTTTTTCCGAGATTTTAGCCTTGAGTGGGAGCCTAGAGATGGGTCTAAAATTGTTGGGGTCACTTGGGTCCAGATTGGCTTTTTTAAGCAGAGGAAGTATAGATGCTGATTTCCAGGCTTAAGAAAAATAGCCTTCTAAAAACATAGCATTAATGATGGCCATCAAAGTTATTGTACCCAGTTCAGGTGCTAGTTTCAGTATAGATGGAGGACACGGATCTGTTGGTGAACCTGATTTTGCTTTCATCACAAGTGTGTGGATTTCAGAGGGTGTGACTGGTGTAACGTTTTGGAACTGAGGTACAGTACTGTCTCCAACCATTGCATCTGCTGTGTCTCCCAAGGATGTCTTATTTGTACAATCTACAAATGAGGAGAAGATACCATCAACTTTGTTGAAGAAAGAATTGGCTATCTTATCACACAATTCTTGACTCAGTGTAATGGAGATAGAGGTTGGGTATGGTAGCGCCGTAACTGTTTTAAATGGCTCCTTGGTTGAATTTTTTGCAGAGTTTATTTTATTTACAAAGAAATCTTGCTTTGTTTTATGAAGTAGCTGCTTATACTGTGCTAGGCTTTGCTTGTATTTATGTTTTTTCACTCTGTAGAAAGGCGTTGTCAGACAGGGTATGTTGTCATAAAACCCAAGCATTCACCCTGTATAGAGTTGTAAGAAAAGGAGAGAGTCTTTCATTAAACTCTACCATACAGAATTTGCACTCTGTTAACATGTGATAACACAGGGCCTAGTGTTTTCCTAAAACCTTCTACACAGATCTCTTACTCTGTGCTGAGGTGTCACTGGAGAAGGTGCTCTTAGGAAACCCAATCATGCATCTTGTTAACCCAAAAAATAGTTGTTTTAGATGGGTGAGTTCCATATTTAAGGCTTTGACACGCAATCTTTACCCTAATTCTAAGCAGAGATATTGTCATAAAACTGAAGTATTCGCCCTGTATTGATTTATAAGGAACGGGCCTGTCTTTAAATAAACTCTACCATAGATAATTTACACCCTGTTATAATGTGATAACACAGGGCCTAGTGTTCCTCTGAAACCTTCTACACACACCCTTTACTCTGTACCGAAAAGTCACTAGAAATGCTGCTCTTAGCAAAGCAAATCATACACCCTGTTCACCGAGAGGGGTGAGTTCCTCAATGAAGCCTTTCGCATCCAGCTTTTACCATGTATAAAGTTGTAAGCAAATGAGCAACTCTTTCATTGTACACAACTATATGCATAGAGCTTATGGTTTTGTATTCACTGACTTAGTAATAGTTTCTATACATATTGTAAATTAGGCTTAGAAATCACTGAGTAAAAGCCAGCTTGACTTTGAACTCTAGTATCTGGAACCTGCACATTTGTAGGAAGGTGGTTTGTGAGAGTTAGTGTTTGGCTTATTGCTTGCATATGCAAATTACACTCTGCAGAGAAATCTTGCTGTTTTAAAACTATTTCAGCATAATGGTGCAGTTGCAAAAATTAATATGTATAAAGTATTGTGAAATATTCTACTTTTTACTACTGATAACCGTTTCAGATCAAGAAATAAATAGGATGTGTTATTGTTTTTTATCTAGACATGTGAATCTATGTAAGATGCCAATGAAAGAACAGAAGAAGAAGAATGGGCAAACCTAATACGAACAAGTCTCCAGAGCTTCAAGACAGTGAAAAGAAGGAAAGGATGGTAAAACAAATTGAAATCTAGTAAAAGCATCCAATCGTTTATTGAAAAATGAATAACATCAAGTAACCTTTCTCATGCAGATGTAACTTGCAATGAAGATATATCAATTTCTGAGAAAAGATCTTATTCTTTAAAAAAAAAAAAAATACCACGAAGGAAACTGAGCTGCAAACTAGATTAAGGAACAAGAAATTCAAAGTCCTTCGTAGAAGTTATTCCATAGTAGAGTTGCCTTGAATATTATGAGGAAATGAAAACTGTAAAAAGGAGAAAAGCAATAATTCAACAGATAAAGTTTGTAGACAGTCTAGTAGACAAGGCATTTGTGTTGAAGAGAAAACTGTTTATTCTGATCTTAAACAGAAAGAAATGTTTAGATACATTTGTTAATTCCCTTAAAAAGAAGTGTGGTCAAAAGCCGCAAGTTAATAAAGCAAACGTTTACAGAGGTTTCCAGGGAGAGCGGAAACAAACTTCAATGCTGAGCCATTTTTTAATGAGGAAAGTTACTAAGAGGAAAATAACGTCATTTTAGCAATTGTGCCTAAAAAACATAGAAGAAGATATAACTGATGAGGCCTAGGGCACCATGCTTGTTTATGAGCGGAAATGTATGAAAATGTGCAACATAAGACAACAGTCTATTGAGAAACTGTTGGCCTTGGTCCTCTCTGCAGGGTCCTCCTCAAACTTTTTGCCTTAACCCTCATATTTTCTGAACCCGTTTGGTTTGGCTTATAGGACTCTGTAAATTTTACCATTGCCAACAAGTGCATAGCGCTTGTGTTCTCTCCTTTAAATGTGGTGAAATTGTGTTACAACCAATTGCCACATTTAATTTACTGTCAGTTCCTAGTACAGGGGTACTACAGGTACCTGGGGCCTGTAAATTAAATACTACTTTTGGGCTAGCAGCCCACTTAAGTAGTCTTTTAAGGGGAACAGCCATTACAACGCGGTTATTACCACGCTGTGCAGTTACATCGCATGCGTTACAACGCATGCGATGTTACAACGCTATGCCATTACAACGCAAGTCTGTACATCGACTTGCGCTAGATGGCGTGCTAACATTACAAATAGTGTAGTTTACTATCCCAACACCTTCCCTACTGTTAAGTGGACTGGAGTTGGAATAGTAAATTACACTTTTTTAATGTCAGCACGCCATCTAGCGCAAGTCGATGTAAAGACTTGCGTTCTAATGGCATAGCGTTGTAACATCGCATGCGTTGTAACGCATGCGATGTAACTGCACGCGTGGTAAAAACCCGCGTTGTAATATCATACATCCGTCTTTTAAAATCTGTCTCAGGCCTGCAATTGTAGCTTGTGTGCGCAGTTTTAAACTGCCACTTCGACCTTGCAAAATAAACCTTTTTTCTAGGCCTAAACCTTTCTTTTTAATACTTTTCAGTCACCCTTAAGGCTGGCACTTAACAGCCCATTGGGCATGGAACGTGGTATTTAAAAAGTTGGACATATAATTTTAAGTTTTACTTGTCCTGTCAGTCAAATACGGTACACTCTATAAGAACGTAACCCCTCCGCGCCCTGGTTTTCTGAGGAGATTATGGCAAAAAAATATGAATGTAAAAGATTGGAATGTAATTGGAGATTAACCTACTCACAGGAAAGTAAAACGTGTCATCGTGCAGCGCTTAAAGATTATCGTAAAATCCTTATTGTAAAAAAAGGAGACTTTCTTTGCTGAATGCATTTCTAGTGCAAAGAACTCATCTAGGGAAATCTTCAAAACAGTGAAGCCTTTTACAAACCCCCTCGCGCTCACTCACGTTTGTCCCCCCTCACAGAAACTGTGTAATGAGATCTCGGATTTCTTCGAAGAAAAAATCGCCCTGATCTATCCGTCCTTTCCAGCATTACCCTGAATCCCTGAGGTGACAAATGCTCATAAACCTGGGCAGACCCTTAGGCCAGTATTCTCAGAATTTGCTGTTATCCCTATGGAAACATTTCTGACAGAGCTTCAGAAATGCAAAGCTGGGTCCCCTGGCGACCCATGGCCAGCCAAACAATACAGTGCCCTCGCTGAGTGCCTTAACCCCCACTTAAATGCCATCTGGAATTCTTCAATCAGACAGGGTGTCTATCCATCAGCTTGGAAGCACGCCTTTCTTCTCCCAATACTGAAGAAAGCCAATGCTGACCCTGAAGTCACCAGCAACTATGGGCCGATCTCTCTGCTTCACGCCCAGGCGAAGGTTTTATAGAAATTAGTACACTAGCAATCGGCAGCGTTTATTGAGTCGAATAGCCTTTTACATGAGTCTCAGTCCGGCTTTCTCCCGGGATTTAGTACAGAATCTGTCCTGATTGAAATGGCTGATTCCATACACTGGGCAGTGGATGGAGGCTCTAAGGCCATGTTGGTGCTGTTAGATTTATCTGCAACATTCGACACGGTGTCCCATACCATCCTATTAGATCGCCTGAAGGACATAGGCATCCAATGAACAGCACTGAACTGGATTACATCCTTTTTGCATGGCCGTAACCAACAGGTCCTGACCCCCCTTCACCTCGCCCGCTAAACCTCTGAAATGGGGGTACCCCAGGGTTCGGCCCTGAGCCCGCATCTCTTTAATGTCTACTTAACACCTTTGGCGGAGCTTATCAACAAAATGGGGAATAAGGTGACATTCTACACTGATGACACTCAGCTACTGTTTACTCTCAGCGGAGTGTCAGTATCCACCTTTGACCTGCTAAAAGAGTGCCTCAAAAACATCGCTGACTGGATGAACTGCAATTTCTTAAAACTTAATGCGGACAAGACAGAGGTCCTGTTTTTTTAACCAACCCCCCCCCCCGTCCAATGTATGGTGGCCATCGGAATTAGGTGACGTGCCCACTCCGAAGGATTCAGCCACAAATCTGGGTGTGAGATGGGACAAAGATCTGTCGCTCACGACCCATGTACAATTGGTTTCGGCGGCTTGTTTTGGGAAAATCAAAACCATCAGAAAACTTTATAAATTTTCTGCCTGTCTCAACTCGCAAAACCGTGGTCCATGCTCTAATCACCTCCCAGCTTGATTATACAAACAGCCTGTACATGGGTCTACCGCTTGGTCTGATCCATAGACTCCAGATTATTCAAAATGCGGCAGCCCGATTGGTTAGCCGGGTCCCGCTTCGGCACCGCATATCTCCTTATCTTAGGCAACTACACTGGCTGCGGATAGTCAAACGGATTGAATTTAAGGCCCTGACACACAAAGGACTTCACCCTAGCCTATTGTTTCCCCAGACAGAGTGGGACCAGGGCAGGTAGGCAGAAAATTCCAGATACCTCTGTAGAGGGAAACTCCAGAAGCTTCGCCCAATTGTAAGTGGGCACCAGGTATAACAAGCATTTGCAATGCAATAGGTCTCGCCACTGCGAGTTTTAAGAGCTGTTGGCATTGTAAATGGTATTGTAAATGGTAATGGATTTTTAAAAGTGCATATCTATTGTAATTAATAATAGTAATTTCCCATTTGTATTATAAGCATTTCTAATATTATTACTTTCACGATAGTGTAGTAATAGTAAAAATGGTACTGGTGGTTATGGTACTGGTGGTGTTTTTAGTGGTGGTGCAGGCAGGGGTGGGTAGAGGGTTTTTGACAGGGCCACAGGCACCTGGGGTAGGGACACAAACACCGAGGAAAGTAGTGGTCAGGGGGTGGGGGGTAGAGATATTGGTAGTGTTAAAGGGACACAGACACGAGGACAGGAGTGGGCATTGGATTAGGGGCATGTACATGGGGCAGGACTGGGTATGGACGAGGTCAGGACTGGGCAGCGGCACAGACATGAGCACAGTCTGCATACATGCACATCTCCCCACGAGCAGTAAACACCATGATGTCATTACACACAGAATTTGTGTGATGCAGAACGCCCGTTGCCTCGCATACTAGAATAGGGACACAACGCCCTGCTTTCATGCAAACAGCTTCCAAGCCCCCTGCACTGCTCGGTCCAGCCCCCTGTAAAGGAGGGGAAAGAGTCACTGCCGGTGAGGTTCAGTTCCGCACACACTCAGTGCCTTCTGGCTGCTCACTGTACTTCAGCCTCATGGCGCACAGACTCATAATGTGTACCAAGAACAAACAACGCGCTCACTTTCTACAGAGCGCACTGCGCACATCTTACTGCACAGGACTCCAAACCCGGAGTACACGTGTGCACATACACAACACTATTGTGCCTCACAGTGCAGAAAGCGCACCTCGCTCACCATGGAAGCCTTACTGTGCACAGGCTCACAATGTAAACCACGAGCACCCGAATACAATGCTCTCACTGTTTACAGGTCGCCCATCCCATCTCACTGCACACGATGCCAACCTGTAGTACACATGTGCACACACACACTCAACACCATCACGCCTCACAGTGCAGAAAGTGCACCTCGCTCACCATGGAAGCCTTAATGTGCATAGGCTCACACTGTGAACCACAAGCACCCAAATACAATGCTCTTGCTGTTTGCATATGGCCATGTCTGAACTGGGGTGGCAGAGTGGGCTAAAGAACGGTGATGGATCAAACCCAGATCTGTTGACTGGGTGTGAGTGTTTGATTGGTTCTGATGCTCCGTCTATCACCACCCCCTTTTGTACCGCTTTGTTCGCCATAAGTTGGCAGGGTATGCTCAGACGTGAGTCCCTTGCTCACTTTGCCACTGGAATCAAGCAAGCCTGGCTGAAGACGGCTGAAATGCCAGAAACCGGTCCTAGGAAGCTTGTTTCCGGTCCAGCGAAGGCATGGCTTAGCAGTTCGGGCTGGACTGTTCCCATGAGGCACAGGGTCAGACTGATTTGCATATGGCCATGTCTGAACTGGGGTGGCAGAGTGGGCTAAAGAACTGTGATGGATTAAACCCAGATCAGTTGACTGGGGGTGAGTGCTTGCAATGTTCAACACTCCGTCCATCATTTCCTTTGGTTTTGCTTTGTTTGCCATAAGTTGGCAGGGTATGCTCAGACGTGAGTCCCTTGCTCACTTTGCCACTGGATTCAAGCAAGCCTGGCTGAAGACGGCTGAAATGCCAGAAACCGGTCCTAGGAAGCTTGTTTCCGGTCCAGCGAAGGCATGGCTTGGCAGTTCGGGCTGGACTGTTCCCATGAGGCACAGGGTCAGACTGATTTGCATATGGCCATGTCTGAACTGGGGTGGCAGAGTGGGCTAAAGAACGGTGATGGATCAAACCCAGATCTGTTGACTGGGTGTGAGTGTTTGATTGGTTCTGATGCTCCGTCCATCACCACCCCCTTTTGTACTCGCTGTTTAGAAGGCGCTCATCCCATCTCACTGCACAGGACGCAGTCCAGCAGTGCACGTTGCACCAAGTGCAGACACTGTACTGGACAACAGCACGCCTCAGTCACAGTGCAGAGAGCACACTGACCCTCGCTCAGAAGCCTTACTCACTCTTCACATCTCTCATGACGTCCCCCCTGTAGCCCGCGCTGCACCACCATTATTTACATCACACTCACTGCACACCCTCTTACCAGCTGTGCGCTGCGCACTTCTTACTGTTTACATGACTGAGCACACGCACGCTGCTCACTCCTTGTGCATTGCACACCTGTGCTTACTGTGCACGGCGCTCTGCCAGGACCAGGCTTCTTTCCCTTGAATCCCTGATCTGCTTGGGGCTGATTTAAAAGGAGCGCCCTCGTGAATAATGCCCGTTTGTCCAATTAGTTACTTTGCTGCTTTGTTGCACTACGAAGACACACATTATTGTTTTTCTTGCACAGCACCTCATGACTCTGACGTTCGGTTTCAACGCACTTGTAAGGCAAAGGCAAGCACACGCGCACACAAATTTACTACACACACAAACAACCACGCGCATACGCAAATGAGCGCAGACCAGTACGATACAGGCCCGAATATTCCAACACCCAAAACATTTACATGTTTTGTAAAACGACAAATATAGCATATATAAATACACCTGTTTTGCATGACATAAACGAAGAATTCTTTTTCCGAGTATTATTATGATTATTATTGTTATTCCTAAAACAAATTAAGCGGACTGTCTGTATTTGTGTGTGAGAAATATGGGGGCTGATTTATGAGGCCCTTGCGCCTCATTTACGCCGCTGCTGCGTCACTTTTGTGACGCAGCGGTGGCGCAAATCCTGCACCATGCTGCGGGGTATTTACAACGTGACGCATCTGGGAGATGCGTCACGTTGTAAAGCCCTGCGCCAGCAGTAGGCGTACCTGTGCAGGGGGGGGGCGTTCCGTCGCAGGAACGCCTCCTAAAAGTGGCTGAGTGAAATCTACAAGATTTCACTCAGTCACTTTTGAGCCCATGCTGCGTCAAAACCCTGCGCCTGCTTGAAGCAGGCGTAAGGATTGACGCAGCATTGTGAAGATAGGTCCCCCCAAAGCATTGCTGGAGTTGCGTCGCGCTTGCGACGCAACTCCAGCAATGCTCCACTTTTACGGCACAGATGCGTCACGCATCTGTGCCATTTTTGCCCCATGGTGCGCCGCAGTATAAATGCGGTGCATCCATGGTGGCGGAGCTGTGGCGCACAATAACTGGCGCATCCCTGTTGATATGCAGGGATGCGCCAGTTATTATAAATCTGCCCCATGATTTTTTAGTTTTTAGTACGAACCAAGCCATGCTTATATTAATGAGATGCACACTATTTTAAATGGCTTTTAATTATACTCCTAAGGCTACATTGTGTTGAAAAAACAAGTTTATTCGTTTATTAATGAAACGAAGATTCTGCGCCGGAGAATCGCCTCGGAAACCACGGGGAGTGTGCGTTGAGCGCCATTGAACTGTTTCTGTGTGAAGTCACTGGGTCCATCGAGCCCCTTGGAACTCCCCGAGCTCCAATGACCAACTCTGTAAATGGAGTTTGAATGCAGCAGGGCTGGGAGTCCAGGGTGGGCTTCGCGTCTGGAAAGAGTAGGCACCGGTCAGAAGGAGAGCGCCCGAGAGAAGGAGGGAGGGCCGAGAGCAGGGGGAGAAGTGAGGTCTGTGAGGGAAGGGAGCCGAGCCCCACCCTGTCTGCCTCACAGCAGCGCCGAGCTCACCAACACCCTGAAAAGTATAGCACCACACCGGAGTGGAGGAGAGGGGGGAGGGCACCCGAGAGCGCAGAGTGGAAGAGATGGAAGGAGGAAAGGACGAGGGAGGGAAAGAAGTAAAGAGAAGGGAGATGTATTTAGGGAAAAGTAGAGCAAGAAGGGGGTGGCTTCTAAGAAGCAGGCACGACATCGTGCAATTTGTAGCACGATACGGTTTTTTCACAAGTAGACGCCGGAACAGGGGCTTACACGCACCGCCATTGCCAAAGCCCCTGTCCCGGCTGCACACGTCATCCTGGAAGCCTGGAGGCTATGATAAGCAGTCGCCAACCAGTCTGAGAGCCGACTGGTGCATGCTCCAGATGTGAAGGCAGCGTACTTGCACGAAGCCCGGAGCATTGGCTCGTCTGCTTCACGACTGTGGTAAAGGCTTTTCTTATCTGCTTTTTAAATAAACAAGCAGATAATAAAAGTCTTCACGACAGCCGCAAAGCAGGCTATCGTGTCCTGAGGGGCAGTCCGAAAAGCGGACAGGGTGTCGACAAAAAACCCTCTTTTCCAATGGGAAGCCAGCGTTTACCATAAACGCTGACGCTACCCAATGGAAAAGAGGGGCGGGGATTAGAGTCCCTTTTACAAATCTTGTATTTACAATATCTCTCGCAGAGGCGGAGCAGCGCTTTGCGCTGCCACGCCGAGGCGAGACCTAAAAAGGGAACTCCCAGACCCACTCTTCAGTACACTCCAGGGGGCGGATTTATGTTGCACTTGCGCCTCATTTACGCCGCCGTTGCGTCACTTTTGTGACGCAGCAGCGGCGCAAATCCTGCGCCATGGTGCGGGGTATTTACAAACGTGACGCATCTCCCAGATGCGTCACGTTGTGAAGCCCTGCGCCACATGTAGGCGTTCCAGGGCAGGTGGGGGCATTCCGGCGCAGGAACGCCTCCTAAAAGTGGCTGAGTGAAATCTACAAGATTTCACTCAGTCACTTTTAGGCCCATGCTGCGTCAAAACCCTGCGCCTGCTTGAAGCAGGCGTAAGGATTGACGCAGCATTGTACAGATAGGGCCCCCCAGATCATTGCTGGAGCTGCGTCGCGCTTGCGACGCAACTCCAGCAATGCGCCACTTTTCGGCACAGATGCGTCACGCATCTGTGCCGTTTTTGCCCCATGGTGCGCCGCATTATAAATGCGGCGCATCCATGGTGGCGCAGCTGTGGCGCATAATAACTGGCGCATCCCTGCTGATATGCAGGGATGCGCCAGTCGTCATAAATCTGCCCCCAGGACTTATGGATATTACAGAAGAAGGACGTTCTGCTGCTTAAGGCCTGCCCTGCTTGCTGAGAAGGCAGACTGGACCTGCTCCCTTCATCCCAGGCTGAGTGACTCCAAGGGTCAGCTGACTGATCTCCTGTTCTGAGCTACAGGGCCATAACAAGTTCAAGAGGCCCCCCTGCATCTGCCCAGCTGACCTGGCCTCTGGATCTGCACCTGGACCTGCAACTGGAAATGCCTGAGTGAGTCCCCGTTCCCCAAGAGGTGCCTACCCAGTCCTTGAATGCTTGGCTGGCATCAGAGTGAACGCCTCTGACTTAAAAAGGAGAAATCCTGAAGTTTTAGGCTCTTCGTGACCACAAACTAGCCTGTTCATGCCAAGATCTTGCCATCCGTGCCGACCACCAATGGAAAGCTCGAGTGAACCCAACTCTTCTGGCTACAGAGACCACCAGAAAAATGTGATCTGCACTCATCACTACAGCATCAACAGCCTGTGGTGACCGCCACACGAATCTCCAGCAGCGAACGTCCACGATGCCTGACAGGAGCTTTGCGCTATGCTGATGACCATCTGGGATGACCGGCTTGCTCGTTGTGCTACAATGATGACCATCCAGAATGCTCTCCCTGCTCCTTGCTGCCTGCTCTGCTGTGAACGTAACTCTTCGTGCTGGACTTTAAAAGGTAATTTTTTCAAAGGGACTAATTTGGTCCCTGTAACCTGCCTGCCTTCCATTACAGTCAGCCTGAACTTGTGACTTTCACCCAGTCTCACATGAGCAGGTAACCACAAGTTATACTTTGTACTTTTAGGCGCTATACTTTACCTTCAATCTTTCTAAAATTGCACATCTCCAGTTCTACTTATTAGATTTTTTTAATTTTGGTGTCATTTTACTTAATAAATTGTACTCTATTTTTCTAAAATAATGTCGGATTTTTCTTGTTTTGTGTTTTAATTTTATTACTATTTGTGTGCTTTATACACTTTTTACACGTTGCCTCTAAGTTATGCCTGACTGCCTTGTCCCAGCACAGGTTCATTTAGTGACTTTCTGTGTTTCACCCTGACAGGGATTGTGGTTTTTGCTTAAGTAAGTACAGCAGTGGAACAGGGAAACAAAAAATGAAGAAATCTTACAATTCCTTGATCCTTGTCAAGTTAGAACTGACAAACCCTCAGGGACACGCATTGGCTAGTTTATTACAGCAGATTTGTGACAGCACTTTCCATCATATATGGATGTGGTCTGTGCACCACACTAAAATGGGTAACCTAGCCAGAAGATTGTATTTTCTCAAAAGTCAAGTTCTTCATTTACAAAATCTAAATAAAACATTATTTAGAGATAGCCATTCGGAACTGACCTCTGTTATAGATGATAATCAGATTACATACTTTGGCTCGTAAAAGCCAAATGAGGAGAGTGTAGAGATCCACATGATATGTCCAATACTGGCAATGTTTTAAAGACATTTACAAAGGGATTTGTTGTATTTGCTGCAAACATTCCTGAAAAAGTTTGTTTGCAGTAGATGAACTCACTACAAACAAAAAAATTATATTTGTGAGAAAACAGAAGACAGTGATACAGTATAGTGGTTTAAACTGGCTCTTTACTTGATAGCTGAAGATTGTTTTGACTTGTGCATAAGATTGATGGTTTGTAAAAATTGTATAAACAAACTGGAAGACAAAAAAATGCCTTGATGAGATGTTCATAAAAGTTAGAGGTATTTTCCTCACTGATTACATCTCAAATGACATCATTGATGATGTCACTCAAGCTTTTTTGTACACATTGCTCTTTAATATGTTCTTTGAGATGTCATCAGTGTTGTCATACATGATGTCATAGAACATGTCATGAATGATGTAATATGAGAGGTCATAAGCAGTGCATGGCTGGGGCTCAAGTTATAGTTAGCTTTGTGTGATATCGCCGTATCACATAAATACTGCTAACACTTGTTAAAAGAGTAAATCTTCTTTATTTGTAGAAGTCAACGGACCCGCAGAGACAGCTGTTGCTCAGAGGAGATGAGTCAGAAAGAATACACACAAAGAGTTCTAGAACACAAAGAAGAAGAAGAGAGAGAAAAGAAAGACTAGAGTAGAATGTTACACTTTGCTAACTATAACTGGTAAATATCTGTGTGTTTTTTAGTTCAAAATGTTAATGTTGTCACTGACATATTCACCTAACTATAAGGTTACTTTAACCTATGTTTTTTTCAGTGAATTTCTAAGATTTAAAAAAAACATATTTTTTTATTACGACTAACTAGAATGTTACTTTAACATTTGTTTTTTCAGTGAATTTCTAGGGTTTTATTAACATTAGGTAATGTTTAATTACCATACGTAAATATAATCCCTTGCCAAAGGCCCTGCATGGCAGGGCATTGGCTGCAGGGCATGGCCACGTGGCCCCCCGTCGCTAAGCGTCTTTAGGCCCTGGGGATTCCTTCAGGGCCCGTATTCCTAAAATGTGGGTGACCCTGTGCCCACCCAGGACACCAACCATACTCTTAGTGGGGGCCATGGGTGGAGCCCCGTGGCTCCAGCCGCCTCCTTGCATACAGCAGGAGCCAGCATTGCTTCCCCCGCCGGGAGCAGCTCCTAATACTGCTCCCTTCAGGAGAGAGCAATATTTTCATCTGTTTCCCTGCCTGCTTCATTGCGGGCAGGAAAACAAATCAAAGGTCCGCACCTAGTAGCCAGGATAATTTTTCATGGGGTCCTTAATGGCTCTGACAGGGGGCCCGAGCATAAGGACTGGAAAAAAGGGGGGGGTCTCAAAACGCAAAATTCACATGCATTTTTCATAGACTTCTTTGGACAAGGCTACAGCAAAACCTGCTGAACGGAGTTTAACCAAATTTGATGCAAGATCTTGGTATGCAGATTGTGCTTTTTGTGATTTCGTGTAAACCCGTTCAGTAGTATCGAGAAACAAAAATGTTAAAAAATATAGATATCTGGAAGGTTGGGTCCGCAAGAGGCTCGAGATACTCTTGTGGGAGCACCAATTTAAAAATGGACCATTCTGCTAGACCTAGAGAGCTTTTTTCAGACACCTGCGGGAGCGAGCAGTATGATTGGCTGCCAGTAACATCAAATAACTACTGCTGGCAGCCATTACAGGATTCGAGGACTTAGTCCATTGTCTTTAACTTCTGGAAAAGAACGGATATAAGGGGACAGGGTAGGCAAACCCTGTCTATATTAGCTCAGAGAGGCAGCCCCCATGGTCTCCCTTTAAAATATACATGGCCCTGGGGGATGGTGTTCCCAGGCCCATAACAGACTCAGGGAGGGGGGCCCTGTGGCCCCGTCCCTTTAATATACATAGGGCCCTGGGAGATGGGGCCCCCTGGCCCTAATAAGGCTCGGGAGGGAGGGAGGGTACCCTTGTGTGTTTGAGGATATTCACCTAACTATAATATTACTTAACCTTTGTTTTTTTCAGTGAATATCTATATATATATATATATATATATATATATATATATATATATATATATATATATAATATATATATATATATTATCTACTGGCGGTCGCCAGTAGATAGTTATAGTTACAACCTAGTTTCCATAGGAAATCTCAAAATTCTATTTTGAATAACTTTGGCGCCGGTTGACGAATCCTCGCAAAATTTTCAAAACTAATGGGGCGCTCCGCTCAGCTCCTACCCTGAAAGTCTCGGGGTGATTCGTAAAGCGGGGGCCGAGAAAAAGGGGGGGTCCCAAAACGCGTTTTCCCCATGCATTTTTCCATAGGACCTTTAGTCGCAGCTACAGCCCGAACGGCTAAACAGAATTACGTGAAATTTGGCAGAGAGGTAGCCATAAGGTCAAGGAAGTGCCGTTTGCAGGTCTGGTGTAAATCTGTTCAGTATTTCCTGAGAAAATAGCATTTAAAAGCATATCAATATCTATACGCGCGCACCATGCGCGCACGGTGCGCGCACCCTGCCGTGCGCGAGCGCAATTCTGATTGGTTGTTAGATGTCGTAAACATTCGAATCGGTCGAAACCAGGAAGTGTCGGCCGCCATTTTGTCTCTCGCAGTCTGAGGGGGTGAAAAAAAAAGGTGGAGAATGTGAAAAGGGGGCAGAGTGGACAGTTCCTGACCCCCTAGCCGTGGTCAGGGGGTCACAGAAGGACCCCCAAGGGAGAAAAAAACAATTTTTTTATTTTTTTTTAAATCGCGAGGTGCGCGCACCGCGCGCGCACGGCACGCACTGCGAACCGTGGGTGCTCGGTGCGCGAAGCGCACCGAGCGCCCACAGCGTGCGCACGGTGCGCGCACCGAGCGATTTAAAAAAAAATAATAATTCACGGTGCACGCACGGTGAAAAACCTGAATAACTTAGCATTTAAAAAAACGTACAAATTCACTGAAAAAACCATAGCTTTCACACACGTTATAGTTACGAATTAGCATTTAAATAACCTTGCAAATTCACTTAAAAAACCATAGGTTTCACACGTTATAGTTAGCTGGACATTTCACTCGTAAAGAACCAATGAAATTCCCCCGTTATAGTTAGTGCAGGCAACTATAACTCACGCGACCGCAATCCTCTGCTGATGACATCAGATATTACATCACTGATGACATATGTGTCTTTATGAAAAATAAATATTTGTAATATATGTATAGCTAAAGATTAATGGAAGAAGACATGGGTAAATAAGTGTCTAAATACAGTGATGTAATATCTGACGTCATCAGCAGAGGATTGCGGTCGCGTGAGTTATAGTTGCCTGCACTAACTATAACGGGGGAATTTCATTGGTTTTTTACGAGTGAAATGTCCAGCTAACTATAACATGTGTGAAACCTATGGTTTTTTAAGTGAATATATATATATATATAAGATCAGAATACATTTGGTGTAAATGCATATTCTGAGAACATTAAAAAAACAATTTTTAGACTTTACCAGTGAATACATTTATTATTTATGTTAGATAAGTGAGTTGATATAGAACATCTGCTTTTGCATTTCAAATGTTGTAATGTTCTCAGGCTTTCTGTTTACTCTCCCTGTACAGAATGTATGTATTTAGCACAGTAATGTACAAGGTAGAGGCAGTGCAGAACAGCATATCAGGGACTTTAATCGTCCCTTCTCATGGAGGGATACCATCAGAATAAGAAATGGGCAAATGCTGTTCAAGTGTGTCTGTTGCTGGGGTAAATAATTTAATAGCAGTTTACATGAGACGGGAGAATCTGGCCTCATGGAGTAGAATGTTGTTAAAGATTTGCAGTGTGTTATATATGGTGTCTATCACACAAGATAGTGGGACAAGATGGGTCCCGGAAGGGTAGAGAGGTCCTCAACCACGAGGTTAGAAGGGACATGTCCTCCCTAATTCATGTACTCTGAACCTAATGTGTGTCCCTTATGAAAGACACTGCTCGTTCCTCCAGATATAGAAGAGGCAGGGGGTGGGGGTTTGAGGGTTCCTAAGTGTTTGATGGTAAATCTCTCAAGTGGGGATTTCTGAGAGAATCTGATATGTAACCAACCAGTTGTTACAGGTGGGAAGGGAGAGAGACCCTTTTCTATATATAGCCCTCACTCACTCTAGTAGTGACATGCTTCATCATCGGCTCACCCCAAGTCCTAAAGGTCAGGGTGGGCTCAACCATTTTCCAGGGAGCACTTAGGATAAGGTGTATGGGGGCGTACCGTTAAAAATAAAATTCCTCACCCACTCCTAAAGTATCCTTTATTAATGGAGTGGGAGGGAAGATTAAAAACATTGGACCCGTTTCACAGAACTAACTTAAGGCAAAATCCTAAACTTACTACCATTTTGGTATTCACAGAAGTCACTTACTCATTTTGGTATTCACAGAAGGCACTTACTCATTTCGGCATTCACAGAAGTTAGGAGTCCTAACTTTAGGACTCCTAAATGCCTTCTGTGAATAACGAAAGTCTTAAAGTTAGGATTTTTCTCAGTTTAGGAGTAGTAAAGTTAGGACTCCTAACTTTAGGACTCCTAAATGCCTTCTGTGAATACCGAACGTCTCAAAGTTAGCATTTTTCTCAGTTTAGGAGTAGTAAAGTTAGGACTCCTAACTTTAGAACTCCTAAATGCCTCCTGTGAATACCGAAAGTCATAAAGTTAGGATTTTTCTCAGTTTAGGAGTACTAAAGTTAAGACTCCTAACTTTACTACTCCTAAACTGAGAAAAATCCTAACTTTAAGGCCTTCGGTATTCACAGAAGGCATTTAGGAGTCCTAAAGTTAGGACTCTTAACTCCTGTGAATAACGAAATGAGTAAGTGCCTTCTGTGAATACCAAAATGAGTAAGTGCCTTCTGTGAATACCAAAATGGTAGTAAGTTTAGGATTTTGTCTTAAGTTAGTTCTGTGAATCGGGCCCATTATAATCGGGTATCAGGATGTGATGGTCCTATGACCCTAGAATAGGCATCAACATGTTTCAGCCCTCCTTAATGGTCTAAATAAGTCCTGGACTTTCATCAGAGTGGGATGTAAAGAGGTTACTTTCCCCAGAGACATGAGTGCATTCACGTAATTTGCATAGGGCACATACAGGTGAAAAAGTAGGAACAAGCCTAATACTTGCCGCGGGTTTCAGATGATGAATTACCCCATGCTATCAGGGCTTCGATTCTCGAGGGAGCACAGGAAGGAGGCCTTGTAGTCACACATTCATCAAAGGTCCAACACTGGCATAACCTACTAACTGCTCTGCTCCCCAGCGACAGAGCTAGTAGGTTACGGCAGGGTAACATTTTGTGTACTTCATCCTCTATTTCAATATTTTGTGTTTCAAATTATGATGTCATTAAGTAATAATGGGAACATAATTCAAAACACTTCCATTGTTATGAGAATTTAAATCTAAGATTAGGAGTAAGTATAAAAATCATTCACTAATAAGTTTAGAGTTAAGTTTTGTTAGAAAAAATAACCCAAGGATGCACTCTAATAGAGAAAAGCAATATATAGACAAACACAACACAAACATCATTAAACTTTTGCTTTCTTTTAACCAGAATAGGTGGGTCTTAAAGGAGCCATTTGTTGTGTTTTTTAGTATTCTTTTTTGTGATTTAGGTTTTTGTGGTTTTTTGAGTGGAAAACAGAAGTAACTTTGTAAAAAAGCAAGAAGTCAAAATGTGGTATGATAAGAAGTCAAAACCTAAGGAGGGCTCTTTGCTCCTGCGCCAGCTTGTCTTGGGCTATTCAAGTTAGCTCAGATGAAAAATGTATTTGTTTGCACAGGCAGCAGAATACTGCTATAGTTAAGTAGGCCGCTTTAGTATCAGCCTGTCTTGCCAAAACATCTTATGGTACTGCTGGGCCTGCCTGAAAAGGCGAGGACGTTCCTGATGAAGTCGCTATTTTAGCACTTCTGTGCATCTCAGCATAAACAAGTCTAGCTGGATGTATGGTTTTTAAGTGATGCAACATCCCAGTTGTGCCCAAGCTCTACTGCTTCTGTGTCCCTTACCTTAGCAGGTTCAGGTGTTTGAGCAGCTTCCTGTTCATCTTAGTCAGATGAAGACATCTTACCTTATCCCCTAAAATGTTCAAAACTGGAAAGTAGATGTTGAATAGACTGTAGAGATGTAGCTACATCAAAATCAAAATGCCAAACAAGAAAAGTAGGGTGGTTACTCCTTCTAACAAATGATGACATTGATTTTAACCAAAGAAATGTATTTGGTGGATGTGTCTTTACCCTTTTGGTCCTCTCGCGCGTGGTTTGATAGTGTTGTGAGGGGCTTGTGGGATCGGAAAAACTCATATTTGGTTTGCAATGTTATCATGTACACTCAATTTTGCCATTTTTTAGATAATGTATAGGTTCATTGTTTATTTAAAATTTCTATAATATGTTATAATCAACTTTATTTGGAGTATACAGTCTTGCGAGAGGTCTGCAAGAGCGAAACCTGAAATTCATGCGGGGGAGTGTGTGACAGGCTCTTGCGGTCCTCTCACAAGAGTTCTATTTTCAAACAGAGTATAAATTAGTGTAATATGGACATTTAAATGAAACCGTAATGCTAAACTGTTATTAAAACAACAAATAGCACATGAAGGTGATATTTTAGAAGACAATAATACTACATTTCTGAATGTATGATTTTAGCAGCATCTCACGAGAAACTTGTAAGAGTCTCACAAGAGTCCTGTGAGCCTAAACACACCAATGAAAGAATCCTCATTGGATGAAACCAATGTGAAATTTATTCCAGGAAGTGCCCACCCCCTTTTTCTCATTTTGGAACAGTAAGGTAATGTGTAATCATGAATACCTGAGCCCAGCCACCATCTTTCCAGAATATGCATTATAAATCTTTAAGGGAACACCAGAAGATGCCATCTTCTTCATAATCAGAGCAGGATCCAAGAACATCAACATCCCACCTTATCTAGAAGGGAGGGAGTCTCATCTAGGATTCTTTTTAAATTGCTCCAGGAGTAAACAAAAGTGTCAGCCAAGCACACAGAATGCAAGCTGTGTCATAAAGAATTTTCATGTGGCATAAAAGCAGTACGGCTTTGGAGCCACTGAAAAATGGCGCCATGTGAAGTCTATGCACCCAACATGCTTGCTTTGAGCTGAAATGCAGAGAGGTTTTCAGCAAGTATCAACTTCTGGAGCAGCAGCAGCTGTTGACACGATCCAAGCTGCTTTTTTACACAATACTCTATAAGGGAGTACATAATTAGATTTATAACAGTAAGCACCAAATACTTCAGAATAATATAACGTACCATTTAAGGTTCACACACAGAAGGCCCTTACTTGAAGCAAGTCATTTTATGCACAACATTGACCCTATACCATACACTTCATGAGTAGCAAAGCCCAAGTTGACAATCTATCACACATAGCTAGGTAGCCCCCACTGCACATAGAGTCGAATCTGTATACAACTGTTCAGACAATACATCCTTAATAAAGACACTCCAGCCCCATAACATCACCATTTCCCTTCCATGGACAACCTTTAGTGTGTCATTTCCAGTTACTCAGCCACCCGTAAGAAATGGCTGCAAAACTGCATACTGTAAAAAGTGTTGACCCTGTGGAGAGATAGCCAAACTGTTATGTGAAATTAAACACATGGTTAGAAAAGTGTTCACTCTATACCAACCCTCTCAAAGGAGAGATTCTTCACTTTACATATACAAAGCCTGAAGGGGCTAAAGGACATAATATCCAAACCCTTCTTGCTATACTTCTTGATATGGACATAGGTAAGTACTTGGTACATAAAGTCTTCTGTTGTATGTATAAACTATAAACCTTTATGTTAAGAGGATTCTTTCAACACATTCAAGGCTGCTTAATAGACTTACTATCTTCAACATAGAATCTTTGCCCTTTTAGAAAACGTTTAGTAAATTCATATTACTTGATTTTAACCTACGAGTCATAAGTCAACAACTGTCACCTTCACACAGGGTTAATCCTTTACACAAACATTCAGAATGAACAAACTACTTCTACACACCCAAGACCCATTAGGAGCAAAAGCATGTTGTGAACACTTACACTCATTAGCTGGAAAGAGGCTGTACAAAAATTAGGTAGAGAGGTAGAATGATGCTTACCTACCACTATGCAAAGTATGAAACGAACATGTCTCCCAACATCCCACATCCCATAAGAATCTCAAGAGGCACCAGACAATGATGCCCACTGTCTCTTATATTTTTTGTACTAATGCTGGAGCAATAGACTGCCAACCTGCATCAGGATCACACCACCTATGCCCCTCAGATAAAAATTATGTAACCTTATAGTATAACTATATGCAGACGACATGCCGTTATAACGCCCATTTCAGTTTAAGCCCTGTACATAGGGAGTTTGATCACATCCAGAGGGTTTTCTGGTGTCTCCATCAACTGGAACAAATACGTTATCTTCCCCCTAATTCCTGGTGTTAGAAAACTCATGCAAGAATTTCCTTTTACATGGTGTAATGGATCGTAAACTATTTGGGTATTGTAATCAACCAAGACAAATATACCATTGTCTGGGAAAATGAGAACTTGACCATATCCGGACTTGAAGATAAAATCACTAGATGGACAAGGCTTCTAGTGTCAATTGTGGGGCGCATCCTGAATTTCCATCCCACTAACCAAATCATTCTTCCAAACACCAAACACTACATTCACTGGTGTTTGGGTTGGTGTGAGTCGATAAACAAGCAGGTGAACTTGTCAAACTAACCCCTTTTGATAAGAAAGATCCCTACTTTTCAACAATAAATAAGTCACCCTTAAGCAGTCTTTGTTGCCTACAAGGTAAGCTGTATTGCATTTAAAAGTGGTAAATGGAAGAATGCACAAGGTTTATGTTTGAATTTACCTATTTTGACTAACCCCCTCAAAAAGCTATTTCCAAAGGGCTATAGCTGTCCTAATATAAAAACTAAAAGTAAATAAAATATACTATTTCTGACAACTCTGGTTTCGGATACGCTACAGGAATTATTCAACCACTAATTGTAATGTTTATTAAAAATCTAATTCAATGGTGAGTTTGAATTCTTGCTATATCTTTAGGAAAAATAACTTTTAAATAGCTATAATTATTTGCCTGAACCTCCAGTAGGCTACATAGCATTAGCCTTCCAGCAGCTGCCCCCTGTCAGAGTTTGCCTTTAATGAGGTGCCATATTTGGTAGAAAGCTAGATCTTGGTCCAGAAAGTGTGCTTTTTGTGATTTGTTGAAATCCCTTTAGTAGTTTTTGAGAAATTAAGGTTTAAGATATACATATATCTAGAGATGCAGAGGGTCCGCAGAGCTGACAGATGTCACGCTTAAATCTGATTGGCTGCCACGAGATCAACAACAATACGGCAGTAGCCATTTTAGGATTCAGGACTCAGTCCTCAGTCCTGGAAAAAAGGTTAAAAAATAAATAAATAAGGGTGCATGGTAGGGATACCCTGCCCCCCATGTCTTATGGGGAGTTCCAGAGGGACCCTCTCAGGGCCAAAACCTTTATTTTTACATTTTGCTTCAAATTCGCAGTGGATCCGTGAATCAGTGGCAAAATAGAAAGGGTTCCTGCAGTTAATTCAAACCCCCCCGCCTCGAGGTAGGCCAAGTCGGGGGGGCATTTGCATAATTAGGGGAGGGGTCAGATGTAACCCCTTCCCAAACCACTAGAAGGCACTGGGGACCTCTCCCCTGAGGCCTAGCTTGATTTAAATGGGATGGGTGTATGCAGCTCCCCTCCACATACCTCTCTGACGCCCTTTGTAAACCCATCTGCTAGGGTCGATTGAAAATTGAAAGGGAGCGGAACACACAGACCCCCTCCCTGAGCCTGCAAAGACCCCAGAGACCTCATCTCCTGGGACCAACATTATTTAAAAGGGAAAGGGGCACACGCCCTCTTCCCCAAGCCTCATAAGGACTCAGACATGCTATTCCAAAAAGTGGAAGGGCCAATGTCACCCCCTAATCCTCAAGCCTCGAAAGGCCACGGGGACTCTATCTTCCATCAAATGTGTCCCGTGCAGGCCACTGCCAGGACACAGTATCCCTGCCCTCAAGAGTACGGGATGGGAATAATTGTGCATTCCAACCGGTGGGAGCTGAAAAAATGCACCCACCTGGTGGAAGCACATATTTCTTTTACTGTCCGGGCTCTTGCAGGCAGCGAAGCAGAGATTGCTTCTGCTCAGCAGAAGCATAGAAAAACCTTTCTACTGCAGGACAGGAGCAATGCCTGCTCCTGCTTCTTCCCAGGATGGGTGCATGCAGGGGAGTCGGTGGGGCCGTGAAGACCCTGTAGCTTCCCTATGGCCCTAAACATTGTTTGTTGTGAATGTCCCATGTGGGCACCCACATAAGGCCCGGGGTCCCCGGAGTTGTACAGGCTCGGGGAAGAGACTGAACACCTTCTCCCCTTAAAAAACAATACAGTCCCAAGAGATGGGTTCCCACCACCACCTAGGATGGGTGCTGGCAGGGGAACTGGTGGAGCTGTGAGGTCCCAGCGGCTCCCACTGTGGCCCCCAATAAAGCAAGCATTGGCATAGCCAATAGGTCTCGCTTTTGGGACCTTATAAGTATTTAGTTATGCAGCACAATATCCTTGGTGCAACAACATCAACTGTTGAATGGCTAAACACTTATAAGGTCCCAAAATAATGATTAATGTGTCCCTCTGTGATGACTCTGGTGCAACTGCAAAACGCTCGCTCGAAAATCAACTGCAAAAAAAAACCACAAACAAAAACTGCTGGCTAAACTTAGAACCCCTCCTCTTTGTACGTACTTTCGTCCTCTAAAATCCTCTCTTTTGCTTTTTAGTTATGAATTTTACTTGCAACCATGATGAGATTTTAGCCGCTTTCTGGCATTATACAGTTAGCGAGCCGCTGGAAGAAGACGAGAGGAGCCTGTTGATGGAATCTGACTACGGAAGCGCTTCATAAACCTGGGTACGAGCGCTTCCCCTGCTTAATAAGAGTCGGTTGCAGGAGCGGCCCATACCACTGCCGGCACTTATTTTGCATCATCAGACTCTCGAAAGAGCAAGAGAAAGAAAGGACGAAAAGGGGGAAAGAAGGAAAAGGTAAAAGGTCGAGAAAGAGTGACAACGGTAAAAAGCAACGACGAAAAATAATTCTGTAAGCGCGCCAAGATGGAGCTGGAAGTGGGGTTGGATGAAAAAAGAATGCACTGAAAGGTGGGTGGCTGTGTGGACGTAGGCTTTCCAGTGGCACAAGGTGTTTACCTTGCGGGGGGAGCAGGGGCACCATCTGTTTTCAAGATAATTAGAAACAGATGGTGCCAAAGCTCACTCCCGCAAGGGAAACGCCAGACGTGCACACGTTCCAATAGAAAGCAATGCAAAACGTGCAAAACGATTCCAAAAGGTCCCCTCCAAAGCAACGCATGCGCGCTGCATAGGTGAGACCTAAAAAAACATATGGGTGTGAAACAGTAAGTCTCCCGAGTCATTGAGTCCATGACCCCAGGAGATCTTACCATATTATTTAAAACACTCCCGGCAGGAGCTCTATGCTTTTCAGTTGAAGTGAAGAGCACCCTTGTGGTCATTTTGATGGTTGCATTTGTGGCCTTGAATTTTTTTACAAATATTAAGATGTGTTGATGGTGTTGATTTAATAAAACGTTATTACATTTTTTAATAACAATCAACTTTTATTAAATATTGAAATGTTTGAATTAATAATATACATTTCATTAAAATCAATGGTCATTTTCTTACAAAGACAATATATGTCCTTTATGTATGTTGATATTCTGACCTCTTTGTTATGCCATATGTGCCCACTTTTTATATTTTGGTTTTCTGAGCCTTTGGCAAAGTCAGTATCACTGCCTTACTTAAAATGACACTCCTTGTATTCAGACATGTGCTCCCACAGGAGTTTGGGCACCAGGCCTTGCGTCCAATGCCCCGCTGAGCATGGCTTGTGTGCAACATGGAAGGGGGTGTGGGCACCAGCTGTGGTGCCTGCATGCATGGTTTTAAACGCAGGGCCAAGTCGCAGGCCATGCCTTGGTATGTGGATAAAGCAAAACCAAAGGAAATGATGGACGGAGTGTTGAACATTGCAAGCACTTACCCCCAGTCAACTGATCTGGGTTTAATCCATCACCGTTCTTTAGCCCACTCTGCCACCCCAATTCAGACATGGCCATATGCAAATCAGTCTGACCCTGTCCCTCATGGGTACAGTCCAGCCCGAACCATGCCAAGCCATGTCTTCCCTGGACCGGAAACAAGCTTCCTAGGACCGGTTTCTGGCATTTCAGCCGTCTTCAGCCAGGCTTGCTAGAATCCAGTGGCAAAGTGAGCAAGGGACTCACGTCTGAGCATACCCTGCCAACTTATGGCGAACAAAGCAAAACCAAAGGAAATGATGGACGGAGTGTTGAACATTGCAAGCACTCATCCCCAGTCAACTGCGTCCAATGCCCCGCTGAGCATGGCTTGTGTGCAACATGGAAGGGGGTGTGGGCACCAGCTGTGGGGCCTGCATGCATGGTTTTAGACGCAGGGCCAAGTCACAGGCCATGCCTTGGTGTGTGGAAGGCATTATGTATGGTAATAAAATACTATTTTACGTTATTAAAAACATAGAAATTCACAGAAAAAAACAATGATTAAAGGTACGTTAGAGTTAGGTGAAAAAGGCAGTTAAAACATATCATTTAAACCTAGCAAAACCACTGAAATTCCCCTGTTATAATTATCTCAAGTAACTACAACTCATGCCCTAAAGTAATTATAACTTGTGCCCTCACCATGCACTGCTAATTACCTCCCATATTACATCACTCATGGCATTTTCTACAGCATCATTGATAACATGACTTCAACATCTGAAATTACATCATTCATGAAAACACTGGGCATGGTGGGGATGCAATTTGTTTATATATATTTTTTCCCAGAAAAAAATTTCAGTTATAGTGTTATATATTAAGCATGAAAAACACAGAAATACACCGGTTATACTTCAGTGAGCTAACTATAACTTGAACCTTGGACCTGCTCTGCTCATAACCTCACATATTACATCACTCATAACATATTCAGTGATGATATCACAGATGAGGCAGTCCTCCAGGGCTCCTGCTGTACCAAAAAGTGTTAAAAACAGGACCTCTGATTGGCCGAGGGAGCTTTTTCTCCTATCTGCAATTTTGGCACCATGGGACTGGGATGGGTCCTGTGGTATAGAGCGATCTGATTGGTTGGTGGGTACCAAGAAGAAAATATTGCTGATGCCATTACAAAACTCTAGGACTTGGTACCCGTGTCCTGAAAGTGTTTGAAAACAGGTTAAGGGGGAAGGGAAGGGACACCCGGTCCCCCAGGCACTTGTGGGAAGCAGCCAGATGACATCCTGAGGAGCCAAAATCTTTCTGTGGTATTTCTGCTGGACTGAGGGAGTACTACAGTACATACACAAAAATGTAAAAAATAAAATGTGGTCTGGGTGTCAGCTGTGTACAGATGTCCACAGTGTTGGGTTCAGGGCTTGCCAGAGGCCATGTTCAGCTGGGGTTGGCGGCCTACAGCAGGGTTTGATCACAGGGTCTGGACTCCGACTGCGTGCAGTGGGGAGGGGGCTAAATATGATTTTTTCTTAAATCACTGAAAAAACAAAGATTAAAATGATGTTTTAGTTAGGTATGGTAATCAGATCTTCGCTTATGTTAAAAAAAACAACAGAAATTCACAGAAGAAACCAAAGTTTAAAGTGAAGGTATGATAATGATCTCTTCGCTTACATTAAAAACACGTGGAAATAATTGAAAAATGGAAATATTAGAGAGATGTTATAGTTAAGTGTTGAAATAACATGGAAGCTAAAGTTTAAAAAAATGAATAAACTTGAAATTCACTAGTCATGTTTTTCTGACGCTTGCTGCTGTTGGGGGCATTGAAGGAACCTCACCTGCCCTTCTGTCTTTTCTCGACCCTCCACGGTCGTCCTGCTCTCCCTCCCGCCGCTGCAGTAGAACACCCTGCGGCCGCCGTGAGGAGGGGGAGACTACAACTACCGTCAGCCTCTGCACCAGCTGATTACAATCACGCGCCCGGAGGCGCATAAAAGCGGTGACATCCTCGGCGGAGCGGGGGCTTTTCTGACGCTTGCTGCTGTTGGGGGCATTGAAGGAACCTCACCTGCCCTTCTGTCTTTTCTCGACCCTCCACGGTCGTCCTGCTCTCCCTCCCGCCGCTGCAGTAGAACACCCTGTGGCCGCCGTGAGGAGGGGGAGACTACAACTACCGTCAGCCTCTGCACCAGCTGATTACAATCACGCGCCCGGAGGCGCATAAAAGCGGTGACATCCTCGGCGGAGCGGGGGCTTTTCTGACGCTTGCTGCTGTTGGGGGCATTGAAGGAACCTCACCTGCCCTTCTGTCTTTTCTCGACCCTCCACGGTTGTCCTGCTCTCCCTCCCGCCGCTGCAGTAGAACACCCTGCGGCCGCCGTGAGGAGGGGGAGACTAAAACTACCGTCAGCCTCTGCACCAGCTGATTACAATCACGCGCCCGGAGGCGCATAAAAGCGGTGACATCCTCTGCGTCGCGGGACCGCGCGCGGGCGGCGCCGGGCTAAGCCCGGGCAAAGGGCGGGCCGTCTGTGGCCGTCAGGGGCCAGAAGAGGCCGGGCTGGGCCACCCCCCTTGCATCGTCAGGTTGTACAGGTATTTATATAAAACATGGGGAAACGCACGATGAAGCCCACATCTGCCACTACTGTTACCCCCACCGAACAGTCCACATCAATTGATACATTATTGGCTAACGCCCTTACTATGGTTACTAACGAGATTGCTGATACCGAACGCAGGATGTCCTTCGGATTCCCTACTACTATCCTGCCATGTTCTCAGTCTCCTAACGTTTTACCTACCTCGGGTCTCCCTCTCTCCCCTACAGTAACGATCATCAAACCATCAGCTCAAGCTGATACTGTAACTCCCATTATTGACATAACCAGTTTGGTGACTGTACCTGTAACTGACCGATTAGTGGAACCCGCACTAGATAAAACACCATGTTCCAACACAACAACAAGGGAGAAACGTAAGAGAGGACCAGTGAAATGTACTATAAACAAAAGGAAACAACCAAGACACTGTAGAACTCAACCGACCCCACAAAGTCTATGGAACAAAAACAAAGGAAATGACTGTGAAATAGTGATATCAGGTACCACTGAGGACTTATCATCGCAACTCTCACCATTGGATGAAGGAACGGGAAGACTCACTGTCTCTATTTGTAGACCAGAGTCCTTAGCCCTGGATAAAGGTACTTGTGGGGTCCCTATATCATGTGATGAGAGTACTGACAATTCGGTCAGTACCCAGACTGAGTCCATCGACGGAAATATCCAACCCAAAGTCAATGGCAATTTGATAGAAACCATTGTCGATACCATTTTTAAGCAAGTCGAAATTCAAATAGCTAAACAATTTAATGCTGTTTTTAAGAGACTGGACAAAATTGAAAACCTTGTCAAAAAAGAGGAAATTAAAAGGAAATCATTAGTGTGGATGCAGCCCGGGGTGAAAAAATTATGAGCAAGTTAGAATCACTATGTAATGGTCTGAGGGAGGGGGGTTTGGCCGCTGCTGATGATCCCGGCCATAGTAACACCAAAAGCTCAACAGCTGTCAAAGCCGTCTCATCTAGCAGCATTTTAGCTAATACCCCACCCGCACTGACCATGGGCACTAACTAACCATGACTCTTTTGGATTAGCAGGAAGAGCTTCAACTAATATTGTGAGCCCGGATGCTAACCTCACTATCACTCCATCAGTAACCCTAAAAGATATGACAGGTAACACTTCAGATAGTGTAAGCATAAGCAGAGGTGCGTTAGTAAGAAATAGTACCACTAATAATTTAGGGCCTCCACTTCACTTACCCCCAGAAGCCTGCCCATATGTTCTAGTGTTAGCAGGCGTACCAGCCCTTAAAGAAAACCAAAGTGAGTCATGGCCACAACTGCATAACAAATGCATTGATTGGCTGACTAAACATAAAGGGGCAAGATGGAACATATCAAATGAGATTATATCAACCCGCCGGGTAAGTTGGGTGGGCCCACATCATAAAAATATTAGTGGGGACTGTATAGTGATCAACTTCCGACACCCGAGCTCTGTAAGATTCTTTATAGACACACATAACAGCTATGCCAGCACATCTACTGCCATAACTCTTCACCCACTGGGCCACTTTTATAGGCCCCCACACAGAATATTTCAAACGGCCTCCAATACCATTCCTTTATCCAATAGATTTTCTGTTCTATCCGAATTAGGAAGCCTAGATTGACCACTACTAACATCCCCTATAAAACTTGATAAGGTTATCAGCACAATGCCTTTGGAAATGGCAAAAGCCATAAATACTTATAAGCCCTGCCCAGATGGATTAATTCCACCCCATGTAGCACGCCCCGATTCTCCCATTGCCCTTCTTTCTCCCACCACTATTCCACTAACTGATACTTTTAGTGTCATTAGTTGGAATATTGCTGGGCTTTCAAGTAAGATGAAAATTAAAGAATGGGTTACCTGGATAAGTAACTTTGATGTGGTAATGTTGCAGGAAACGTGGTGCACATGCGCCCAATTACTTGAGGGTTTTTTTTGCCACAATCTTGCTGCTTTACCCTCTGTTTCGGGGCGTCCAAGTGGTGGTTTATCCATCTGGGCAAAAATCTCCAAGGATGTGAAAATTGAACCTTTACATGTGGTCAGCAAATATATGATAGCCGTGAAATATGTTGCAAGGTTAAAAATTTGTCTCATAAACTTTTATAATAATGATTTTATTAACCATCCAAATCCTACCCTTTTAGAATTGTTCAATTTTATTGATGAAGTTGCAAATGGAGAAAAGTTTGGCCAATTTGATGGTATCTGTGTCGGCGGAGATTTTAATGCTCATATTCATTATACATCCCCGCCGTGTAGACGTGGTGCTGAATTATTGGATTTATTGCATAGTAGGGATTTAGACGATGTAATGAGCCATAGTGGAACCCCTGAGGGAATTGAGCCGGCGCCTACTTATATTGGCCGTGGTAGTTCAACTACAATTGATTATATGTTTATCTCTTCCCTCCTTAGTGAAGTGTTACTCAGATCCGAGGTTGTCAGTAGTTCATATAGTGATCATCTGCCCATAGTAATTCAACTTAAATCTATTAAAAAACCTATAGGCCCACATGAGACAGGAGCCCAAAATATTACCGTCTCCACAGACGGGCTCAGGATTGTCTGGAGAGGGATCGATAACCAAGAGATCCTATCTACTGTGATTAGGAATAATCCTCTGTTGATCTCTAACTGTTTAGCATTTGGTGGCCCTGATATAATTAAGTCTTTCTGTGATTTATGCATAGCTATAAAAAGGGCAATATCCAGACCGTCAAAAGAACATAATGTAACTAACCAGAGATAGTTCGATACTAACTGTTTAAGGGCCAATAGAGAACTTAGAAAGGCCTTGGCAGCTAAACCCCGAGATGTGTCCCTTGTCAGTTCACTACGCTCTAAATACAAACACGCACTAAAAGTTAGAACTGAGGAGCTTTTAATAAGTCACTGGGATAATCTCACGAAATCTGCTGCCTTAAAAGATTCAACTGGGTTTTGGAGAGATGTAAAGAACTTGAGAGCCCTGGGAAGTAACATCACCCCGATCAATTGCAATATCACAGGAGACTCATGGGTCACCCACTTCTCAAAACTTTATGCGGAAGTTGGAGATCCCACTGAGGATAATTTCCCCGACAGTACCATAGCCATAACATTAGAGGAGGTGGAGGAAGCCATTGCAAATAGTGCTGGTAATAAGGCACCAGGCCCGGATGGCTTGTCTATTGACCAGATAAAATCCAATACAAGCTTCTGGGCCCCCTTACTCTGTAACCTTTTTAACAATCTGAGTAAGAAATCCATCCCCCCGACATGGTCCAGCAGTACCATCGTACCTATTTTTAAAAAGGGAAATAGGTTTGACCCGGGGTGCTATCGACCAATATCATTGATCGATAATACCCTGAAGGTCCTTGGTAGGGTCCTATTTAATAAAATTAGCACATGGGCAGATGAAAATTCTATTATCCACCGTTGCCAGCTAGGCTTTAGGAGCAAACTTGGCACGGTGGAACAATGTCTGAACCTCAACCTTATAATGGCTAAATACACAAGAGCCAAACAATCCCCTCTGTATTTTGGGTTTATGGACCTAAGCTCAGCATTTGATTTTGTAAACCGCTCTCGCTTATGGTCCATTCTTTTAAATTACGGTTTAGATGAACCACTAGTCCACTTTTTGGCCAATCTCCATTGTAACTTGAAGGCCCGCGTCCGAATAAATAATGAAGGCGAGGTCTCAAATGAAATTTTAATAGGCAAGGGGGTGAGACAGGGCTGCGTTCTGGCCCCCTTGCTTTTTATACTATACATCAATGAATTAACCCATTCTTTATGTAACTTGACAAAAGACGTCCCCATCATTAATAAGAAACCAATCCCGGCGTTACTCTACGCGGATGATGCGGTACTCATGGGCCGCACTCCGAATGCCCTGCGTACTTTAATATCGGGATTCGTTGATTACATGTCTGATTTAGGTCTGTGCACTAATTTTAGTAAATCCTTTATAATGACCTGCGGCCCTAAAAATTATAAAATCCCAAAGATTGTGATAGGTCAAAATTCCTTAAAAAGCACTTGCACTTTCCCATATTTGGGCCTGCTATTTTCTAATAGCGGCTCGTGGCAACCCCACGTTGCAATGGGGAGAAATAAACTCTCCAAATCGATTAATTCTGTTACCTCTCTCCGTCAACCGCGCCAGGCGGACGTGGTTTCCAGTTTACTACAAATCTATCGGACCCAATGCCTCCCAACTGGCACATACGGTGCTGAAGTCTGGGGGTTCACGAACTGTTCCGAATTACAGAGAGAAGAGAACAGATTTTGCCGGAAAATCTTGGGGGGAGTCATTAGTGCACCAACCACTGTATGCCATAACGAATTAAAACTACACTATGTTGAGGATTTTATAAGAGCCAGACCCGCATTGTTTTGGCTAAGGGTCTGGAAAAACCCGGCAGCCTCCCTGTCCCGTGAGATCATCATGGATTGCCTGAATAGCGAGAATGTCGGTTTAATTCCATGGATTAATGCGATAGAAAAGAGCCTCGTGAGTGTCAATTATGGTCACCTTTTCACACACCCCGATCAGATCGATGGCTCCCACAAAAATCTGGTGAGAAGGGCACTCTATCAGCATTTCCACAAAGAGAGGGAAAGAGTAGATTCCGCGAAATATTCTACAATTAATTACTTACAAATTCAGGAATCATCCCCCGAATTCCCGATGCTACCACAGCCCTATTTACGTAAAAAACTGGGCAGGTGGAATAGGACCTTACTATTCAGATTTAGGGACCGGAGTATTGTAAATCTCATCTGCTTTCCACTGGGTTACGTTAAAAATCTGGAAAAATTAAATTGCCCTTGTGACCATGGTGGAACCCAGAGTATGTTACATTTTATTTTTGGCTGTGGTTTCTACAAGAAAGGCATTATTTAATCCCCTACTGTAGAAAATACGACATGACCGATCACAATTATGCTTATAGACACTTTTTAATGCTGGGATCAGATGAATTGATTTTTAGAGTCAGTAATTTTCTTAATGCTATTGTACGTTCACGCAGGTCTTTGGGAATTGATTAATTTTTATACTGAGATATGCATTTTCTTACATTTTAATACACGACTTGCACTAACCTAATGCAATGTAATGTATTTGTCTTGTTTTCATAATATTGAAAGTTATCCTTTCTCTGTGTACCGCCATATATCGTATTTAAGGTGGTTTTGTGCATTGCACAGCAAAAACGGTCATTTGAGTTTTCATTGTTGTTTTTATAAATTATATTTGAAAATGATGAATTGTGGCCCAAAACTGTAGTATTATACGTGTATTTTAACAATTTATTTTGTGCTTTTATGGATGGTTTTTGAAATCCGAATAAAGTCTATTTGAATTGAATTGAATTAGTCATGTTTTACTGAGCTAACTGTAAATTGTCCCCCGACATGCATTGCTTATGACCTCACATATTGTTATATTACTCACGACATGCTAAATGACATCATTGATAAAATCACTGATGATGTCTCAAATAAAATCATTGATGATATCACTGATCATACAATCATTGTGAAACTGTTCTATAAGGATTGAGTATTTCAATATGATACACCTGTGGACAATTTTCATCTTATGGGATTGCCTTCTTAAAGACTTCACATGACACGCACGTTTAAGTCAAGAGGGTGACAGGTATACATTTGGCATTGAAAAGACGCCTTCTGTGAGGCCCTGTAGACAACCCTCCATTGTTTAGTAAAATACACTACACACATTCCTAAGATGGGAACAATGATATACAATTCTTTGAGCCATGCTTACAACACCAGTGTGAGATATACCATCTGTCACTCTGGCGAAGCTTGGAGATTTCTTAGAATTCACTCTTGATTCAGGAAGGACGAGTCTTCAAGTACTTTCTCAGCCAAAAGTAAGGGTGACCCCTTCCAATAGCCATGTTTACAATGACGCAGGGAAGCACCTAGCAGTTAGTGCCTTATGGAAGGAACCTAAAAGGAGGAAAAAGCCAGTGTGGCAAAAAACCTCCTAAGATCTTGAAGCGAGTACTCAGGATGAGAGGCCAGGAGTGAAGTGAGGAGGAGAGCTGTGACTGGCAGCGGCTAGGATAGACAGGCTCTAGTTGCAATTAGATGCTGGAGAAGAATACTGAAGTAAGGGCTGGAACTTAGGGAATAGGGAGAAGAACTAGAAAACTGCATAACCAGGAATCCCAGGAGTGAGGAAACACCACAAAGACTACTCAAAACATTGCAACGCAAGAGTAGTCAAAATTCCTTCTCTTAAATAGCTGGCGGAACAGGGAGCACAGAGGCGCCATGGGGAAGCCATTTTGACTTGGGAACCTAAAGAATCAGAAATGTAGAAGTCATCTTGGACTGGGAAGATATTTCTTCCCCATCACTCCTAACAGGGAATTATGTGGCAAAGAGCTCCAGAGGAGAAGTGGCCGATAGGCAGACCCCTGCCCCAGGAAGAGGACTGCAGTGGGAAGGAGCAGCACTGGTGGGCTGGCGGTCGAGAAGTAAGTAGAGGCAGAGCATATGGCGGCCTGCCGTGCTGCTTTGAGATTTCCTGCACTCTGTGTGCAGAGAAACGAGCGTGCCCTACCCACCCGCGGCCTGGTTTGAAGAGGGCATCAGTGGGGTTCCAGCCACAGGAGCTGTGCAACATCATCTCTAAGCAGAACACCTCTTCATTCTACATTATTCAACAATCTGCAATGCCTCAAAATCTTGGGCGAATTTCTGGAAATAAACATCCACACCTTATAAATGCTCTTGATGCATAGAATTTATATATAACACTGTATTACAACTATGTAACATGTGGATGTGCCCAGACCTCGACTTGTGAATAATCAATTTGCAACAGAAGCTTTGGCCTTTCACAAAGAGTTTTTGGAACAGGCTGTGGCCTTAAGTGTCCTCCTACTTTCAAACATACCTCTGCAATCCACATTATGTGCTGTTAGCCTTTACCCTGTTTAACATGGAATAATACTTGCACCCCACACTTTACTGATATGTAAAAGGTGCACAATATAACTTTCAACATGCACACTCTTACTTGGCTCCAGAGCTTACATTATTTTCATGCTATTGACCCATACGTGTACAGTGGTATCTCTTTGCTGTGTATGAGTGATATCAGTTTTGTCATTAATGACTTAATTAGAGATGTCATTGTGATGTCATCAATGATGTCATTGAACATGTCATGAGTAATGTCATATTTGAGGTGATAAACAGTTCATGGCGGGGGTACAAGTTATAGATAGCTCAGTAAGCTATAATTGGTGATTTTCAGTGGTTTGTTTGTGTTTAAACAGTAGTTTTGTGTTATTTTAACACCTATCTATAACATCAATCTGACCCAACTTTTTTCCAATTAATTTCTAGTGATATAGTGATTTACACACACACATATATATATTCACTGAAAAAACCATAGGTTTCAGGGGTGTTATAGTCAGCTGGACTTTTCACTTGTACAAAACCATTGAAATTCCCCCGTTATAGTTAGTTCAGCTAACTATACCTCGCGCGCCCGCAATGCACTGCTGATGACGTCACATATTACATCACTCATGACATGGTCAGTGACATCACTCATGACATCACTGATGACATCTCAAATGACATCACTGATTACATCACTGATGACATCATCCTTGTGATAGAGTGGCAGACCTCCTCTCACCCTAATATAACCTTTGATACACACATTCAAAATTAGAGACTAAAATTTTCTAAACAATGGACATACCAATACCAGTTACAACAACCTCTTCAGTAATTCTAAGATCCACATACACATCCACTCATTCACCAACAGTCCTATTCAGTCACTCATACATGTACTCACTCATCATATGTACTCATATACCTATACATCCTGTTACACAATGCCACTCATCCATAGAGTTACTCACACACATAGTCACTCATGCTAATAAAGAATCAAACATACATTTACTTGCATATACAGTTATACACACACCACCACACTTACTTCTACGGAAACGTACACATACTTAGTCTTTTAAACAATCAGTTATAGAAACACATACTTATTCATACAGGAACTCTTTCAATCTCTCACTCTCACATATACTCACTTATATACACCAATAGTCACATATACTAGTTTAAAACATATGTAGTTACTCATAAAGACACTATTGAGACAGTCATTCACTCACTAACACACCCATACACACACTCATCCACCCATACAGTCCTGCACACATGCTGTCTTCAACACATACAAACAGTGAGTCACTCATTCATGCACCTCTGCACTACGTAATACCCCCCACTGAACCATGCAGACACTCAGACTGATACTCAAAAAACCAACTAATAACCTATATAGACACCCATGTAGCTACTCACCAACTCATGCAGCCACTTATACACAAAGTGAGAGACTGATACAGATATTTACATATTTAAACATTACTCACTAAGCCATGTATTCACTATGATACACTTAATCAGTCAGTTACACAATCCATTTTTCAAAAACAAATCATCCATTTAGACACTTATATACCCATTTATTCTTCCATCGACCTTGAGATATACATATATAAAACATATTTAATTTTCAGACACTGGATGATGTCATCAGTGATGTCATCAGTGATGTCATTTGAGATGTCGTCAGTGATGTCATGAGTGATGTCACTGACCATGTCATGAGTGATGTAATATGTGACGTCATCAGCAGTGCATTGCGGGCGCGCGAGTTATAGTTAGCTGAACTAACTATAACGGAGGAATTTCAATGGTTTTGTACAAGTGAAAAGTCCAGCTAACTATAACACCCCTGAAACCTATGGTTTTTTCAGTGAATTTCTGAGGTTTTTTAAATGCTAATTCCTAACTATAACGTGCCTGAAACCTATGGTTTTTTCTGTGAATTTCAAAGGTTTTTTAAATGCTAATTTCTAACTATGCCTACAGAGATAGGACATGTGAAGAAAGAAGAAAAAATGCACAGAAAGAAAAAAAAGAAGTGCAGAAAGAAGCAACAGAAGTCCTCAAAGACGAAGAAAAGTGCAGGAAGAAGGATAACGTGCAGAAAGAACAAAAAGAAGAGCAGAAAGAAGCCTTGTTGCAAAATCATCCTGTACCCTCAACTTTTTCCGACGGATACTGGTGGTAACTGAGTCTGACTAACCAGTCCTAGAGCCAGTGCTATGTTAAAAGACACTTAGAATACAGTGAAAACACCTACATACACTAGGGAACATTATGCGTTGGGGTCTGTAAGCCCCTAGTATATAATAGGGCAGGGGGATTAAAACTACCTCTTAAAACAGGCCACAGGGCGTTTTTGCACACGTTAACTCAGGCCCCGTCCCCTCCCTTCACCACTGTGTAAACACGCCCTGTGTCCGTTTTTAGTTGGGAGATTAAGTTCATTTGAATCCTGAGGGTCCCTAGGGTCCAACTAGCCCACTAGGTACCTCCAGTAAGTGCCACAGAGCTGCGTTGCAGAGAGGTGTAAAAAGTGGCACGGCCTGGACCACCTCTCTGCAATGCAGCTCAGTGGCGCTTACTGGAAGCACTTGGTGGGCTAGTTAGCCCCCAGGGGCCCTTAGTATTGAAGGGAAATTATATCCCCAATTTAAAACGTGCCATAGTGCGTGTTTGCACACGTCACCTCAGGCCCCGTCCCCTCCCTTCACCACTGTGTAAACGCGCCCTGTGGCCGTTTTTTAAGTTGGGAGATTAAGTTCATTTGAATCCTGAGGGTCCCTAGGGGCACAATAGCCCACTAGGTACGTCCAGTAAGCGCCATTGCAGAGAGGTGTAAAAAGGGGCACGGCCTGCACCACCTCTCTGCAACGCAGAACAGTGGCGCTTACTGGAAGCACCTGGTGGGCTAGTTGGCCCCCAGGGTCCCTCAGGATTGAAAGGGAATTATTTCCCCAACTTAAAACGCACCACAGGGCGTGTTTGCACACGTCACCTCAGGCCCGTCCCCTCCCTTCCCCACTGTGTAAACACGCCCTGTGGCCGTTTTTTAAGTTGGGAGATTAAGTCCCCTTGAATCCTAAGGGTCCCTAGGGTCAAACTAGCCCACTAGGTACCTCCCTGGCGCATACTGGAGATACCTGTTGGGCTTGTTGGCCCTCAGAGACCCTCAGTATTGAAGGGGAATTAATTCCCCAACTCACAACTGGCCAGGGGGCACGTTTGCAGAGTGCTGCAAGGAGGGGGCATGGACTCCGGCGCGATGCCGGTCTTTTATTTATTTAATTTTTTTAAGAAGGAGGGCTGTGTGGCCCCCCTTCTTTTTCTAATTTACAGGCCCTGGGGACCCCATCCCCCAGGGCCTGCACCCTAATCTTTTTTGTTGAAAAAAGTTAATTTGGCCCTCCCAAGGCCTTAATCGGCCCCGGCGACCCCAACTCCCGGGTCATGGCCTTTTTTTTTTTATTCTTTAGGAGGGGAGCTGCGTTGCCCCCCTCCTCAGGCCATTTATGGCCTCGGGGACCCTATCCCCCGGGCCGGCCTTTGTTTTTTATTATTTAAAAAATATATATATTTATAGAAACACCTAGGACATGCTGGACAAACCGTACGTACCTATCACCATGACGATTTGCGTGATATTCATTAAAAGGCGACTATGCATAGAATGAATCCACATGGAATGTATTTACACCGCTAGTGAAGCTCTGACGTGTCTGACGCCCTACTGTCCCTAATCCCGGCGCCCCCGCCGGTGGGTACTCTCCAAGTAGACACCCTTGTCGTTTATTTATACAAACATGGGTAGCTATTGACGGGCACATTTAATATACACGCACACCAAGCCATTCAAAGGGGATTCGACAAAAATTCGACCAAACTATGCAAGAAACCCTCCTCACGGTTAATAAAATACACATCCACCGCCGGATGTGTAATACTTTTTATTTTACTCTCTGGAAAGGAGACAAACCTCACTTGAGATTCACAGCGTGCTCCTGGCTGAGCCCAATGCTATGTTACACCCACCAGTGCCCGCCGAGTGCCACACACCTCTGTGTTGTATTCCACCAGCTAGTGCGTATGCTATGACACTCTCTAGCCCATGTGCACTGTAACACCACCCCGTGAATATGTCATGCCACACTTGCCTTTGCACGGGTTATATTGCCCCATCTAACGTGCCTTCCTCGATGCCTATGTTAAAAGCACAGCGCTATGCCATACATATTATAATCTGGGATCCATATCTTTGTCACAGTGCATATGCAATGTTACACTACCCAGCACATATTTTATATTACAACTTTAGAGACTACTTAGGTTACACAACACTGCCCTGTGCATATTACACTCCAAGGCGCATATCAAATAGCAAGCGCTAGTGCCTGTGCTATCTCGCGCTCTCCAATGAATCTGTCATTGCGCACAATGTATTGCATATTATATTTCAAGGCCCGGTTCATCTTATATCACACTTTTTGGTGCATAGTTTATACCATACACTATATCTAGTTTTCATTTTCAATCGTGCTCTCAGGACTAAGTTCTATATAACACTGTGTTCACCTACCCTTTTCACGGGCATTACATTTTGCGATAGGGGGTGGAGGGTCAGGGGGTGTTTCTGCCAAGTGAGCCCGGAGTCACAGTCACAAACGTCCTCTTCTTCCTGAATAAAAGTGAGATTATAATGCATACTTGTTCATATTTTAAGTAGTTCGCACAGACACACGTTTTAAAAACAATAAAGTTCCTAATACCCGCCTTCTCTGAACAGTTAGCTTGCTGCCCCATCCCCCTCCTCCCTATCCTCTGTTGTGTGAATCCATGGACTAGCCTCCTCCCTCCTGCCATGCATGGTCTGATGTGCTGCCACTGCCCTCAATTTAGTATGATGTACCAGTCCACTCCTCCTGCCCTCCATTGCCCAATTCTATGCCCCATCATTGACCTCCTGCTTAAACTCTGCGCTTAGCTTGCTGCCCCTATTCTCCTTCCCCCTGCCCTCCGATGTCTTTGTGCATGCCCCTGCTCCATCCTTTTTGCCCACCATGTTCCATGGACCTGCCACTCCTATCTACTCTGAGTGTTCTGTTGAGCTGCCACTCCCCTCCCACCTGCCTAGCATTGTCAGATGACTGTAACCTGTCCCTGCCACCTCCACCCTACCTGTCCACATGCCATGCCCCTATCCTCTTCCTCCTGTCCTACATTGTCCATTGTACTGCCACACCCTTCTGCCCTCCCTGGTCTGTTGTGCTGCAACTGCTCCTCCTGCCTGCCCCGTGCGGTCTGTTGTGAGGCCCCTTCCCCTGAACTTTCTTGTCTGTGCACAGGTCCTGACCCTCCCTTCTATCCTCCATCGTCCTTTGTGCATGCCCCTGCACCCTCCTTCTTGCCCATCATAGCCCTTGTGCTGCCACTAACCCTCCCACTTGCAATGCATGGTCTTCTGTGCTGCCATGGCCCCTCCCACCTTCCTTGTGTGGTCAGTTAGCTCTCCCTGACCCCCTCCCACCTTCCCTCCATGGTCTGTGTGTATTCCATCACAGTCTCACTGTTGCTCTTCATGGTGTGTCTTGCTTCTAGTGCCCATCCTGCCTGACCTCCATGGCTATCTTGCTGCTCCTGCCCCCTTGCCCCCAGCCCTCTGTTTACATGTGCAGACCCCTACTCCCTCCCTCCTGGCTTGTCTGTTCCATTGTAATGCCCCTGATCCATCCCTCCTGCCCTTTATGGTCTGTTATGCTGCAGCTTTCTCTCCTGTCTGTCCATTATGGTCAGCTAGCTACCATTGCCTCTTGCCCCTATGTTCTCTGTTGTCCATGAGCATGGTCCTGTCCCCTCCCTCTTTCTTTCTATGGATTGTTGTGCTGCACTCCCGTCCCGCATGCCCTGTGTGGTGTATTGTGCTGCTGCAAACCCTGATGCCTGCCCTGAAGGGTCAGTTTGGAGCACCTCTCCATGTCCCTCCTGTCCTCTGTTATCCAAGTCCATGTCCCTACCCCATTTCCTTCCATGATCCAATGTACCATACTTGCGAACATTTTGAACTTGGTAAGAGGGAGATTTTGAAAAAAAACTGGGGTATTGATTTTCCCCTTTGAGTTACATTGAAAAAGAGGAGATTGTAGACAGGAGACAGATCAAATAAAGCCCATTTGAGCTTAAAAACATTGGACGTTTCCTGGCTGATTCGGGTCTGTTGGTATGTATGGTTGTACTACCATTGCCTCTTCCTTCTGCCCATAATGGTCTATTACATTGCCACAGCCTCTCTTGCAAGTCCTGTATTGTTGTTTTTTTGTCCCTGCCCCCCTTTCCACTGCCCTCCATAGTCTGTTGTGCTGCCACGGCCCTTCCTGCCTGCTCAGTGTGGTTAAATTGTTGCCTTTGCACCCTCCTACCTGCCTTCAATTTTCAGAGTCCGTGGCCCTGGCCTCTGCCTCTCGACAGTATCCTAATGAACAACTAGATTGCTAACATTCTATATTTATTACAAAAGTGTGGAACGCCTGACGTCATCTTGATGTAATCAAAACTGTAATACCTAGAGCATTTCCTTTAGAAATTACATATATGAGAGCATCTTATTGGCATCAAAATTATGGTTAGTGCTCTAAAAGACTAAAATAAGGACATATTTTCTGAGTTTTCAAATAGCGACAAAGCACTTTTAAATTATTTGTTATCTTTATGTTTTTTTATCCAGTTGACCACTTGATTAAATGTTGCACTTAGGGGAGAGGATGTGGTGTTACTTCCAGAACTGCAGACTTTGCAACTGGGGAACCAGTTTGGAGTTTCTGCTTCAGCTCGACATTCTGTGATTCTGGTCAAATCACTTAGTCTCCCCATGTCTACAACCAAAATGAATTTGTTCTTGTGTGATGTAACCAATGCTCATGTAAAGCACTCCAATACCTGACAAGTCTGCACTATATAACACTGCAAAAACACAAAATAATAAGTGTTTTGCACACTTCTGTCATTGGGCTATATTTGGGCTACATCTGGGTGATTTTGGGCTACATTTGGGCTCTTTTGTCTCCGGTGGCCATCTTGGGAGATTTATTTGTTATGAAGTTTCCTAATTTCCTCATGTACTGCAGTCTCCTCAGTAGGAAATGCTTTCAGTTTTTTACTTTGATTCCATCATGAAGGTATTCAGATATGTCACACATTTGCCATAAATTCTGAATGCTAGCACTCTAGTTGCTCATTAGATCACTGTTGTAAAACTACTGTTCACCATGGAAGTCTGCTCCTGGTATTAAAAGTGCATGTTTCAGTCTGCATGTCAGAATTGAAATAGAAGAGGATTTGAGAAGTCACTCAAAATGTGCCCTAATTTTCTTTCTTCAGCATTAATCATAATTTCTATGGCAAAATGAACCCCCTCATTGTGTTCCTTTTTAAATTAAATGTTTTAAGTGTTACCAGTTTATTCCAATCAAGATGGCTTCAGGTGTGCCATACTTTTGTCATAATGAAGACAGTAAGCGCTCTAGTTGTTTTTAAGAACACTCTGGGACATTCTGTCATTGGGCTATACTTGGGCTACATCTTGGTGATATTTGGGCTACATTTGGGCTCTTTTGTCTCTGGTGGCCATCTTGGGAGACTTATTTGTTATGAAGTTTCCTAATTTCTTCATTTACTGCAGTCTCCTCAGTAGGAAATACTTTCAGTTTTTTACTTTGATTCCATCAAGAAGGCATTCAGATGTGTCACACATTTGCCATAAATTCAGAATGTTAGCACTCTTTTTGCTCTTTAGATAACTGTTGTAAAGCTACTGCTCACCAGGGAAAACTGCTGCTGGTATTGAAAGTGCATGTTTCAGTCTGTATGTCAGAATTTTTTAATGAAATAGAAGAGGATTTGAGAAGTCACTCAAAATGTGCCCTAATTTTTCTTTCTGCAGCACTAATCATACTTTTTATGGAAAAATAAACCCCCTCATTTTGTTCCTTTTTAAATTAAATGTTTTAAGAGTTACCACTTTAATCCAAGCAAGATGGCTTCAGGTGTGCCATATGTTTATCATAAGTAGGACTGTTAGCGCTTGAGTTGTTCTTTGGAACACTCTGGGAAGCTGCAGTAGAACACAAAGGAATCAACTGATAGTCTCTGCCCTTGGTGGATGTACATGTTTTACTGAGAATGTCAGACTTCATTCTCACATGACTGAGAAAGATAATGTGAATTTACAGAAAATAAGCTCTCAGTTTAGCTTATAGATCACCTTCCAAACCTCTGTGGGAAAAGCATGAGAAAATATTTTTCTCTCAATCATGATATCCCAGCAGAAGGCTTTTTCACATGGTGAAATCACCTTAGAACATACCACAATTCCTAAAATGAGTATGGTACCATCAACAAATGATTTATAATTTAACTAAAGTCTTAAAACCTTCTATTAACTGCAATGCTTTTTAATGAGGTGCTATCATGTATATTGGTCCCAAGATGGCTGCCAACACTTCTTGGATGAAGTGCTGACAGCCAATCAGATCTCAGGATGAGATGTGTGGTTAGGCTCCGCCCACATATATATGATTTTACTTTTGATTTTCTCAGGAACTACTGAACAGATTGACACCAGACCTGCAAAAGGCACTTCCCTGACCTGAGGACTACCTCTCTGCCAAATTTCAAGTAATTCTGTTCAGCCGTTCGGGCTGTACCTTGGACTAAAGGTCCCTATGGAAAAATGCATGGGGAAAACGCGTTTTGGGACCCCCCTTTTTTCTCGGCCCCCACTTGACGAATCACCCCGAGACTTTCAGGGTAGGAGCAGAGCAGAGCGCCCCACCTATTTTGAAAATGTTGCGAGGATTCGTCAACCGGCGCCAAAGTTATTCCAAATAGAATGTTGCGGATTTCCTATGAAAACACGGTCCTAACTATAACTATCTACTGGCGACCGCCAGTAGATAATATATATATATATATATATATATATATAGATAGATAGATAGATAGATAGATAGATAGATAGATAGATAGATAGATAGATAGGTAGATAGATAGGTAGATAGATAGGTAGATAGATAGATAGGTAGATAGGTAGATAGATAGATAGATAGATAGATAGATAGATAGATAGATAGATAGATAGATAGATAGATAGATAGATAGATAGATAGATAGATAGATAGATAGATAGATAGATAGATAGATAGATAGATAGATAGATAGATAGATAGATAGATAGATAGATAGATAGATAGATAGATAGATAGATAGATAGATAGATAGATAGATAGATAGATAGATAGATAGATAGATAGATAGATAGATTACCTACTGGCGGTCGCCAGTAGGTAGTTATAGTTAGGACCTAGTTTTCATAGGAAGAACATTTTTTGTTTTGCTTATAACTTTGGGGTCGTTTGATGAATCTTTATGGAATTTTCCAAACTAATTATTTGTTCATATCAGCTCCTATGTGGGAAGTTTGGGGGTGATTCATCAAGGGGGGGCGAAAAAAAAGGGGGGTCCCAAAACGTGTTTTTTCCATGTTAATTTCCATAGGGGATTTTAGACAAGGCTACAGGTCGAACGGGTGAACGGAATTACCCCAAATTTGGCAGGGAGAAGGGTCTTGGTCTAGAAAGCACGCTTTTGTTTATTTGGTGTAAATCTGTTCAGTAGTTTTTGAGAAATATAAAAATTTACAGATATCAATAATTGTGAATTCTGCCATCTGATTGGCTGAGGCGTTACGAGCACGAGCTTGCTGCTTATTGGTTGGGAGCGCTGCGAGCGGTTGCAACTAGGAAGTGTTGGGCGCCATTTTGTGATTCCGTCAAAGCGAGTAAGGGGAAAAAAGGGCGAAAAAAGTAGGAAAGAGGACGGTAGGAGCACTGTAACCTAACCATCCATCTAGCTATGCATTCATCCATCTGGCCATCCATCCAGAAGCCCTTTATTCAACTATCCGTCCTTATTTTCGTGCACTCTCCACCGCCGATCCTAAATGCTGCGTATTATAATCATCCACCCAGCCTCTTAAGGGGCCAAAAAGGCTGGTGATAATCATTGAGAGGCAGATGAAGTTTCTGATAAAGAACACGAAAGCTTTGAGTTGCTCTTTGTGGACCAGAGTTCACCACCCTTCTCTGGTGGTGTTTTAAACAAAGGTTGATGTAGGGAAAGAAATGTAAAGCAGCTTTTCAGTGTAAGACGTTAATTTAGAAAGATAACGGGGCATATTATCAAGAACGGCGGTAACATTTTTACCGCTTTAGCGGCTGGAAACTGCAGCTAAAGCGGCAATAATGGGCTTGATAATATGCCCTTGTCAATTCCCATAGCCGGCCAGGTTGTGGTGTGAAGCTGGGTTTCTATGGGAATTCACAAGGGCATATTATCAAGCTCATTATCGCCGCTTTAGCGGCAGTTTCCTGCCGCTAAAGCGGCGATACTTTTAACGCCGTTTTTGATAATATGCCCCTAAGTAAGCCAGGCAAAGCGCGTGTTTTCGTAGCTCTACAACAATACCCTGTGAAAGGTGAGAGCAGGGTTGTGTTGGAGTTGGCTGCGTGTGGTTGTCTCCAAAGGCACCAGCAGAGCGAAATTTCGGGGGAGGCTAGTTCTTTCAGTAATAGGCAGAGTGGGGATGTAGGGCCTCTAAAAAGAGGTGGAAAAAAACAGAGCATCATTTCCAAGCAAATGGTCTTTTGAAGACTTGTGAAGTACTCGGGTGCGGCTCTGTGTGTGCTATTGGGAAGCTGTCTCAGGGAGTCCGGGGCAATGGGCATTGTGCGCCTGGTGGTCTCTCTGCTAATCACGCCACGATGATGTTCCTCCTGCACTGCAAAAAGAGAAGGGAAATCGTGAGAGAAAATGGCTCTCTTTAAAGGATTTCTTTTCTCCTACAACGTGACTCACCTGGCATGATGTCTCCACTTTTTAGTAGTGAGCAATGTGCATGGTCTCACTGTCTCACTACAGTCCAATAAAAATGAAACAACGGACTACCTTCGCGAGGCCCGAAAACAGAGCCCCATAGAGATCCGTTTCTAGGCCCCCAAAAGTAAACTGCCTGTGCTGAGACTCCCTCCCCTCCAATTAAAGCTTTGGGTGCAGTGTTATGTTTGGGAAGTTGTAGATAAAATTGTTAGGGTAATAATGGTAATTTTTCTGTGTGCCGTTTTGTTGGCAATATCGTCCTAAGTACATAGATTACAATTTTTAAAAATACTATCTATAAAGTTGTCTGCGGTGGGTTGCAGAGGGAGTGTGTGGGGTGGTGGGGTGCGGTGGGAGGTGAAAAGTATGAGGTAGTGCAGTTACATGTAAATTGTAAAGGTGTATGTAAATAATTAAATAAATACTTGCTGTATGTGGGGAACAACCTTTACAACGCAACTTTTACAACGCACTACCTTTACAACGCATTTTTTACAACGCATAATCCATTACAACGCATGACATTACAACGCATGACACTACAACGCATTTTTAAAAACTACCTTTACAACGCAATCCATTACAACGCATACTACCATTACAACGCATACCATTACAACGCATAATATTACACTACACTATCCAACACTTACCCTACTGTTGCACCCCCTGGAGTTAGAATAGTAATTTTTACCCCTATACTATCCAACACTTACCCTACTGTTGCACCCCCTGGAGTTAGAATAGTAATTTTTACCCCTATACTATCCAACACTTACACTACTGTTGCACCCCCTGGAGTTAGAATAGTAATTTTTACCCCTATACTATCCAACACTTACCCTACTGTTGCACCCCCTGGAGTTAGAATAGTAATTTTTACCCCTATACTATCCAACACTTACCCTACTGTTGCACCCCCTGGAGTTAGAATAGTTATTTTTACCCCTATACTATCCAACACTTACCCTACTGTTGCACCCCCTGGAGTTAGAATAGTAATTTTTACCCCTATACTATCCAACACTTACCCTACTGTTGCACCCCCTGGAGTTAGAATAGTAATTTTTACCCCTATACTATCCAACACTTACCCTACTGTTGCACCCCCTGGAGTTAGAATAGTAATTTTTACCCCTATACTATCCAACACTTACCCTACTGTTGCACCCCCTGGAGTTAGAATAGTAATTTTTACCCCTATACTATCCAACACTTACCCTACTGATGCACCCCCTGGAGTTAGAATAGTAATTTTTACCCCTATACTATCCAACACTTACCCCACTGTTGCACCCCCTGGAGTTAGAATAGTAATTTTTACCCCTATACTATCCAACACTTACCCTACTGTTGCACCCCCTGGAGTTAGAATAGTAATTTTTACCCCTATACTATCCAACACTTACCCTACTGTTGCACCCCCTGGAGTTAGAAAAGTAACTTTTACCCCTATACTATCTAATACTTACCTTAAATGCAATTTAATATTATGCGTTGTAATGGTATGCGTTGTAAAGGTAGTATGCGTTGTAATGGAAATGCGTTGTAAAGGTAGTTTTTAAAAATGCGTTGTAGTGTCATGCGTTGTAATGTCATGCGTTGTAATGGATTATGCGTTGTAAAAAATGCGTTGTAAGTGCATGCGTTGTAAAAGTGTGCGTTGTAACGTCATACATCCGCTGTATGTTCTATGGCACTACCCGTCATCCTACTGCTCCCCTGCCATGCTCCATCACGTTGCCTCTGGAAGCCGTCAGTAGAATTTATGTAATTGTATGTTATTATTGTAATATATTGAACTGATGTAAAAAATTATTGAATCTATTTTTTTTTTTTGAAAATTATTTTGTTTGGATAAAAAATGTAAAATGCCTAGAAGAACTGAGAAAAAAAGACAAGAAAAGAAGCATTTATATTTGCAGAAAAGAAAAGATTTGGAATTACAAAAAAATGAGGGCACTACACAAACAGTTTCTTCTGGTAAAAACACTAGACAATTTCTGAAACAAATATTATGAACATTTAATGAAAATAACATCACACAAAGGATAAAGAAGAATTTTTCAAGTAAGGAGAAGGAGACTTCAATTTCAAATACAAGGAAAAGAAAACATGATAAAGAAACAGTATCTGTTACCCGGAGACAAAAACAGTTTCAAGAAATTCGTCAGAGACTTTTTCAAAGTAGAGTGATTCAGAATTTAATGAGAACATGCTGCAAATATAAAAAGAAAGTTCTGCAATTCAAACAGAAGCAGCGTATCGAAAGTATAGTGATTGTGATTTTGAAGAGGATCAAAGTATTAGATAAAGTAATCAAAGTGTTGAAAGAGAAAAGTAGAAGAAAAAGACTTGTGAACAGAATCAACTTTTGCAAAATATTTAGTGGACATTGGAAACATACTTCTAGTAGTGAGCCTTTTTTTAATGAGGAAAGTTACTTCCAGAAAAATAGTTTACCATTTGCAGTTGATACTGGGGGTCGTTGCTACGAAGTTCAGGATGGTTGTCCCCTTCCAAAGGAGGAATTGGTTGGTAAAAGTGCAGACGAGTTAATAGTTGAAGAAAAGCAAGAGAAACGTACACAATTCCTGTGTATAAGTGGGGTTGTAGCAGTATTTGTAGTATTCGACATGAATCTATTGATATAATGCGAAATTTGCTATGAGAATATACACAGAAAAGTATTAAACAGAAGATAAAGTTGTTGCAAGGACTAGATCCATGTAATGTAAGAAAATATACTGAGAAACATGGGCATTCTCTGGTTTGTCTTCAAGAAAAGTGTGTAAAAGTGTTTTTCATCACTTGAGGATGTTAGCAGCACACCATTCAGAAATGCGGAGGTTTGTAAGGAAACTGTACTATATAAAAAGTCCTGCATTATGTTTAAGTGAACTAAATACAGCTCTTTTATATAGTTCTTTATCAGATGTTCAAATAAAGTGTGATGATATTGAAATGCGATATTTTGGTTCAGAAGAGCAGTCAATAGAAAGTGAAAGTTGGTAATTACAGATGTTGTAGGAGATGGGAAAGTGATTAGCACTGATCAGTTTGAAGAAGAAATTGGAAGGCTTAATGTAGTGTGCTCTAAGATACCAAACTATGTTTGTGTTTTGTGTCGACGTAGTCATTATAAAAGTCAAACTAGGAATGTTGATTTGTATTTGAAAAGTGAAAAGGAGAACAATAGTAAGTGGGAAGAATTTGCAACTTACTTGTTGGTGGTAGGTCGATTTGAGTTAGGTAGTGATCAACGTATATGTAAATATTGTTACAACAAATTAGAAGAGAACAAAATGCCTGCTAGAGCAGTACATAATACCTTAGAATTAGTAGCTATTCCGTAGGAACTGGCAGAATTGAATACATATGAGTCGGTTCTAATTCAATCTGTTCAACCTTTTCAAACTATAATTCGGATGGAGCATAAAACAGGTAAACTACCACCAACAGACTTGCAAAGAGGGCTGAAAGGAAGAGTGCTATACTTACCTTTGGGTTTTAAGAAAAATATTGAAACTATTGCTGGAGAGAAAGAGGAAAATGAGGCAGTAGTCATTCTAGTAAATGGTGTACCAGCAAAGAGTCGGAAAATATGGCAAGAATTTGTGGATGTTAATAAAGTTGAAAAGGCTACCTTATAACTTATAGAGAACAATATTTATTACAAAACTGTAAATTTGGATGAACAGGTAATACGTTTAGAAGAGGAATGTGAAATTTCAAGTGGTCAAATAGAGAAAGTGGACAAGCCAAGGACTGAAGAGATTTATGAACATTACTCAATATGTCCTTTGCATTCAAAAGAATAGGAAGCAGCATTGAGTTATTTCAATTGAAAAAAGCACAGGGAACTCCAATGAGTGTATGGGAGAAGAGCTTGGAAGCTCGTTGTTTTCCACAGCTGTTTCCTACTGGAGAAGGTGGACGATATGATGACCGACCTGTACGGATTCCAGCTTCAGAATATCGGTCAACAAGATTATATTCTGAAGATCCCAGTTTTCGACAGTGCATTCCATACATATTTCACCTTTTGTTTGAAAGTGATTTATCTTCTCTGTCGTATGCAGAGAACCACACACTTAAACTGGAGTTTATCAATCACTTCTTTCTGCGAAAGAGAAAGTTGAAAAAACAGATAAAAATTTAGAAGCACAGTTAATCAATTTGATGGCATGTAAACGTCGAACAAATGAGTATTGGTATCGTCGTCATGGAGAACTCAAGTGTATGTTACAGAACTTAGGTACACCAACATGGTTTGTCACACTTAGCTGTGCAGAGTATGCATGGGAAGATTTGCTTGAGTTTCTAAGAGAAGTGAATTCCAATATTAAAAATGTTGAAATAAAGATTCCTGGTGGACTGTGTTCATTGGATCCTGTAAATGTGTGCAGATATTTTAATCATAGGTTTTAAGCTATGATGTCTTTTATCTGCAATAAAAAGAATCCACCTCTTGGAGAAGTTACCGATTTCTTTTGGAGAAAGGAGTACCAAAGCAACAGGTGCACCTCATATACATATGCTACTATTGGTCAAGGGTGCACCTAAATTTGGAACTGATTCTGATGAAACAGTATAGTCTTTCATCGAACAGTATGTGACATTTGAGGTTCCGAGAGAAGAAGGAGATAGAAGCTTGAGACAGCAAGTGTTACGTTTCCAAAGTCACCGTTGTGGAAAGTACTGCAGAAGAAAATACAAGTCTAAAGGGAAATTTTACATCAAATGTCGGTTTGGTTTTCCACGTCCAGTCATTTGTAAAGGAAGAGTAAATTCTTTTTTTTCTTCTGTAAGGCACACAATAACTCGGAAATCTCCAAAAAATACCTACAACTTAAAAAGAACAGAAGTGTCAAAGTATATCAATGACTACAATCCAGTCATTTTAAAAATGTGGAATGCGAACATGGACATCCAGTATGTTGCAGATAACTCAATTGCTGTTGCCCGTTATGTTACATCGTACATAACAAAATCAGAAAAAACAGAGATGAAACAAATGTGGGAAGAAATTGCGCAAGAGAAAAGTCTTAGCAAAAAATTGTACAGCTTTACTTTGAAAATGCTTTCCCACCGATAAATTGGATCCTATGAATGTTCAGACCGCTTGTGCTCTTCAAGTTTATATTCAAAGTCTCAAGGAATCATTTGGGTAAGTTTAGGTCTTGCCTGCTCACGGAATAGAGTGTTGAAATCATTAGAAGAAATTGAATACTTAGCAGCAAATGAACCAGACAGTACAGATATTCTTAAAACTAATATGTTGGACACATACTATCCGAAAAGGAGTCGACATCTGGAACAGCTATGTCTGTATGAAGCACTTCAACATTACAGCTTCAAAAGAAATGTTAAACAGAATTTAAAAGAAGAAAAATATGCAGTAGTTGGATGTCATGATTGTTTAGTAAAACATGCAAAGGGTAATCTTATAAACCACAAGAAACTCAGTTATGAAACTCCAGATAAGCGAGAATTTCACTATTTAGCACTTTTTCAACTCTTTAAACCATGGCGCAGCGAAAGTGAATTACTTGGAGACTTTGACTGCTACGAAGATTCTTTTAATGCATGTAAGGATAGCATTGCATGTACAATTTTCCCTACATATTTAAAAATGTTGAATGATGAAGTTGAACAGGAAAAGACTATTACAGCTGAAATAGCTAATGAAAGTTCTCAAGATAGTCAAAATAGTGGTCAATGTAGTCAAGATCCTCTTGGACAACCAATACTGGAAAATGAAGCAGCGATTGCTATGCATGAAGTCGAAATTGCAATGCAACAAGCACACGGGGAGAATATTACATTGGAAAAGTTAGAAGAACAACTAAATGTTGGACAGAAAGAAATATATGTACAAGTGAGAGAAGAGATAGAACATGGTTTGTTGCATGAAAAAAAGAATGTGTGTGTTCATCTTTTAAACCTCTTCTGATGTACATCAGTGGTCAAGCTGGGCCAGGTAAAAAAATGTAATTCAAGTTTTGACCAGTTATTTTATAAAATCTACTGGTTCACATTTATGTTCTGTGGTAACAGCTCCAACTGGATTAGCTGCACACAATGTTAACGGAGTTACTTTGCATAGATTACTGATGTTACCAGTTGAGCATGATAGTAAATTACAATATCAGAAGTTGTCTGGAGAAGCTTCTCATGAAGTGTCAAGAGTGTTGAAGAAAATGAAACTATTAATTATTGATGAGGTGAGCATGGCCTCAAACTTAATGCTTGCTTTTGTACACTTAAGATTGCAGCAGGTATTAAAAACAGATTATGACGTTTTCTTTCAAGGAAAACATTTAATTGTATTTGGAGATCTGCTACAACTAACACCTATAAAAGGAGAACCAGTGTTTAAAACTCTTCTACATGACGACACAAAGAAATCTCTGGGAAGTATTGGAAACGTGACTCTGTGGTTAAATTTTGAATATAAATAACTCACTCGGAATATGCGACAAGCAAGAGATGAAGATTATGGAAATATTCTAAAAGATGTAAGAATTGGTGTTCTAAGCAAACATGGTAAAGAAGCTTTTCAAAGTTGCCTACTAAAGAACTTGTTTATAAATGAAAACACACCAGCAGAAGTAATGTACAAGAAAATGAAAGAAAAAAAGTCTATAGTTTGTTTAATGCCTACAGTGGAAGAGTGCTATACATTTAATAGAGAGTTTATGAAATTGGAAAATGAAGAAATAGTTCACATTGAAGCTATTGACAAAATCGAGCATCAAGGAATAACAATTCTTCTTTCAGAAAAACTACAGACTTAATTGGATTCTTTGGAAAAGTCTGTATCAAAAACTGCTGGCTTAGAAAACTTTTTAGATGTATGTTTAAACTGTCGGGTAATTTCGAGGCGTAATCTGAATGTAGAAGAAGGTTTAGTGAATGGAGCAATAGGGAAAGTTGTTGATTTTGTGAAATATCAAAATAGAAATGGAATTGAATTTTTGAAAGTTAAATTTGATCAGATTACAGAGGTAAAACAGATTGCGCATTGTGCTGTACGTTTTTGGCTTGTAAAAGACTTGTACGAACATAAAAACTTGTATGTTCGTAGAAAACAGTTTCCCTTCAGTTTAGCATATGCAATAACTATTCATATATCTCAAGGTTTAAGTGTAGATAATGCTTTGATAAATGTAGGAAGAACTGTGTTTAAAGAGGGAATGGTATATGTTGCATTATCTCGAGTTAGAACGTTGTCTGGTTTGTATTTAATTGATTTTGATGAGAACAATTAATTGTGTAATAGAATATAATCGAGAATATAATCGTTTGAGAAGGCTTTATGCTCCAAGTTTAGGTGAATATCCTATTTATGAGAAACTTGTTGTGTGTTTAATACGCAAACATAGTGAAGAATCAACTATGGTTGGAAAGCAGGAACAAAATCAAGAGAAAAGAAAAGATGTAAAGAAGCAGAAAATACAAACAAGTGATGATGTTGTCGGATTCCAATTAGAAAATGCTTCTGGTGTCAACTGTTATGGTAATGTTATTCTAAACGTTATATTTTATCTTGAAGATGTTTATAGGGAAATTATGGAAAGTCAGGAAAAAAGATTATGTTCGGCACTTTATACTTTATTTCAAGAATTGAGAACTGATAGAAGTAAGATCCCTTCAGCTTCTGGTATGCGCCAGCTGTTGGATATATGTACTGGATCTTTAACGTTCAGTACTAATATACAACAAGATGCACAAGAATTTCTGATGGTTATGCTTGGAGTACTAGAAGATGAAGGAATTCAGATTGAGAGTTTATTTGGACTCAGTTACAAATGGGAACATAAATGTGAACAGTGTTTGTTAACTTCAAGCATTATTGTTGACAGAGAACGATTTCTATATTTGACAATGCCTGACTACAAATCTGTACCATTTTCCAACTTACTAAAAGAAGCAGATCACAAGATGCTCTGTTCTCGTTGTAAATCAACAAGGCTATCTACATTATGCCTACAAAGATATGGAAAATATTTGATTATAATGCTACAACGCTGTAGACCAAATGAAAGAAAAGTGGAAACCAAAATTTAAAATGTTGTTGCTAGTCAAGTATCTATTTCTGGAAGAACTTTTGCAACCGTTGCTATTGTTTTCCATGCTGGAAGTACTACCACAAGTGGACATTATACAGTTTATTTAAAGTGTAATAATGGTTGGAGTCACTGCAATGATACACACTTGGAAATAAAACCGAGATTGCCTTATGAATTACCCAACTCATACTTGATATTTCTGAAACAAAGATTTTAGATACACCATTCGGCTTTGTGGGAAGGTGTAAAGATACTTTAAGGAATTGATTCTGGATGGTTTCAAAGTGAAATTTTTGATACATTATTTGGTGTATTGAGAAAATGTTCACAGAAACTACGAAGTAAAGGTAAGATTTGAAAATTGGAAATAGTGTTGGATGTGTTATTTGTGTTGATTTTGTATTATATTTGATTTTTTTTAACAATCTAGTTTTTTCCCCCCTGCTGTTTATGATGAAACTACTCTGACATCACTGTGAATAGTGAAGTTAAGTAGTAGGTGATGACAGCAATAAATGGGAGAGTTTTCTGAATATTAAATAATTTTGTATTATTTAAAACTCACTGTAATTTGTGAAATGTATCACATTATATAGTAGTTTTGCAGTTTATTTTATGTAGTTGAAAAGATAGAAAAAAACAGTAGTAAATTAGTAATGACAAATAGCACAATAGTAGTTCGATATTTAAAAAACCTTTGAAATTCACTGAAGAAACCATAGGTTTTACAGACGTTATAGTTAGAAATTTGCATTTAAAAAACCTTAGAAATTCACTGGAAAAACCATTGGTTTCAGGGACATTTGAGTTAGAAATTAGCATTTAAAAAACCTTAGAAATTCACTGAAAAAACCATAGGTTTCAGAGATGTTATAGTTTGTTGGACATTTGACTCATATTAAAACCAGAGAAATTTGCCTGTTATAGTTAGTTGAGCTAACTATAACTCGCGCGCTCACAATGCACTGCTGATGATGTCACATATTACATCACTCATGACATGGTCAGTGCCATCACTCATGACATCACTGATGACATCTCAAATGACATCACTGATGACATCACTGATGACATCATCCATTTGATAGTCTGACACACCTCTTCACACCCTAATATAACCTTTAAAACACCGACTCTAAAATACAGACTACCATTTTTGAAACCATAGACACACCAATTCCAGATACTTGATACCCATCCACTGATTCCTATCTATATATTGTGAGCCGGACATACACTGATACAGTCACTCATACATGCTGTCACTCATCATTGCATCAGTATAATATCCACTCATACACCTATACATACATTCACACAGTGCTACTGATCCATAGAGTTACTCACACAACTACTCAGTCATGCCAAAAACCAATCACACACCCATGTACTCACCTATGCAGATATATACACATATATACACACCACCTGACTTATTTATACACACACACCACTTCCCTTATTTATATAGATACTATCACATACTTACTCTCTTATACAATCACTAATACAAGTACACATTCGTGTATGTAGACACTCTTGCAATCACTCGCTCTCACATATAGTCAGTTATACACTCCTACACTCACATTTATTGTCTAAAAACATATATATTTACTCACATATATACAACTGAGACATCAATTCACTTGTACACACAGTTAGCTACCCATAAAGCCCTTCCGAAATGCAGTTTTGAATGCATAGAACCAGTGAAACAGCTATTCAGACATGTATGCACAGAGTCAGACACCTCCCACCCACTCACATAGACACTCAGACACCTGTACAGATACTCATAGACACTGATGTAGCTACTCACCAACCCATACACCTGCTTACACACCAACTGAGAGACTAATAGAGACATTCACACAGTTTAGTCACTAATCCATGCATTCAGTAACATATGTTCAATCAGTAACTTATAGAGTCAGTCATGCATCTACTAAATAATCCATTCAGGCACTTATACATCGACTCATTCTTTAATATACCTTGGCATAGATATATAAGAAAAACACATTCACCGGATGTCATCAGTGATGCAATTTGAGATGTCATTAGTGATGTCATAAGTGATGTCACTGACCATGTCATGAGTGATGTAATATTTGACATCATCAGCAGTGCATTGTGAGCGCGCAAGTTATAGTTAGCTCAACTAACTATAACAGGCAAATTTCCTGGTTTTATATGAGTCAAATGTCCAACTAACTATAACGTCTCTGAAACCTATGGTTTTTTCAGTAAATATACAATGCAAACTATCCGTTTTACAAGGAAAGAAATCCAGGACTCCCAGGAGTGCTTCTTTAAAGCTTATTAAGGCAAGGTGACGCCTCACCAACGTGTTTCGCTTGTAGCTTGTTCACGGTATGTCGAAAACTCTATTGCACCCTTTTTACATACGATATTGCAAACAACACAAAAGTAGGACTGTATTAGACTAATACATTCAAAGTCTAACGTAGGCGCCATTTTAGAGTGGTTTTTACAAAAACAGATATCAAATATCTTTATCAGCAAATAGAGTTACATGTGGATAAAATACATACATTGAATGCTTTTATCTTGAACTGCAATTTCTAAATAATATCTACAATAGTAGTATTAATGAAATGCTGTGTTTCACTGCCGGTTCAATTTAGCCCTAATTTAGCCCCAGTGGGCAAATACTTTATACCATAACCGGCATTTATGTAAAAATATTAGCTACTTAGGCAAAAACATACCCATTCATATTGAATATATCGTAATTAGACATTAGTTAGAGTCATTAAGGCATCCAAACATAATATCTGACAGGAATCTTGCCCAAGTGGGCTTGTGTTACAATTGTTCCAAAAACGAATCGATGGACCAGCACCTAAAGATAAACGGATAAATATGCAATTCCAAATCCACACATTGAGTCACTGGACGCCTTCTACTTGCAGTTCTGGCAATCGCCTTTCCTAATTGTTGTAAATATTAAAAGGGGGTGACAAAAAGAGAAAAAGAAACATCTTATTTACTATGTGCTTCTCATACCAATATTCAAATTACCATCATATGCACAATGGTCCTAAGCAGGACTTATTCACTAAAATCCAATCATCATATATCAGAAACTTCCAAGATAAAACAAAAATGAAATAAAACAAAACTTATCAATTACAGGTGTATATATCTATTGCATCAAAACCACAGTTGCACATGAAATATTTTAATGGGCAACACATCCTGGAAAGCTGGTCTGGATACGACCATGGGCACGGGCACTCGTAGTATATATATATGTATGTGTCTTGAGTGATGTCACAGACCATGTCATGAGTGATGTAACATGTGACGTCATCAGCAGTGCATTGCAGGCGCGCGAGTTATAGTTAGCTGAACTAACTATAACGGGGGAATTTCAATGGTTTTGTACAAGTGAAAAGTCCAGCTAACTATAACACCCCTGAAACCTATGGTTTTTTCAGTGAATTTCTGAGGTTTTTTAAATGCTAATTCCTAACTATAACGTGCCTGAAACCTATGGTTTTTTCTGTGAATTTCAAAGGTTTTTTAAATGCTAATTTCTAACTATGCCTACAGAGATAGGACATGTGAAGAAAGAAGAAAAAATGCACAGAAAGAAACAAAAGAAGTGCAGAAAGAAGCAACAGAAGTCCTCAAATGCGTAGATAAGTGCAGGAAGAAGGATAACGTGCAGAAAGAACAAAAAGAAGAGCAGAAAGAAGCCTTGTTGCAAAATCATCCTGTACCCTCAACTTTTTCAGACGGATACTGGTGGTAACTGAGTCTGACTAACCAGTCCTAGAGCCAGTGCTATGTTAAAAGACACTTAGAATACAGTGAAAACACCTACATACACTAGGGAACATTATGCGTTGGGGTCCCCCTGTGATTAGCATGACCTCCTCTGTAAGCCCCTAGTATATAATAGGGCATGGGGATTAAAACTACCTCTTAAAACAGGCCACAGGGCGTTTTTGCACACATTAACTCAGGCCCCGTCCCCTCCCTTCACCACTGTGTAAACACGCCCTGTGTCCATTTTTAGTTGGGAGATTAAGTTCATTTGAATCCTGAGGGTCCCTAGGGTCCAACTAGCCCACTAGGTACCTCCAGTAAGTGCCACAGAGCTGCGTTGCAGAGAGGTGTAAAAAGTGGCACGGCCTGGACCACCTCTCTGCAATGCAGCTCAGTGGCGCTTACTGGAAGCACTTGGTGGGCTAGTTAGCCCCCGGGGGCCCTTAGTATTGAAGGGAAATTATATCCCCAATTTAAAACGTGCCATAGTGCGTGTTTGCACACGTCACCTCAGGCCCCGTCCCCTCCCTTCACCACTGTGTAAATGCGCCCTGTGGATGTTCTAAGTTGAGAGATTAAGTCCCCTTGAATCCTAAGGGTCCCTAGGGTCAAACTAGAGCACTAGGTACCTCCAGTAAGCGCCACAGAGCTGCGTTGCAGAGAGGTGTAAAAAGGGGCTTGGCCTCAGAACACCTGTCTGCAGCGCAGCTCCCTGGCGCATACTGGAGATGCCTGTTGGGGGCGCGTTTGCAGAGTGCTGCACGGAGGGGGCATGGCCTCCGGCACGATGCCAGTCTTTTATTTATTTTAATTTTTTAAGAAGAGGGCTGTGTGGTTCCCCTTCTTATTCTAATTTATTGGCCCTGATTACCCCATCCCCCAGGGCCTGTCTCCTAATTATATTTTTTTGACCCCAATCCCCAGGGCCGGCCACTGTTTTTTATTATTTTTAAAAAATATATATTTATAGACACACCTAGGACATGCTGGACAAACCGTACGTACCTATCACCATGACGATTTGCGTGATATTCATTAAAAGGCGACTATGCATGCAATGAATCCACGTGGAATGTATTTACACCACTAGTGAAGCTCTGACATGTCTGATGCCCTACCGTGCCTAATCCCGGTAGACACCCTTGTCGTTTATTTATACAAACATGGGTAGCTATTGACGGGCACATTTAATACACATGCACACCAAGCCATTCAAAGGGGATTCGACAAAAATTCTATGCAAGAAACCCCCCTCACGGTTAATAAAACACACATCCACTGCCGGATGTGTAATACTTTTTATTTTACTCTCTGGAAAGGGGACGAACATCACTTGAGAGTCACAGCGCGCTCCTGACAGAGCCCAATGCTGTGTTCCACCCACCATTGCCTGCCGAGTGCCACACACCTCTGTGTTGTATTCCACTAGCTAGTGCATATGCTATGACACTCTTTAGCCCATGTGCACTGTAACACCACCCCGTGAATATGTCATGCCACACTTGTCTTCGCACGGGTTATATTGCCCCATCTAACGTGCCTTCCTCGATGCCTATGTTATAACGCACAGTGCTATGCCATACATATTACAATCTGGGATCCATATCTTTGTCACGGTGCATATGCAACGTTACACTCCCCAGCACATATTTTATATTACAACTTTAGAGACTAGTTAGGTTACACAACACTGCCCTGTGCATATTACACTCCAAGGCGCATATCGCATAGTACGCGCTAGTGCCTGTGCTATCTCGCGCTCTCCAATGAATCTGTCATTGCGCACAATGTATTGCATTTTATATTTCACGCCCGTTCATCTTATATCACACTTTTTGGTGCATAGTTTATACCATACACTATATCTAGTTTTCATTTTCAATCGTGCTCTCAGGACTATGTTCTATATAACACTGTGTTCACCTGCCCTTTTCACGGGCATTACATTTTGCGATAGGGGGTTGAGGGTCAGGGGGTGTTTCTGCCAAGTGAGCCCGGAGTCACAGTCACAAACGTCCTCTTCTTCCTGAATAAAAGTGAGATTATGCTGCATACTTGTTCATATTTTAAGTAGTTCGCACAGACACAATGTTTTAAAAACAATAAAGTTCCTAATACCCGCCTTCTCTGAACAGTTAGCTTGCTGCCCCATCCCCCTCCTCCCTATCCTCTGTTGTGTGAATCCATGGACTAGCCTCCTCCCTCCTGCCATGCATGGTCTGATGTGCTGCCACTGCCCTCAATTTAGTATGATGTACCAGTCCACTCCTCCTGCCCTCCATTGCCCAATTCTATGCCCCATCATTGACCTCCTGCTTAAACTCTGTGCTTAGCTTGCTGCCCCTATTCTCCTTCCCCCTGCCCTCCGATGTCTTTGTGCATGCCCCTGCTCCATCCTTTTTGCCCACCATGTCCCATGGACCTGCCACTCCTATCTACTCTGAGTGTTCTGTTGAGCTGCCACTCCCCTCCCACCTGCCTAGCATTGTCAGATGCCTGTAACCTGTCCCTGCCACCTCCACCCTGCCTGTCCACATGCCATGCCCCTATCCTCTTCCTCCTGCCCTACATGGTCCATTGTACTGCCACACCCTTCTGCCCTCCCTGGTCTGTTGTGCTGCAAATGCTCCTCCTGCCTGCCCCGTGTGGTCTGTTGTGAGGTCCCTTCCCCTAACCTTTCTTGTCTGTGCACGGGTCCTGACCCTTCCTTCTATCCTCCATCGTCCTTTGTGCATGCCCCTGCACCCTCCTTCTTGCCCATCATAGCCATTGTGCTGCCACTAACCCTCCCACTTGCCATGCATGGTCTTCTGTCCTGCCATGGCCCCTCCCACCTTCCCTGTGTGGTCAGTTAGCTGCCCCTGACCCCCTACCACCTTCCCTCCATGGTCTGTGTAAATGCCATCACAGTCTCACTGTTGCTCTTCATGGTGTGTCTTGCTTCTAGTGCCCATCCTGCCTGACCTCCATGGCTATCTTGCTGCTCCTGCCCTGCTCCCTTGCCCCCAGCCCTCTGTTTACATGTGCAGACCCCTACTCCCTCCCTCCTGGCTAGTCTGTTCCATTGTAATGCCCCTGATCCGTCCCTCCTGCCCTTTATGGTCTGTTATGCTGCAGCTTTCTCTCCTGTTTGTCCATTATGGTCAGCTAGCTACCATTGCCTCTTGCCCCTCTGTTCTCTGTTGTCCATGTGCATGGTCCTGTCCCCTCCCTCTTGGTTTCTATGGATTGTTGTGCTGCACTCCCGTCCTGCATGCCCTGTGTGGTGTATTGTGCTGCTGCAAACCCTGATGCCTGCCCTGCAGGGTCAGTTTGGTGACCTCTCCATGTCCCTCCTGTCCTCTGTTATCCAAGTCCATGTCCCTATCCCATTTCCTTCCATGATCCAATGTACCATACTTGCGAACATTTTGAACTTGGTAAGAGGGAGATTTTGAAAAAAAACTGGGGTATTGATTTTCCCGTTTGACTTACATTGAAAAAGAGGATATTGTAGACAGGAGACAGTCAAATAAAGCCCATTTGAGCTTAAAAACATTGGACGTTTCCTGGCTGAATCGGGTCTGTTGGCATGTATGGTTGTACTACCATTGCCTCTTCCTTCTGCCCACAATGGTCTATTACATTGCCACAGCCTTGAAGGAGGGTAGATTTTGTATCACAGGGGGCCCCTGGCCCGTTCTGTCCACACCTGAAGTATGAGACCCTTGTCCTTGCCCTGCCAGCCACATTTGTAGGCCGTATTAAATTGACCAGCGGGTCCTGTGTTGCTATATAATTATCCTGAGACATCCTTACCACTCAGCCAGCATAAAACCCCTTTGTAGGCCCTTCTGTTCAATATGTAGGCCTCTTTGTTAAATTGACCATAGCTCTGCAGTTTTAGTGTATAGCAGTCTGAAGGCAGGTCTGCGAGGCCTTCTGCTCCAAACTAGTAGCCCCCACCCTACCCGAGTGCTCCGTGCTCGGTATCAAAGTTCAACATCCCCCTGAAGCTGTCGACATACAGTAGGCTGCATCCTGGACTGGTACTTGCTTCCTGGGCAGGTTCACGCTTTTAAGGAAGTGGCAACCGCAGAGCGTCAAGTTAGGAGAACTGAGGAGATTTTATACATGAATATATTGAATTCCCGTACAATACCCATTATTTTCTGCTTGCTCTATGAAACTTACGATAAGCGATTGGCCTGAGAGACTGACCTTTTCACCCAGTCCATTGTCAGCATTAAGTGGGTAAATGACGAAATGTCTGGTAAAATCTGCAGACGAAGCTTTTGGGTAGCATACGTAGGTAGATGTAGCGTGCAAAGGAGCCCACAAAATGATATAAAAAGGGAGCACCCACAGATTTCGACGGACTACCTCGCCGTCTGTATGTAGGTTAACAGGCTGTGCAGGTTTTCCCCAAGAGCTGGGAGCTCTTGTCTTCCTTTGCTTAAAATGTCTTGCTCTGCTTTGCTTGAAGTATCTTATTCTATTTTACCTATATGAAATGTCATGTTATGTTTAACCATTGTTCTCTTTACTTTTGCATTTAGAAGATTTTGTATTGTAATTGCAGGAATGCTTGCTCTAAGAGTAAACGTGGGTGTTCCTAGGTAACATTTTCCTTGGTGTAACTTGTTTCTCATGATGCATTTATAGATGTGTTTTCTCTCTCTCTCTGTCAGTACATTAATTGAGATACAGAGAATATCATGACAGCTGTATGATTATCTGGATTCTGTATTTTGTACTTTTTGTCTCTATTCTGCGGTTTCTTTGAAGTTGCATCTTCTCATTAAACTGCCATTGTATTCTGCCTCCAATTCCATGTCTCATATGTCTGTTTTCTTCATTTTTGGAGCAAGCGTTCCTAGGCACCCCGGCTCAAATTAAGGTGCCCCTTTTGTCCCTCACTCACTCTCCTGCTCAGTTCTGTGGTGGCTCCCGGGGGTCTGGGGACCGCCCCTAGCTTCCTTGACCCGTAATAGATCTTCCCTCCAACAGCCTCTCTTGCAAGTCCTGTATTGTTGGTTCGTTGCCCCTGCCCCCCTTTCCACTGCCCTCCATAGTCTGTTGTGCTTCCACGGCCCTTCCTGCCTGCTCAGTGTGGTTAAATTATTGCCTTTGCACCCTCCTACCTGCCTTCAATTTTCAGAGTCCGTGCCCCTGGCCTCTGCCTCTCAACAGTATCCTAATGAACAACTAGATTGCTAACATTCTATATTTATTACAAAAGTGTGGAACGCCTGACATCATCTTGATGTAATCAAAACTGTAATACCTAGAGCATTTCCTTTAGAAATTACATATATGAGAGGGTCTTATTGGCATCAAAATTATGGTTAGTGCTCTAAAAGACTAAAATAAGGACATATTTTCTGAGTTTTCAAATAGCGACAAAGCACTTTTAAATTATTTGTTATCTTTATGTTTTTTTATCCAGTTGACCACTTGATTAAATGTTGCACTTAGGGGAGAGGATGTGGTGTTACTTCCAGAACTGCAGACTTTGCAACTGGGGAACCAGGTTGAAGTTTCTGCTTCAGCTCGACATTCTGTGATTCTGGTCAAATCACTTAGTCTCCCCATGTCTACAACCAAAATGAATTTGTTCTTGTGTGATGTAACCAATGCTCATGTAAAGCACTCCAATACCTGACAAGTCTGCACTATATAACACTGCAAAAACACAAAATAATAAGTGTTTTGCACACTTCTGTCATTGGGCTATATTTGGGCTACATCTGGGTGATTTTGGGCTACATTTGGGCTCTTTTGTCTCCGGTGGCCATCTTGGGATATTTATTTGTTATGAAGTTTCCTAATTTCCTCATGTACTGCAGTCTCCTCAGTAGGAAATGCTTTCAGTTTTTTACTTTGATTCCATCATGAAGGTATTCAGATATGTCACACATTTGCCATGAATTCTGAATGTTAGCACTCTAGTTGCTCATTAGATCACTGTAGTAAAACTACTGTTCACCATGGAAGTCTGCTCCTGGTATTAAAAGTGCATATTTCAGTCTGCATGTCAGAATTTTTTAATGAAATAGAAGAGGATTTGAGAAGTCACTCAAAATGTGCCCTCATTTTCTATCTTCAGCATTAATCATAATTTCTATGGCAAAATGAACCCCCTCATTGTGTTCCTTTTTAAATTAAATGTTTTAAGTGTTACCAGTTTATTCCAATCAAGATGGCTTCAGGTGTGCCATACTTTTGTCATAATGAAGACAGTAAGCGTTCTAGTTGTTTTTAAGAACATCCTGGGACATTCTGTCATTGGGCTATACTTGGGCTACATCTGGGTGATATTTGGGCTACATTTGGGCTCTTTTGTCTCTGGTGGCCATCTTGGGAGACTTATTTGTTATGAAGTTTCCTAATTTCCTCATTTACTGCAGTCTCCTCAGTAGGAAATACTTTCAGTTTGTTACTTTGATTCCATCAAGAAGGCATTCAGATGTGTCACACATTTGCCATAAATTCAGAATGTTAGCACTCTTTTTGCTCATTAGATCACTGTGGTAAAGCTACTGCTCACCAGGGAAAACTGCTGCTGATATTGAAAGTGCATGTTTCAGTCTGCATGTCAGAATTTTTTAATGAAATAGAAGAGAATAGAAGAGGATTTGAGAAGTCACTCAAAATGTGCCCTAATTTTTCTTTCTGCAGCACTAATTATACTTTTTATGGAAAAATGAACCCCCTCATTTTGTTCCTTTTTAAATTAAATGTTTTAAGAGTGACCACTTTAATCCAAGCAAGATGGCTTCAGGTGTGCCATACGTTTATCATAAGTAGGACTGTTAGCGCTCTAGTAGTTCTTTGGAACACTCTGGGAAGCTGCAGTAGAACACAAAGGAATCAACTGACAGTCTCTGCCCTTGTTGGATGTAAATGTTTTACTGAGAATGTCAGACTTCATTCTCACATGACTGAGAAAGATAATGTGAATTTACAGAAAATAAGCTCTCAGTTTAGCTTATAGATCACCTTCCAAACCTCTGTGGTAAAAGCATGAGAAAATATTTTTCTCTCAACCATGATATCCCAGCAGAAGGCTTTTTCACATGGTGAAATCACCTTAGAACATACCACAGTTCCTAAAATGAGTATGGTACCATCAACAAATGATTTATAATGTAACTAAAGTCTTAAAACCTTCTATTAACTGCAATGCTTTTTAATGAGGTGCTATCATGTATATTGGTCCCAAGATGGCTGCCAACACTTCTTGGATGAAGTGCTGACAGCCAATCAGATCTCAGGATGAGATGTGTGGTTAGGCTCCGCCCACATATATATATGCTTTTAAATGCTATCTTCTCAGGAAATACTGAACAGATTTACACCAGACCTGCAAAAGGCACTTCCTTGACCTTATGGCTACCTCTCTGCCAAATTTCAAGTAATTCTGTTCAGCCGTTCGGGCTGTAGCTGTGTCTAAAGGTCCTATGGAAAAATGCATGGGGAAAACGCGTTTTGGGACCCCCCTTTTTTCTCGGCCCCTGCTTGACGAATCACCCCGAGACTTTCAGGGTAGGAGCTGAACGGAGCGCCCCATTAGTTTTGAAAATTTCGCGAGGATTCGTCAACCGGCGCCAAAGTTATTCAAAATAGAATTTTGAGATTTCCTATGGAAACTAGGTTGTAACTATAACTATCTACTGGCGACCGCCAGTAGATAATATATATATATATATTACCTACTGGCGGTCGCCAGTAGGTAGTTATAGTTAGGACCCCTTTTCCATAGGAAATCCGCAACATTCTATTTTGAATAACTTTGGCGCCGGTCGATGAATCCTCGCGAATTTCTCAAAATAGGTGGGGCGCTACGCTCCGCTCCTACCCTGAAAGTCTCGGGGGGATTCGTCAAGCGGGGGCTGAGATAAAAGGGGGGTCCCAAAACGCGTTTTTCCCATGCATTTTTCCATAGGACCTTTAGACAGAGCTACAGCCCGAACGGCTGAACAGAATTACTAGAAATTTGGCAGAGAGGTAGTCCCTAGGTCAAGGAAGTGCCTTTTGTAGGTTTGGTGTAAATCTGTTCCTTCCGTGCGGGACATTTGTGTTTAAAAAAAAAAAAAAAAAAAAAAAAAAATATATATATATATATATATATATATATTACCTACTGGCGATAGCCAGTAGGTAGTTATAGTTAGGACCACGTTTCCATAGGAAAACCTCAACATTCTATTTTGAATAACTTTGGCGCCGGTCGACGAATCCTCGCGAATTTCTCAAAATAGGTGGGGCGCTACGCTCCGCTCCTACCCTGAAAGTCTCGGGGGGATTCGTCAAGCGGGGGCTGAGATAAAAGGGGGGTCCCAAAACGCGTTTTTCCCATGCATTTTTCCATAGGACCTTTAGAACGAGCTACAGCCCGAATGGCTGAACAGAATTACTCAAAATTTGGCAGAGAGGTAGTCCCTAGGTCAAGGAAGTGCCTTTTGTAGGTTTGGTGTAAATCTGTTCAGTAGATTCTGAGAAAATAGCCTTTAAATCAATATATATATCTGAGCCAGCTTACGGTACGCTTACCGTACGCTTACGGTAAGCGTACGGTGGCGTGCGCGAGCGCGATTCTGATTGGCTCTTAGATCTTAGTAAACATTCGAATCGGCCGAAACCAGGAAGCGGCGGCCGCCATTTTGTCTCTCGCACTGAGAGAGATTTTTAAAATCGGAAGCCCAAAAACATGTAAAGGGGCTGTTTTGACAACTCCCTCCCACATAGTCATGTGGAGGGAGTCCCCAAACATCCCCCAAGTGCAAAAACGGTTTTATTTTTTTTTCGGCAATTTCGCGGGGTACGCTTACCGTACGCTTACGGTAAGCGTACGGTAAAAAAATAAAAATAAAAAAAACACTATCCACACTTACCCCACCCCCTGTGCTTTTGGTGGCCGAAGGCCACCAAATGTGCTGGGCTTATTACAATGGAAAAAAACACTATCCACACTTACCCCACCCCCTGTGCTTTTGGTGGCCGTAGGCCACCAAATGTACAGGGCTTATTATAAGGGAAAAAAACTTAGCATTTAAAAAACCGTACTAATTCACTGAAAAAACCATAGGTTTCACACACGTTATAGTTAGGAATTAGCATTTAAAAAACCTTGCAAATTCACTGAAAAAACCATAGGTTTCACACATGTTATAGTTAGTGGAAATTTTACTGATAAAAAACCAATGAAATTGCCCCGTTATAGTTAGCGCAGGCAACTATAACTCACGCGACCGCAATCCTCTGCTGATGACATATGTGTCTTTAGGAAAAAAAAATATTTGTAATATATGTATAGCTAAAAATGTATGGAAGAAGACATGGGCAAATAAGTGTCTAAATACAGTATTAGCATCAGCAGAGGATTGTGGTCGCGTGAGTTATAGTTGCCTGCGCTAACTATAACGGGGCAATTTCATTGGTTTTTTATCAGTAAAATTTCCACTAACTATAACATGTGTGAAACCTATGGTTTTTTCAGTGAATTTGCAAGGTTTTTTAAATGCTAATTCCTAACTATAACGTGTGTGAAACCTATGGTTTTTTCAGTGAATATATATATATATATATATATAGATAGATAGATAGATAGATAGATAGATAGATAGATAGATAGATAGATAGATAGATAGATAGATAGATAGATAGATAGATAGGCCAGCTTCTCCCCAAGCTATGCATGCTTACACATGGGCTGGTGGGAGGAGCTGGTCCTCATGACAGAACACACTGAGGCTATGGAAAACAATGTTAAGCTATGGCTACGCTACATAGATGACCTTTTTATTGTATGGGATGGTAGTCTTAGCAGCGCACAGGAATTCCTACAGGCCATTAACATAAATAATCTAAACCTACAATTCACTGCTAACATCAGTGCCACCTCAGTGAATTTCCTTGATACGGAAGTATACGTCAGCAATCACAAAATCAAAACCAAACTCCACCGTAAGGAAACTGCTGGAAATTCAACACTACATGCTAGTAGCTCGCATGTTAAACATTTATTAAACAGCATTCCCTACGGTGAGATGCTCAGACTCAGAAGAATTCACAGTGAGGATAGTGATCTACAAACAGCACAAATAGATTGCAAACAAAGATTCTTAGAAAGAGGCTATTCTGACAAAATTATAACCAATGCCATCACAAAATCTATGCGCATGAACAGAGCGGAACTTCTTAATAAGACAGAAACAACAACCACGACCAACATCACAGAGACTAGAACAGGAACCAACACTAGGATAAATACAAATGAATTCAGAATCATCATCCAATATAGTCAACAACACAAAAAGGTTGAGTCTATCATAACCCGCAATTGGCCTCTAATTTTAAGTGACCCAGTGATAGGCCCAATTTTGCCTAAAAGGCCCTCAATCACATACAGCCGAAGTCGCTCAATGAGGGACGAACTGGTTAAAACCAGTCCGGAAACTATAGAATCTACAAACTGGCTACAAACGCATACTGGCTTTTTCCATTGCAAAACATGCAAGGCATGTCAGCAGGGTGAGAATAAAACCACATACATCACCCCACTTGACCAAAAAAAGCACAGAATAAATAAACTCCTTACATGTAAAACTGAATATGCAGTTTATGTTTTGTCATGCCCGTGCAATCTACAGTATGTAGGAAGCACAAAACTCCAAGTACACAAGAGGGTTTTACAACATCTAAGGGCGATAAACAATCAAGACAACACATACCCAGTGGCCCGGCATTTTAAGGCCAAACATGATTCTAGAAGTAAAGAACTTAAATACTTTGTCATTGACTCTATTCCGGCCAGCAGGAGGGGTGGAAACAGGGAACAAAAACTACGCTCCATGGAAACGAGGTACATCCTTGAGCTTAACACCAAACAACCTTTTGGCCTTAATATCACTGAGGACCTGTACACATGCCTTTAAATATGACTCTTATACCATATGTCCTAAAGACAACATATTATCATACACCTTTTAGCCCTTTTATGTGGGATTTTAGAAATCGGGAGATTTTATCGTATTTATTAAATTGTTACAATAAGATGGAGTGAAATAACACAAAATGTCTTTTATACATATTTATTAGATGCATAATTTATTTTTATAGAAGCATATATACATATTTTATCTATTTTAGATTGAATTCTTAGCTTATTTAATATTTATATGCTGTCATTTCATCTATATGTATAAGCTCCTGATTCCCTTATAAATATAATTATGATATCGTTACTCCCTTCTATATGCATTCCCCACATGCGGTTATCTTGAAAATATTCATCCTGGAGAGGCTAGTGATACCATGCTTGCAAATCTCCGATGATGTGAATTACTAGCCTAATCACCATTTGACATCTTACATTTTGCGCGTGTTGACAAACATAGAGAAAGGGAATTGCAGGGGCTCCTAGCAATTATTTAAAACCCCCGGCTCAAATTGCTTTGAGTACATATCTCCAATACTATCGCAGTATAAGTTAAAATGTTTGTCATGTCCACACACTCTGTTTCAGGGTATTTAACCTGAATTGATTATGCTCCCAGAATATTTTGGCATCAAAAATGTGTCGAAGACTTGTCAAAAAATATGAAAGAAAAAAAGTAAGAAAAAAAGATAAGTAACCAGCTCTCTTGAATTTTAACATTCACTTTTGCACTAATTTTGCATTTTATCTTGTGTGGTTTTATACATGAAAACTTGCAGTATACATGTCACTCTTGAAGGACTTGGACTTACTAAGAACGCGGTTATTTGACACATAATGTGCAGTTATTTTACACTACGTGCCTAGACTAGTCGTAGATTTATCTTGTTATATTTAGGCGTTCCATGTATGGTTTACAGTAATTCTGTTATGGAAATATCTTTTAACCGACGATTTTGTAGTTCTTTACCAGTCTTTCTTCTATGTCATTTGCTGTTGTAGGCTTACATGCTCCAATGACTATGTCTGCAAGTATATGCTATTTAAACCAATGCAAACTCTCACACTGTGTCATGTGATCAAGGCCCGTGGGAAGGGCTGAAACGCGTCATGGCGACCTCTTACACCGAATAAACTCTATTGCACCGATTTGTGGTCCGTATCCGTTTGTTTGCCTGAAGGAGTACGCAGTACGAACAGAGCATCTAAATATATATATATATATATATATATATATATTATCTACTGGCGGTCGCCAGTAGATAATATATATATATATTCACTGAAAAAACCATAGGTTTCACACATGTTATAGTTAGCGGAAATTTTACTGATAAAAAACCAATGAAATTGCCCCGTTATAGTTAGTGCTGGCAACTATAACTCACGCGACCGCAATCCTCTGCTGATGCTAATACTGTATTTAGACACTTATTTGCCCATGTCTTCTTCCATACATTTTTAGCTATACATATATTACAAATATTTTTTTTTATAAAGACACATATGTCATCAGCAGAAGATTGCGGTCGCGTGAGTTATAGTTGCCAGCACTAACTATAACGGGGCAATTTCATTGGTTTTTTATCAGTAAAATTTCCGCTAACTATAACATGTGTGAAACCTATGGTTTTTTCAGTGAATTTGCAAGGTTTTTTAAATGCTAATTCCTAACTATAACGTGTGTGAAACCTATGGTTTTTTCAGTGAATTTGTACGTTTTTTTAAATGCTAAGTTACTTTACGCCATTCTAGGCGTGCGCGCCCACTTAACGCAGTTCGTTCCGGGCACGGTTTTTATCAAATTTAATAAGCCCTGTACATTTGGTGGCCTTCGGCCACCAAAAGCACAGGGGGTGGGGTCAATGTGGATAGTGTTTTTTTTATTTCGATTTTATAATTTCATGTTGCCAAAATTTAGTTTTTTTTCAAATGTGATAAGCCCTGTACATTTGGTGGTCTGCGGCCACCAAAAGCACAGGGGGTGGGGTAAGTGTGGATAGTGTTTTTTTTTTTTATATTTTTTTACTGTGCGCGTACGGTAAGCGTACGGTAAGCGTACTCGGCGAAATTGCCGAAAAAAAAATAAAACCGTTTTTGCTCTTGGGGGATGTCGGGGGACTCCCTCACCATGACTATGTGGGAGGGAGTTGTCAAAAGAGCCCCGTAACATGTTTTTGGGCATCATGTTTGATAAATAACACTCAGTGCGAGAGACAAAATGGCGGACGCCGCTTCCTGGTTTCGGCCGATTCGAATGTTTACTAAGATCTAAGAGCCAATCAGAATCGCGCTCGCGCACGCCACCGTACGCGTACAGTAAGCGTACGGTAAGCGTACCGCAAGCGGGCTCAGATATATATATTGATTTAAAGGCTATTTTCTCAGAATCTACTGAACAGATTTACACCAAACCTACAAAAGGCACTTCCTTGACCTAGGGACTACCTCTCTGCCAAATTTCTAGTAATTCTGTTCAGCCGTTCGGGCTGTAGCTCTGTCTAAAGGTCCTATGGAAAAATGCATGGGAAAAACGCGTTTTGGGACCCCCCTTTTATCTCAGCCCCCGCTTGACGAATCCCCCCGAGACTTTCAGGGTAGGAGCGGAGCGTAGCGCCCCACCTATTTTGAGAAATTCGCGAGGATTCATCGACCGGCGCCAAAGTTATTCAAAATAGAATGTTGCGGATTTCCTATGGAAAAGGGGTCCTAACTATAACTACCTACTGGCGACCGCCAGTAGGTAATATATATATATATATTATCTACTGGCAGTCGCCAGTAGATAGTTATAGTTACAACCTAGTTTCCATAGGAAATCTCAAAATTCTATTTTGAATAACTTTGGCGCTGGTTGACGAATCCCCGCGAAATTTTCAAAACTAATGGGGCGCTCCGTTCAGCTCCTACCCTGAAAGTCTCGGGGTGATTCGTCAAGCAGGGGCCGAGAAAAAAGGGGGGTCCCAAAACGCGTTTTCCCCATGCATTTTTCCATAGGACCTTTAGACACAGCTACAGCCCGAACGGCTGAACAGAATTACTTGAAATTTGGCAGAGAGGTAGCCATAAGGTCAAGGAAGTGCCTTTTGCAGGTCTGGTGTAAATCTGTTCAGTATTTCCTGAGAAAATAGCATTTAAAAGCATATCAATATCTATACGTGCGCAACGTGCGCGCACTGTGCGCGCACCCTGCCGTGCGCGAGCGCAATTCTGATTGGTTGTTAGATGTCGGTAAACATTCGAATCGGTCGAAACCAGGAAGTGTCGGCCGCCATTCTCGCAGTCTGAGGGGGTGAAAAAAAAAGGTGGAGAACGTGAAAAGGGGGCAGAGTGGACAGTTCCTGACCCCCTAGCCTTGGTCAAGGGGTCACAGAAGGACCCCCAAGGGAGAAAACAACAATTTAAAAAAAAAAAAACTCGAGAGGTGCGCGCACCCTGCGCGCACGGCACGCACTGCAAACCGTGGGTGCACGCGAAGCGCACCGTGCGCGCAGGGTGCACGCACCTCGCGATTTTTACAACAAAAAAAAATTCATGGTGCGCGCACGGTGAAAAACCTGAAAAAAAAATAATTAATATATACATAACTTAGCATTTAAAAAAACGTACAAATTCACTGAAAAAAACATAGGTTTCACACACGTTATAGTTACGAATTAGCATTTAAAAAACCTTGCAAATTCACTTAAAAAACCATAGTTTTCACACATGTTATAGTTAGCTGGACATTTCACTCGTAAAAAACCTATGAAATTCCCCCGTTATAGTTACTGTAGGCAACTATAACTCACACGACCGCAATCCTCTGCTGATGACGTCAGATATTACATCACTGATGACATATGTGTCTTTATGAAAAATAAATATTTGTAATATATGTATAGCTAAAGATTAATGGAAGAAGACATGGGTAAATAAGTGTCTAAATACAGTGATGTAATATCTGACATCATCAGCAGAGGATTGCGGTCGTGTGAGTTATAGTTGCCTACAGTAACTATAACGGGGGAATTTCATAGGTTTTTTACGAGTGAAATGTCCAGCTAACTATAACATGTGTGAAACCTATGGTTTTTTTCAGTGAATATATATATATATATATATATATATATATATATATATATATATATATATTCACTGAAAAAACCAAAGGTTTCATGGGCGTTATAGTTAGGAATTGGCATTTAAAAAACCTTAGAAATTCACAAAAAAAAACATAGGTTTCAGGGGCGTTATAGTTAGCTGGACATTTCCCTCATACAAAACCCTAGAAATTCCCCCGTTATAGTTAGTTCAGCTAACTATAACTCGCGCCCCCGCATTGCACTGCTGATGACGTCACATATTACATCACTCATGACATGGTCAGTGACATCACTGATGACATCACTGATGACATCTCAAATGACATCACTGATGACGTCATCCAGTGAGTCTGTGTTTCTGTAAAGTTTTAATATGTTTAATATATATATTGAAAGGCCTGTTGAAGAATGAGTGGGTGTACAAGTGTGTGAATGGATGATTTTCTAGGTGCGCAACTGACTCTATAAGTGAGTCATTAAATGTATCTTACTGCAGACTAGTGACTAAACTGTGTGAATGTCTGTATGTGTCTGTGTGTTGGTGTATAAGTGGCTGCATGGTTTTGTGAATACCTATATGAATGTGTATATATGGGTTATTGATTGGTTGTCTCAGTATCTGTATGGGTGCCTGAGTGTTTGTGTGGGTAGGGTTTGTGTGACTCTGTGCATAGATGCGTGAGTGGGTGATTCTATGGTGCGTGGTTTTAAGAGTGCAACTGTGATGGACTGTATGGTTGGGTGAGTGTATGTATGAGTGTGTTAGTGATTGAATGTATATCTCAGTTGTACATGTGTCATTAACTACATATGTGGAACGCAGTGTATATGTGTGTAAGAGTATATAACTATCTATATGTGAGAGTGTGTGATTGAGGGAGTGCCTGTATGGATGAGTGTGTGCTTGTATTAGTAATTGTATAAGACTGTCAGAATTTGTTAGTATTTTTATGAGTAAGTGAACTTGAGTGTGTTTAACTGTATAGGTGAGTAAATTGGACTGTGATTAATTATTTGCATGACTGACTAGGTGTGTCAGTACCTCAATGGATAATTGGCGGTGTGTGAGTGTCTATATAAGTGTATAAATGCATATGATAGTCCTGTACGGAGTGACTGTAAGTATGAGTGACTGTACAGGTGAGTGAGTGGAGATGTATGTAGACCTAAGAGTCAATGAGTGGGTATGTAGTTATTGGTATTGGAGTATCTATGGTCTTCAAAATGGCCGTCTGAAATTTTGAGTCGGTGTATCAAAGGTTATATTAGGGTGTGAGAAGACATCATCAGTGATGGCATCAGTGATGTCATTTGAGATGTCATCAGTGATGTCATCAGTGATGTCACTGACCATGTCATGAGTGATGCAATATGTGACGTCATCAGCAGTGCATTGCGGGGGTGCGAGTTATAGTTAGCTGAACTAACTATAACGGGGGAATTTCTAGGGTTTTGTACAAGGGAAATGTCCAGCTAACTATAACGCCCCTGAAACCTATGTTTTTTTTAGTGAATTTCTAAGGTTTTTAAATGCCAATTCCTAACTATAACGTGCATGAAACCTATGGTTTTTTCAGTGAATTTCAAAGGTTTTTTAAAAGCTAATTCCTATCTATAACTTATCTCTGAAGATATCATGTTTAATGATTTTGATTGGATTTCTATATTTTTCAAATTCAGTGTGTCAATTTCATTAATTATCTTTTTTTAAAAATACTTTTTATCACCATTTTTCAAACCTATTTTTTCAATTAATTCTTTTAAAAATTAAAAAATGTTATTTGAACTTTTTACAAACATATTTTTCAAAATATTTTTTTAACTATATGTTCAAAACTGTATTTTATATATATTTTTCAATGTTTTTGGATCCGCGCACCCTATGCGCACCGTTCTCGATCCCTACGTGATAGCATCCACGCATGGTACGAGTTGGGTATGTGTTTAGTGCGTGATAGCAATGCGAAAGGTACGCGACTCCCAGCCTATACGCGACACGTTCGATGTACTAACACGACGTTTACGCGCTTCCGAGATGCGTCATGTGCGTCTATGACGCGGTAGGTGCGGAAATCCCGCGAAATAGTTAACATTTTAAAAAACATATATATATGTATTTCATGTGAATATTAATTGAAGACAAACTCTAAACTAGTCTTAAAACTAATATATTTTTACATCTAATCCTACATTTCTTTTTAATTCAATTTTGCGGATGTGCGCTGGGTGCGTACTGCGTAAGCGCAGGGTGCGCGGATCCCATGTGACCTGCAAAAAAAGAGATTTGATTGGTTCATTACACTTCCTCTTCTAACTATTGAAAGACCCCATCCATTTCAATGATTCTTCTTTGACCTTCTTTAGAGCACCATCTCTTTGGAGAGAAGAAGATTTTTTAGACTAAGTTTACACTTAGCTGTAACTTTTTTCAACCAAAAATGGCTTCAGGGCAGCAGGCATCACCTGCATCACCTTATACTTCTGAGGATGAATTTTTGCCGGAGACACCACCCAAAAAACGTTTTTCTTCAGTGGTGTGGACATTTTTTACTTTTCCCAAGGGGCAGAATAAGACCAATGCCACCTTGGTCACGTGCAAGATTTGCAAAAGAGTCCTATCGAGAGGGGATCCTAACAAGAAATACTCTTGTGGCACGGCAAGTATGATGAAGCACATGAGGACCCTTCATCCGAACAATCTTGCACAAGAAGAGTGCCGACGGATGAGAAACACTCCTGCTCCTGCGCCATCCACCTCATCGCAGCCGAGCACATCAAGAGTACATCCATCAGCCCAAACCTTGGACATCCGTCCTCAATTTCAATTTTTAAAAGTGCTCTGCACTAAGTGCAATAAGACTTTGTGCTATGGTGAGCAGTCGATCGATCTGATCTGCCGGCGGCAAGAAAGTCACATTTACTAGGTTTTTTAAAAAAAAATTTATTGTTCCCTGAAGTTCATTGTTTTGTTTCTCCTGTTTTTTTTTTTTTTTTTTTTGCAGAAAAACCAAAAAAAAAATTAAAAAATTCTGAAAATCCCCCAAAAATTATAAAAGAAGAAAATATTAAGTTCTTGTAAGAACTAACTTTCCTGGTTTAGCTAAATTTCTTTGTTAGTGTTAGTTTGGATGAATGTATGTGTAGTATGTAATTGACTGAATGAATGCATTAGTAGCGTATGGTGAATGTATAAGTGCAGAACTATGAGGAACTGCTGCAGCATCACACAGTAACCTCTTTAACTGCAGTGTGCTGTAGTACTTCCGAAGCACAGGGATGCAACATATGTACATAAATATGTTGCAAATCTATGCTTCTCTCTGCACGGCTGCTTAAACTGCAGCCATGATGTGACACAGGCACACTTGCACCATAGTGCAAGGATATCTGTGTCATGTGCTGTTTGTTTTTCTGCAGGAAGACACACCTTCCTGCACAAAAACAATGAGAAAATGCATTTTTCTTCTTCAATGTATGTTGAACATTTCAGCATGGATTGAAGATATAAAAATGTGGAGAAATTAAAACAATTCTCCTTGTTGTGCTTTCCTACACCAATTTTAGAATGGTGCAGCATTCACACATATCGAGATTTATGATTTCTGATAAATCTAGACATGTGTCTTGTTCTATGAGTATTAAGTGCAATCATGCACAACAACACTTATAGAACACCCTTTCAACACAAAGTGGTGTGCATGATGAGGTTATATTTACATGGAGTATAAAAAGTGCACAGAGTGCCTTTTCCTCTCTTTGTAAATATAAACGAGTATCTTGCACAAGAACTATGTCACAAAAAGTGACATATTTCCGTTTTTAAATTTCCTTGCGAATGATAGAAGGTAAGCACAGAGTTTTGTCTGCAAAGATGTTCAAAGAAGAATGATTGAAATGATTGCGGTCCTTCAACAGCTAAAAAGGTGAAATATTATGAACCCCTCAAATCTCTTTTTTTGCAGGTCACATGATATCTGATTATGGTCAGATTTCAAAACTACATAAACAGAGTGTTTTTAGAAACATGTTTCAACTTTGTAGCTTCTTGCTGGCCTCTTCATTCTGCATATTGAGACTTAGTTAAACTTACCTTCACAGTAATAGGATAAAATGGAATACATTTTTTTCTGTTTTTCATTCAAATATAAATTCATATAAATTGCTTATTTTAAAATTTGCATCTGTGAAAGAAAAGGAAAAAAACATTATAACGTAATAATACATTTTTTACAACACAGCATAATTTCCACAAAGTAATTTTTTTGCCTTTTTTCTGTTCTCAGAATATATTAAATTTCACTAAAAATAGTGATTTCAATCGTACTCTTCACTTAACAGCGGGCAAAAAAAATACAATCTTAAAGATTGTTAAAAAAAACCAACATGCCATTCTCAAAATACAAATCACAGAAATATAAAATGCACCCAGCTAACAATTTTTTTTAACTTTAACTTACAAAAACTGGAAATGATGTCGCTATAAAATATTCACCAAATCTAAAGTTGAATTTTTGGAGGATGCACCACGCCCACAACGTTTTCCTTCAGTGATGTGGAAATGTTCTACTTTTCTCGAGGGGCAAACAAAGACCAATACCACCTTTCTCATGCACAAGATTTTCAAAAGAGTTCTGTTACAAGGGGAGCCTAACAAAAAATACTCATGCGGCACAGCAAGTATGATGAAACACCTAAGGACCCTTCATTCAAGCAATCTTGCACGAGAAGTGTGCAAACAGAGGAGATACACTCCTGTTCGTATCTATAAAAAGAATCACAAATAAATGTATATTAATAACTTTCAAAATTATACTATTCCATTACTGTACAAACACATTTTATATAAATACTGACTAAGAAGCTATGTCCCTGAACCACAAGTGTGACGATGGTTAAAACACTACATGCATAGTGAATACTACTTTGAAGCAGTTCATGCCCTAAAGCCTACCTCACTAAAACTCTACATGCTAACTGACTAAATGATTACAGTACTATAAGGAGACACACTGGGTGAGTGACGGGGTGTTTGCTAGAAGAGTCTGAATACTAACTAGGGAATTGAAGGTGTGAAACACAACTGTGTAGGTGATTAGAGGACTGCATCCATACTGCATAGGCATTCAAAGCAGTCCATGTGCTAAGACCTGGCTCACTGCATGACTACTTGGGTACTGACTGAATGATTAGAGTACAGCAAGGAGAGTGCCTAGGTGAATTTATAAGTGCTAGGCTTTTCGAATAGGGAATGAATTAGTACTTGGTACTGAATGGGTCACTAGAGGAGTGCAAAGGCAGTGACAAGATGTTTGCTGGACTGTATGGATACTGACTAGGAAATTGAAAGTGTGACAGACAAGTGTCTAGGTGGTTAGAAGACTGCATGCATAGTGGATAGGGGTTTGAAGCAGCCCATGTGCTAAGGCCTGGCTCAGTGCATGAATACTTAGGCACTGACTGAATGATTAGAGTACTGCAAAGATAGTATCTTGGTGAATTTATAAGTGTTTGAGTTTTCGCACAGTGAATGGATTAGTACATGATGCTGAATGGGTCACTAGAAGACTACAAAGGGAGTGACAGGGTGTTTCCTGGAAGTGTATGGATACTGACTAAGGAATTGAAGGTGTGAAAGACAATTGTGTAGGTGGTTAGAGGACTGCATGCATAGTGGATAGGGGTTTGAAGCAGTCCATATACTAAGGCCTGGGTCACTGGATGAGTACTTGGGTACTGACTGAATGATTAAAGTACTGCAAGGAGAGTGCCTGGGTGAATTTATTAGGGTTTGGTGCAGTGAATGGATTAGTACATGATGCTTAATAAGGTCACTAGAGGAGTGCAAGGGGAGTGACAGGGTGTTTGCTGGAAGTGTATGGATACTGACTGGGGAATTGAAGGTGTGAAAGACAAGTGTGTAGGTGGTTAGAGGACTGCATGCATAGTGGATAGGGGTTTGAAGAAGTCCATGTGCTAAGGCCTGGCTCAGTGCATAAATACTTAGGCAGTGACTGAATCATTAGAGTACTGGAAAGAGAGTGTCTTGGGTAATTTATAAGTGTTTGGGTTTTGGCACAGTGAATGGATTAGTACATGGTGTTGAATGGGTCACTAGAGGACTGCAAAGGGAGTGACCGCGTGTTTCCTGGAAGTGTCTGGATACTGACTAGGGAATTGAAGGTGTAAAAGACAAGTGTATAGTATGTTAGAACACTACATGCATACTGCATAGACATTTGAAGCAATCTATTTGGTACTTAGAAACTGACTAAATAATCAGACTACTTCTAGGACAGTGCTTAGGTAAAACTTTTAAATTTTCAGTTCTGCCACAGTGAAGAGAATAGTACATGGTACTGCACCTTAGTGTCAAACCCTGACTCATTTTATCAATGCATAAGCAAATACTAGCTTCCAATGCTACTAAAACTTGACAACATGACAGGTTTTAAAAGAGTTATCTGCTAAAAAATATACGATGTTACCAGATGCTTCTCACACAGTGGTTCCCAAATGCACACAGACTCGCAGTGTGATTCTAGACAACAACCACTATACCTAGGAGTTTACCAAAAATCATTCACTACTGTGGAAGTGGTAAGGGAACTGCACACAATCTTCATATTTCAGGACTGCACTTTTGTGTCAAAGCCTGACTCATTTAATCAAAGCATAAGCAAAGACTGGCTTCTAATGCTACTAAAACTTGACGACATGACCGGTTTTAAAACAGTTATCTGTCAGCAAATACACGATGTTACCAAATGCTTCTCTCACAATCCTTACCGAAATGCACACAAACTCACAGTGTGATTTTATACAATCAACACTATCCTAGGAGTTTACCGAAACTCATTCACTAGTCTAGAAGAGTTAATGGTACTGCACACAATCTACATATTTAAGTACAGCACATCAGTGTCAAAGCATGACTCATTTAATCAACGCATAAGCAAAGACTGGATTCTGATGCTACTAAAACTTCACAACATGACAGGTTTTAAAAAAGTTATCTGTGAGCAAATACATGATGTCACCAAATGCTTCTCTTACAGTGATCCCAAATACACACTAACTCACACTGTGATTCTAGACAAGCACCACTATCCCTAGGAGTTTACCAAAACTCATTCACTACAGTGCAAGTGGTAAGGGAACTGTACACAATCTACATATTTCAGGACTGCACTTTTCTGTAAAAGCCTGACTCATTTAATCAAATCATAAGCCATAACTGTCTTCTAATGCTACTAAAACTTCACAACATGACAGGTTAAAACAGTTATCTGTCAGCAAATACATGATGTTACCAAATGCTTCTCTCACAGTGGTTCCCAAATGCACACAGACTCACTGTGTGATTCTAGACAAACAACACTATCCCTTGCACTATACAAAAACACATTTCTATTTCTATTTCTATTTAGGGGGTTTTATAAAGTGCTTGGTGACGCCCAGCGGCGTGTCCCCGCGCTGAAGAGCAGATACTTACTGGAACCTACCAGAGTGGAATACCCTACTGTTCAAATAGTGCAGTTTTAAGCTTGGCTCTGAAGATAGGTTCTGATGGTTCTAGTCGCAATGCTGTGGGTAGAGTGTTCCATCTAGAGGCTGCAAGATACCTGAAGGATCTTCCGCCCATCCATGCTCTAGATACCTTGGGGATAACCAGGAGTCCTGAGCCGGACGATCTCAGGGAGCGGACCGGCTCATAAGGCGCCAGCAGTCCTTTCAAAGGGAGAGGAGACCTCCCGTTGATGATCCGATGGCATATGCATAATGCTTTAAATTATACCCTGCTTCTAATCGGGAGCCAATGCAAAGACCGGAGGGCCACTGAGGATGCGGCTCTCCTAGATAATCTAAGCACTAGTCGGGCAGCGGCGTTCTGTAAGACCTGTAGGCGGCTCAAGTTCTTCTCCAAAGTCCCCAAATAGAGAAGATTGCCATAGTCCATCTTTGATGTGACTAGTGCATGCACCAGGGTTTGACGAGCGCTTACAGGTAAAAACTTCAGTGTCTTCCTAAGACTTTCTTCATCTAGAAGTAGTACTACATTTTAGTATAGAAACATAACATAACTCATTTCACAAATTCATAAACAATGACTGGTTTCTAATTTTACCAAAATATAAAAACAGCACAGTTATCTGTCTACAAACACATGAAAACCACAAATGCTTATCACAGAATGGTTTCTACATGCACACACACTGTCAATAAGATTGTAGAGAAAAAAAGTACTCCCTACACTTTAGCAGGAGAAATACATTAGTCTGATTAAAATCAATATAGTCTACATACATCCCCTCACAATTAAATGACTCATCTTTCAAGTTCTTTTGTAGATTAAGAAGTATATCAGTCACTCACCATATTTTCTTTTACAGAATCTCTGCACTGTGCACCTCTCAGCAAAAACAAAGAATGGAAAAGTTTCCCTTTCATTTTCCACACATATACATGTAAACATCAAATCACAATCCTTCACACATAAGCTCAAAAGCAAACACACATTTCTATTGGTTAAACATTTCAACCCTTTCCAACTGAAATACATTTCAACCCTTCCCCCAATCTGCCTTCTGCCTGTTACCATAGAAACAGGTCATGGAACACTACACTAAGCACACAGGTCAGAAGTTCAGCACACAATGTTCCTACACAGGAGAGGAAGTGTGCTTCACTTTTCAACATATCAGCTAATCATATATAATGTTCCTTACAATCTGTTTTTGTTAACCAATAAGATTCAAACCTTTAAAAAACAGAAATATACACCCTACTTTTCAGAGTACAAAGTAGTCATACAACCAATGATTTCTTGTCTTTTTAAAAAAAAAAATCCGTGGATCCGCGCACCCAACGCGATAGGATGCGCGCACCGCACGCGCATTTCGCCGTTTTTGTTTCTTTTTAAAAGGGGACCCCCTAAGCACCTCTAGAGGGTCAGAGTATTTCAACTCTGCCCCCTTTATATGTTTTACACACTTATTCCCCTTGTTTCTTCAGCCTCGCTTCTACTGAGGCAGAAAATCTCCGCCAACATTTCCTGGTTTCGAATGTAGAGAGACACTCGACAGCCAATTAGCATTCAGCGTGCGATCGGGAGGGTGCGCGCTAGGTTCGGAGAGGGTGCGCTCACGGTGCGGGTAGGGTCCGCGGATCCTCCCCGGCCATAGATATTTATGTACTTTTAACTCTAATTTTGTCAGGAACTACTGAACGGATTCACACCATTTATGCAAAAGGCACGAGTCTGAACTGAGGACTACCTCTTTGCCAAATTTGGTGTCATTCCGTTCAGCGGTTCGGGCTGTAGCTGCGACAACAGATCCCATGGGAAATTCCATGGGGAAAACGCGTTTTGGGACCCCCCTTTTTTCTCGGCCCCTGCTTGACGAATAACCACAAAGTTTTCAGGGTAGGAGCGGAGCGGAGCTGGCCAAAAGTTTGGAAAATTTAGCGAGGATTCCTCAACCGGCGCCAGACTTATTGGGAAAAGAATGTTGCGGATTTCCTATGGAAAATAGGTGCTAACTATAACTACCTACTGGCGACCGCCAGTAGGTAATATATATATATATATATATATATATATATATTTTCAACACCAAACGGTTCCCTCCACCAGGAACCAAACGGAGCACTCTCTCGGGAAAAGAAGATGCATTTATTTCGTTCATTCTTTACAAAATTGCATCCATTTCACTTAGCATGACGCGTTTCAGCGAGTCCGCCTTTTTCAAATGCTTCAAGTGAAAGTCAGTGTCGTGCAGGTGAGTATGTAGTCCACTTAACCCCTCCTGCATAGTGGTCAGCAAGGAAGGACCACAGCATCACTATGGTACCTTCTGTCCATTGCGCCCGCCATCATTGAATGATTATTTAAATCCATCTTAGTGATGTTTCATCTTAGTGATGGTATTTGTTTAAGTAACATTTCATACATTGGCGGTCTTTATATTTTCAAAAGTGCGCTTTGACATCGGAGCGACTACATTGCACTTTGTCCCCGTCGTTAACCGCAATAATGTCCATTAGATCTGTAGTACCTGAAAGTGCTGGTTTAGTAACTGCACCTTGCCATACAGTGATGTCCCAACTTTTTAGTCAGCAGGCACAGTTGTTCCTTTGGACTGCGGCGGTTCAGGCAAGTTCACTTCTACAACTCTCCAAATGCCACTAACTCCGCCGAACTTCTTTGCTGACGGGTGCCTCCGGTGAGCATGTGGCTTGCTCACTACAATTTCAACACCAAACGGTTCCCTCCACCAGGAACCAAATGGAGCACTCTCTCGGGAAAAGAAGATGCATTTATTTCGTTCATTCTTTACAAAATTGCATCCATTTCACTTAGCATGACGCGTTTCAGCGAGTCCGCCTTTTTCAAATGCTTCAAGTGAAAGTCAGTGTCGTGCAGGTGAGTATGTAGTCCACTTAACCCCTCCTGCATAGTGGTCAGCAAGGAAGGACCACAGCATCACTATGGTACCTTCTGTCCATTGCGCCCGCCATCATTGAATGATTATTTAAATCCATCTTAGTGATGTTTCATCTTAGTGATGGTATTTGTTTAAGTAACATTTCATACATTGGCGGTCTTTATATTTTCAAAAGTGCGCTTTGACATCGGAGCGACTACATTGCACTTTGTCCCCGTCGTTAACCGCAATAATGTCCATTAGATCTGTAGTACCTGAAAGTGCCGGTTTAGTAACTGCACCTTGCCATACAGTGATGTCCCAACTTTTTAGTCAGCAGGCACAGTTGTTCCTTTGGACTGCGGCGGTTCAGGCAAGTTCACTTCTACAACTCTCCAAATGCCACTAACTCCGCCGAACTCCTTTGCTGACGGGTGCCTCCGGTGAGCATGTGGCTTGCTCACTACAATTTCAACACCAAACGGTTCCCTCCACCAGGAACCAAACGGAGCACTCTCTCGGGAAAAGAAGATGCATTTATTTCGTTCATTCTTTACAAAATTGCATCCATTTCACTTAGCATGACGCGTTTCAGCGAGTCCGCCTTTTTCAAATGCTTCAAGTGAAAGTCAGTGTCGTGCAGGTGAGTATGTAGTCCACTTAACCCCTCCTGCATAGTGGTCAGCAAGGAAGGACCACAGCATCACTATGGTACCTTCTGTCCATTGCGCCCGCCATCATTGAATGATTATTTAAATCCATCTTAGTGATGTTTCATCTTAGTGATGGTATTTGTTTAAGTAACATTTCATACATTGGCGGTCTTTATATTTTCAAAAGTGCGCTTTGACATCGGAGCGACTACATTGCACTTTGTCCCCGTCGTTAACCGCAATAATGTCCATTAGATCTGTAGTACCTGAAAGTGCCGGTTTAGTAACTGCACCTTGCCATACAGTGATGTCCCAACTTTTTAGTCAGCAGGCACAGTTGTTCCTTTGGACTGCGGCGGTTCAGGCAAGTTCACTTCTACAACTCTCCAAATGCCACTAACTCCGCCGAACTTCTTTGCTGACGGGTGCCTCCGGTGAGCATGTGGCTTGCTCACTACAATTTCAACACCAAACGGTTCCCTCCACCAGGAACCAAACGGAGCACTCTCTCGGGAAAAGAAGATGCATTTATTTCGTTCATTCTTTACAAAATTGCATCCATTTCACTTAGCATGACGCGTTTCAGCGAGTCCGCCTTTTTCAAATGCTTCAAGTGAAAGTCAGTGTCGTGCAGGTGAGTATGTAGTCCACTTAACCCCTCCTGCATAGTGGTCAGCAAGGAAGGACCACAGCATCACTATGGTACCTTCTGTCCATTGCGCCCGCCATCATTGAATGATTATTTAAATCCATCTTAGTGATGTTTTATCTTAGTGATGGTATTTGTTTAAGTAACATTTCATACATTGGCGGTCTTTATATTTTCAAAAGTGCGCTTTGACATCGGAGCGACTACATTGCACTTTGTCCCCGTCGTTAACCGCAATAATGTCCATTAGATCTGTAGTACCTGAAAGTGCCGGTTTAGTAACTGCACCTTGCCATACAGTGATGTCCCAACTTTTTAGTCAGCAGGCACAGTTGTTCCTTTGGACTGCGGCGGTTCAGGCAAGTTCACTTCTACAACTCTCCAAATGCCACTAACTCCGCCGAACTCCTTTGCTGACGGGTGCCTCCGGTGAGCATGTGGCTTGCTCACTACAATTTCAACACCAAACGGTTCCCTCCACCAGGAACCAAACGGAGCACTCTCTCGGGAAAAGAAGATGTATTTATTTCGTTCATTCTTTACAAAATTGCATCCATTTCACTTAGCATGACGCGTTTCAGCGAGTCCGCCTTTTTCAAATGCTTCAAGTGAAAGTCAGTGTCGTGCAGGTGAGTATGTAGTCCACTTAACCCCTCCTGCATAGTGGTCAGCAAGGAAGGACCACAGCATCACTATGGTACCTTCTGTCCATTGCGCCCGCCATCATTGAATGATTATTTAAATCCATCTTAGTGATGTTTCATCTTAGTGATGGTATTTGTTTAAGTAACATTTCATACATTGGCGGTCTTTATATTTTCAAAAGTGCGCTTTGACATCGGAGCGACTACATTGCACTTTGTCCCCGTCGTTAACCGCAATAATGTCCATTAGATCTGTAGTACCTGAAAGTGCCGGTTTAGTACCAAATGCCACTAACTCCGCCGAACTCCTTTGCTGGATGCAATTTTGTAAAGAATGAACGAAATAAATGCATCTTCTTTTCCCGAGAGAGTGCTCCGTTTGGTTCCTGGTGGAGGGAACCGTTTGGTGTTGAAATTGTAGTGAGCAAGCCACATGCTCACCGGAGGCACCCGTCAGCAAAGGAGTTCGGCGGAGTTAGTGGCATTTGGGGAGTTGTAGAAGTGAACTTGCCTGAACCGCCGCAGTCCAAAGGAACAACTGTGCATGCTGACTAAAAAGTTGGGACATCACTGTATGGCAAGGTGCAGTTACTAAACCGGCACTTTCAGGTACTACAGATCTAATGGACATTATTGCGGTTAACGACGGGGACAAAGTGCAATGTAGTCGCTCCGATGTCAAAGCGCACTTTTGAAAATATAAAGACCGCCAATGTATGAAATGTTACTTAAACAAATACCATCACTAAGATGAAACATCACTAAGATGGATTTAAATAATCATTCAATGATGGCGGGCGCAATGGACAGAAGGTACCATAGTGATGCTGTGGTCCTTCCTTGCTGACCACTATGCAGGAGGGGTTAAGTGGACTACATACTCACCTGCACGACACTGACTTTCACTTGAAGCATTTGAAAAAGGCGGACTCGCTGAAACGCGTCATGCTAAGTGAAATGGATGCAATTTTGTAAAGAATGAACGAAATAAATGCATCTTCTTTTCCCGAGAGAGTGCTCCGTTTGGTTCCTGGTGGAGGGAACCGTTTGGTGTTGAAATTGTAGTGAGCAAGCCACATGCTCACCGGAGGCACCCGTCAGCAAAGGAGTTCGGCGGAGTTAGTGGCATTTGGGGAGTTGTAGAAGTGAACTTGCCTGAACCGCCGCAGTCCAAAGGAACAACTGTGCCTGCTGACTAAAAAGTTGGGACATCACTGTATGGCAAGGTGCAGTTACTAAACCGGCACTTTCAGGTACTACATATCTAATGGACATTATTGCGGTTAACGACGGCGACAAAGTGCAATGTAGTCGCTCCGATGTCAAAGCGCACTTTTGAAAATATAAAGACCGCCAATGTATGAAATGTTACTTAAACAAATACCATCACTAAGATGAAACATCACTAAGATGGATTTAAATAATCATTCAATGATGGCGGGCGCAATGGACAGAAGGTACCATAGTGATGCTGTGGTCCTTCCTTGCTGACCACTATGCAGGAGGGGTTAAGTGGACTACATACTCACCTGCACAACACTGACTTTCACTTGAAGCATTTGAAAAAGGCGGACTAGCTGAAACGCGTCATGCTAAGTGAAATGGATGCAATTTTGTAAAGAATGAACGAAATAAATGCATCTTCTTTTCCCGAGAGAGTGCTCCGTTTGGTTCCTGGTGGAGGGAACCGTTTGGTGTTGAAATTGTAGTGAGCAAGCCACATGCTCACCGGAGGCACCCGTCAGCAAAGGAGTTCGGCGGAGTTAGTGGCATTTGGAGAGTTGTAGAAGTGAACTTGCCTGAACCGCCGCAGTCCAAAGGAACAACTGTGCCTGCTGACTAAAAAGGTGGGACATCACTGTATGGCAAGGTGCAGTTACTAAACCGGCACTTTCAGGTACTACAGATCTAATGGACATTATTGCGGTTAACGACGGGGACAAAGTGCAATGTAGTCGCTCCGATGTCAAAGCGCACTTTTGAAAATATAAAGACCGCCAATGTATGAAATGTTACTTAAACAAATACCATCACTAAGATGAAACATCACTAAGATGGATTTAAATAATCATTCAATGATGGCGGGCGCAATGGACAGAAGGTACCATAGTGATGCTGTGGTCCTTCCTTGCTGACCACTATGCAGGAGGGGTTAAGTGGACTACATACTCACCTGCACGACACTGACTTTCACTTGAAGCATTTGAAAAAGGCGGACTCGCTGAAACGCGTCATGCTAAGTGAAATGGATGCAATTTTGTAAAGAATGAACGAAATAAATGCATCTTCTTTTCCCGAGAGAGTGCTCCGTTTGGTTCCTGGTGGAGGGAACCGTTTGGTGTTGAAATTGTAGTGAGCAAGCCACATGCTCACCGGAGGCACCCGTCAGCAAAGGAGTTCGGCGGAGTTAGTGGCATTTGGAGAGTTATATATTTATACTCACCTTGGTCCTTTGTACTCTGCATACAGAATTCACTCAAGCCCAAATATTCTTGAAGCGTGTAAATTTTATTGAAACATGCAGCAAGTAAACGCCCGACGCGTTTCGGTGCCGGAGCACCTTGGTCACGGGTCAGGGATCCATTTGCAAATTAACAATACATATAGTGCAAATTCATAAAAATTAAAGCAGGACTACTTGTCTCTACGCTCAGTTTTCGGCAGACATATTGTAATGGTGTTTTTTGAACAGCTATACCGTGTCAATAAAGTTTTAACAGAGAAAACTCGTTCTACACCCATTGTGCATCATTCGTAGTAAATTACTACACAATATAATCTATTTTACCCAAAAAGCTTTTAGCACAAAATTATACTCGAATGAAAATTGTGATACATACAGAGAATTAATAATGCTCACAGAGATAATGTGTATGATAGCAGCAAATTTGGCAAACATTTATTAAACAGAACCAAACTAAATGGTCGTATGAAAATATATGTCTCACGATATTATGCCCCAGTGGGCTTATAACACTTAATATTCTATTATGGTTCCATGTCACTCAATTTGTATATAATAGCGACTTCATCCTTGGCTCAAAAGTAATGTCTAATACAATTGTGCCCCAGTGGGCTATTTCCAAAAGACAATATAATATTTGATATTTCTCTGTATAATCCCTGCTTTGATCACACCAAACTTTTCTCTTAACTTTAATTCCACGTAGAGTCTTCACCAATAATCTAGTTGCCTTTTCTTCAACATGAGTTGCCGACAATTTTGTCTCCTACAAAGATCGAAAATTGAAAAAGTGCCGTCAATGTGTTTAAAAAAAAAGAGATTTTAAAAACAAACATTGCTTCGACTCATAAATATATATACACACAGCAGGACATTTCAACAGAGTTGTTCTTCATCAAATTATCCTAAATGCACCAACATTTCTTCATCCTTATTCAACCCCCTCAGATGTACTGTGTCATATTTAATAATCAATTTAGACTCTATACATCTGAGTTCCCTCACTCGATTACCTCCACGTTCAGATTTTGGAATTCTATCCAATGCACAATATCGTAAAAGGCCCACATTCTTATCATGTTTATCTTTAAAATGTCTGGCCACTGGATATTGCCTGTCTTCATTTACAATTGCTCGAGTGTGTTCCAATATCCGTTTTTTAAGGGGATGTATGGTACTTCCAATGTACACAAGCGGGCAAGAACAGCTTAATGTATAAACACAATAATCTGATTTGCATGTCAGATGTTTAGTAATTGTGAACGGTTTATGGTTGACGGATAATGTAATTTCTTTGCATTTAGGACTGGTCTTACAGGCTTTACATGATTCACATGGATAAAAGCCCTGTACAGGATTCAAAATTTTTTCATCTGGTATCACATTACTACATTACAAATCAGAAAGTGCATCACATTTTCTGTAAGTAATTTTAGGCTGTCCGCCTACAAATTTGCTTAACGTGGAGTCAGTGTTTAAAACATGCCAATATTTCTTTTTAGATTTACGCAATTCCCAAGATTGATTATTGTAAGACGTAATGAACTTCATCGTTTTCTGCCTTAGGTTTGCTTAACAGTGTAGATGCTCTGTCAATTTTATACATTTTCAAACAAGCCTGATTAACTATTTTCAGAGAGTATCCTTTCTCTAAAAATCGATCTCTCATGTTTTTCAGTTCATTCTGAAACAAATCCTCAGAGCTACAATTTCTTTTTGCTCTCAGGAGCTCGCCATAAGGTATACTGTTGACTACATTTTTAGCATGGCAGCTCCTAGCATGTGGTATGCTATTTCCAGCAGTAGATTTTCTGAACAATCTACTTGTCAATTTATTATTCTGAACAATAACTTCTACATCCAAAAATGCAGTCTTTTTCGGATCTTCAGTATTAGTGAACTTCAAATTATATTGATTTATGCTCAGTTCATCCACAAACTCATTGGCTTCGTCCTCTGTTCCATTCCAAATACAAAACACGTTGTACCTCACCCAGAGGACAACATTCTTGGGAAAGGCACCGATGTTACTGGCCACCTGCTCCTCCCACCAGCCCAGGTACAAACCCGCGTAACTGGGGGTGAAGCAAGTTTCCATTGCTGTTCCCTGGATTTGGCAATAGACGACATGATTGAATAGGAAATAGTTGTTTGATAAACAGGTTTCCATCATAGACAGTAGCATTTCAGTATGTTTCAAATACAATGACTCACGTTTTCTCAGAAAATGATTAGCTGCCTCAATTCCTAATTTATGTGGGATACAGGTATAAAGACTATTGACATCCAATGTCATGAGCAACATGTCATCAGACCAATGTACCTGGTCAATTACATAAAAAAATCCCGGGTATCTTGAATATAAGATGGTAATGTATATACAAAAGGACGCAGAAAATAGTCAATGTATTTTGACGTATTTTCATACGTGCTCCCAATTGAGAAAACAATAGGGCGACATGGAGGGATTTTGTTGTTTTTATGTATCTTAAGCAAAAGATACATAACTGGCAATTTGGGATGTTCACAACATAAATATTTACACTCATCATCAGATAGCAGCTTATCACGGTTCCACTTCTGCAATCTAGATTTAAAGTCATCATTGCTTTTCTCATATTTAAGCCTATTGCTAATCTGATAACTTTCAGTATCACCCAATTGCCGTTGTCCCTCATCCAAATACATTTGTCTTGGCCACACCACCACGTTTCCACCCTTGTCTGATTTCTTTATAATTATGGACTTCTTGTCTTGAAGTTCTTTAATAGCCCTAAGTTGGTTACTCTTAAGGTTACCACCCGCAGGTTTATGACATTTATCAATTTTTTTAAATTCTGAGATAACTCCTCTTTCGAATATCTCAATAGCATCATTATGTATTTGGGGCAAGAAACGTGATTTGGGTTTAAACAAACTTCCACTGGCACAACACACATTTAGTGATTCATCTAATGCAATTTCTGAAATAGATTCTACAGTATCCATACCACTTCCTAGCGCCCTCATGGTTTGCAACATATCCAGATCTTTAATACTTAGATTAGTATTGATATCTGTAATTTGTCCTGTTGGTTTTTTACTTTTAAATTCCAACCATTTCTTTAGTTTTAATTTTCTAACAAAATGGAATAGATCTATTCTTCCATCTGTATAATTAAATTTGCTAGTTGGGCAAAATGTTAAACCAAGCGATAGAACATCAATCTGGTCAATAGACAGTTGTATATTAGAGAGATTAACTACCGTGAAAGTGTCCTTCATTTTGACGCAGTCTTTCCTCTTGTAGTCATTCCCATGTAGGTGTCGAGCGAGCCTTGCTTCTTTGTACTTCTTTTGCTGCCTCCTCTTACGCCTCTTCCTCGACCTCGATTGAAGGTATCATGAGGACCAGGACTTGATAACCCCTGTCGACATTGAGCCATCAATGAGAATTCTATTAAAATTTTGGATTTTACTCCACTGCTATCTTGCCCATCTGCCGTAGCTCCAGAATCATCTGATGGCTCAGTATCATTTTGTAAATTACTTTCTGGCGCTGCTGTTTCTTGTACATTCACTATAGATGTTTTTAATCCTTGTGATGACTCTTCATTTGTGGTCTTATTAAGTTCTCTTAGATGGTCAAACTTTTTTATTAGACATTACTTTTGAGCCAAGGATGAAGTTGCTATTATATACAAATTGAGTGACATGGAGCCAGAATGGAATTTTAAGTGTTATAAGCCCACTGGGGCATAATATCGTGAGACATATATTTTCATACAAACATTTAGTTTGGTTCTGTTTTATAAATGTTGGCCAAATTTGCTGCTATCGTACACATTATCTCTTTGAGCATTATTAATTCTCTGTATGTATCACAATTTTCAATCGAGTATAATTTTGTGCTAAAAACTTTTTTGCTAAAATAGATTATATTGAGTAGTAATTTACTACGAATGATGCACAATGGGTGTAGAACGAGTTTTCTCTGTTGAAACTTTATTGACACGGTATAGCTGTTCAAAAAACACCATTACAATATGTCTGCCGAAAACTGAGCGTAGAGACAAGTAGTCCTACTTTTATTTTTATGAATTTGCACTATATGTATTGTTAATTTGCAAACAGATCCCTGACCCGAGACCAAGGTGCTCCGGCACCGAAACGCGTCGGGCGTTTACTTGCTGCATGTTTCAATAAAATGTACACGCTTCAAGAATATTTGGGCTTGAGTGGATTCTGTACGCAGAGTACAAAGGACCAAGGCGAGTATTTATCGAGGGTCCCGACCTCATCTCAAACCCGCCGCCAGAAAGAGGCAAGGAGACCCGCGACTGTGGGGATTAATATATATATATATATATATATATATATATATATATATATATATATATATATATATATATATATATATTCACTGAAAAAACCATAGGTTTCACACATGTTATAGTTAGCTGTACATTTTACTCGTAAAAAAACAATGAAATTCCACGTTATAGTTAGATCAGGTAACTATAACTCGCGCGCCCGCAATCCACTGCTGATGACGTCACATAATACATCACTCATGACATGGTCAGTGGCATCACTCATGACATTACTGATGACATCATCCTTGTGATAGAGTGGCGGTCGCGCGAGTTATAGTTACCTGATCTAACTATAACATGGAATTTCATTGGTTTTTTACGAGTAAAATGTACAGCTAACTATAACATGTGTGAAACCTATGGTTTTTTCAGTGAATTTGCAAGTTTTTTAAATGCTAATTCCTAACTATAACGTGTGTGAAACCTATGGTTTTTTCAGTGAATTTGTACGGGTTTTTAAATGCTAAGTTATGTATTTATTTTTAATTTTTGCGCGCACGGTGCGCTTCGCGTACCGTGCACGCCTCGCCATTTTTTTCAAAATATCAATTGTTTTTTTCTCCCTTGGGGGTCCTTGGATTTATATATTAAATGTGATTGTTAATTTTTTTTTTTTTTTTAAATTTTTTTTTACCGTACGCGTACGGTAAGCTTACCGTACGCGCACCCCGCGATTTTTTTTAAAAATTAATAAATTTATTTTGCATACTTTTTGGCCCTTCGTGAACCCCCTGACGAACGCTAGGGGGTCTGCAACTCTCTTCGTTGCCCCCTTTTCATGTTATCTACCTTTTTTTTTCAGTGCGACAGAGAGAAAATGGCGGCCGATACTTCCTGCTTTCGACCGATTCGAATGTTTACTTTGATCTAACAACCAATCAGAAACGCGCTCGCGCATGGCACCGTACGCGTACGGTAAGCTTACCGTAAGCGCACGGTAAGCGCACGGAGCGCTGCCACAGATATATATATTGATTTAAATGCTATTTTCTTAGGAACTACTGAACAGATTTACACCAGACCTACAAAAGGCACTTCCTTGACCTTATGGCTACCTCTCTGCCAAATTACAAGTAATTCTGTTCAGCCGTTCGGGCTGTAGCTGTGTCTAAAGGTCCTATGGAAAAATGCATGGGGAAAACGTGTTTTGGGACCCCCCTTTTTTCTCAGCCCCCGCTCGACGAATCACCCCGAGACTTTCAGGGTAGGAGCGGAGCGTAGCGCCCCATTAGTTTTGAAAATTTCGCAAGGATTCGTCAACCGGTGCCAAAGTTATTCAAAATAGAATTTTCAGATTTCCCATGGAAACATGGTCCTAACTATAACTATCCACTGGCGACCGCCAGTAGATAATATATATATATATATATATATATATATATATATATATATATATATATATATTCACTGAAAAAACCATAGGTTTCACACATGTTATAGTTAGCGGAAATTTTACTGATAAAAAACCAATGAAATTGCCCCGTTATAGTTAGTGCTGGCAACTATAACTCACGCGACCGCAATCCTCTGCTGATGCTAATACTGTATTTAGACACTTATTTGCCCATGTCTTCTTCCATACATTTTTAGCTATACATATATTACAAATATTTTTTTTTCATAAAGACACATATGTCATCAGCAGAAGATTGCGGTCGCGTGAGTTATAGTTGCCAGCACTAACTATAACGGGGCAATTTCATTGGTTTTTTATCAGTAAAATTTCCGCTAACTATAACATGTGTGAAACCTATGGTTTTTTCAGTGAATTTGCAAGGTTTTTTAAATGCTAATTCCTAACTATAACGTGTGTGAAACCTATGGTTTTTTCAGTGAATTTGTACGGTTTTTTAAATGCTAAGTGACTTTACGCCATTCGTGGCGTGCGCGCCCACTTAACGCAGTTCGTTCCGTGCGCGCACGGTGAGCACGCGGTGCGCTTCGCGCACCGCGCACCCACTTTACGCAGTTAGTGCCGTGCCCACGTTACGCTAGATGGGCCATGTACGCACGATGCGCTTCGCGCACCGTGCGCACATGGAGGACATATGCGCTTCCTTGTGATAGGTAATCTGTTGAAATTTTTTGGGAAATTTCTGTGCTCTGATAAGCCATGCACAAATGGTGGCCTTCGGCCACCATTTGCACAAGGGGTGGAGAAAGTGTGGATAGTGTTTTTTTTATTTTTATTTTTTTACCGTACGCTTACGGTAAGCGTACGGTAAGCGTACCCCGCGAAATTGCCGAAAAAAAAATAATGCCGTTTTTGCTCTTGGGGGATGTTTGGGGACTCCCTCAACATGACTATGTGAGAGGGAGTTGTCAAAACATCCCCGTAACATGTTTTTGGCCATCATGTTTGATACATAACACTCAGTGCGGTAGACAAAATGGCGGACGCCGCTTCCTGGTTTCTGCCGATTCGAATGTTTACTAAGATCTAAGAGCCAATCAGAATCGCGCTCGCGCACGCCACCGTACGCTTACCGTAAGCGTACGGTAAGCGTACCGTAAGCGGGCTCAGATATATATATTGATTTAAAGGCTATTTTCTCAGAATCTACTGAACAGATTTACACCAAACCTACAAAAGGCACTTCCTTGACCTAGGGACTACCTCTCTGCCAAATTTCTAGTAATTCTGTTCAGCCGTTCGGGCTGTAGCTCGTTCTAAAGGTCCTATGGAAAAATGCATGGGAAAAACGCGTTTTGGGACCCCCCTTTTATCTCAGCCCCCGCTTGACGAATCCCCCCGAGACTTTCAGGGTAGGAGCGGAGCGTAGCGCCCCACCTATTTTGAGAAATTCGCGAGGATTCGTCGACCGGCGCCAAAGTTATTCAAAATAGAATGTTGAGGTTTTCCTATGGAAACGTGGTCCTAACTATAACTACCTACTGGCGACCGCCAGTAGGTAATATATATATATATATATATATATATTCACTGAAAAAACCATAGGTTTCACACATGTTATAGTTAGCGGAAATTTTACTGATAAAAAACCAATGAAATTCCCCCGTTATAGTTACTGCAGGCAACTATAACTCACGCGACCGCAATCCTCTGCTGATGCTAATACTGTATTTAGACACTTATTTGCCCATGTCTTCTTCCATACATTTTTAGCTATACATATATTACAAATATTTTTTTTTCATAAAGACACATATGTCATCAGCAGAAGATTGCGGTCGCGTGAGTTATAGTTGCCTGCAGTAACTATAACGGGGGAATTTCATTGGTTTTTTATCAGTAAAATTTCCGCTAACTATAACATGTGTGAAACCTATGGTTTTTTCAGTGAATTTGCAAGGTTTTTTAAATGCTAATTCCTAACTATAACGTGTGTGAAACCTATGGTTTTTTCAGTGAATTTGTACGTTTTTTTAAATCCTAAGTTACTTTACGCCATTCGTGGCGTGCGCGCCCACTTAACGCAGTTCGTTCTGTGCGCGCACGGTGCGCTTCGCGCACCGTGCGTGCACAGTGAGCACGCGGTGCGCTTCGCGCACCGCGCGCCCACTTTACGCAGTTAGTGCCATGCACGCACGGTGGGCACGCGGTGCGCTACGCGCACCGCGTGCCCACGTTACGCTAGATGGGCCATGTAAGCACGATGCGCTTCGCGCACCGTGCGCACATGGAGGACATATGATGCACTTCGTTTTGAAAGGTAATATTTTAATTTTTCGTATATTTTATAAGCCATGCACAAATGGTGCCCTTCGGGCACCATTTGCACACGGGGTGGAGAGAGTGTGGATAATTTTTTTTTTTTTTTTTTAAATTTTAGTGTTTTTAACCAGAGATAAGCCATGAACAATTGGTGGCCTTCGGCCACCAATTGCACACGGGGTGCAGAGAGTGTGGATGATGTTTTTTTTTTAAATTATTTTTTACCGTACGCGTATGGTAAGCGTAATCGGCGAAATTACAGAAAAAATAAAAATTCAGTTTTTGGCCTTGGAGGATCTTTGGAGACTCCCTCAACATGCCTATGTGTGTGGGAGCTGTCTAAACAGCCCCTTTACATGTTTTTGGGCTTTAAATTTTAAAAATCGCTCTCAGTGCGAGAGAGAAAATGGCGGCCGCAGCTTCCTGGTTTCGGCCGATTCGAATGTTTACTAAGATCTAAGAGCCAATCAGAATCGCGCTCGCGCACGCCACCGTACGCGTACGGTAAGCGTACCGTAAGCGCACCGTAAGCTGGCTCAGATATATATATTGATTTAAAGGCTATTTTCTCAGAATCTACTGAACAGATTTACACCAAACCTACAAAAGGCACTTCCTTGACCTGAGGACTACCTCTCTGCCAAATTTCTAGTAATTCTGTTCAGCCGTTCGGGCTGTAGCCCTGTCTAAAGGTCCTATGGAAAAATGCATGGGAAAAACGCGTTTTGGGACCCCCCTTTTATCTCAGCCCCCGCTTGACGAATCCCCCCGAGACTTTCAGGGTAGGAGCGGAGCGTAGCGCCCCACCTATTTTGAAAAATTCGCGAGGATTCGTCGACCGGCGCAAAAGTTATTCAAAATAGAATGTTGCGGATTTCCTATGGAAACGTGGTCCTAACTATAACTACCTACTGGCGACCGCCAGTAGGTAATATGTTGGAGCCGTTTGATGAATCTTTATGAAATTTACGAAACTAGTGTGCCTGTCACTGCGGCTTTTTACTAACTATAATGTCCCTGTAACTTTCGTGTCTTGATCGTGAAGCACGACAGGAGTCCGTTTCTGTAACCAGGTATCTTTATTTGTTTTCTGCAGTACAAGCTTACGTGTCCTGCCTCACCCCTGATCTTCCCTTTTGTGTCCGTCCCCCACCCCTTGACCGGAAGTGGTGTCCGGTTCCTTGTCCCCTTCCCCACCAGTCGGGTCCAGGGTCCTAGTGCCCTGTGCCCAGGTCACGACATCTCCCCCTTTGTTGCAGAAATGACAGAGAAATAGTTTATGCCAACTAGAGAGAGAGAGAGAGAGAGAGAGAGAGAGAGAGAGAGAGAGTGCCCTCCTTACATTTCTTCAATCAGTCTCTTTGGTCTTTTGCCCTCTCTTCTTTGGCGTGTTTCTCCTTTGTCCATCTGCTCGTCCTCATCCTGTCTCGTGCCTGCGTCTCCTGTTGCAACATCTCTTCCGTCTTCGTCCATGATTTTGAGTTCCTTGAAGTGTGAGCTGTTTCGTGTGATATGGTAGCGTCCTGCCGATGCTGTTATCATGGGCCCCTTTACCTCGGTCACCGTCAACGGCTCCTTTGAGAATGGTCTGTCAGATTTTCTCAACTGTCGCTGCCGCACCACCACAGTATCGCCTTGCTTGAGGTGCGCAGGAGTGGCATGTCTCCTTGCGTCGGCATATGCCTTCATTTTATCCTTGGCCTCTTGGTCTTTGATGGTGATGCTGCTGTGCTCTGGCATTGTTGTTGCTTCCATCTGCGGTAGCCTCGTCCTGCTTGATCTGCCCAGAACTAGCTCGGCGTACACCATCCTGTGGAGCTGTGAGGGGTGTTCCGATAGTCCCTTAGTACTTGACACAGAGCCTGTCCTATTGATATCTGCACCATCTTTGCTCTTTGGACAGCCTTCTTTATGTTCCCCATGAATCTTTCCACCATGCCATTTGCTTGTGGCCACAGAGGCGTTATTTTCCTGTGGTGGATCTCTAAATAGTCCATACATTTTCGAAATTCTTTCCCTGAGAATAGCGGGCCATTGTCTGTCTTTAGCGTTTGTGGGGATCCCCACGCCGCAAATATGTCGTCCAGAGTGGGCAGCTTTGCGCTTGCTGATGTTGACGGTACTTGTCGCACGATGGGAAATCTGGAGAATTCATCAATTATCACGAGCAGGTAGTTTCCCGTTTCCAGAGGCCCGTAGAAGTCTGCTGCCAGTTCGGTCCACACTGCCCGCGGGAGTTCTGACATTTGTAATAGTTCCGGTTTGCTGGCTGCCCCGTCGTTTGGCAGATGTGGCAGTTTGTGACGGTGGCCTCCACCATATTGTCCAAACCCGGGAACCACACTTTCTCCCGTAGTAGTTTCTTTGTAGCCACCATGCCTCTGTGTGATTTGTGTGCCAAGTTATCAGTCTGTCTCCGCAGAGCTCTTGGCATCACTATTCTTGTTCCTCGCATTATTATTCAATTTTTCCTCTCTGAGAGCTCTTCATTAATCTTTTTGAATGCCAGCATTTCTTCTTTGATCACTCCATTTTCCATGATGCTGTTGTTGTTGACATGCCTCCATCTCTGTTGTCTAGTTACCATTTTGACCGCCTGCATTGTGGTGTCCCTCTCTGTTTCGAGCTCCAACTCTGCCATCGTTATTGATGCTGGAGTGTTTTGTTTTAGTACAAAGTTCAGGTATTCTTCCGCTATTGATGTTGTTTCAGTTGTCTGTGCCAAAGGGTGCCGCGACATGTAGTCCGCCGGGTTATGTTCTTTCCCTGGTTTGTGCACGATCTTGAAGTTGTAGTCCATTAGCCTTATGCCCCATCTTTCTATTCTAGGTGGTATTTTCGCGTTGGGATTTCCATAGATCGTTACTAGGGCCTGATGATCCGTTATAATGGTGAATGGTTTCCCATATATGAACATGTGATAGTGTTCACATGCCCATACTACTGCGAGGCTTTCTTTTTCTGGCTGTGAGTATGCCCTCTCGATTTCGGACAGGCTTTTGCTTGTGTATGCCACTATATTTCTTGGGGACTCTTTACCTGGCCTATGTTGTGCCAGGATCGCTCCTAGCTCCACTGGGCTGGCGTCCACCGTCAATTCTGTGCACAGCAGGGGGTCGAAGTACGCAAGATGGTCCAGCGCTATCACTGCATGTCTGATGGCCTCAAATGCTTTGTTGCAGTCTTCGGTCCACATGAATGTCTGGCCTTGTCTCGTTAGTTCTCTCAAAGGTGTGCTTACCGTGGCAAAGTCTTTTATGTATCTCGCACAGTAACTGGCAAGCCCAAGAAATGACCTCACTTCTGCAACATCGCTCGGAGGTTTTGCTTTTTCCAGCGTCTCCACTTTGCTGCGATCTGGTCGCACCCCTTTTTTAGAGAAGATGTGTTCGAAGAACACCAGTTCATTTCTCCCTATTTTGCACTTGTCTTCGTTCAGCGTTAGACCTGCCTGTTTCAGTTGGGAGCATACGTCCCGCAATGCTTTGTCATGCTCGTCATCTGTTCGACCAAATACCAAAATGTCATCACTGTAATTGAGGCTGTTTTTTACCGGCCTTATGACTTGCCGTATTGTTTCTTGGAATATTTCTGCCGCCGATGAGATGCCGAAACTCAGCCGCTTGTACCGAAATAGACCCATGTGTGTGGAGAATGTCGTAATGTACCTTGACTGTGGGTCAAGCTCTAGCTGATGATATCCTTTGCACAGGTCCAGCTTTGAAAATCGGAATGTGCCAGTTAGGCAGCTGATCATGTCATTTAGGTGTGGTCCAGGGTGTCTTTCTCGTTCAATTGCTGTGTTTGGTATCCTCATGTCTACACAGATGCGAATTTTTGATGTGTTCTTTTTTGGGACTGCCACTATTGGGGACACCCATGGCGTCGGTCCGTCCGCCGGTTCTATGATGTCCTGACGTAGCAATGCTTGTATTTCTTCCTCGACTTGCGGTTGCAAGTGTATCGGCACTCGCCTGTGATGTTGAGTTACTGGTTTTACTGCTTCATTGATGTGCAGTGTTATTTGCCGTCCTTTTAGTTTTCCTAGTCCATGTAGGATACTGGGATAATCTCTCAGGATGTTTTTCTTCTCTGACATGTGGTATGTCATTGCGAGGAGCCCCATCATCTGTGCTGTGACGTTACTTAGTAAGCATGGTGCTGGTATGTCACCTTTCAGTACATGTATATCTTCTTTGCTTGATCTGTCTTTGTATATAAGTGTCTCTGTAAATTTCCCCATGTTGATCACTGTTTTTTTTGATCCCCACGTGAATACGTCAACCGTGGATGGCACTAGCGCCGGCTTTATTTCCATCTTTTCATATTCTGATACGCACATGATGTTGCATGTGGCGCCGCTGTCTAACACGAAGCGTGTTTTGTGTTGTCCTACATCTATGTTCACCTTTGCTGTCTTTTTTACTTGATGTTTCTCTATTAGGTGGATGCTTTCTCGCCCTTTGTCTTCTTCCGCAGACGCAACTTCGGACATCAAGTATAGTCGTCCTACATTTTCTTGCACCACCTCTCCATCAGATTCAGTTGACGAGCTGCGGTTTCCCGTGTCCATGTGCCTGGCATATCTGTTTGTCGTCATCCGTTGTCTTCCAGGTCGTCCTCTCTCACTTCTGAATTGTGTACCCAAACATGCGCTTGCAAAATGATTGCTCCTGTTGCATTTTCTGCATGTCTGACCCATTGCCGGGCACACGCCGGTGTGTGGGAACTCAAGTCCGCATCTGTAGCATGTTTTTTCATGTTGTGTCATTGACAGTTGCTCATTGTTCTCTTTCTTCCAACTGTTTATGCGGCTGCTTCCGACCATGCGGTTTGTTTGCTCCATTCGCCTATCTTTGCCCAGCTCCATCTGGTTTGCTTGCGCCGTCGCCCTCGCTTCTGCCCTGGCCATCATTAGAAGTTTCTCCAGCGAAGTCGGCTCTTTCAGAATTCGTGTGCGGAATTCCATTGTCTGACATCCCTCAATGATGCGCAAACGAATTGCTTGTTCGTTGTCGAACTTGTCGAATTCGCAGTGTGTGATCAATTTGCGCAGTCTTGTCGCAAAGTCGTCAAGGGACTCCTCTGTGTGCTGAAATGCAATTGCGAAGGTGTACCTTTCAAAATCAATGTTTCTTTGCGGATCAAATCTGTCTGAGAGGCACTTTATTAGCCCTTTATATGTTGCCGTTTGGTCATAAGGGAATGTGACTAGTAGGTCGTCTACTTCGTCCCCTACGAGGTTTAAGAATAGATCCAGCTGCTTAGCGACTGTGACGTCCGTGGCACTCATGTATCGTTCGAACTTGCGAACCCATCGCTCCCATCTTATGCCTACTTGTGGTTGAATGGAAGGGGTCTACGGTATTGAGCGCTGGGTTTGTCACTCGCTTGTTCAGTCATTGTTGTCTCTTTGTTTTGCGCAGCTTTTCTTCTTCTTTATGCTTTCTTTCTGCGGTTGTCGCACTTTTACTTCTTATCTGTGTTTTTGTTTTTCTTTAAATTGCTTTATTCCCCTTTTTTTCTTTTTCTTTATTGTCTATTTCATTTGTTGATGCACTTTGTCTTCTTCTTTCGTCCTTACTGTCTCTTTTTTTCACTTTATCTTCTATTTTTCCTTTCTTTCCTGACCTTCAAATGGCTGCCAGGCCTTTCTCGCTCCTTATTGGCTGATTTTGCCTGGTTTCAAAATGGCCGCCAAGTCTCGCGAGATCTCGGGGACCTCGTGAGTTCCCGCCTGACTCTAAAATGTCCGCCGGGCCTTCCGCAGCGCTGATTGGCCGCTTTCGCCTGACTCTAAAATGGCTGCCTTCTTCTCGCGAGATCTTGCGCGAGATTTCCTTTTGTTTGCTCGCGTGTGCGCTTTTTTGTTGTTATTCTTACCGGCTTGCAGTCACGGCCGGGCCGCTTGTTTCTTTCCTCTATTTACTGTAGTTGTTACGGCCGGGGTGGGCTCTTGCGCCGTTTCTCCGCTCCGTTAGTCATGTCTTGACCCAGGGTGGGCTCCTGGCGTCTTTTACGTCGCTCATGGGACACACGCGCCGATTCTGCCACCTTCTGTCGCCAGTTGTCGTGTCTTGATCGTGCAGCACGACAGGAGTCTGTTTCTGTAACCAGGTATCTTTATTCGTTTTCTGCAGTACAAGCTTACGTGTCCTGCCTCATCCCTGATCTTCCCTTTGTGTCCGACCCCCACCCCTTGACCGGAAGTGGTGTCCGGTTCCTTGTCCCCTTCCCCACCAGTCGGGTCCAGGGTCCTAGTGCCCTGTGCCCAGGTCACGACAGTAACCTGGGTGTGTGAGTGGTTGTGTGGGTCTGTCAGTGAGTTTGTGAGTGTGTGGTGGGTGTTTCACCTTGTGTGGGAGTGGCTGTGTGGGTCTGTGAGTGGCTGTGTGGGTTTATGAATGGATGTGTGCGTGGCTCTATGGGTGTATATGTGGGTGTGAGTGGGTGTGGGAGTGCCTCTGTATGTCTGTGAGTAGGTGTGTGAGTGGTTCTCTGGGTCTCTGAGGGGCTATGTGAGTGTGTAAGTGAGTGTGTAAGTGAGTGTGTGAGTGGTTTTGTCGGTCTCTGAGTGGGTGTGTGAATGGCTGTATGGGAGTGTGAGTGGTGTGCGGGGTCTATGAGTGGGTGTGAGAGTAGCTGAATGGGTGTATGAGTGTGTGTGAGACTGGCTATGTTACCGACTCCTGCAGGAAGGAGATGGCCCAAGAGAAAAAAGCTGCCAGGGCTAATTATAAATCTTATGAACTCACATATTATATCACTCATGACATGGTCAGTGACATCACTGACAACATCACTGATGACATCTCAAATTACATCACTGATGACATCATCAAGTGAGTGTAAGTGTTTTTAGGAGTTTATGGGTGTTAAACATATATACTAACCTACTACAAAAGTTCAATTAGTATACTAGGTGCACTACTACTGAGTGATTCTACTTGTCACATATACTATGTGAGTAGCTGTGTGAGTGTATGTATCCTTGTGTGTATGGGCGTGTGACGGGCTATATGGGTGAATAAATGGATGTGTGAGTAGCTGTGTGGGTGAGTGAGATGCTGTGTAAGTGGCTCCATTAGTAAGTGGGTGGGTGTGTCAGTGGCTGTATGGGTGAGTGAGTGGCAGTGTGAGCGGCTCTATGGGCAGGTACCTGGGTGTATAGTGACTGTGTGGGTGAGTGAGTGGGTGTCTGAATTACTGTATTAGTGAGTGGCTGGGTGTGTAAGTGGCTATAGGGGTGACTGAGTGGCTGTTTGAGTGGGTGAATGGGTGAGTGACTGAGTGTGTCAGTGACCTTGTAGGTAAGTAGGTGGTTGTATAAACAGCTGTATGGGTAAGTGTGGATATAAAACTGGCTGTACGGGTGAATGTCTGGTATTATAAGTGACTGTATGGGTGAGTGAATGATTTTGTGAGTGGCTGTAATGAGAGTGAGTGAGTGGGTGCGTGAGTGCCACTATGGAGGAGTAAGTGTGTGTGTGAGTACTGGTATGGTTCTGTGAATGGGTATGTGAGTAGTTGTGCGGATGTGTAAATGGGCGTACAAGAGGTTGTATGGGGTGTGAGTAGTTCTGCGGATGATGTCATCAGCAATGTCATTAGTGATGTCATTTGAGGTGTCATCAGTAATATCATCAGGGATGTCACTGACCATGTCATAAGTGATGTAATATGTGAGATCATAAGCAGTGCATTGCAGGGGCTTAATTTATAGTTAGCTCAGGTAACTATAACTGCTGAATTTCCCTAGTTTTGTACGAGTGAAATCTGAGTCTAAATTTAACGTCTCTGCAACCTTTGGTTTTTCAATAAATTTCTAAGGTTTTTTAAACTCTATTTCCAAACTATAAAGTTCCTGTAACCTTTGTTTATTTCAGTGAATTTCTGTTTTGTAACTAGTAGTTGCGTTTGTAGTGTGGTGGAGAAAGGCGGTGGGCCTCTGAACAGCTCTCACAAATACAGCTGTGTCACACTTACTAGATGCAACGGGTTGGCTTCTTGGCCACTAAGGGCCCTCAGTTTCCAAGAGGACTTCATCCCCCAACCAGAAGTGCACCTGGAGGTGCGTTTGCAGAGTTGAACAGAACGAGGGCGAGGCCCCTGAAGAATTTTCAGCAATCCCACTGTGTGGGATTTATTGGAGGTAACAGAAGGGCTTGTTGGCCCCCACAGACCTTTAGCAACCAAGGAGACTTCATACCCCAACCACTAGTGCGCCAAGAGGTATGGTTGCAGACTGGTGGAAAAAGGGAGCATGGCCTCTGATGACCTCTTAGCAACCCCGCTGTTTGGGACTTACTGGTGGTAACAGGAGGGCTTGTTGGCCCCCAAGTACCCTCAGCATTCAAGGAGACTTCATTCCCCAACTAGAAGTGTGCCAGATGGCGTGTTTGCAGAGTGGTGGAGAAAGGGGGGATGGCCTCCAAACACATCTCTGTAATCCCTCTGTCTGGGGCTTACTGGAGGTAACAGAAGGGATTCTTGGCCCCAAGGACCCTCAGCAGCCAAGGGGACTTCATCCCCCAACCGACAGTGTGCCAGGATGCGCGTTTGCAGAGTAGTGGAGAAAGGGGCGTTTCCTCAGATGACCTTTCAGCAATCCCACTGTTTGGAACTTACTGGAGGTGACAGAAGGACTTTTTAGCCCCCAAGGACATTCTGCAGCCAAGCGGCCTTTATCCCCCACCCAGCTGTTCACCAGGAGGCACGTTTGCAGATTGGTGTTAAAAGGGGCGTAGCCTATGGCGACTTGCTGGCCTTTTTTATTTTATTTTTTATTTCTTTGGGGAGGGGGTACGCGAGGCCTCCCATCCCTGGGCCAATTTCAGCCCCGGGGACCCCATCCCTTGGGGCCAGCCCTATTTTGAATGGGGGAGGGAAACTTCGTGGCTCCCCTCCCCAGGCCAACTTCTGCCCTGGGGACCCCATTTCCTGGCACCCAGCCTTTTTCGTTAAATTTTTTCATTAACTTAAAAGGACGGGTGCCGAACGTCCCCCTTCCCCTGGCCAATACCCATTCCCTGGGGTACAGCTTCTTTTTCTTTTTTTTTAAACATTTTTCAATATACTTAAAGGAAGGGGGCCCAAGCTGCCCCCTCCCAGGCCAATTCCAGCCCCACGGGCCCCATCCTCCATTGCCTGGACTCAAATGTGGTTGCCCTGATTGCACCCAGGGCACCCACTCTGTTGGGGAACATGGGGGGAGCCTCAAGGCTCCTGCGATCCCTGCCGGCTCCCTGTCTCCTGCAGGAGCTGGCATTGCTTTGACAGAAAGGGAGCTGCTGAACATGCAGCTCCCTGTCTGGTAAACAATTGTGCTCTTCTTCTAGCAAGCAAGAGCATTTGTTTCTGCTCCTGCTTGCGAGAAACGGAGCACAGTTTTCTATGGCTTGACAGGAGCGGTAAAGCTCCTGCCAAGCCAAAGGAAACATCTATGTCCTTGGACTAGGCACTCCGGGACATAGCAGGAGCAGGCCCTGGGGAGTGGCAGTACCCAGTGCCATTTATGGCTCCAGGAGGGGGCCGCACGGTCCTCCTTCTTTGTATGATTTTGCCCCGGGGAGGTGCTGGTCCCCGGGGCTGCAGTTGAGTCCATGCGTCCCCCTGCATTTTTTCATCACTAAGCCCTGGGGAGGTGCGGGTTCCCGGGGCATCAGTAAGCTCCAGGAGGGGTGGCCCGTGCACCCCCCTCCTTTAAGAGGTAAATGCCCCCGGGACCTAACCCACCCGGGGGCCAATTAGAAATGAAGCGCAGGAGCCCAAGCTTCGTTTTAAAAAAAAATCAGCAGGATTTACGGATTCAGCACAACTCCCACCGAAAATTATTTTTAAGAAATGCAGTTTTGGCACTCCGGGGTCTCTGTGGGAATCCCGTAAAGAGGCCTAGGGGGTCAGGGTGTTTCTACCCTGCCCACTTTTGTTTTAATGTTTTTTCTGTGACTCGGTTCCTTCGAGTCACAAGATGGCTGCCAACGCTTCCTGGTTTGAAGTGTTGGCAGCAAATCAGATCTCAGCACGTGATCGGGAGGGGTCGCAGGTCCACCGCATCCCCCAGATATACAAATTTGGATTTTACTTTTAATATTTAAAAAGCTACTAAACAAACTTACACCAATTAGTAACAAGCATTTGCAATGCAATAGGTCTCGCATTTACGCAAGTTTAAGCTATTGGCATTGTAAATGACTGCGTTTTATTTATGTTTCACAAACAAAAACATATATTAAAGGCATTGTCATTCACAATGTCAAAGCTCAAACTCGTGTAAATGTGAGACCTGTTGCATTGCAAATGCTTGTTAAACTTGATAAGGAGTTATCATATCATATAAAAATCATAGCTCCAGTGCAATGAAATAGCATGGATTTGTATAAAAAATATAATTAATGCGATTCTATGATCCTATGAAATGATAACTATACGCCACAATCACTGAACAGTGATTATATTTGCAATATTGCGTTCAACAAATGCACACACTCCTCACCTAGTAACCATTGTGCTTGTTAAAACATAGTGCAAAATGCATACCGTATGTTCTCGGGTGCCTCTTCAGGGGCATGGAGTGATGTATAAAGGCAACAATACAAAATGCAAAGGCAATAATATATTTTCCCTACATATGTAGGCACAGAGAAGTATTGAAAATGTCTTCTTCCTGATTGTCTTAATTTTTTACTATTTCACAGAATACATAGTCACCACCGCTAAATTTACTTCTCTTACAATGCACTGTACTCGCCCATCTAAACGAGGAGGACATCTGCAAGTCTACACCAAACACTGGTGCCGCATAATAAAGCCTGCTTTCATGCAAGATGACAATACAGGCGCCTTGATGTAATGTTCCTGCCCTCGTGGCCCCTTGCTGCAATAACCACGCGTACACGTTGTCGTGGTGCGATGTATTTATTCTCCTCACAGGAGCGCCGGCACGGAGCTCCGCACCCGTTGAAATCGGCGCTCTAACTCCCACAAAATGGCCGCCGCCGGACATCCTGTGATGTCACGGGGCGGGCGTGCCAACCACTAGACCGCTACACCACATCTCCCCCTTTTTCAACACAACCCCAACTTACTCCCCTTAGAACATATACAGTCTTACTTGTTGTCCATGCAGAATTCTCCGAACTTCCGGGGCAGTGTGATTCTCCTTCCCCGTCTTGTCCACTTACTGGGTTCGCCAGCCTTCGGAGTGGTTGTCATGCTCCGTCGGTCTGATGCCCCATCTTCGCCTTCCCTTCCTGCATGTCCCTTCTCATTGGTCTCATTGTCCTCTCGGGCCTCTCCTTCCTGCCCTCTCTTCTCCTCGCAGATGCTATGTCCCATTTCCACCTGAGGACTCCCTTCCGTTCCTTCCGGGGGGCTCTCTCTCCCTTCCGCTGGACTCTTCGCACCGCGCGGTGTCCCTGCAGGTGTCGCCTCTACCGGTGTCTTCTCTTCCAAGGGTAAGCACCTTGCCATGCGGTCCTGTGACCATATCTTCCCATCACTGAGAAGCGCTGATCTTGAGTACGGTTCCAGCACTTGGAACGGCGGTGTGAACTTACTGTCCCCTTTCTTCTTCAGGGTGGGTAGCCTGACTCTCACCCACTCTCCCTTTTCCAGTGCAACCTCCTTTGTGTTGTGTTTCCTGTCATTGTGTTCCGTATATACTGCCTGTGCCTTCTCCCAGTTTTTCCGCACTACTGCCGGGGACCAATGACTCTGAACGGTGAGGCGCTTCCAGGCAACGTTGTCTTTCGTGAAAGGCTCTCGTCCCCTTAGCACCCAAAACGGACTGTACCCCGTTGAAGTGGGGGTGATCCGATAGGCCCACATCAGCCTTTTCAACTCCTTTTCCCAGTCCTTTCCTTGGCTGATCGCTGCTTGAACGGATCCCATGATTACTCTGTTGAACCTTTCCGCCGCGCCGTTCCCGGCCGGATGGTAGATGGGGGTGTGCCGGATGGTGATTCCGTTTCTGTCCATGAAGGTTTCCCATTTGCTGGAGGTGAATTGCGGGCCGTTGTCGCTCAGGATCCCTTTGGGTATACCTTCCCTTATGAAGACGTCTGTCAGGAATTCCAGAATCGTCTCCGTCTCTGCATTGTCTGCCACATGGACTTCTGGCCATTTGGAATATCGATCTACCACTACAGTAATGTATTTCTGGATGTTGTCGGCATCTGTGATGGGTCCCAGGACGTCGATGGAGATTTCCTCCCATGGATTTTCCGGACATGCGTACTTGCCCAGGGGTGGTCTCAACATCTTTTGAGTCTTGTCCGCATTGCTGCAGTGCTCACATCCTCGTACATGTCGTTCTACTGCCAGGTCTATTCCCGGCCACCAGTAATCCTCCTTGGCTCTCCCCTTGGTCTTTATGATGCCCAGATGGCTCTCATGGGTGATGGCTAATATGCGTTGTCTCAATGAGTGTGGGGGAACCACTTTGTTACCGCGCAGCAAGAACCATGGCTTCTCTCCTAGGGACAGTTCTTCCTTGACTTCCCAAAACTGTTTGAGCTCCTCGCCCAACAATCTCTTCTCTGGCCATCCGTTTTTTACGTACGCCTTGACTGCGCTCAAATTCTCGTCATTCCCGTACTCCTCTTCCCAGTCTTGAGCACTTATTGCTCTTTCGTGGTCACCTGTAAATGCTACTGCATAGTCTTCCCAACCACCTTCCTCGTGGACTTCTGCGGTTTCCTTGGCCGCTGCCCTGCTCAGGAAGTCCGCCACTTTGTTCCGGTGTCCTGGTAGATATTCCACGTCGTAGACGTGATCTAATAACCTGAGCGTCATCTTCGCGATTTGTGGCGTGGCGTGCTCATGTCCCCCTGATGTGAGGACCTTCACTAGCGGCTTGTGGTCTGTGCGTAGCAGGAAACGTCCGCCCCATAGGAATTGTCGGAACCTCTCCATCGCCCACACCGCTGCTAACATTTCCTTTTCAATGACGCTGAACTTGCTTTCATTCGGGGCTAGCGCTCGCGATGCGAAGCTAATCGTGGCTATCTCTCCGTCCGCTGTCCTTTGCGTCAGGACTGCTCCCAGCCCTCGATCACTGGCATCCGTCGTCAACATGGTGGGGGCTTCCGGGTCATATACGTGAATCGGCACTGCCTCGCTGATGTTCTTTTTCACCTCCTCGAATTCCCGTTGATGCTCTCCCGTCCATATGAAGGTGGACTTGTTTTTGAGGAGTGACCTCATTAGGTGGGTTTTGGAGGCGAAATGGGGTACGAACTTGCTATAAAACTCCGCCATCCACAGAAAGGTCCTTACGTCTTCTTTGCTCGATGGTGTGGGCGCTTCCCTGATTGCTGCGACATTCGATGACTTGGGTTCTATACCGTGCCTGCTTATTTCATGGCCCAGGTATGTGACTGTGTTCAAGCCGAACTTGCATTTGTCCCATTGGGCCGTGAGCCCGTTCTGCTTCAGCACCGCCAAGACTTCTGCCAGTCTCCTGTCAAGCTCGTCTCGGGAGGCTCCCATTACCAAGATGTCGTCTTGAAAGTATTGGATGCCTGTCTTCCTGTGGAATAGCTTATGCATCAACTTCTGGAAGACCGCGGACGCGAGTCCGAACGGCATCCTCAGGAATTTGTAGCACCCGAACGGTGTAATGAACGACGTCAGGTGGTTGCATGACTTATGCAGGGCGATCTGGTGGTAGGCAGACGTAAGGTCTACCGTGGAGAACCACTGCGCTCCTTGGGTCTTTGCTAGCATCTCATTAATCCTGGGAAGCGGGAACTTGTCGACTACAATGTTCTTATTCAGCTCTCTAAGGTCGACGCACAGCCCCACCTTCCCGTTGGGCTTCTGCGCCATGACTAAGGGAGCCAACCATTCTGCGTTATCGATCGCCTCGATCGCGCCATTGTCCTCCAACCTTTGTAGCTCTTCTTGCACCGCAACTCGTATGCGGAACGGTATGTTGCGCACCTTGTGGGATACTGGCTGTGCTCCCGCTCTAAGTTGGATCTTGTGTGTAAACTTCGCCATACGGCCAATAGTGTCTTTAAATACCTCTGGGAATTCTTCTTTCCATCGCCGTCCTTCGGTGTCTTGGCCCTCATCAGTCATGAGGACTTGCGTGCGTCCTCCTGGGATCAATTTAATCCCCATTTCTCCTTGGTCTCTCCAGCCCAACACCGATGGTCCTTTCTCCGCCACATACAGTTTCCCTTCGCATGTGCGGCCTCGGGATTCGAAGGTTAGGGGACAGTACCCTACCATGGGTATCGGTTCCCCTGTGAAGGTTACAGGATGGATGTCAGTGGGCCTCAAGTAGTATGTCGTGCTTGGCGCAAAGTCTTCCTCCCATATCCTTCTTTGTACTATTGTGTATGGCGACCCTGAGTCGGCCACCATGGTGGTTCGTATTCCTCCAATCCTCATTTCGCACCTGGGTTTTCTGTCCGTCACGCTCTCTATGCCCAATACTTGATCTTCTACAATCAGGATTTCATCATCCTCATCTCTGTCCCCGTCTTCTTCTTCTTCTCGTGTCCCCTGGGCTACGAACTTCACATCTTGCCTTTGAGACTTCCTCCTGCACACCTTTTCATAGTGTCCTATGAGTCCGCAATACAAGCATTTGGCGCCAAATGCCGGGCAACCCTTGTCGCTGGCTGCGTGGGTGCAGCTGCCGCACCTGTAACAGACCGTCTTGTTCCCTTGTCTTTGTCCTTGCATTCTTGGCGTCCTAGCGTTGAATCTTCTGTGTGTTCGTGTACCTTGTTGCCACGCTGGCTGTTTGCTGTCTGTCGTCCTCCGGTCTTCTATCTTGCATACCGTCTGTTCTGGGAGGCTCTCGCGCTTGGCTGCCTCCGCGCACCTTCTGGAAAGTTCTGCTTTCTTTACTAGGGCCACAACTGTTTTCAGTGGCGCGTCTCCATTGGTCCACAGTTTCTCCTGGATACTCGTGTTCACAGTGTGCATTATGATTTGGTCCCTTATTAGCTCTTCCTGGAGGGTACCAAACTTGCATGTTAGAGCCAGTTTCTGTAGAGCTGCCACGTATTCGTCGACTGATTCACTCTTACTCCGTTTCCGATGGTAAAAGTTGTATCTGTCTATCGCCGTGCACACCACTGGCCGATAGTGGGCATCCAGATCATCTAACGCGTGTTGAAACACGTCGTCGCCTGCCGCCGTCCTGTCTTCTTTCACCAAGTCCTGGTACACTCGTTGCCCTGCCGGGCCCAGGTGATGTAGGAGGATCTTCTTCCGTCGTGAGCTCGTTTATGGAGTGTCACCCTCCTCTTCCAGGGCTGCAAGGTAGTTTAAAAAGTACCTTTTCCAGTCGTCCCACGGTATCTCAGGCTCCCCTCGTTTGGCCAAGAACGGTACCGGGTTCGTTAAGGAGCACATCTGGGAGGACATCTTCTTCTTACTGCCTGCGCGTCCTCCTCCTGTTGTGGGTGCGTTTGCTGTCTCGTCCTCCCCACCGTCGCTGCCCCTTTCGTTGTCCTCCTGACTGGACTCTCCCCCTTCCGCGGGACTGCTGCCTGCCTCCTCCAGGGTGCTGCTCTCTCTCCCCTTGGTATTGGCCTGTACTTTCGCTGTTCTGCACCTGGCTCTCAGCTCCTCTATGTGGCCTCCCCTGCCGGTGCGCGAAGAGTGGTGCGCTCTGTGCGCCTCCCTGCGCCTGTGCTGGTGGGCGCTTCCTCCGCTGCGCTGCCGCGCCCCTGTGGCTCGCACGTGGTGTACTGTTGCCGGGTCTTATGATTCTGAGGGCTCGGGTTTCAGGGTGCAGTGTCAGCCCCCCGATCACCACCTCGTCGCCATTGTAATGTTCCTGCCCTCGTGGCCCCTCGCTGCAATAACCACGCGTACACGTTGTCGTGGTGCGATGTATTTATTCTCCTCACAGGAGCGCCGGCACGGAGCTCCGCACCCGTTGAAATCGGCACTCTAACTCCCACAAAATGGCCGCCGCCGGACATCCTGTGATGTCACGGGGCGCGCGCGCCAACCACTAGACCGCTACACCACACTTGAGGCCGCGTCTTCTTGTGGGTGACTGCTGTAAGATCACACATGTCACTGACGGAGTCCATAACACCAGCTGACGGAGAGAAGAGAAGAGAAGAGAAGAGAAGAGAAGAGAAGAGAAGAGAAGAGAAGAGAAGAGAAGAGAAGAGAAGAGAAGAGAAGAGAAGAGAAGAGGAGAGGAGAGGAAAGGAGAGGAGAGGAGGGAAGTGAAGGAGAGAGGAGGGGAAGAATGGGCAGGGCATTGGAAGGGAGTGGATTGGCCAGTTATGGAAGGGGGGTAAAGGGATGTACAGGTGGGAAGAATGAGGAAGTGAAAGACGAAGGAAGAGAGGAACAAAAGACGGTGCCAGCAAGATGGTGAAAAAGGAAGGAATAAATGATGGATAGCAGCGTTGGGAAATCGGGTGAATGTACTCTACGCCTCTTGGCTACTCCTTGCCTCCCCCCGTGATTCTAGACATTCATTAACCGGTGCGCCTTGACCCTCCGTGGCCTGTCTCGCACGTGGGACCGCCCTGGGCGATTCCGCGTCCCTCGGTCTGGTCCCTGCCGCCCTCACCACTTGAACCTCGGAAAGGCTTGGGCCAGAGTCTGAGGGAGCAGTGGCAGACCTGTCTACTGCGACTGGAGACCGCCGAGGGCCCTCCCCAATGAATCCCCCGAGGGGCCGCACCTCTGCAGCAGGGGCTGGTGCGCCCGCAGCTTCAATTCTGTCAGAAAAAGCAGACTATTCGAATTCTCACTGAGATTTTCTCAAGTGTGTGCTAGCGCCAAGAAGTGGTGTCTGTGGCACTTTTCTAGTACGCACTACATACGCTCTGACTGAATATCTAGAAGATGTCCGTCCCTCCAACTGTAATTGTTGGGACACCACGCGGTGTAAAAAGCCGGGATTTTTCAATTAAAGCCGTCAATGACGTCAGTTAAAGCGACATAGAGCAAATGACGAGATGCGCAGGCACCAAGCTCTGTGCGCCTCTCTGGATTTAGATTTTTAGGCGCGTTATACAAAGCATGATGGGGCCCACTTACAATACGTGCAAGTTACAGATTAGAATGACATGGTACTGTGATTTATATAGTTTCACATCGTGGCTGGTCCAATGGCTAGATCGTCCACTGGGAATCAATAATCCGGAGTTCAAATCCTGCTATGTTCACTTGACACCGTGTGATCCTGGGCAGCTCTATGTATCTCCCCATGGTTCGCCTGGTCAAGCTCAGCGTTTTTGCTATCAGTTTCGACTAAAGTACAGAATCTAAAGTCGTGCTTAGCGCCATACTGGAAGTTAAAAACAGCTAATGTAAAAAGCCCTGGGTCCTAATCCTGCTCACTTGACGACACTGCGTGATCTTTGGCATAGCTCGCGCCCCTTATTGGCTATTTCATCTGACTAGTTACAGATGAGTTTGCACTATGTCCAGCTATCAACATTGGGGCTTTGGGAAGCTGCAGTTCTGCTGTGGGGGAAATTCCAGTTAAATATTGGAACTGGCAATTGGTGCCCGATAGTGCCCTGTGGTTTCAATTTATCTATGTTTTATTTAAGTAGCTCTGCTCCCACTTTTTATTAGACATATATAAAGCACTGTCAAAAGATATACATACCGCAAATGTACACAGTGGAAACCATTTTTGACTGGTCTACTGGAATTTTGCACCATGGACCACTGTGAGCTTAGAGTAACCTTTCAAGTGCGGTTATATTAGCATAAAAACTGTATTATTTACCTCTGTACGTGACAAACTTTTGCGCACTGGTGGAGTGGGCAGTTCTTCGGACAGGAGGCATCTCTTCCAGTGCTCACAAATGCTCATATTAACCTGGTGCGGTGTTGTCAAATGGGCCGTTTTCTGAGTTTCGAGGCCAGGGCTCCCCTGGTTTAAGTTCAGAGCGGAGTAAAGAGGCGGCTGACGGTGAATCTGACAGCATAACGTGCTGTCGTTGGAATGACAGAGCACCTGCCCCTGCGAGGTTCTCCGAGGGGGGAGATGTTTTTACATCATATACACACAGCTTTAACGGCTGTTTGTTTTGGCCGCGGAGCCGCATTCCTTTCAATAAATCACAGTGCTGCTTATTTTTTTTGCTCGCTGCTCTTTTTCCTTAAGACATGGTACGGGGCAGAGTCAACAAGCAGGAGGTGAGGCCGCGAGTGGTGCGCGCGAGCCATACCGCTGCCATGTGGTTTCAATTATCACGCCCGTGTCTGGGCACGATAATTGATACCAAATAGCAGTGGAGCGCGTCACAGACATCAAGAGGCCATGGGCGGAGCAATGCGTCCGCGTTTGGCCAATTGCGTGCTGTCTTGGATGAAAGGGCGCACACAAAGGCCAATAGCGCGGCCCAAAAGGAAAAGCACATGCACAAGCGTGTGCGATTCCTAGGGCCATTTCCAAACCACCTCCAAGAGGTCTCTCGCTGCAGTGCGTAGCACTGCAACGCTAGGCGTGTGACCTAAAGAGGCTGCTTTCTGGACCAACAGCTACCTTTCTGCCAAATTTGGTGCAGTTCCGTACAGCAGTTCGGCTGTAGCTGTGTCTAAAGTTCCTAAGGAAATGAACATAGGGAAAACACGTTTTGGGACCCCCTTTTTCTTCGACCCCACTCGACAGAACACCCCCAAAATTTCAAGACAGCAGCTGAAGTGAGTGGTAAACTAGTTTTGAAAATTTTGTGAGGATTCATCAAATGACGCCAGAGTTATTGGCAAATGAAAAAACGCTCTTCCTATGGAAACTAGGTCCTAACGATGACTACACACTGGGGACTGCCAGTAGGTAATATATATAGATCATAGTGGAAGCAAAAGTCAATGGTTGAGAGCAAGAGGATTTTTTAAATGTCCAAAATGCAAAGCTTGCAAACATGGTCAAAACCAACAGGAGACAAATACCCTGATGGGTGAGAAAATTAACATCAGAGAGAGAATCACGTGCGAAACCACACATGTGGTCTATGCCCTCAAATGCGAATGTGGCAAGCAATATATTGGAAGTACTATAAATAAGTTGAAGCTACGCATCCTACAACACCTAAGGGCAATCAAGAAGAAAGACTTTGCATATGCAATTGCTAAACATATGTGGAAAGAACACAAAGGAAATGGTGAAAATCTCAGATTTTTGGGCATTGAACATATTCCCCTGAATGTCAGAGGAGGAGATCGAGAACTGCTGTTGAGAAAAGCAGAATCCAAATTGATAATTATGAAAGGAACTGAAATACTATGGGGCCTCAATGTGGATGCAGAATTGCACAACTTTCTGTAAACCATCATTCCTATGAGAACTTTTCACAAAACCTTAACCATGAAAAACGTTGTCTATAACATGCTGTGTAATGATATTTTTAATGTATATATTTCTGGTTTATAATTCATGGAGTTGTTTTTTGGATGTATGACGTTACAACGCATGCTATTACAACGCATACCTTTACAACGCATTTTTTACAACGCTAGTACTACTACAACGCATTACTTTACAACGAATTCTCTTACAACGCATAACCTATTAAAATACTGAAAAGTGCTGTTACAACGAAATATATTACAACGCATACCATTACAACGCGATTTTTTTTTTTTTTAATTAAAAGTACAATAAAATCTGGCACGGGATGCAGGGAAAATAGGGGTTTTAGGGTGGGGAAGTGTATTAAAACGTGGAGAAAAACTGTACGTAAATCAACTGAAATGCATTACCAAATTAATACTCGAGTATTAAAATTAATACTCGAGTATTAAAAATAATACTCAAAATTCCCCATAAAATTCTGTTTTCACACATTTCTAAGTTTTTAAAAAATAACGAAAATATAAATAACAGTAGATACACATTTTTTACATGATTAGATCGCAAAGTAAGTAAACCAACTATAACATAACACACATACACATAGGCGCCATTTTACCCGTCTCACTTGTAAAACTTGTCCTACCACAGTTTCTATGTAAACAATACCAAAAGACATGTTCCAAAATGGATGCCAAAACGGAGCAAATGAATGAAAACAATATTTGTAAAAAAGCATTTTTAAATTATCATTTTCCACAGTAAAACAAAGCATTAAAAAAAACACAACGAACGCAGTTTTTTAAAAAATTAATAGTGACACAGAGTAAAACTTATAAATACATGGAAGACACCATTTTGCACTCAGTTGATTATCAACTAGCAGAGAGAGCAGACGTGATAAGCTGACCCTCTGTCACCTGCACTGCGACCTCCTCAGAGAGAGCACGGAATTCACTCGTGAAAGCATAACAACAGAACAACTACTAGTAAGTCATTATTAAATTTTTAAACGTTGGTTTTGAGGAAAATATATTTTCATAACCCAAAAAAAAATTAAATTAAAATAAATAATAATAACTTTACAAATGTACTGTTTCCAATGTATTATCAATAAAATTAAACACAAACTTAAAACAAGTATTTTATTTTCCAAAAGCAGAAACTCGGAAGATTTTGAGATTCCACAATAGCTGAACCTATTTGGGCATCCCCACCACTTTAACGACTGACAAACACAATTGATAAGGTAAATGGTATTTATGTGTAATGATTTTACTTGTAAAATTTATTTGTAAAAATTACCTACAATCATGTATGGCAGAGGTGTTTTTTTTATAAAACTCAATCTCACCACATAATAAACGAAAAATTACCATGATGCTGGAGTAACAATTACTAATAAGACTTCAGTTAGGTACCACATCTAAAAAAGCGTTTCATATTACTAGGGCAACTATTTTTATTCAAAGTCCATGAATGTTCAGCATTTTAGTATTTTAGTAATAGTATCGAAATTACCTTTTATGTTTTTTTCGAAAAATGCTTCAAATGTGTAGTATGTTTACTTTCACCAATTGTTACTCATACTCCTTTTTCATATCTCAAATGGATTATATATTGTATTTTTTTTCTAACCAACGTTGGCAAAGGAACATTAATTTTTCTTTTTTTTTTTTTCTCCAGTGAACATCTGTTCCCCAAAAAATCTTTAACCACCTGCAAGCATTAGCTTAAAGGCACGAAAACAAAAAACAACTGGAAAAGGTATGTTACCTTTTCCGTATTTTTATTACTATACATTATTAATCCTTCCTTTTGCAATTATTCTTCCTCTAACGTACCTAATTAGAAAAGTAATGGATAGTTTAGAGAAACAATATACTATTTCTACTCTAGGAAGGTGCAACATTAGGGATATTGTTGTGTAGTGTAGGGGAACATATCTCTATTTCAACTGCAGTAAGGTGCATTGATTAGGACAGTCTCATGTAGTAATAGTTATATTGTATGTCAGTATTATTTTAAAGATACTCAGATTTAACATTTCAAACCACCGTTAATTTTTTTTTGATCCTTTTTTTTTTTCAAAAGATAACAATTTTGATTCGCAACTAAAATCTTGAGCCAACAAAGCAAATCATCTTCAGCCACCTCATCCATAAAAGCAAGTTCTACAAAACAAGGTATTTATTTACAGCATGGTTTCTTAACCTTCAATATATTAGACTAACTATCACATTGCTAAAGTTTTCCCAAAAAAACCAATACAATTATGGTTACATTTCCACATTACAGAATTTTTTTTCATGACTAAAGGATGGTGTAGCATTACGGAAAGTGTTATGTGCTGCAACTTATATCAAATGTGCAATTGTTGTAGAAAAATTTCTAAAAACGCATTTCTCAACATCGTTCTGTTTTCTCATTTTTTTCTTTTATCACTTTTCCAGACACTTATTTTTCCATTCGAAAACAAATCACCTCTTTAGTGTCTACTCCAGCCTACACACCAATCCCACTGAACAAGAGTCAGCAAGAAAAGCAAATTTGAAAGAAAAAGGTATTTTTAACCAACATTCTAAGGTGCAGCAGTTTTAAAAATGTACCATGCTGTAGGGGTAACAATTTACTATTGTAACACCAGGAAGGTGCATCAGTAGGGAATGTGTTGGATAGTGTAGGGGTATCAATTTACTATTCTAACTCCAGGAAGGTGCAGCAGTAGGGAAGGTGTTGGATAGTGTAGGGGTAAAAATTTACTATTCTAACTCCAGGAAGGTGCATCAGTAGGGAAAGTGTTGGATAGTGTTGGGGTAACAATTTACTATTCTAACTCTTGGAAGGTGCAGCAGTAGGGAAAGTGTTGGATGGTGAAGGGGTGCAATTTACTATTCTAACTCCAGGAAGGTGCATCAATAGAGAAAGTGTTGGATAGTGTTGGGGTAACAATTTACTATTCTAACTCCAGGAAGGTGCAGCAGTAGGGAATGTGTTGGATAGTGTAGGGGTAACAATTTACTATTCTAACTCCAGGAAGGTGCTTCAGTAGGGAAAGTGTTGGATAGTGTAGGGGTAACAATTTACTATTCTAACTCCAGGAAGGTGCATCAGTAGGGAAAGTGTTGGATAATGTAGGGGTAACAATTTACTATTCTAACTCCAGGAAGGTGCATCAGTAGGGAAAGTGTTGGATAATGTAGGGGTAACAATTTACTATTCTAACTCCAGGAAGGTGCAGCAGTAGGGAAAGTGTTGGATGGTGAAGGGGTGCAATTTACTATTCTAACTCCAGGAAGGTGCAGCAGTAGGGAAAGTGTTGGATGGTGAAGGGGTGCAATTTACTATTCTAACTCCAGGAAGGTGCATCAGTAGGGAAAGTGTTGGATAGTGTAGGGGTATCAATTTACTATTCTTACTCCAGGAAGGTGCAGCAGTAGGGAATGTATTGGATAGTGTAGGGGTAACAATTTACTATTCTAACTCCAGGAAGGTGCATCAGTAAGGAAAGTGTTGGGTAATGTAGGGGTAACAATTTACTATTCTAACTCCAGGAAGGTGCAGCAGTAGGGAAAGTGTTGGATGGTGAAGGGGTGCAATTTACTATTCTAACTCCAGGAAGGTGCATCAGTAGGGAAAGTGTTGGATAGTGTAGGGGTATCAATTTACTAATCTTACTCCAGGAAGGTGCAGCAGTAGGGAAAGTGTTGGATGGTGAAGGGGTGCAATTTACTATTCTAACTCCAGGAAGGTGCAGCAGTAGGGAAAGTGTTGGATGGTGAAGGGGTGCAATTTACTATTCTTACTCCAGGAAGGTGCAGCAGTAGGGAAAGTGTTGGATGGTGAAGGGGTGCAATTTACTATTCTAACTCAAGGAAGGTGCAGCAGTAGGGAAAGTGTTGGATGGTGAAGGGGTGCAATTTACTATTCTAACTCCAGGAAGGTGCATCAGTAGGGAAAGTGTTGGATAGTGTAGGGGTATGAATTTACTATTCTAACTCCAGGAAGGTGCAGCAGTAGGGAAAGTGTTGGATAGTGTAGGGGTAACAATTTACTATTCTAACTCCTGGAAGGTGCAGCAGTATGGAAATTGTTGGATAGTGTTGGGGTAACAATTTACTATTCTAACTCCAGGAAGGTGCAGCATTAGGGAAATTAATGGATGGTGTAAATGTTATTTTTTAAGAAAATTTTAAATTTTTTTAGGCTAATTTTTTTGTCTTTTCTCCTTTTTTCAGATAATGTCTAGCCTGGGAGCTGCCAACTTTATTAAATCCAGGAAGGGCAAAAATTTGTTAAACCATGGTGGATACATATATAGTAAGGAAAAAATAAGTTTAACTAGAAATCATTGGAGGTGTGTGCAATACTACACTACCCATTGCAGTGGCAGAGCGGTTACTGTTGATAATTTGGTTGTGAAAACCACAGAACATAACCACTCTGCCTCTGCAATGGATGTAGAAATCAGAGAGACAATAAATGAGATGAAAGCTATTGCAAGCACCTCCAATGATTCTACAGGATCTATTTTAAGAGAGGTTGCACAGCATGTCCCCAGTCATGTTGCTAGTAACATGCCTATAATACCCAATTTGAGAAGAATTATTCAGAGACAAAAGCAGGCAAGTAACATTCAATTGTCTACACCACATACTTTCTCTTACATTAGAATTCCTCATGATCTTTCTATTTCTTTTTCTGATGAACCTTTCCTTCTGCATGACAACGAAAACCCTCAGAAACGTATTCTAATTTTTAGTACCCCACGTAACCTTGCTAAGTTAGAAAGTAGTGAAATTTGGATGATGGATGGGACGTTTAAAAGTACACCCCATCCTTTCACTCAAATTTACACTATACATGCTAAAATTAACAATAGTGTAATTCCCTTAGTGTATAGTTTGCTACCTGATAAGACTTCTGCAACATACACTGAACTTTTAACAGTGATTAAAAGTAAAACATCTGCAAGTCCTCGAAAAATAATTATTGATTTCGAATTGAGCATGATCAATGTGATCACTAAAACGTACACGGATACCCAAATTCAGGGATGTTTTTTCCATTTTTCACAGGCATTTTGGCGTAAATTACAGAAAACATCCCTAGTTGCAGAATATTCTCGGGATAGCAAACTACAATTTGAACTAAAAAAATTAACTGCACTTTGTTTTGTTCCTCCCGATAGTGTGGACGAGTACTACACTGCAATTATAGAATCTGTTTATTATACGAGTAACGAAGAAAAATTGGCACCCATTCTAAATTATTTTGAGGACACATGGATTGGACACCTAAGCAGATCGGGTCGCAGGAGGAAGCCACGATTCCATGTGGAGTGGTGGAACTGCTACACGAGTTGTTTAGAGGGAGAAGCCAAAACAAACAATGCCATTGAGGGATGGCATAACTCCTTCAATCATACAATTGGTAAACCACATCCTAACTTCTACTCATTTTTGGAAACTTTGAAGAAGGAGCAAAGTTTCCAAGAAATGAGAATAGCACAAACACTCGCAGGTAGTCTAAATCCACGAGTAACAGTCAAAACAAGGGAAATGTCTGAGAGACTATTGGCAATTCTACAACAATTTTCGTTGTGTGTGGCTATAGACTACCTGGAAAATCTTTCTAACATTCTTTCTTTTTAAAACAATGAATTTACTTACTTTCCTGCTTTGCTTTAAATTTTACTAATTTTAAAAATTCATTTGGCATACCAAGATATTTTCCAAAAAATTTTTCAAACAAACAAGTCGGGTAATTTTTTTTTTAAAACAAATCTTCATTTCCACCAAAAAATACCAATGTTTACAAATTTACTATCCCATAGTATTTGAACAATTTTTCTTTTTCGGAACTCCATTAATAAAATTTCCGAAAAATTTCAATTTAATTACCGTCAAAACCAATCACCAAATCTCAAACAGATGTAGAATATACAAATCAAACCATATTCCGAAATGCACTTTCTTTTCTTGTTCCGCGGGTTGTATATTCTGAGGCTGCCAAAATAAATAAAGGACAAAGACGCTCATAGACTTCAATGGAAAAGCGTGGGATTTTTTAAAAAGTAAGTAATTATTGTTTTTTCAATTTTCAAACTATTATTATTTTTAAATTGATTAATTTATTACTCTTTTAATCTTTTTAGTTTTTTTTTTGATTTAAAAAAAATTTATTTTATCTTATTTTTATAATAATTAAACCAAAAATACTCTTCCATTTCTTTTAAAATAAAGTTCACTTTTTTTTGAACTTATAAATACTCTAGTATTTTCATATGTGATGACTTAAATTTTAGAAAAACACTCTTGTAATATTTTATAAAATACTCTAGTATTAAAATTTAGTTACTCACTCATATTTTTTTTAAATTAAATATTAAATACTCTTTAAATTTAGAATACTTCTAAATGATTTATTTATTAAAAAAAATACTCACTAATCACTGTAATATATTTAAAATTAAAGTTAAAGAAACTCATTCAATTTAGAGAAATACTCAAGTATTAAATTTAGTAATTATTAAGTATCAAGTTTTAATATTTAAAAACTCTAATAGTAATTTAACTATCCAACAAAAACATTCCTACTAGACAAAATAGCCAAGTATAAATATTAAAATACTCAAGTATTAATTTAACTGCTATCCTACCAAACATTTCTACTAGACAAAATACTCAAGTATTAATATTTTGATAAACTACTCACTTTTTTCAAATTTCAATTGCTTTATTAAAATTAATTTAACAAGATAAATATTTATTTTAAAGGAAAAACCAAGAAAAAAAAATGCGTTGTAATAGTATATGCGTTGTAAAAGTACTTACCATATAACATCTTGCGTTGTAAATGCATGCATTGTAAATGCATGCGTTGTAAAGGCATTTTCAAATAATGCGTTGTAAAGGTATATGCGTTGTAAAAGTACTTACCATATAATGGCACGCGTTGTAAAAGCATGCGTTGTAAAAGTTTTTACGTTGTAAAAAATGCGTTGTAATAGCATAGCGTTGTAAAAGTTGCGTTGTAAAGGTAGTTCCCCTGTTTTTTAGGTAGCACTTGCACTTTAGTAGGACATTTCGCTCTAACATTACGGAGATGGGTGGACTATAGATCATCACTAAAACAAACTTGAGGAATAGGAATAGCAAGAAGTGACACTTACAGTCATTTCACAATCCGTCCAACTTTCAACCTCTGAGGGAGATCATCGATTTAAGTCCTGTCATTTTGCAATATTTTGTTTGCGTATTATTAGTAATTCTAATAGTGCAATCTTCTTGTGTATTAAAGCATTAGGTACTTTACCGAGATTGTACAATATCGTGCATCTGATAGTTCTTAGGATTTTAAGGTATTTTACCAACTACAAGATATCTTTTGCAAACATTTTTATACATTTTATATATTTGAATGAATTGCACAATGCACAATGCACTTTGAATTGATTTTTTGTATTTTTGCTCAATGCATTTAAAATTGTACTTTTGCACACAATCAATGTTGAATATCAATCGATGATAAACCCCTACAGTATAATACAGTATCTATATCAGGAGTATAATTCATCGGGGGCTAGCGTGATGGAGATCCACGCCTCCATGCGCACCTGAGGATTCCCGGTTCCTGACTCCTCCCCTCCTCCTCGAGGTTGTGTGGTTCCAGCAGAGTCTGATGGCAGCTGGCGGGCGGCGTTTTCCTCATCGGGTGGATTGCTTGTCCTCTGCAGCCTGAAGCCTGAGTTCGACGGGAGCACAGCGGCTCTTTCTGTCGGGGTGGAGCAGTTCTTCCGTCTTCAAATTTATTGGTGTTTTTCGGCATCTCTAGTCTTCAGTTCCCAGCCTCACGCTGTATCTGCTTTGTGCCCGGAGCTTCGTGGTTGAGGCAGAGGTGGAAGGCGGAAGCCTGCTGGTGTCTGGTGGCGGCGTTCTAAAAAGTTTGAATTGGCTTAGCAGAGTACCCTTTCCTATCGGAGCGGACTAGCTCCTCTCATTTCAGTTTCACCTGTAGCGCGGCGTGGAGCTGGAGAAGCTGTAGCAGCTGTTAGCTTACCTGAGACCTGAGACTTTGTGATTTTGCCTATACGGATGAACAGTATCCGGTGACGAGGATTGGGAGTTGGAAGTCCTACTTGGCGCTCAAGTAGCGGAAAACCCCCAAAAAAATTTTTTGCCACTGTTGCTGCTCTGTTTTTTTTCACTCTGTGTTATTGGACCCAAGAGACCTAGAGGTACCGGTACTAAACTGGGACTAAAACGTAAGGGAGCTACCATTACTACTGGTTTCTTCTTCTAAATATGGGGAAATTAATGAATACTCGTAAAGCAAAGGCTCTGCGCATTCAGGTTAAAGAAGCGAGGAATGCAGCCAAATTATTAAATAAAGATACTACTGGTGATAAAGGCGATGTGAAGGAAAAAAGTGATAGTGCGGGAAGCTCGGAAGAGCTGGAGGAATCTTTCGGGGAGACTCCGACTCCAGATTTAGAGGCTTCTCATTGTGTAGAAGCAGCACGCTCTTCAGTCATTCAGGATTTCACTTCCACGCAGGACAGCTTAATGGAGGTGCTCAAGGGCGCTAAACCATTCCCCCTTTTTGATAAGAAAAGTGCTGTACCTTGTCAAAGCACCTCCGCCCAAGTCTGTCCTTCTTCCTCTTCCTCAATTATTCAACCTCCAAATTTTCTGCATAAGTCTAACCTTGCGGCATCTTCTACACTGTCTACACCTTCACTTAAAGATAACTCTTTGGTACACTCTTTGAAAATTACGGATGATACTCAGAAAGACGCATTGACTTTGGGAAGTACGGTTATAGCGGAATCGCCTACTGACAAGCTCTCAATTACCCCAGGGAACTCTGTTTCTAACGTCAGTCACTTCACTCCTTTGTTAGATTTAGACACTGAGACTGTTGGGGAGATTAAGATGTCAGTTAAAGATATGTTAAATCTAATTCTCGATGAGGTCCGAGAGTTGAAGAGGTTTCAGAAATCTGAGCTCGCTTTGATTCATCAGCGCCTGGACAAAATGGAGGAACTCTTCTCTACATTCCCTGCTCGGCTCCAAGAAGCCGAAACTCGCATCTCTAATCTGGAGGATCAAATGATCGAGGTCAAAAAAGATGCAAATCAGCTTTCCCTCACTTCACGTTTACTTGAATCTAAACTGGATGATTTAGAGAACTATAATCGTCGTTCTAACCTTCGTATAGTGGGGGTCCCCGAGGGTCTTGAAGGCTCTAGCACGCTGCAGGGGGTCACCTCTTTTTTAAAATCCAAAGTGATTCCCAATCACGAGGGGGACCTAACCATTACGCGAGCACATCGAGTTCCCGCTCAACCCTTTCCAAATTCCTCCCTCCCTCGAACAATTCTATTAAATTTTTCCGGATTAAAGAGACTATTCTCTCAACGGCAATTCAGAAAAGACAATTCTTTGTTAATGAAACTGTGAAATGTCGCATTTTTTCAGACATGTCCGCTTCTGCTGCTCGGAGAAGAAAAGAGTTTGTCCAAATGTTACAATTATTTAAAGCTAAAGGGGCCCAAGCCACGATAGCGCAACAGTCCAAGCTTAAAGTTTTAGTGAAAGGCAAATTCTTTATGTTATCCGATATTGCAGCAGCACAGGACTTGCTCAGGGAAATTTTGAACTCTTCATCAGGTTAAAATTTGGAGGAATTTGTGTAGAGCTTTTTTTTTTTTGTTCATAGATGTGATAAGTTTTGAATGTTTTTTTTTGTTGGTTTTTTTTAGGTGCCGACTGTATGGAGGGGTTGGGTGGGGGGGGGTCAGTAGAACAGAATGGAGTGTGGAATCCAGGGGGCCCAGGGGGTGCGACAGGTCACCCCAATGGTGTGGGGTAGGTTCCGATGGTCAGCGTGGGAAGGGGAAGTCGGGCCATTGGTGGGGAGGGTTTGGGGGGATGAGGGTGATGAGGGTGGTGATGGTGGGTGGAGAGTTTTGAGGGAGGTGGGTCAGGGTGGTGATGGGTGGGTTATAACAAAAAATGAAGTTGATGGTGCCAGGCGGGTTTTTTCATTATGTAAGTTTGTGTCATTTCAAAATGTCAGAATGTCTACAGTGGACAAGGTGAGGCCCGATGATGTCTGCTTACAATGAGATAATTTAAGATGTCTTTGTCAAGCAAGGAGTGTCTGAAATTGTTTTCTCTTAATGTTAATGGTTTGAACAATATCAACAAAAGGCGAGCTGTGGAAATTTGGATCACGGCAAAAAATCCTTCTGTAATTCTATTACAGGAGACTCATATTTCCTCTCTTAAGATAGATCAGTTTTCGATGTTTAAATCTTGGGCTTCGTTTCGGTGTTTTGCATCATGTAACGAATCTAAGCGAGGGGTGGCGATATTTTTAAATAAAAACATACATGCGGAAATTATTCACTCAGAAGAAGGAGGCTCAGGGCGTTGGTGCTGGGTCTCATGTAGAATTAAAAATAGACAGAGACCTCTTACCTTTATTAGTTGTTATGGCCCATTAAATGATGATCCTAATATGTTTGAAGATATGTTTCAATCCCTATTGACGGTGTCTGGGGATATTGTGATGGCGGGTGACTTTAATGTCTTGATGGATCCCAAATTGGACTCATCATTTCAATCAAAAAAAACAACTCAAACCTAAAGTTTTCCAAACTATTTGCAATTATAAAAGACTATTGGATCTCTCTGATCATTGGCGTCTAGATAATCCCTCTAAAAAAGAATATACCTGCTGGTCGAGTAGATTTAAGTCTTCATCTCGCATTGATTTTTTCCTTGCCTCACGTAATCTCAGGTTAGGTTATCATAATACGGTGCATAATGTATTTTCTGACCATGCTATGCTTATTCTGGAGTTTATTTTTGGGGAGAGTAGAAGGTCTCCTAAAAGATGGGTTTTTAATAAATCATATCTAAACGATGAAATATGGGTCTCTGAGTTCAAAATCATAATTAGAGAATTTATAATTCGCAATACTGGTACCGCCCCTCTTAGTATTATTTGGGATGCCCTAAAGGCGTTTATCCATGGAATTATTATTGGGAAAGATGCTGCCACATCTATTGCTGTTAGGGCCATAAAAAACTCCTTTGAACATCGTATACAGGTTCTTAGTGCTTTAAGACAACAAAATCCCTCTAGGAATATTAAAGATCAACTGAATGAAGCTAAACGTGAATTTAGTACATATTTATTTGAGCAAGGAGAGGCGTTTTTTCGTAGTCAATAGCAGAAAGTCTACGAAGAAAGTAATTTTACGGGTAGATTTCTGGCTTGGCAGGCTAAAGAGCAAGTTGCCTCCAATCTAATTCGGGGTTTGATTTGTCCTATTACCAAACAATATATAACTGACTCGGATGGGATAGGTAAGATAATGCATTCCCACTATAAAAAAATATATAGCCATCAGTATGAAATAGATCAGCTAAAATTAAATGCTTTTGTGAGAAGGGATGCGATCCCTTCCCTTCCCTCTCCGAATCCGAGCAATTAAATATGGTAAGTGAATTCTCCTTAGAAGAGGTACAATCGGTAGTGCAATAGCTTCCATCAGGGAAAGCCTCCGGCCCAGATGGATTACCCGCGGAATTTTTAAAAGTTTTTTTTTCTGCCTCTTCTGATATTTTTTTACAACTTCTCAACTCCATGCTCATTGGAGCCCCCATCCCTGACTCATTTCGCGAGGGCACTGTGGTTAGCTTTCTGAAGAAGGGGAAGGACGCTAGGGATCCTAATTCATATCGTCCCATTACCCTTTTAAACTCGGACTATAAGATTGTTACTAAATTACTTGCTATTCGATTTAATCATATCGCTCCCGATTTGATTCATGAAGATCAAAACGGCTTTATTGCCGGCAGACAACTGATGACTAATACCCATTATCTTTCGGAAGCCTTGGATTACTTTCACACCCTGAGGATCCCAGCTTTAAGTTTGTTATTTGATGCAGAAAAAGCTTTTGATTTGGTGGTCTGGGAGACACTTTTTATTATTTTGCAATATTTTCACATTCCATTAATCATTATTAATTTTATTCGTAATCTTTACACGGGTGTCAAATCAAATATTATTATTAATTCACTAACAGTAGGATCAGTGTCAGTCAATCGGGGTACACGTCAGGGCTGTCCCTTATCACCCATTCTTTTTGCTTTTTTTATTGAACCCCTTGCAATCGCAATTCGGCAGTGTGCAGAGATTTCGCCCCCGATCCCATTAATGTCAAAAATAAAACTATACGCTGATGATATTATGCTTCTTATTAAATCAGATTTGCAGTCACAAGTTTGCGTATTCCAACCTTTTGAGGAATTTGAGACTTTCGGAGGCTATCGTATTAATAAAACAAAAACAGAAATATTGGTCTGTGGCAATCTTAAACCCGAATTACATCCGGATTTAAGGGGCTGTATTAATATTAAACCCAAAAGATATCTCTGTTTTTTTTTTACAGCTTCAGTTCAATATCTCTACAGTCTTAATTTTGATCCCCTCCTTCGGTAGGTTGGTTTAATGCTCATCCGCTGGAATAAATTACCACTATCAATCATGGGCCGAGTTGCTTTGATTAAAATGTCAATTTTACCATTGTTTAATTTTTTGTTTTCAACGATTCCCTGTATTCTTCCGGGTATTTTTTTTACTCAAATTGAATCCATGTTTTCGTGCTTTTTGTGGGCACATAAAATGCCTCGTATTGCGCTGAATATTTTTTATGAGGAATTAGATAATGGTGGCCTTGCACTACCGAATATTAGAGATTATTACAATGCTTAATTTGCTCAGTATCTGACTCGATTTAAATCTCCAACATCAAATGCTAACGCATTTATTAGTTTTTTCTTTGATTTAATTTTTTCGGAAAGTCAAATTTCTCCCCCCCTTCAAGTTCCTAAATCTCCCAAGTTGGTTAGGTATAAGATAATTGCCTAGTTTTTTAGGAAGCGTACGGCTATGCTTAGAAGATATTCTCTTTCTTTGTTCAATTCTTCCTCTTTATTGATTAATTTATTCTCATTTTATGGGCATGGGTTTGGCTCTGATTTAATGGGTCATTGGACAAATGCTGGATTTAGTAAAGTGGGTGATTTTCTGGACCATACAAGGTGGATAACTCCGCCGGAGATGCGATTACTAATTGCAAGAACTTTTTGTTAGCCAGGTCTTACATTTACATTTATCAATTCCTGCTACAACATGCTCCCATTTCGTTTACTCAGATTTGTTTCTCTTAACAATGATCTTTTTTTAAATAATACTTTGATAAGGAAACCCGGAGAGTGGAAGCGTTGCCTTGCTCAGTCTAGACAAAGGGATCTGGGCGCTAAGGTCATAAAAAAATGGTGGGAACAAGAAAATCATGTATTGACATTGTCCACGTGGCGAACCATTAATAAGTTTAATTTTTCCACATTACGGGGAGCTAACTGGCGCAGAATGTTATTTTTTGGAAAATGGCTTTTGTATCGTACTCCGGCGGTAATAGCCAAAATGTATAGCACCCATCTTCCGAATTGTTTTCGATGCTTAAATTTCACCCCTGCTAATTGGACTCATGTAATAGCCGATTGTTGTATGGTAAAAGCATTCTGGGATGATATTTTTGTTTTTTTGAGCGCACATTTTCATATTCAGATATCTTTAAATGTCAAATTGATGCTCTATGGCTTCGATCCGCACCTCAATTTATCTGAATCCTTTGCTAAATTAGTTTATATTTGCATGGCAGTTGCCAGATCGTTGTTACTTCAAAACTGGCATACAAATCAGACTTCATCTATGTATGAATGGTTATTTAAAATGCGTAGAGTAAAGATAAGTGAGCGTAGTTATGCCTTGAGGACTGGGGGGGAAGAAAATTTGAAAAATTGTGGGGGGCTTTCTTTGATTAATTTGTAAACATCTTGTCGAAAGTGCGGTATATTATATGAGAAAGTATTTCATGGTTTGTTTTTCTGTATTCTGTATATGTATGACACCATTTAATTTCAATAAAAAAAGGAGTATAATTCATCCAAATGCTAACGACTATCTTTGAATGAAAAATATGCATTGTGGTACCATTCTATGAATGTGATGATACTGATGCCTCACCAATAGCTGGAAGGACATGGACATTTAATGCTGTAATGTGTTTGTATATATACCTCTTTTATGTTATATACCTCTATTTGTATTTTGCACATGGTGCTTGTATGAAGAACATTGCTTGTGCCATGGCAAATATTCATATACAAACCTCAGGTACTTCACAGCAATAAACTTGACTCCGCTAGCGGAGGTTGGGGAGATTTGGTAACTATGCACTTCATTGAAAACACAGCTTTTATGCAATAATTCTGATTCCGCTACGTAGTGGAGTTAGCTACTGCAACAACAACCCTTTGATAAAACAACTTTACTTTTACATGCTAAGACATATAACCAATTATCAAAAGTGAACTTTAATAAATACCAGGCAATGAGAGAGGTGATGATTTTGGGGTCACCCCTAACCTAGGGAGAGGGCAAGAGATGCCTTGAACACAAAGAGCGTATCATGCTGAACGATTCGGGGGTGGTCCCATCCTCCTAGGACCACCCCAAGCAAAGTTATGGGTAAAATTACAATGAAAACCAAAGGCCCAGCAAAGCATTATGGGGCAAGTTCTAGAGTTTAGTAAATATTATAGTGTTAGCTCTCAGCTGAGCCCGAGAGCCTGCCCCTTGAGGAATGGTTTGATATGATACTATAATATTCACTGCATTCTAGAAGATCGCTCCATAATGCTTTGCAGGGCCTTTGGTTGGGATTATATGTTTGCCCATAACTGTGGTCGGGGTGGTCCTAGGAGGATGGGACCACCACCAAATCATTTCAGCATGATGTGCTCTTTATGTTCAAGGCATCTGAGTGGTTCTCTTCCTAGGTTAGGGAGGACCCCAAATCATCACCTCTCTCACTGCTTGCTGTATTTTAATTTTCACCTTCATGAGATGACTATATGCATTTTAGCATGTAAAGGTAGAATTATTTATTGTTTAATTAAAGGCACTGTTTGCTATATTATCATTTTCATTTCTGTGATATGAATAATATGTATTTTAGCTTATAAATATAGCTATTTGTTGTTTTATTCAAGTTATATTCAAGTTATGTGAGCTTTCTGTTTTATTAATACATGCGTACTATTTATTAATTAACACTGAGTTCATGCAAAAACTCTGGAGTAAGCTACTGCACCCCCAACCCTTTGCTAAAACAACTTTACGTTTATATGCTAAAAAGCATATAACCAATTCACAAAAGTGAGCTTTGAAAAATATCAGGCAATTTGAGAGGTGATGATTTTTTTTCAGTGAATTTCTAAGATTTTTTAAATGCTAATTCCTAACTATAACGTCCCTGAAACCTATGGTTTTTTTTAGTGAATTTCTAAGGTTTTTTAAATGCTAATTCCTAACTATAACGTCTGTAAAACCTATGGTTTTTTTCAGTGAATTTCAAAGGTTTTTTAAATATCCAACTACTATTGTGCTATTTGTCATTACTACTCCTTTCTCTAACTTTTCAACTACATAAAATAAACTGCAAAACTGCTATGTAATGTCATATATTTCACAAATTATATTGAGTTTTTGAATAATACAAAATAATTTAGCATTCACAAAACAATTGTTCTCCTTTTTTTGCTGTCATCAGCTTCTACTTAACTTCACTTTTCACAGTGATGTCAGAGTAGTTTCATCATAAACAGCAGGGGAAAAAAAACAATCAACTAGATTGTTAAAAAAAACAAATCCCTAATTCTCACAAATATAATACAAAGCAACACAAATAACATATCCAATACTATTTCCAATCTTCAAATCTTACCTTTTCTTTGTAGTTTCTGTTCACATTTTGCAATACGCCAAATAATGTATCAAAAAGTTCACTTTGAAATCAACCAGTATGAATTCCTTAAAGTATCTTTACACCTTCCCACTAGGCTGAATGATATATGTAAAATATTTGTTTCAGAAATATCAAGTATGAGTTGGGTAATTCATAAGGCAATCTCGGTTTAATTTCCAAGTGTGTATCATTGCGGTGACTCCAACCATTACTACACTTTAAATAAACTGTATAATGTCCACTTGTGGTAGTACCTCCAGCATGGAAAACAATAGCAACTGTTGCAAAAGTTCTTCCAGAAATAGATACTTGACTAGCAACAAAAAAAATTATTTTGGTTTCCAGTTTTCTTCCATTTGGTCTACAGCGTTGCAGCATTATAATCAAATATTTTCCATATCTTTGTAGGCATAATGTAGATAGCATTGTTGGTTTACAATGAGAACAGATCATCTTGTGATCAGCTTCTTTTACTAATTTGGGAAATGGTACAGATTTGCAGTCAGGTATTGTCAAATATAGAAGCCATTCTCTGTCAACTATAGTGCTTGAAGTTAATGAACACTGTTCACATTTATGTTCCCATTTGTAACTGAGTCCAATTAAACTCTCAATCTGAATTCCTTCATCTTCTAGTACTCCAAGCATAACCATCAGAAATTCTTGTGCATCTTGTTGTATATTAGCACTGAACGTTAAAGATCCAGTACATATATCCAACAGTTGGCGAATACCAGAAGCAGAATGGATCTTACTTCTATCAGTTCTCAATTCTTGAAATAAAGTATAAAGTGCCAAACATTATCTTTTTTCCTGACTTTCCATTCTTTCACCATAAACATCTTCAAGATAAAATATAACGTTCAGAATAACATTACCATAGCAGTTGACACCAGAAGCATTTTCTAATTGGTATCCGACAACATCATCACTTGTTTGTATTTTCTGTTTCTTTACATCTTTTATTTTTCTCTTGATTTTGTTTCTGGTTTTCAACCATAGTTGATTCTTCAACATGTTTGCCTTTTGAACACTCAACACGTTTCTCATAAATAGGATATTCACCTAAACTTGGAGCATAAAGCCTTCTCAAACGATTATATTCTCTTACACAATTAACATCAGCACTAACCTTGTTCTCATCAAAATCAATTCAATACAAACCAGACAACGTTCTAACTCGAGATAATGCAACATATACCATTCCCTCTTTAAACACAGTTCTTCCTACATTTACCACAGCATTATCTACACTTAAACCTTGAGATTTATGAATAGTTATTGCATCTGCTAAACAGAAGGAAAACTGTTTTCTACGAACATGCAGGTCTTTTACAAGCAAAAAACATACAGCACAACGCTCAATCTATTTTACCTCTGTAATCTGATCAAATTGAACTTTCAAGAATACAATTCCATTTCTATTTTGTTACTTCACAAAATCATTATAATCAAATATTTCCATATCCTTGTAGGCATAATGTAGATAGCATTGTTGATTTACAATGAGAACAGATCATCTCGTGATCAGCTTCTTTTACTAATTTGGAAAATGGTACAGATTTGCAGTCAGGTATTGTCAAATATAGAAACCATTCTCTGTCAACTATAATGCTTGAAGTTAATGACACTGTTCACATTTATGTTTCCATTTGTAACTGAGTCCAAATAAATTCTCAATCTGAATTCCTTCATCTTCTAGTACTCCAAGCATAACCATCAGAAATTCTTGTGCATCTTGTTGTATATTAGCACTGAACGTTAAAGATCCAGTACATGTATCCAACAGTTGGCGAATACCAGAAGCAGAATGGATCTTACTTCTATCAGTTCTCAATTCTTGAAAATAAAGTATAAAGTGCCAAACATAATCTTTTTTCCTGACTTTCCATAATTTCACCATAAACATCTTCAAGATAAAATATAACGTTCAGAATAACATTACCATAGCAGTTGACACCAGAAGCATTTTCTAATTGGTATCTGACAACATCATCACTTGTTTGTATTTTCTGTTTCTTTACATCTTTTATTATTCTCTTGATTTTGGTTCTGTTTTCCAACCATAGTTGATTCTTCAACATGTTTGCCTTTTGAACACACAACACGTTTCTCATAAATAGGATATTCACTTAAACTTGGAGCATAAAGCCTTATCAAACGATTATATTCTCTTACACAATTAACATCAGCACTAACCTTGTTCTCATCAAAATCAATTAAATACAAACCAGACAACGTTCTAACTTGAGATAATGCAACATATACCATTCCCTCTTTAAACACAGTTCTTCCTACATTTACCAAAGCATTATCTACACTTAAACCTTGAGATTTATGAATAGTTATTGCATCTGCTAAACAGAAGGGAAACTGTTTTCTACGAACATGCAAGTCTTTTACAAGCAAAAAACATACAACACAACGCTCAATCTGTTTTACCACTGTAATCTAATCAAATTTAACTTTTAAGAATAGAATTCCATTTCAATTTGATACTTCACAAAATCAACAACTTTCCCTATTGCTCTATTCACTAAACCTTCTTCTACATTCAGATTACGCAGCAAAATTACCCAACAGTTTAAACATACATCTACATTTTTTTCTAAGCCAGCAGTTTTTGATACAGACTTTTCCAGAGAATCCCATTTAGTCTGCAGTTTTTCTGAAATAAGAATTGTTATTCCTTGATGCTCGATTTTATCAATAGCTTCAATGTGACTATTTCTTGATTTTCTAATTTCATAAACTCTCTATTAAATGTATAACACTCTTCCACTGTAGGCATTAAGCAAACTACAGACTTTTTTTTTCATTTTCTTGTACATTACTTCTGTTGGTGTGTTTTCATTTGTAAACAAATTCTTTAGTAGACGATTCTGAAAGCTGCTTTACCATGTTTGCTTAGAACACCAATTCTTACATCTTTTAGAATATTTGCATAATCTTCATCTCTTGCTTGTCACATATTCTGAGTGAGTTCTTTATATTCAAAATGTAACCACAGGTTCACATTTCCAATACTTCCCAGAGATTTCTTTGTGTCTTCATGTAGAAGAGTTTTAAACACTGGTTCTCCTTTTACAGGGGTTAGTTGTAGCAGATCTCCAAATACAATTAAATGTTTTCCTCCAAAGAGAACGTCGTAATCTGTTTTTAATACCTGTTGTACAAAAGCAAGCATTAAGTTTGAGACCATACTCACCTCATCAATAATTAATAGTTTCATTTTCTTCACCACTCTTGACACTTCATGAGAAGCTTCTCCAGACAACTTCTGATATTGTAATTTATTATCATGCTCAACTGGTAACATCAGTAATCTTTGCAAAGTAACTCCTTTAACATTGGGTGCAGCTAATCCAGTTGGAGCTGTTACCACAGAACATAAATGTGAACCAGTAGTTTTTTTAAGATAACTGGTTAAAACTTTAATTAAAAAACTTTTACCTGTCCCAGCTTGACCACTGATGTACATCAGAAGAGGTTTAAAAGATGAACACACACATTCTTTTTTTCATGCAACGAACCATGTTCTATCTGTTCTCTCACTTGTACATATATTTCTTTCTGTTCAACATTTAGTTGTGCTTCTAACTTTACCAATGTAATATTCTCCTCGTGTGCTTGTTGCATTGCAATTTCAACTTCATGCATAGCAATCACTGCTTCATTTTCCAGTATTGGTTGTCCAAGAGTATCTTGACTACATTGACCACTACCATGACTTTCTTGAGAACTTTCATTAGCTATTTCAGCTTTAATAGTCTTTTCCTGTTCAACTTCATCATTCAACATTTTTAAATATGTAGGGAAAATTGTACATGCAATGCTATCCTTACATGCATTAAAAGAATCTTCATAGCAGTCAAAGTCTCCAAGTAGTTCACTTTCGCTACGCCATGGTTTAAAGAGTTGGAGAAGTGCTAAATTGTAAATTCTCGCTTATCTGGTGTTTCACAACTTAGTTTCTTGTGGTTTATAAGATTATCCTTTGCATGTTTTACTAAACAACCATGACATCCAACTACTGCCTATTTTCCTTCTTTTAAGTTCTGTTTAACATTTCTTTTGAAGCTATAATGTTGAAGTACTTCATACAGACATAGCTGTTCCAGATGTCGACTCCTTTTCGGATAGTATGTGTCTAACATATTAGTTTTAAAAATGTCTGTACTGTCTGGTTCATTTGCTGCTAAGTATTAAATTTCTTCTAATGATTTCAACACTCTATTCCGTGAGCAGGCAAGACCTAAACGTACCCAAATGATTCCTCGAGACTTTGAATATAAACTTGAAGAGCACAAGCGGTCTGAACACTCATAGGATCCAATTTCTCGGTGGGAAAGCATTTTCAAAGTAAAGCTGTACAATTTTTTGCTAAGTCTTTTCTCTTGTGCAATTTCTTCCCTCATTTGTTTAATCTCTGTTTTTTCTGATTTTGTTATGTACGATGTAACATAACGTGCAACAGCAATTGAGTTATCTGCAACATACTGGATGTCCATGTTCACATTCCACATTTTTAAAATGACTAGATTGTAGTCATTGATATACTTTGACACTTCTGTTCCTTTTAAGTTGTAGGTATTCTTTGGAGATTTCCGAGTTATTGTGTGCCTTACAGAAGAAAAAAAAGAATTTACTCTTCCTTTACAAATGACTGGACGTGGAAAACCAAACCTACATTTGGTGTAAACTTTTCCTTTAGACTTGTATTTTCTTCTGCAGTCTTTTCCACAACAGTGACTTCGGAAATGTAAAACTTGCTGTCTCAAGCTTCTATCTCCTTCTTCTCTCGGAATCTCACATGTCACATACTGTTCGATGAAAGACTATACTGTTTCATCAGAATCAGTTCCAAATTTAGGTGCATCCTTGACCCATAGTAGCATATGTATATGAGGTGCACCTCTTGCTTGGTACTCCTTTCTCCAAAAGAAATCTGTAACTTCTCCAAGAGGTGGATTCTTTTTATTGCAGATAAAAGACATCATAGCTTGAAACCTATGATTAAAATATCTGCACACATTTACAGGATCCAATGAACACAGTTCACCAGGAGTCTTTATTTCAACATTTTTTATATTGGAATTCAATTCTCTTAGAAACTCAAGCAAATCTTCCCATGCATACTCTGCACAGCAAAGTGTGACAAACAAAAACAAACTCGTGTACCTAAGTTCCGTAACATACACTTGAGTTCTCCATGACGACGATACCAATACTCATTTGTTCCACGTTGACATGCCATCAAATTGATTAACTGTGCTTCTAAATTTTCATCTGTTTCTTGAACTTTCTCCACAAATTCTTTCGCAGAAAGAAGTGATTGATGAACTCCAGTTTTAAGTATGTGGTTCACTGCATACGACAGAGAAGATAGATCACTTTCAGACAAAAGGTGAAATATGTATGGAATGCACTGTCGAAATCTAGGATCTTCAGAATATAATCTTGTTGACCGATATTCTGAAGCTGGAATCCGTACAGGTCGGTCATCATATCGTCCACCTTCTCCAGTAGGAAACAACTGTGGAAGACAATGAGCTTCCAAGCTCTTCTCCCATACACTCATTGGAGTTCCCTGTGCTTTTTTCATTTGAAATAACTCAATGCTGCTTCCTATTACTTCTTTTGAATGCAAAGGACATATTGTGTAATGTTCATAAATCTCTTCAGTCCTTGACTTGTCCACTTTCTCTGTTTGACCACTTGAAATGTCACATTCATCTTCTAAACTTATCACCTGTTCATCCACATTTACAGTTTTGTAATAAATATTGTTCTCTATTAAGATATAAGGTAGCCTTTTCAACTTTATTAACATCCACAAATTCTTGCCATATTTTCCGACTCTTTATTGGTACACCATTTACTAGAATGACTACTGCCTCATTTTCCTCTTTCTCTCCAGCAATAGTTTCAATATTTTTCTTAAACTCCAAAGGTAAGTACACCACTCTTCCTTTCAGCCCTCTTTGCAAGTCTGTTGGTGGCAGTTTACCTGTTTTAGGATCCATCCGAGTCATAGTTTGAAAAGGATGAACAGATTGAATTAGAACCGACTCATATGTATTCAATTCTGCCAGTTCCTCCGGAATAGCTACTAATTTTAAGTTATTATGTACTGCTCTAGCAGGCATTTTGTTCTCTTCTAATTTGTTGTAACAATATTTACATATATGTTGATCACTACCTAACTCAAATCGACATTCCACCAACAAGTAAGTTGCAAATTCTTCCCACTTACTATTGTTCTCCTTTTCACTTTTCAAATACAAATCAACATTACTAGTTTTCTGTGTATATTCTCATAGCAAATTTCGCATTATATCAATAGATTCATGTCGAATACTACAAATACTGCTACAACCCCACTTATACACAGGAGCTTGTGTACGTTTCCCTTGCACTTCTTCAGCTATTAACTCTTCTGCACTTTTACCAACCAATTCCTCTTTTGGAAGGGGACAACCATCCTGAACTTTGTAGCAATGACCTCCAGTATCAACTGCATATGGTAAACTATTTTTCTGGAAGTAACTTTCCTCATTAAAAAATAGGCTCACTAGTAGAAGTATGTTTTCAATGTCCACTAAAGATTTTGCAAAAGTTGATTCTGTTCACAAGTCTTTTTCTTCTACTTTTCTCTTTCAACACTTTGATTATTTTATCCAACACTTTGATCCTCTTCAAAATCACAATGAATAACTTCTGTTTTAAAGTGAAAGCAGTATCCACTATACTTTCAATACGCTGCTTCTGTTTGAATTGCAGCACTTTCTTTTTATATTTGCAGTATGTTTTCATTAAATTCAGAATCACTCTAGTTCGAAAAAATCTCTGACGAATTTCTTGAAATTGGTTTTGTGGCACCAGCACCAACCAAGACCAAGACGAGCAACAGCAACAGCCACCTGAAGTGCATCCTGCTCAACACCCGCTCCGTCCACCGGCACGCCATCGAACTCTGGAACCTGCTCGACACCGCAGCCCCAGACGTCGCCTTCCTCACGGAAACCTGGCTGAACGCCTCCTCAGCGCCCGACATCGCCATCGCCATCCCAGACGGCTACAAGATCATCCGAAGGGACCGCATCAACCAGACCGGAGGAGGCATCGCCATCATCCACAGGAACACCATCCGTATCACGACCAACACCGACGACACCCTCACACCCACTGAGCACCTGCACTTCCAGATCCACATCAACCCCAAGACCACCCTCAGAGGCACCCTCATCTACAGACCCCCAGGACCACGCACACAATTCAGCGAAGACATCGCCGAGTTCATCAGCCCGCACGCCCTCGCCTCCGCTGACTACCTCCTCCTCGGGGACCTCAACTTCCACCTGGAGAACAACAACGACCGCAACACCACCACCCTGCTGGACAATCTCGCAAACCTCGGACTCAAGCAACTGGTGACCACCCCCACCCACTACGCGAGACACACACTCGACGCCATCTTCTCATCCAGCAAGGACATCTCCTTCAGCCACGCCACCGGACTCCACTGGACGGACCACAGCTGCGTCCACTTCAGATTCAGAAGGACCACGATCCACCACCACCAGCAACAGGTTGCACGCCGCAGCTGGAACAAGATCACAGCCGACCAGCTCGCAACCTCCCTGAGCAAGAACCCACCCACCAGCGCAACGAAACCCAGCCAAGTGGCCACCAACCTCACGAAGTGGATCAGCGACTGCGCAGATGACCTCGCCCCTCTGAGGACCCCGCCTAGCAGACCCGGCAGCAAGAAAGCCCCATGGTTCACCGACGAACTCAAAAGCTCCAAGAAGAACTGCCGAGCCCTCGAGAGAGACTGGCGCAGAGACCCAACACCTGACAACATGACGGCCCTGAAGCTCGCCACCCGAAAACACCACCAACTGATCCACGCCACCAAGAAGACAGCATTCAAGGAACGACTGGACAACAATGCACACAACAGCAAGGAACTCTTCAACATCGTTAAAGAGCTCTCCAACCCCAACGCCGGAAACAACGACATCACCCCTTCGCAAGACCTCTGTAACTCCCTCGCCTCCTACTTCCACAACAAGATCGCGGACATACACAACAGCTTCAGCACTCTACCGTCGCACGCCACGTCCGAACCACCGCCCCCCACCACCACCCTCCGCGCCTGGACCCCGATCAGCTCCGAAGACACCGTCCGCACGATCAACACCATCCACTCCGGGTCTCCGACCGACCCCTGCCCCACCATGTCTTCAACAAGGCCGACGCTGTCATCGCACCCCACCTGCGAGACATCATCCCCACCTGCGAGACATCATCAACACCTCCTTCGACACCGCTACCTTCCCGGAGAGCTGGAAGCACGCCGAACTCAGCGCTCTACTAAAGAAGCCATCAGCCGACCCCACCGACCTCAAGAACTACCGCCCCATCTCGCTGCTCCCGTTTCCAGCAAAAGTCGTCGAGAAGACCGTCAACAAGCAGCTGTCCGCCTTCCTCGAGATGAATGGATCCCTCGACCTCTCGCAGTCTGGCTTCCGAGCCAACCACAGCACCGAGACCGCCCTGATCGCAGCCACTGATGGCATCCAAACCCTGCTCGACAACGGAGAAACAGCGGCCCTCATCCTCCTAGACCTCTCCGCAGCTTTCGACACGGTCTGCCACCGTACCCTAGTGCAGCGCCTCAACAACGTCGGAATCCAGGAGAAGGCACTGGAGTGGATCATCTCCTTTCTCACCGGAAGGACACAGAGAGTCCGCCTCCCACCGTTCAGATCAGAAGCCACCGAAGTCATCTGCGGCGTTCCTCAAGGCTCCTCGCTTAGCCCAACCCTCTTCAACGTCTACATGAGCCCCCTCGCAGCCATCGCACGCCAGCACAACCTCAACATCATCTCCTACGCCGACGACACCCAGCTGATCCTCTCCCTCACCAACGACCCGACACCGCCAGAGCCAACCTACACGAAGGGATGAAAGAGGTAGCCGAATGGATGAAGAACAGCCGCCTGAAACTGAACTCGGACAAGACAGAAGTCCTCATCCTGGGTTCCTCACCCTCCGCCTGGGACGACTCCTGGTGGCCCCCCGCCCTAGGCAACGCACCCAAACCAACAGACCATGCTCGCAACCTGGGCTTCATCCTGGACGCCTCCCTCTCCATGACCAGACAAGTCAACGCCGTCTCCTCGGCATGCTTCAACATCCTGCGCATGCTACGTAAGATCTTCCGGTGGATCCCCACCGAGACCAGGAAAACGGTCACCCAGGCCCTCGTCACCAGCCGTCTGGACTACGGCAACTCCCTCTACGCCGGAACCACCGCCAAACTCCAGAAGAGACTCCAGCGGATCCAGAACGCCTCTGCACGTCTCATCCTGGACATCCCCCGCCGCAACCTCATCTCCGGACACCTGAGAGACCTGCACTGGCTCCCGGTCAACAAGAGAATCACCTTCCGTCTCCCCACCCACGCACACAAAGCCCTACACAACCAAGGCCCAGGATACCTCAACAGCCGCCTCAACTTCTACTCTCCCAAACGCCAGCTTCGATCGACCAGCCACGCCCTCGCCGCCGCCCCCGCATCCGAAGAGCCACCACAGGAGGAAGGTCCTTCTCCTACCTCGCCGCCAAGACCTGGTACTCCCTCCCGACCCACCTCCGCCTTACCCAGGACCACCTCGCCTTCAGGAAGCAGCTCAAGACCTGGCTGTTCGAGCAGTAGCGGACCCCCTCCCCTAGCGCCTTGAGACCCTCCGGGTGAGTAGTGCGCTATACAAATGCTTTGATTGATTGATTGATTGATTGGGTAACAGATGCTGTTTCTTTATCATTTATTCTTTTCCTCGTATTTGAAATTGAAGTCTCCTTCTCCTCACTTGAAAAATTCTTCTTTTTCCTTTGTGTGATGTTGTTTTCCTTAAATGTTCGTAATATTTTTTTCAGAAATTGTCTAGTGTTTTTACCAGACAAAACTGTTTATGTAGTACTCTCATTTTTTTCTAATTGAAAATCTTTCCTTTTGTTCAAATATATATTTTGTTTCTCCAAACGAAATAATTTTCCCAAATTTATTTTTATTTTTTACATCTGTTCAATATATTAAAATAATAATATACAATTACGCAAGTTCTACTGATGGCTTCCAGAGGCAGTGCTGCAACGGGATGGAGCAGGGCAGGGGAGCAGTAGGATGACAGGTAGTGCCATAGAACATACAGCAGGTATTTATTTAATTATTTACATACACCTTTACAATTTACATGAAACTGCACTACCTCGTACTTTTCACCTTTCCACCGCACCCCACCACCCCACAGCACTGCCTCTGCAACCCACCGCAGACAACTTTATAGCCAGTATTTTTTAAAATTGTAATCTATGTTCTTAGGATGATATTATCAACCAAACAGCACACAGAAAAATTACCATTATTAGCCTAACAATTTTATCTACATCTTCGCAAACATAACTGCACCCAAAGCTTTAAGTGGGGGGGGGGTCTGTGGGGGTATCAGCACCGGCAGTTTATTTTTAAGGACTTCGAAACGGATCTCTATGGGGCTCTATTTTCGGGCCTCGCAAAGGTAGTCCGTTTTTTTTTTTTGGACTGCAGTGAGACAGTGAGAGCATGCACATTGCTCACCAGTGAGAAGTGGAGACATCATGCCAGGTGAGTCGCGTTGTAGGAGAAAAGAAATCCTTTAAAGAGAGTCATTTTCTCTCATGATTTCCCTTCTCTTTTTGCAGCAGAGGAGCAATATCATCGTGGAGTGATTACAAGAGAGACCACCAGGCGCGCAACACCCATTGCCCCGGACTCGCTTAGACAGCTTCCCAATCGCACACACAGATCCGCACCCGAGTACTTCACAGGTCCTCTAAAGACCATTTGCTTGTAAATGATGCTCCGATCTTTTTCACCCCTTTTTAGAGCCCCCACATCCCCACTCTGCCTATTGCTGAAAGAATTAGCCTCCCCCGAAATTTTGCTCTGGTTGCGCCTTTGAAGACAACCACACGCAGCCAACTCTAGTACAACCCTGCTCTCACCTTTCACAGTGTCTTGTTTTAGTGCTACGAAAACACACGCTTTGCCTGGCTCACTTGGGGTCATATTATAAAGAACGGCGTTAAAATTATCGCCGCTTTAGCGGCAGGAAACTGCTGCTAAAGCGGGGATAATGAGCTTGATAATATGCCCTTGTGAATTCTCATAGAAGCCCAGGTTCACACCAGAACCGCTCTTGATTATATGCCCCGTTATGTTTCTAAATTAACATCTTACACTGAAAAGCTGCTTTACATTTCGTTCGCTGGATCAACCTTTGTTTAAAACACCAACAGAGAAGGGTGGTGAACTATGGTCCACAAAGAGCAACTCAAAGCTTTCTTGTTCTTTATCAGAAACATCTGCCTGTCAATGCTTATCACCAGCCTTTTCGGCCCCTTAAGAGGCTGGGTGGGTGAGTATAATACGCGGTATTTAGGATCGGGGGCGGAGGGTGCACAGAAATAAGGACAGATAGTTGAATAAAGTGCGAGTGGATGGATGGCCAGATGGATGAATGGATAGCTAGATGGATGGATGGATGGATGTATGAATGGATGGAAGGATGAATGGATGCATGGCCCAGTACTTAGGATAGACGGATGGGCTGACAGATGCTTAGAATTGGTTCTGGGACAGATGTATGTATGGATACATGAGCATATGACTGGATGGATGGCACAGTGCTTACCATAGGCGAGTGGGCTGATAGATGCTTAGGATAAGTGCAGGGACAGATGTATGTATGTAGATAGGAATGTATGGATGAATTGAAAGATGGTTGGATGGCGCAGTGCTTTGAGCATCGGCAGTTATTTTCAGAAGTCCTCAAAACAGGTCTCTATCAGGCTCTATTTTCATTCCTCGCAAAGGTAGTCAGTTTTCTTTTTTTTTTTATTGGACTGCAGTGAGAGCATGCACATCGATGTGCGCATGCTCATTTTGCTCACTACTGAGAAGTGGAGACATCATGCTAGGTGAGCCACGTTGTAGGAGGAAGGGAAATCTTTAAAGAGTGTGTTTTCCAAACATTGGATAATTGGAGGGGATTTTCTTAAGCACACAATGCTAGTTATCTTGATTTAGACCACGCCCCTACTTGGATAGCCCACACCCCTTTAAGAGGTTTGCCCCGCCCCCTTTAGAGCACCCCCAGTTTTTTTTCCCACTTAAAGCCCTGACTGCACCATAGTAACAAAGAAATGGTCCAAGCTTCCATTTAAATGTACAATGGCACCAAGTTTCATAATTTGCCATCAACGCTGGCAGCCTTCTATCACACTGCAAGAGTGTCTATCAGCACGAAAATTTGTTATCCACAGAATTGTTGTGTGATTTGCCTAGCTGTCTGCTGGAACACTCATCAACAAAAGGTATTAAAACATGCAAATTTGCGAGTAAAACATATACCATACCATAAAGCGGTTCAGAAATGGGCCCAGTGCCACTACATCACCCTCATCCCCATCCTTGCTTACATCACCTTTACTAGCTACACATGTGCACATTACAAATGTCCGTGTTATAATCAGCAACATACCCACCTCTCCCACCCCTGCCCTTGCTTAACCTTACGAAATCAAAACAACGAGCCCCAGCACTCCCGTTAGTGCCACTATAGCCATACATAGACTTAATTTCAACAGGTGTCTGCCGGAACGCTCATCAGCAAAAGGTATTGAAACCTGCAATTTTGCAAGTAAAACATACACCATACCATAAGGCGGTTTATAAATAGTCCCAGTACCACTACACCACCTCCACACCCGCTCTTGCTTAACTTTACGCAATAAAACAAAGAGCCCCAGCAAACCTAGAAGCACCACTATAGCCATACAGAGGCTTAATTTCAAGAGATGTCTCCCGAAACGCTCATCAGCAAAACGTATTAAAACATGCAGATTTGCGGGTAAAACAAATACCATGCCATAGGGTGCTTTATAAATGGTCCCAGTGGTACTATATCACCTTTAGTAGCTAGACATCTGCACGTTACTTAAGTCTGTGTTTTAATCAACAACATACCCACCTCCCCCACCCCCACACCCGCCCTTGCTGAACCGTACTGAATCAAACAGAAACGCCCACCATTCCTAGTAGCGCCACTATACCCATACATGGGCTTAATTTTAACAGGTGTCTTCCGGAACGCTTATCAGCTAAAAGTATTCAAACATGCAAATTGGCAGGTAAAACATAAACCATCCCATAGCACGGTTTATAAATGGACACAGTGGCACTACACCACCTTTACTAGCTAGACATCTGTATGTTAATAAAGTTGTTTAAACACTCTGTAGAGTGCATAGCAGAGGATGGGGAAAGTAAACAAAGTTCTAATTCCCAAACTTTTGATATACCATCCCTTTACTGTATGTATATTAAGGACATTAAATGGAATGAAAAAATTGATGACTGACTCAAAAGGGATAGTGAAGCTGAGCACCGGTAAAACCCGGACCACTGAAACACCCACGTATATTCAGCACAGGGACACAGCCTGACAATTAGCGCCACTATAGCCATACATAGACTTAATTTCAACAGGTGTCTGCCGGAACGCTCATCAGCAAAAGGTATTGAAACCTGCAATTTTGCAAGTAAAACATACACCATACCATAAGGCGGTTTATATATAGTCCCAGTACCATTACACCACCTCCACACCCGCTCTTGCTTAACTTTACGCAATAAAACAAAGAGCCCCAGCAAACCTAGAACCGCCACTATAGCCATACAAAGGCTTAATTTCAATAGATGGGTCCCGAAACGCTCATCAGCAAAACATATTAAAACATGCAAATTTGCGGGTAAAACATATACCATGCCATAGGGCGCTTTATAAATGGTCCCAGTGGTATTACATCACCTTTAGTAGCTAGACATCTGCACGTTACTAAAGTCTGTGTTTTAATCACTAACATACCCACCTCCCCCACCCCCACCCCGCCCTTGCTTAACCGTACAAAATCAAACAGAAACCCCCACCATTCCTAGTAGCGTCACTATACCCATACACAGGCTTAATTTTAACAGGTGTCTTCCGGAACGCTTATCAGCAAAAAGTATTCAAACATGCAAATTGGCGGGTAAAACATAAACCATCCCATAGCACGGTTTATAAATGGACACAGTGGCACTACACCACCTTTACTAGCTAGACATTTGTATGTTAATAAAGGTGTTAAACACTCTGTAGAGTGTATAGCAGAGGATGGGGAAAGTAAACAAAGTTCTAATTCCCAAACTTTTGATATACCGTCCCTTTACTGTATGAATATTAAGGACATTAAATGGAATGAAAAAATTGATGACTGTCTCAAAAGGGATCGTGAAGCTGAGCACTGGTAAAACCCGGACCACTCAAACACCCACGTATATTTAGCACAGGGACACAGCCTGACAATTAGCGCCGCTATAGCCATACATAGACTTAATTTCAACAGGTGTCTGTCGGAACGCTCATCAGCAAAAGGTATTGAAACCTGCAATTTTGCAAGTAAAACATACACCATACCATAAGGAGGTTTATAAATAGTCCCAGAACCACTACACCACCTCCACACCCGCCCTTGCTTAACTTTACGCAATAAAACAAAGAGCCCCAGCAAACCTAGAACCACCACTATAGCCATACAAAGGCTTAATTTCAATAGATGTGTCCCGAAACGCTCATCAGCAAAACGTATTAAAACATGCAGATTTGCGGGTAAAACAAATACCATGCCATAGGGCGCTTTATAAATGGTCCCAGTGGTACTATATCACCTTTAGTATCTAGACATCAGCACGTTACTTAAGTCTGTGTTTTAATCAACAACATACCCACCTCCCCCACCCCCACACCCGCCCTTGCTGAACCGTACTAAATCAATCAGAAATGCCCACCATTCCTAGTAACGCCACTATACCCATACATGGGCTTAATTTTAACAGGTGTCTTCCGCAACGCTTATCAGCGAAAAGTATTCAAACATGCAAATTGGCAGGTAAAACATAAACCATCCCATAGCACGGTTTTTAAATGGACACAGTGGCACTACACCACCTTTACTAGCTAGACATATGTATGTTAATAAAGGTGTTTAAACACTCTGTAGAGTGTATAGCAGAGGATGGGGAAAGTAAACAAAGTTCTAATTCCCAAACTTTTGATATACCGTCCCTTTACTGTATGTATATTAAGGACATTAAATGGAATGAAAAAATTGATGACTGTCTCAAAAGGGATCGTGAAGCTGACCACCGGTAAAACCCGGACCCCTTAAACACCCACGTATATTTAGCACAGGGACGCAGCCTGACAATTAGCGCCGCTATAGCCATGCATAGACTTAATTTCAACAGGTGTCTGTCGGAACGCTCATCAGCAAAAGGTATTGAAACCTGCAATTTTGCAAGTAAAACATACACCATACCATAAGGAGGTTTATAAATAGTCCCAGAACCACTACACCACCTCCACACCCGCCCTTGCTTAACTTTACGCAATAAAACAAAGTGCCCCAGCAAACCTAGAACCACCACTATAGCCATACAAAGGCTTAATTTCAATAGATGTGTCCCGAAATGCTCATCAGCAAAACATATGAAAACATGCAGATTTGCGGGTAAAACAAATACCATGCCATAGGGCGCTTTATAAATGGTCCCAGTGGTACTATATCACCTTTAGTATCTAGACATCAGCACGTTACTTAAGTCTGTGTTTTAATCAACAACATACCCACCTCCCCCACCCCCACACCCGCCCTTGCTGAACCGTACTAAATCAATCAGAAACGCCCACCATTCCTAGTATCGCCACTATACCCATACATGGGCTTAATTTTAACAGGTGTCTTCCGGAACGCTTATCAGCGAAAAGTATTCAAACATGCAAATTGGCAGGTAAAACATAAACCATCCCATAGCACGGTTTATAAATGGACACAGTGGCACTACACCACCTTTACTAGCTAGACATCTGTATGTTAATAAAGTTGTTTAAACAATCTGTAGAGTGTATAGCATAGGATGGGGAAAGTAAACAAAGTTCTAATTCCCAAACTTTTGATATACCATCCCTTTTCTGTATGTATATTAAGGACATTAAATGGAATGAAAAAATTGATGACTGTCTCAAAAGGGATAGTGAAGCTGAGCACCGGTAAAACCCGGACCACTTAAACACCCATGTATATTCAGCACAGGGACACAGCCTGACAATTAGCGCCACTATAGCCATACATAGACTTAATTTCAACAGGTGTCTGTCGGAACGCTCATCAGCAAAAGGTATTGAAACCAGCAATTTTGCAAGTAAAACATACACCATACCATAAGGAGGTTTATAAATAGTCCCAGTACCACTACACCACCCCCACACCCGCCCTTGCTTAACTTTACGTAATAAAACTAAGAGCCCCAGCAAACCTAGAACCGCCACTATAGCCATACAAAGGCTTAATTTCAATAGATGTGTCCCGAAACGCTCATCAGCAAAACGTATTAAAACATGCAGATTTGCGGGTAAAACAAATACCATGCCATAGGGCGCTTTATAAATGGTCCCAGTGGTACTATATCACCTTTAGTAGCTAGACATCTGCACGTTACTTAAGTCTGTGTTTTAATCAACAACATACCCACCTCCCCCACCCCCACACCCGCCCTTGCTGAACCGTACTAAATCAAACAGAAATGCCCACCATTCCTAGTAGCGCCACTATACCCATACATGGGCTTAATTTTAACAGGTGTCTTCCGGAACGCTTATCAGTGAAAAGTATTCAAACATGCAAATTGGCGGGTAAAACATAAACCATCCCATAGCACGGTTTATAAATGGACCCAGTGGCACTACACCACATTTACTTGCTAGAGATCTGTATGTTAATAAAGGTGTTTAAACACTCTGTAGAGTGTATAGCAGAGGATGGGGAGAGTAAACAAAGTTCTAATTTCCAAACTTTTGATATACCGTCCCTTTACTGTATGTATATTAAGGACATTAAATGGAATGAAAAAATTGACGACTGTCTCAAAGGGGATAGTGAAGCTGAGCACCGGTAAAGCCCGGACCACTTAAACACCTACGTATATTCAGCACAGGGACACAGCCTGACAATTAGTATCACTTATAATCACATGTAGTTTACTAATGTCAAGAAAGTTATACAGAAAATATACCGAACATTTTCATTTCTTTTTTATCTCTCACACATTTATAAATCATCTCTTCTAACGAACCCTCCCCAACCACTTCTATTTCATAAGAACAGACTTTCATTAATACGTTTACTACCATATATTTTAGTGTATCTACCTTTTTATTATCGCTAGTCAGAAACTACTAAAACTATTAACTATACCCAAATGAAAACCAGAAACCATGTTCATATTATATCTCAACCTATGTTCAAATGATTCAAACTATGCGTACATATAAAAGGAACGTATCACTTTAACCTATCTCAATCTCCTCTCCATGTAATCCCCAAACACTGTAGACGGGCTCGCAGTACAACAACCTACCTAGACTTATATTCAAATCTACCTCTCACTGTCAAAAATGAGACCAAAACCTGTCCACATAACATTTCTGGGTTTGGTTTTATCGCTTTTAACTTAATAACACATACATCTCCTACCCCCCTTCCCCACTACTTCCACAAAAAGTATAATTTGCAAACGTGGGACATTTTGTTTATCTCACCTGAATACATTAGCAAACCCAAATTAACGCTGAACCTAATTTTCAAAACCATACAGTCCTTTAAAGATGACACACTACATTTCTTCTTTGTGAAAAATTCCTAAACATATATAAAGTACTTATTTAGCAACAGGTCAAACTTTATGCATATTTTATAATGAATATGAAACACCACACTTTACTAACAGTATATTATTTTGAAATAAAAAATACTTTCAAACTTAAAAATATCACCTCAAATACTTAATCACTACTACAGAACACATAACACACCTTGTTCATTTCTACCTCACCTTTGTAGTTGGTATGCAGATTTCAAATGTCACACACGCATGCAATTCTTTCTTTGTCACACAGTACATGCAATGCACCGCTTTCATCAAGAATTGAACCAGTATGGCACAATTGCTCTGTCGCTCCACATATAAATTCATGTAAAGAACAAATCAGAATACTTCATTCCTTCATCGACATTCCATAACGTATCTCCATTGGTTATTTTTTAATTTTCCATCTGAAAAGCTACTTACTATTCCGCGCCACTTACAGGTCAGAAGTTCAACTTATTTTATCACCACACTTTCTGGAACATTCTACGACACCTGCAGGTTAAAAGTTCATGATTTTTTTAAACGTCACTTTTTTTTCAGCATATTCTCGAACATTTAACAGCACCTGCGGGTTAAAAGTTCACCATTGTTTTAAGTTGCAAATGTACCTTCCAAATGCAAGTTGCACGTCTGGTTCAGCTGAGCACATTTCATCCTATTGTATGGACTCCACGTTTAGACTGCTCTTTATTAACCAATGACAAACATGCTTTTTCAGGAAACTAATGTACACCCTAGTTTTTAGTACCCAATGCTTCTTATCTTCCAATCAATTATCGTTTTCTGTGAAAAAAAAAGATTTTTCCCCATCTTTAAACATATCTCTTACTCTACGAAGGAACTGCATGAGCTACAGACATCTTTCCATCCCTTCCAGCCATATCTTCAAAATGCTAGTGTGGATCGTAGGACATAGCTATGCTTTTGGGTGCAAGAGGTATGCAGAACAGAGATGTATTGACTTAGACCTAGGTTTACAAAATGTGGACATTAAATGGTTTGCACAGAGAGGATTGAAGTGGCACCAATTGTTGCCTTTGGTTAAAACCTGTTTGCTTCTCCAACACCCTGACCTCCTGATTGTGCATTGCAGTGGAAACGACCTAGGCACATTGACTGGGGTAGGTTTGGAAATGCTAATGAAGGACATCTTTCAACAAATGATGTTGCTTTTGCCTCAAACTGTCTTTGTATATTCCAATATATGCCAAAGACAGAAGTGGAAATGGTCAAACCAATTTTGTCCTCAGATTGAAAAATCTAGGAAGAATGTCAACAAAGCTGTGTCTGCATACCTCAGAGACCATAGAATGGGGTCGATCTACAACAACAACATACGTTTTGATATGGCTGATATCTACAGAAATGATGAAGTACACTTCACAGATCAGGGAAATAGAGGGCCTCATTTATGAAAAGTGACGCATCACTGCGTGAAAACAGTGATGCGCCACTTTTCACTGCACCCTCCCTGCGACTCCAGTGATGCGTCATATTTACAGTATGACGCATCATGTCGCAAGGAGTCACAGATACGTCAGCATTTCTGACGTATCTGTAGGCGCAAAAGTGACGCATCGCTGGAGTCTGTCACAAAAGTGACGCAACTCCAGCAATGTGTCCTTTCACATGGGGCAAGCCCCATGTGAAAGGGCCTGCGTCAGTCTTACGCCTGCTTTGAGGCAGGCGCAAGAAATTGACGCATTTGCACACTAGAAGTGGCGCAGTGAAATCTCATAGATTTCACTGCGTCACTTCTACGACCCTTTTTTGCGTCAAAATGCCCCCCTTGCATACATTATACCTGGCGCAGGTATGATGTGGCGCAGGGGTTTACAAAGTGACGCATCTACCTAGATGCGTCACTTTGTAAATATGGCGCAACATGGCGCATGTTTTATGCCACTGGTGCGTCACAAAAAGTGACGCACCGGCAGCGCAAAAGTGACGCAGGGGCTCATAAATGAGCCCCAGAGTTTTTCTGAATAACCTGAAGCTGTGCATCCGTTCTTATGTGTAGCTCCAACTAATAAACACAAGGGCTCTTTTTAGAGCCGCCTTATAACTGACAACTTAGGCCTGCTATTTTAGGGCCAGGTAATGGCAACTCCCGCACCCTCGCCAATATTTATTCTCCACACAGCTGTGGCGCAGCGGCTACACCATCTGACTTTGGAGCACAGAGCTCTTGCTTTGATCACCGACTCTAGCGACAGCTCAGGATAGCACCATGTGACTCTGAGCAATAGCTCACTTAATTTCCACGCCAGCCCCCAGCGCCTGCAGACCCGTATGAGTGAGTAGTTTGCACTTTACAAATACCGGATTGATTGGAAACGGCAGAATTGAACTTCACACTCCCTCTGTAGCACCCCCCCAATCACCCTACAGATGTCACACTGTTTAAAACAAAACTTCCTCCTAGTATGTATGCACACATGCTGACACTACTTAGACAGGTGTGCCACAGCGGCCAGAAAACATGAGTTCAGAGCACAGGGCTCACGGTTTAATCCCCTGCTCCATCAGCAGCTCAGCTCAGCACCAAGTGACTCTGGGCAATATCTCACTTAATAACTCACATCTTTTCCACGCCGGCCTCCAGGGCCTTCAGACCCATAGCGGTGAGAAGTTTGCGCTTTACAAATACCGTATTGATTTACCTTCGCACTCCCTGTATAACACCACCTAAGCACCATATACAAATTACCGTGTTCCAAACAAAACTTCCTCCTACTACGTATAAAATATTACTGACACTACCTGGACAGGTGTGGCACAGCGGCCAGAGCACATGACTTCACAGCATAGGACATTTTGGGCTCACGGTTTCATCCCTGAGTCCAGCAGCAGCTCAATTTAGCAGCATAACACTCTAGACAATACCTCACTTAATTTCCGTACCCCGCATTTTCAGACCGGTAGGGGTCAGTAGTTCAGCATCTTTATCCCCGAGTCCGACAGCAGCTCAGCTTACACCCCCAGCGCCATCAGACCCATACGAGTGAGTAGTTTGCACTTTCCAAATACCGAATTGATTTGATACGCGCAAATTTACCTTCGCACTCCCTGTATAACACCCCCTAAGCACCCTACAAAAGTTACAATGTTCAAAACTAAAGTTCCTCCGAGTAAGTATAACTACATGCTGACACTACTTGACAGATGTGGCACAGCGGCCAGAGCACATGACTTCACAGCATATGACACACAGTTTGGACTCATGCTTTCATCCCCGAGTCCGGCAGCACCTCAGCTTAGCACCTTGAGACTCTAGACAATACCTCACATATTTTCCGCACCCCAGCACTTTCAGACCAGTAGGGGTCAGTAGTTTGTCCTAGTAGGTATCAACACATGCTGACACTACTTCCACAGGTGTGGTGCAACGGAGAGGGCACCTAACTTCACAACATAAGACACACAGTTTGGGCTCATGCTTTAATCCCCGAGTCCGGCAGCAGCTCACCTTAGCAGCATCAGACTCTAGGCAATACCTCATTAATTTCCGTAACCTAGCACTTTCACCCCTGTATAGCATACCCTAAACACCCCACAGAGGTTAAAGTGCTCCTACCCTCCTCTTTCCTACTTTTTACGCCCTTTTTTCCCCTTACTCGCCTTAACAGACTCACAAAATGGCTGCCAACACTTCCTAGTTGCAACCGCTCTCACCGCTCGCAGCCAATAAGCAGCAAGCTCGTACTCGTAACGCCTCAGCCAATCAGATGGCAGAATTCCCAAATATCGATATCTGTAAATTTTGATATTTCTCCAAAACTACTGAACGGATTTAAACCAAATAAATAAAAGCGTGCTTTCTAGACCAAGACCCTTCTCCCTGCCAAATTTGGGGTAATTCAGTTCACCCGTTCGACCTGTAGCCTTGTCTAAAGTTTCCTATGGAAATTAACATGGAGAAAACACGTTTTGGGACCCCCTTTTTTCTCGGCTCCCCCTTGACGAATCACACCCCAACTTTCAACATAGAAGCTGATATAAACAAGATTTAGTTTGGGAGATTTCATGAAGATTCATCAAACGACGCCAAAGTTATAAGCAAACAAAAAATGCTCTTCCTATGGAAACTTGGTCCTAACTATAACTACCTACTGGCGACCGACAGTAGGTAATATATATATAATGGGTGATACATTGGTCACTAGCAGTCCTGAAGTATCACTTAATACAAACTGGTTGACAATGAGTCCTGGTTTTATCAAGTGTGCATTCAGTAAAGCTTGCACAAATGGTGTCAGCAAGACGGAGTATACTATACTGTTTAAGAGTAGGCCTATCAAGATTGATAAAAATCTTACTTGCAAAACTGAGTTTGCGGTGTATGTGCTGGAGTGGCCCTGTGGCCTGCGTTATGTGGGCAGTACGAGGCTGCAGGTCCACAAGAGGATACTCCAGCACATACGCGCAATCAATAATGGAGATACATCTTATCCGGTAGCTCGACACTTCAGGGAATTACTTGCTAACAAATCAAGTGAGCTAAGGTACTATGTGATTGATTCAATTCCACATAATCAATAAGAGGGACTGAAGAGCTAATATTTATAGAAGTCCTGTACCCGTGCTCCTCAATGTACATATGCAAGACATTAAGGATAAACAGTTCCTCTGTTATAGCATATATGGCATATACGTGGAAAGTGTCACTGCATGCCTAGAAATATCTGTCGCAGGAAGATCTGATATTCAGATCATAATGCCCACACACACCTTTTTAGGGGTGTCATGCTTCATCATAGGGCGCTCTGAGGTTCTGTAGCGATTCGAACCTGTGAATTCGGTATCATAGTACTGACACGATTTTGGTACCAATGAACCGCAAACGATCCATTGTATACGTGACAGTGTTTTCGCTGCGCAACTAGCACGAATTCACTGGAAACTAGGGCATTCTCTCTAAAAGTCACGGCATCCATTTTAGTTACGACATCCATCTTGTTTCTTGCCCTCACATAGTCAATGAACGACGATGACCCCGGCAGAGTCACCTTGTTAAGGACACGTAAGCTCGAGCCCCGAGAAAGGCTGACGCTACATGACTAGGCAGAATCAAGCTGCCTCCCTTGCCTGAGGCCAGTCCTGCTATACTGGTTCTCGTGTCCGTTGTCCTGACTGAAAGGCTGCCCGTTTATGATCCATAAACACCCATTATCCTACATTTCAATCCTTTGCACCTGGCTCTGCTCCTTTCTTTCTGGGCTTTTACAATGGGGAGGTTACGATTTTTATGATGGGGAGGATCAAGTAGAGAATGAAAAACTGTCGAGAGGACCTGATTGAATACCGAAAACCCACAACTAATCATTGTTTGATATTTATTTATTGTCTGTTTGGGATACCGGGTTAGGCATGAGAAATATTCGTGTAATGTTGCCCCAAGACATTTTTCTTGTATTTAAGAAGCAACCCACTTAATGCAATTTGAACAGTCTCGTAGATTCTGCCTCTGTGTGGTTCCTATGATTTCTGTATCCCTGCAGTAAATAAACCTTGGTCTTTGACGCCGCCATCGAGAAGCCCGTGTCTCTGTTTATTTGTGCACCGAGACAGGAGGAACTCAGGGGTCTTCGGGTGTTGTTTTCCCTGACACCTCTGGACTCTTAAAAGTCCAGAACCTCAAATTGGCACCCAACGTGGGGCGACGTCATCCGGTACCGGTCCAAAGCCTGAAAAGTTCGAGAAGTTTTGTGTGAAGATTCCGGAGGGAGGTACCCCGCTTCATCGATCCCTGCATGTCGTAAAAGTGGCCCGACGATCTCTTCCACGAGGGTTCCCGTTCCCAGACGGCTACAGAGGACCGCTGCCTTGACTGTCGCCCTGTCTTGGACCCGAGGTGCAGACCTTAGTACGGCGAGACGTAGACGGGTTCTCCTTGGTGACGTCTTCCACATTTCAGTTAAGTATTAAGTGGGTTGTGCTCAGTTTGGTTATTTGGATACGTTTGTTTTGGATTTGTAGATTATCATTGGTTGCTCTTGGTAAGATAATCTTTGTATTTGGTATTGGTTCATTTTGGTAGGCCTAAGTTCTCTGCGCATTTTTGGTTGGAATTTGTCCTTGTAGTCATGACTAAGGGTAACAATTGTTTTTTGTCCTGGTTACGTTGCAACGGGGATTCACGGTTGGAGGACTCGTGTTTGGTTCCTCCGATTGGGACTCCTACATATGAGCTCTATTGTAAACATGGTGTGTGTCCTATTACGTATAATGAAGTATGGGTCCGTTATACCAAGAAAGATGGTGTCCTTAGTTGGCCACCGCATGGTAGTTTCGAAACAGAAATTCTAGATAATTTAAAAACGAAGTTGTTTAAGAGAAAAGCCCGGCCGGCAATGTTTGATTCTTTTCGCGTATGGCGCAAAGAAGCCAAACAGAGAGAAATTAGGAAAATGAAGAAAGAACAGAAAGAGAAAGGGTTGACCTTGATGGAGTCTGCTAGGCAGCTGCATGTCAACGAGACCGAGAAATCAATAGAGATAGAAAATAGAAAACACAATTTGGCAATTGATAAATGTTACCCTGTATTGCCATCTTGTCCTGCTAAGCCGATAGAGGACCCTGAAAAGGACCCTCTGTTATCTTATCTGTTGAGTTCACCTCCACCGTATGCACAGGGTATTACAGCACCACAGTTACTACCTGTTGTACAGCCAGCTGCTGGTCAGCATGGAATAGGTGCTCCACTTCCTTTGAATCCAGCTCCTGTCTTTCCCGTGATCAATGATCCTACGGCACCTCCTCTTCCTGGGTCGCCTATTCCGCCTTTGCCTATCGTTTCGCAAACTGCTTTACCTACTACTCCTACCCTTACTACTTCATCTGCTTCAGCTGCCCTGTCCCCAAGCCCTGTCATTCTGACTCCGCTTTCCGTTCGTCGGAAGATAACCGACTCTGGGGCATATCAACAAGTGCTTTATCTCTGCTTTTTTGGCTTTAAAAGCCCAAAAAGCAGAGATAAAACTAGCGCCCTATCAACAACAGGGTGCTAACACGCAAATTTGCATGTTAGCACCCTTTTACTCTAGGCTTCCCCTTGCATCTCTAATGAGATGCAAAGGGGACGTTCCAGAGTAAAATAATAGGAGAAATGTCGCTAAGCGACATTTCTCCTATTATCAAGAATGTCGCTAACCCTGTTAGAGACAAAAAAAGCAGCGCTAACCGCGGTTTACTCTGCTTTTTTACGTCTGCTAATTTTCAGACTTAGCCACGATATCCTATGGAAGGAGGATATCATGGCTAAGTTTGCCTGTCCCTATCAACAAGGTAACGTGAGATTATCGCTGGGTTTCCAACGATAATCTCACGTTAGCCTGTTAGCGTGTAGATTTTTATCGCTATTGAGATAAGCGTTGCTAATAGCACGCTATTTCAGCGATAAAAATTCACGCTAGCCGGCGATAATTATCCTCACGCTAAGAGCGCTGAGCGATAATTATCGCCGGTTGTTGTTGATATGCCCCTCTGTAACTAATATCTTAACTCCTCTCTACAGGTCTTTAATTGGGACCCCCGTTTCTGACTCTATACAGAGACGTAGTCAGCTTCCTGGTCCCGAGGAACGAGACACGTTAGATTCAACAGCTCTTAGGTGGATGTCGAAGGCTGCGAAGTATGATGCACGAAGAGTATTAGACACATTTATGCAATGGAATGAACCGACTCAACGTTATGTTTTTGACGTGATGTGTTCTCTTGTGCGTGAAGAATGGGAAGATGATGAATTAGATTCCGTCCCCTCGGATTTAATAAATATTCAGCAGAAATTCGCCGCAGGAATGGTGATAGGTTCAGAAGTAGGGAGAGCGATAGAATTGATTTTAGCCTATCGGGATGAGTCCCCTTTTAGGGCGACAAGAGACCCTGATGGTACACCGATAACTAGGAAAAGACGAGGTCAATATCCGATGAGGGAAGTTCCACCGATATGGCGTGATGCAGTTCAAGCTGATGCGGCTCTGGGTATTTTGGCTGCTCCGGCACAATTCCAGAGAGTGTGGATACACATTCCTTGGAAACGGGCTGAAGTATTAGCGGTAAAACAAGCATTACCAGACCCTCGTAAGAATCCTGCTGGTTATTACAAAGAATTAACGCAGACAGTCCAAGCGTGTATCATGAATTTGGCAGACATTGAAATGCTATTTGGTAATGTAGTACCACAGCCTATATGGGCTAAGATTCGACAAGAGAACCACCCAGTCGCCTTAGGAGGTGATTGGGCAGCTATCGTAGCGGCAGACGCACAGCAGGTTGGCGGAGCTAAACCCGAACCTCTGATTGCTGACTTACCTGGCAGAATAATTAACCTGATGAAAACGCTGATGCCAGCGTTACGAGTAAATTGGGATAAACTATCAGCATGCAAGCAAAAGAAGGACGAAAGCGTCTCTGACTTCTTCACTAGATTTGAAGAGACTTTCGTAGACCACAGTGGGCAAGATATGAGTACCGAGGGAGGTCAGAGATTGTTTGTTGACAAGTTCGTGTTTAATTTACTACCTGAGCTTAGTAACAAGTTAAAGGATTCTGAAAGTGCATGGGCAGTGTCGACGACAGCACAGATACTTGCAACTGCACAGAATTATGAGAATAGAGAGAAAGAAGAAAAGGAAAAGTCAGAAAAGAAAACGAAAGATTTAAAAACCAAAGTCCTTTTGCAACAGGCATATCCGCCTCGTTCAAATCAGTCAGATTCACAGCAGCGACCCCAGTTTCAACAGCAGCCACAATTCCAGCAAGGGACGGCCCAGAGATTTAATTATAGTTTACCCCGACAACAGTTAGCATGGAATCAGTGTGCCTATTGTAAAAAGGAGGGTCATTATAAGAATGAGTGTCCAGTACTACACCCACAAACTAGTGGTGTCCCAGCACAGAGAGGTCATGTTGGGTTTATGCAAGCTCCTAGAGGTAGAGGACGTGGTACAATGACACCACAGGCTGATCGCCAATCGAATTATTTCGACCAGCGAAATGTACAACCTACGCAGCCAGGTAGATCTCCGCAGTACCATGTTGAAGATTACTACGATCATAATGAAGAGATTCATAGAAGCGAGCAATAGGACAGCCGCAGGCAGAGAGAGGGAGTAGTATCAGTTCCAGTTGATCAGAGTGGACCTTATGTCGCAGTAGCTACCTCAGGCGTGGTCGAACCATTTCTGTTGGATACTGGTGCGGAAAAAAGCTCAATCATGCATGCGAAACTCCCTGGCGCACCTTTGTCCGGCTTAACAAACACTTCAGTAGGTTTCTCAGGCGCCCCTGTTCACAATCCTGTGTCCAATCCTTTATCTATCTCTGTTGGGCCATGCAAGTTAGAAGCACCCCTTATCCTAACTACTGGTTGTAATGAGAATCTCCTTGGTTTAGACCTGTTGAAACGCCTGCATGCGACACTGTACTGTTCTCCTTCGGGAGTACAGCTCACATTAGGAAAAAGAGTAATCTCTTCGATGTACATGTCGATGGACAAGCTCCCACCGGAGCTACGTTCTCTCCCTGATACTCTTTGGGCAACTGGTCCCAACGATGTAGGCCTCTTGGAAATTCCCCCTTACGTGGTAAGTCTGAAAGCTAATGTTAAATTTCCACAAATCCCACAGTATCGGATTTCAAATGAAGGTGAACAAGCACTCTTGCTGATTGTGAAAGACTTGATACAGAAAGACGTGATTGAGGAAACTAGAGGAAACGTCTGCAATAGTCCTGTCTTGCCGATTTTAAAACGAACTGACCCTTCCAAACCTCCAATCTACAGATTTGTGATTGACCTCAGAGAGGTAAATAAAATTGTGATTCCACAGTTCCCAGTGGTACCAGATATCACCGCATTGTTGACGTTGATTCCTGCATCGGCATCATGGTTTACGGTGATCGACTTGAAAAATGCATTTTTCAGTATTCCCATAGCAGAAGAAAGTAGAGACATTTTTGGTTTCTCCTTAGGAGGACGCAGTTTCAGATTCAAACGCGCTCCACAAGGTTATTGTGAAAGCCCTTCAATTTATAGCCAAGCATTAAAAAGTCAATTAGACGCTCTTGTACTTCCTCATGGTGTTGCTCTGATCCAATACGTAGACGATCTTTTATTAGCCGCTGACGACAAGGAAACTTGCAAAGCAGCTACAATTTCTTTATTGCGTCACTTGTCAGACTTACATCACAAGGTGTCACCTTCTAAACTACAATATTAATGCCAAGAAGTGACCTACTTAGGTCATCTTTTGTCAAAGGAGGGAAGAAGGTTGACCCCAGAGAGAATCAAAGCAATTTCACAGATGACTGTACCAAGCACACAAAGAGAAGTGCGTGCGTTTTTGGGTATTACGTCCTACTGTAGGCAATGGATCCCAAATTTTTCTCTCATGGCGAAACCATTGGTAGCCCTGACTGGAAAAGGTGTTCCAAGCCCTTTGCCATGGTCTGATGAATGTCAACAGAGCTTCTCCGACTTGCGTAATGCGCTGTGTTCAGCTCCTGTGTTGGGTACTCCTGACTACAGTAAGCCGTTTACTCTATATGTCCACGAAAGAGAAGGTTGTGCATTGAGCATATTAACGCAACAATTTGGCGACAAGCAGCGGCCCTGTGCATATTTTTCATCCACGTTAGATCCGGTAGCCAGAGCGTTGCCAAGTTGTTTGAGAGCCACGGCAGCAGCTGCAGTGTCTATTCGACAGTCTGCCGGATTAGTCATGAACAACATGCTAGTAGTCATGGTTCCACATGCTGTGGATACACTCATGAATCGAACGAAAACTCAGCACCTCACCAGTGCTAGATTATCAGGCTACGAGCTGACACTGTTGGCAAGTCACATTCAGATCAAGCGATTCAACATATTGAATCCAGCAACACTGTTGCCGACTACTCAGGAGTCGAGTGAATCAGAGCCCCATGATTGTTGTTTCAGAACTGAAGAAGAGACAAAAGGTAGAATTGATTTAAAGGATACTCCGTTATCAGACCCAGACGGCACGTTATATGTCGATGGGTCCTGCTTTAAACTCCAGAATGGTGACGTGACGGCCGCGTATGCAGTTACGACTTTGAGTACGATTGTTGAGGCTGCAAGAGTGAGTCAGAATTCTGCCCAAGCAGCAGAATTAATTGCATTGACAAGAGCGTGTGTTTTAGCTGAGGGAAAGAGAGTGAATGTGTTTACTGATAGCCAGTACGCCTTTGGCGTCGTACACAATTTTGGGCGTCTCTGGAAAGAAAGAGGTTTTCTCACGTCCCATGGAACTAAGATCCAACATGGACAGCTAGTCAGCGATCTATTGGAATCCCTGACCCTACCGAATGAAGTTGCGATTGTGAAGTGCAGTGCACATCAAAAGATTACGGATGATGTTGGCCGAGGGAATGCATTTGCCGATGAGGTTGCCAAAGAGACGGCCAAGAACATGACGAGCCGAATGTACGTTGCAACGTCTGCAAGATGGATTGCTGAATCAGGAATGTGTGAGAATACGATTGACAGTGTGAAAGCAATCCAAAATGAGGCAACTGAAAATGAGAAGAATGAATGGAAGCAGAAAACGGGTAAAATGGATCCAAGTGGATGTTGGATTGATCTGTCTGAACAGCAACGGTGGATGTTACCCAATGCGTATGTACTTGCAGTAGTCACGATGGCACATGGAGCGGCGCACATCAGTTCGAAAGGGATCTGTAAAATGTTAGCTCCAGTGTGGAAGAACGATGGAATTACTAAGTGTGCGGAAAGAGTGGTGAAAAACTGCATGGTATGCCTGATGCATAATCCTGGTAAGGGAACCCCAACCCCAACTGGTCATTTTGCTCCCCCTTCTTGTCCCTTTGAAGTGATTCAATTAGACTATATCCACATGGACAGGTGTAACAATCTTAAGTATGTCCTAGTGGTAGTATGTGCCTTTTCAAGATGGATTGAGGCATACCCATTAAAGGATAACACTGCCATGTCCACTGCCAAAATCCTCCTCAAAGAGTACTTCTCTAGGTATGGTATGCCACGGATTGTTTGGTCAGACAACGGAAGTGAGTTTGTAGGGAAAGTTATGAAGAGTGTGTGTGCAGGTCTAGGAATTGTACAAAAATTCCACAGTGCGAATCATCCACAGTCAGCAGGTTTGGTGGAAGGATACAATGGTACCCTGAAACTGAAACTTGCGAAAATTCAAGCTTCCACTGGTCTCTCTTGGCCAGACGCACTGCCTCTAGCTTTTCTGTCCACCAGAGCGACTGTACACTCTCGAGTAGGGCTTAGCCCATATGAGATTGTGTTCGGTCGTCCTGCTAATGTTTGGGGAGTCCCTAGGCCAAAGGAATTCAAACAAATCGAATACCCAATGTTGATTGATTACCTTTATGACTTGACTGCTAAACTAAGCCTTATTCATCAACAGGTATTCGAATCCTTGCCTAAACTGCCGGAGAGTCCAGGTCATACGTTGAAACCCGGCGACCAGGTTGTGGTGCGGAACTTTGAACGCACTCGAAACCTTCAGCCAAGATTCGTGGGCCCGTTTCAGGTCCTCCTCGTAACCAGAACTGCAGTACGGCTAGCTGGAAGGAAGAATTGGGTGCACGCCAGCCACACAAAGCGTGTCCCTCTTCCACTCCCCTATGACAACTGGGTTAGACGAGGAATTGGTGTGTCCGAAACAGAACCTGTTCCTATGCACATCCCTTTCAGTGATGCAGAGTACCTAACGGACCATCCACGAACCGAAACGCAGAACTTTGGCACCTCAGCAGAAACCGCTCCTTTGAATCCTGAACCAAGTATTGCACAAAGTGAACACTTGTCTCCTGTGGAATCGAACATTTCTGCACCTGTGGACCAGCTATTTCAAGACCAAACAAGACCCGGAAAGTACAGATATAATCTACGTTCTCATGTTATGAACTAATGACATTGCATTATTGCCCTTCTGTTTAAAGACTATAAAACTGTTTTGATCATACTGCATTCCAGTCAATCAGGAAGTTTGCTAGAATTTTTATTTTTTTATTTTTGTTTCTTTCACCTTGCCATCTGGGTTACCGTAGGGTCGTAACGTGTGCCTTGTTTTAATTTACAGGGAATCAGACATTAGGTCGGTTTCTTCTGTTTGTCTTGGGAACTCCCAGGATAAACAGAGGTAAGTTTTCTAACAGGTACAAACCATCCGTTGCGAACGGTTGTAGAAGATGGAGCTTCCTGAATTACGACGGGTTAAAGTCATAAATGTGCACAAGACAAAATTATATGACATATTGTATAGTAAATGTTTCCTAATGCAATGTGCCCTAACACTTCTGATTGTTTTTATAACTCTAGTAGGCGGAATTATTTTTGGTATTCAATTGATCTTTGCACCTGTTACGTCCACAGTATCTCCCCATATTTCTGTTTCCCCAACTATTGGTACTATTCACTCTTTCCACCCTTTTCCTGCTCACGAGCAAGCTCGACGCTCTGAGTTTATAAATAACACTTTCATTCAGCTCTTGCATCAACATCAACTAGTGGTTAACACAACAAACTGCTGGGTATGTGGCCTGATACCACATACCATGGACAAGGGCATCCCTTATTTGGTTCTGCCTTTCAGTTATAATGGATCATTCTGGGCATTTCAGACCATGTTCGCCTATGCTCTAGAGACCTACCCTCCACGACCTCCGCGTTCCACCCGGTATAACTCTGCTAATAGAGCCTTGGTAAAAGGAATCACTGATATGGTGAGAGATGTCACTAATACTCCGTACATTCCCAAGGATGAGTTGCGAGTTTACATGGGGTGGAACATTACAGAATATGGCATTACTCTGGGTGAGAACAAACGTAAGAGCTCAACTCCGATCTGGGTCGTACCCCACCAAGGTCAGGTCTGTTTGCAAGGGAATGGGAGGAATCCGAAGGCTCGACTGGGGAAGAGTGACTGTATTGAAACATACGTGTTCCCGTCACAATCTTCCCCTGCATTCTTAGCCGCTAAGGGTACCTATTTTGTTTGTCAAGACAGAGCATATACATGGCTGCCCGCTGACTTCTCAGGCTCATGTTATATCGCTCAACTGTTACCTCCGACATACACTGCTGCACCGGATTATCACAAAACGAGAGTTGTGAGAGGTGTATTCAGTAAAGAGGATACTGCTGGCCAAGAAGCAGGAGACTTTTTCAAAGGTTTCCTCCCGTTCTGGGGGCCTATGGTCAACAGTAGAAACCTGCGTCAACTAACACGAGTAGTTGAATCCACCATTATCGAAACTACAGGTGCCCTTAGTAACCTGACAGCTGAGCTTCAAGCGGATCGCCTCATGACGTTACAGAACCGTATGGTTCTTGACGTGTTACTTGCAGATCGAGGTGGGGTATGCAAAATGATCCAATCAAGTTGCTGCGTTTTTATCCCAGATAATGCGCCAACAGTATACAAGGCCATCTCTAAGTTACACAAAATCTCCGACTCCATCCACGTAGAGGAAGGTGACTGGTCACTAATGGGATGGTTCTGGAACCTGTTATCTGCATGGGGTGGAAGGTTCTAATGGTCATTGGTGTTACGTTAGTATTTTTATTTTCGTGCTGTCTCATTATTCAGTGTGGCCCTGCCTCATGTAGCGTTTGTGTTTCATCATGCGTAAGAAGACCACCTGTTTTCAGGGATACGCCACGGGATAGAGTAATGCTACAACAACATATCAGTGACCTGATGAACATAGAACTGGACTCTGACATAGAGTGAGTTGTTGCCTATGTAAGGGCAAAAGGACGGTCTGAGGTTCTGTAGCGATTCGAACCTGTGAATTCGGTATCATAGTACTGACACGATTTTGGTACCAATGAACCGCAAACGATCCATTGTATACGTGACAGTGTTTTCGCTGCGCAACTAGCACAAATTCACTGGAAACTAGGGCATTCTCTCTAAAAGTCACGGCATCCATTTTAGTTACGACATCCATCTTGTTTCTTGCCCTCACATAGTCAATGAACGGACGATGACCCCAGCAGAGTCACCTTGTTAAGGACACGTAAGCTCGAGCCCCGAGAAAGGCTGACGCTACATGACTAGGCAGAATCAAGCTGCCTCCCTTGCCTGAGGCCAGTCCTGCTATACTGGTTCTCGTGTCCGTTGTCCTGACTGAAAGGCCGAAGACGGTAGCCATGCCCGTTTATGATCCATAAACACCTCTTATCCTACATTTCAATCCTTTGCACCTGGCTCTGCTCCTTTCTTTCTGGGCTTTTACAATGGGGAGGTTACGATTTTTATGATGGGGAGGATCAAGTAGAGAATGAAAAACTGTCGAGAGGACCTGATTGAATACCGAAAACCCACAACTAATCATTGTTTGATATTTATTTATTGTCTGTTTGGAATACCGGGTTAGGCATGAGAAATATTCGTGTAATGTTGCCCCAAGACATTTTTCTTGTATTTAAGAAGCAACCCACTTAATGCAATTTGAACAGTCTCGTAGATTCTGCCTCTGTGTGGTTCCTATGATTTCTGTATCCCTGCAGTAAATAAACCTTGGTCTTTGACGCCGCCATCGAGAAGCCCGTGTCTCTGTTAATTTGTGCACCGAGACAGGAGGAACTCAGGGGTCTTCGGGTGTTGTTTTCCCTGACACCTCTGGACTCTTAAAAGTCCAGAACCTCAGCTCCTCGTCAGACCGGCGCTGCAATGTCCAACGGGCCTGGTGGCTACTTTGGCGGAGTTCTTTTGATCTGTAGTCGCCGTATGTGAAGGGTGTTTATGGGCAGTCAGTGCTATGTGTGTAATAACGTGAGCGAGTGATTTTAAAATAGGCTCCAGGTCTGTAGAAATTCTTTATTCAGTGTTAGAACTGGGTCTAAGTAAAAACAGTGATGCCAACAACAGGGCTTAAGGTTCCTAGGTTGCAAGCGGAGTGTATCAGGTCGACATGTTTCGTGTCATAGAGGCTCCAAACTCGAGCAACACTTCTTCAGGACCTATGGTAGGTAATGACAACCCCCAGTGGAGAACGTCAATCGATATGAACCTCCAGAATCGGAGGACGTAATTGGATCACAAGGGAATCCCGATGAGGGACATCACCTAACCTTTCACCTTTATTCGACGGGGAGTTATACAACATGGAGGAAGAGGAGTCAGCCCAATATATTAAAAGGTAGCCAACGACTGGACGGAAGGCATAATCTTCTCGTTCCAAGTCTCCCCCGCTTCCAAATCGTTCCTCCATGTGATCCAATTACGTCCTCAGATTCTGGAGGTTCATATCGATTGACGTTCTCCACTGGGGGTAGTCACTACCTACCATAGGTCCTGAAGAAGTGTCGCTCGAGTTTGGAGCCTCTATGACACAAAACATGTCGGCCTGATACACTCCACTTGCCACCTAGGTACCTTAAGCCCTGTTGTTGGCACCACTGTTTTTACTTAGACCCAGTTCTAGCACTGAATAAAGAATTTCTGTAGACCTGGAGCCTATTTTAAAATCACTCGCTTACGTTATTACACACATAGCACTGACTGCCCATAAACACCCTTCACATACGGCGACTACAGATCAAAAGAACTCCGCCAAAGTAGCCACCAGGCCCGTTGGACATTGCAGCGCCGGTCCGACGAGGAGCGCCCTATGATGAAGCATGACACCCCTAAAAAGGTGTGTGAAAGCATTATGATCTGAATATCAGATCTTCCAGCGACAGATATTTCTAGGCATGCAGTGACACTTTCCACGTATATGCCATATATGCTATAACAGAGGATCTGTTTACCCTTAATGTCTTGCAATTCCACCATTGAGACGAGGTGGGGATCGAGATATTCTTTTGAGAAAACTGGAAACTAAATATATTCTAGATATGGATTCAAAAATAGCTAATGGGTTAAATTCCAGTGAGGATTTCTATACGCATTTGTAAAATAATTACCACATTTGCGAAATAGATAAGTACCCATATTATCATGCTGCTGTAACCCCTAGAAATGTTTTTTAGATTTATTTATTTTATATGTTAGAATAATTTTTGCACATTAGGGTTTTATTTAATGGCTTTCTAATGTGACACTTTGAATGCACTAGCACTTTAATCTTCGACATGGATTATTGCCCACTTGGGCCCTATTCACGTTGATCGTGTGATGTCAACTTATAAAACTAAAACATTGTTTACAGTTTATTTCGGTGCAATCTATTATCTGATGCCGAGTTGGTTAATGTAGCCACATCGAAGCAAGATGTAAAGGGTTAATATTTTTATTCTTTTGAGGCTCATGCATTTTATTGACTATTATACATGTATTAATAAATATTTATTTATATGTGTCATATCCCCTTTAAACGCATTTTTTCGTTTTTATTAAGGGTAGGTTTTTTCTGGTATTATTTCTGGGTTAAACAAAGAATTTATATAATATGGATATTTATATATTTATATTTTTTATTATATTGCATCTATTTGCACATTGACTGAAATTTAAAAGCTGCTTTATTTATAATATGTCGTCACACATCACAAACAATGTATTTTTTCCTTGTCTATGAAGAAGTGTTGTTTGAATTAGGCATTGTCACTTTAAATGTGGTGAGTGTACCCAGTAGCGTGTCATGTGATCAAGGTCCCGTGAGGATCGAAACGCGTAATGGCGGTGGTGCTGGGCACATAATAAAGAAAAATAAGCACTGCAAGTTTTGGGTTTGCTTCGTCTTTTCCACTACAGGAAGATAGAGACGAGTCAACATGATAGATAGATAGATAGATAGATAGATAGATAGATAGATAGATAGATAGATAGATAGATAGATAGATAGATAGATAGATAGATAGATAGATAGATAGATAGATAGATAGATAGATAGATAGATAGATAGATAGATAGATAGATAGATAGATAGATAGATAGATAGATAGATAGATAGATAGATAGATAGATAGATAGATAGATAGATAGATAGATAGATGTCTTTTGGCTTTTGGCACAAAAAGAAGATGGATTTTGACACTCTTTCAATTTTATGGTGGTGCTTTCTCACCGTCAGGGCCACAATGGTTAGTATTTCTCCAGATTTCATCACCATTCGGCGGCAAAGATTAAGAAGAACTCTGGCGGGGAGATTTCATCTGCTTTCTTTATTGAATCAGAGTGTAATGCCCAACGCGCTGTGGTCCCAATGGACTTTGATCAAGTGCACCTCCAACACATGGAGGTCTGGAATCCGGACACCAGTAGGCAGTTATAGTTAGGACCTGGTTTCCATAGGAAAAGTGTTTTTTGTTTCCTAATGACTTCAACACCATTTGATGAATCTTCATAACATTTTCAAAACTAGTTTGCCACTCACTTCAGCTGCTGTTTGGGAGGTTTCAGAATGATTAGTCAAGCGGGGGCCAGCAAAAAGGGGGGGTCCCAAAACGCATTTTTCTCATGCAATTTCCTATTGGTATTTTGAACACTACTACAGCCCGAACCGCTGAACGGAAGTACACCAAATTTGGCAGAAAGCTAGATCTTGATCCAGAAAGAGTGCTTTTTGTAACTTAGCTTAAATCTATCCAGTTGTTTTCGAGTTATTAACCCCTTCGGTGCCCGCCCCTTTCCCCGCCCTGTGCCGGCCGTTACATTAGCGGGCGGGGTTTGTGACGAGCTGGACTCGTCATGGGCACAGCGCCACCGCGGCCCATGACGAGTCCAGCTCGTCACGGGCACCGAAGAGGTTAAAGAAAAAATATTTATGTATATCTAGGGACACAGATCCACGCGCCAACAGCAATGCCATGATTTGCTGACCGCAACCTAGGGGAAAAGTTGCAGCCACCATTTTGTGATTTGGGACTCAGTTTTTGGGTTCCAGGCTGAGACCCGATGATGAAACATACCACTATTAAAGGATATGAGGGTCTGAAAAAAACATAAACAGTATCTAGGGGAGTGGTGTAGCGGCCAGAGCGGCTGACTCCAGAGCACGGTTTCACAGTTCTATCCCTGGTGCCAGCTGCTGCTCAGCATCATATCACTCTTGGCAAAAGCTCACTTAGGGGCATATTATCAAGAACGGCTTTAAAATTATCGCCGCTTTAGCGGCAGGAAACTGCCCTAAAGCGGCGATAATAGGCTTGATAATATGCCCTTGAGAATTCCAATAGAAGCCCATGTTCTGGTGTGAACCTGGGCTTCTATTGGAATTCTCTAGGGCATATTATCAAGCCCATTATCGCCGCTTTAGCGGCAGTTTCCTGCCGCCAAAGCGGCGATAATTTTAACGCCGTTCTTGATAATATGCCCCTTTGTCTCCCCGATGGCCCCCAGCACCTTGAAATCCTTAAGAGGGTGATATGTTCGAGCTTTACAAATAGGAATTATTATTATTGTATTTTTCATTCATTGTCTTCCTTCGGATGGTGTGAATTGATAAGAAGGATTATAGGACAGCTTTAGGTGTGTTGCATTTTATAAAACATCCTACTAAATAAAGAACAAAATAAATAAATTAAAACCAACAGACTCTGCACACCCTCTAGTGGATTCCCACAAAAAACATATGGCCTCATTACCCCCTAATATATCCTCCTCGTCCCAGTCCTTACGCAAGTGAGGCAATCCTGCCTCCTGACAGGCCATCCCAATGCCAGTATTAATTGTATGTTTACTATATAAACGCCTCCCACCCACTGCCATGCCTGTGTTTTTTTCCTATACGACAATCGTGCTGTCGGAGCACTAGGTTTGTTTCCTCCATGTCGGAGCTGCATTCTGTGAGTGTATTTCTCTTTATTTTAGCATTTTGTGTGCTGCCTGGGTATACCAGGTGCTGTGAGTTTTTCTTTGTGCTGCTCTGGCCTACCGGTTTTCTGGTAGGTCACGCTCATGCTCTGCTTCCGCCACGCTCCTCGCGCATATGCTTGGCTGGGGCAGAAAGTTTTCTGTGCGGTCTGGGGCAGGCTGTTCCAGTGCTGATGCTTCCAGCAGAACCTGGCTCCCGCGCCCATGTCTTGTTTGAATGTGGCCGTGGGGGAGCCAGCAGGGCTGTCTTTTGGCTCTTCAGGTCTCATGGGTTTTAAGACCTGTTGGCTTTGAGGTAGTATGTTTGGGAGTTGCTGGGCACTTCCTCTTTCTCTGTTGGTTCCTGTTTAGTGTCATGGGGGATGCGGAGTCAGTCCCTGGTGCCAGCTTTGTCTCTTTCCATGCGGACTAGACTGTGAAGGACTTGCTGGTGGATGACCTGTGGCAGTTCTCCGGATCACATTTGCTGGGTTTCCAGAATTCTGCTGTTCAGGGTGCACTGCTTTGGCCATCAGCCAGAGGAACGGTGGAGTTGCGGATGGGGCCTAGGCCGATTCGCATTCTGGGGTATATATTCGGGGTCCTGTCTTTTCGGACATGTTGGCCCATGTTCATGTGGGCCTGGGTTTTTACTCCTACGTCCTTGGTGGATGTTGGTGTTTTCTTCCCGGTATACTTCCCAAGCCATGCAGAATCCTGCATGGCTTGGGTTCACCGTGCAGGGGTTCTTCTTGCTTTCTGGGGTAGTGGTATCGCTTGGCTGTGTTTGCTGTCCAGTTTCCTCAGGTTCCTATGGTCGTTCTAATTGGTCCTCCATGAATTCATCCTCTTCTTGGTCTTCTGGGGGGATTCCCTTTCTGATCCGGTTGTCCGGGGGGTGGGAACAGTTTTGGTTCTTTCCTATGCTGTGTCTTCCTTTGGGATTCAGGCTGGCTCTTCCTCTGCCTCAGCTTCTCAAGTCCTTTTCAAGGATTTTTGTGACATTGTTGGGCTGTCTTTTGGATCTGGGGGTTCCTGCTCCTCTTTTGGCTCTGGTGGTGGTCTTGGCACAGTTTCTGTCTACTGGCACTTTGATACACTGTGGGCCTTCTCCTCAGCTGGCAAGGCTGAGGGGACTGGTGGACCTAGGCCTTGGCGTCTTGCAGCTGCTCCGCCGGCCTAGCTTCCTTGTCTGCCTTTTGGGGGTCCCCAGATCTTGTCTGCCTTTTGGGGGTCCCTGGATCTTTGAGGCCGAGGAGCTGTGGCTCTAAGGTATGTCTTCTGCCTTTGGTGGCGCAGGCTTTCACTGGCCTGTCTAGGTCTTCTCAGGTTTACTGCGGTGGGGAGGAAGTTGTTGATGCCATTTTCTTTGTGTCCAGGTGGAGAACTCCTTTTTCCACCGGCAGTGTTTTTTTCTCTTCTCGTCCTTTTCGTGCATGGGCCCATGGTCAGGGGGCTCTGTTCCGTGTCTGGTCATGCCCTTGGAGGTGGCTGCCACAGGGTGTGGGCGGAAGGGTCTGTGCCTGGTTGATGGCCCTGCTCTGGTTGTTCTGGTTCAATGGTTGTCTCTGATTTAAGACCAATGTGTTCTGTTGGTCTTCGGGTGGGCATGCCAGGTTCCTTTCTGGGGCCCTTCCCATTGGCCCTGTTGTCAGGTTTCCCCGTGGTCACGGTGCCCTGTGAGGGGTCTGCTGTATTGTCAGGAGTGGACATGTGGCTATCGTGGGGTGCTGTTTTCCTGGTTCCTAAGGTGGTTTAGGGCGTGGGTTTCTAGTCTGCGCTCTTCTTGGTCCCATTTCCAGTTGGTTCATTCTGCCTGCTTCTGTCCCTCAGGCTCTGTTCCGGTTGGTGTGGCTGGATCTCTTTTGGCTGTTCGCCTTGCGATCCTTCATTCCCCTCATCCGCCGGGTGGTTTTCCTGGCGTCCCTGGATTTGGTGGCTGCCTATTTTCGCGTCCCTGTCCTGGGCAGCCTGCTGTTCCTAAGGTTTGCGGTGGCTGGGGTTCCATTCTTGTTTTTGGTGTTGTTTTTCGGTCTCTCTCCTGCTCCCTGGATTTCCCGTAGAATTGCTTCCTGCTGTGGGGGTTTCTCTGTGTTTCCCTATATTGATGGTATTTGCTGTCTGCTACCTACCTTCCTACGGCTCCTGGCTGTGGCGGCGTCCTTGGATGTTTTCCGGGATTTTGGAGTTCCAATTGTCTCTGGCGCACTCTCCTTTGGATAACTCCCTGTGCTGAGTCTTCAGTTTCTCGGGGGTCTTTTCGACACCTTGTTGGGGGCATTTTTTCTCCCTCTGGCTCATGTATCTTCCCTGCAGTTTCTTCTGTGGGCTCTGCTGAGTGGGCTGTCTGCTCTGGCACGGGCTTGGTTGTGGGTCCAGGGGTTGTTGTCTGTGGTTCCCTGGGCTCACCTGCACCTCGAACCTTTGGTGTTTCAACTATTGTCTGTATGGGACTTTTCCTGGGCAGATTACGGGGTGCCATGTTGGGGTCGCTTTGGGCCTGGGGACAGTTGTCTTATGCAACTGGCACCCGTTCCTCATTTTGGTGGGCATCGGCAGCTGTTTGACGGGTGATGTTGTTCTTTCTGGTTCCCCTCCTTGGGGCTACATTGTTGGTTCTTAACGACATTCTGGTGGCTCATTGTTTGTTGACCCACCATGGTGCGTATCTCTGTATCTGCTGGCTTCTGTGCTTTGTGCCTGTACTACGGCCATGCCACCCTGTATGCACCTGATCTCGTCTGCTCTCAGAAGTTGAGCAGGGTCAGATATGGTTGGTACCTTGATGGGAGACTGCCCGAGAATATCAGGTGCTGTAGGCGAGTGTCTCTCCTCTCGGCCTTCGGGGCTGTTTTCATTCGGGTTCTCCTGTCTTTTCCTGTGGCCCACTTGGGCCGCGGCCTTCCTTCCCCGCTTCTGTTCTGTGGTGGTTTCTCCTCAGGGGTGGGTGGTGATGCCCGCATGTTTCCTTGGCCCTAGGCCTTTTGAATGCCTTCCCCCGATTACCCTTCTCCTGTGGTGCTGCAGGTGGTTCGGGTGGGGTAGTTGTCTGTTCTCCTGATTGCTCCCTTTTGCGTTTCCTAGTCTCCGTCCGTTTCAGCTGACGGCTTCACACTTGTACGTTCAACGTTGGAGTTTTTTGTTTGTTCTTCCTTGGTGGGTGTGGATGTTTATCGTTCCCATCGGCCTTCTGCCCTTGGGAGTTCCTGTGCGCATTGCTGTTCTTTTGTCCCTAGGAATGCATCTCATGGCGTGGTTCCTGGGGTTGGTGGTCCAGCCTCTGTTCTTGTGTTTCTCTGGGACGGTTTTTTAACTGGTCTTTCCCCTCTTTCCTTTGTCTGCTCAGTGGGCTGCTGTCTGGGCATGTGGGGGTTCAGTGGCTGCCCTGGTGGATGTTGCACTTTTGGTAGGTCGGCCCCTGCAGAGTTTTCGGCTTCGTTGTTCTCTGTTTGTGCCCTCTTGGGATTTGCCGACTGTTCTGTGGGTTCTCCATTTGTTCCCTTTTTTTAGCCTTTCCTGTTGGCGGCTTTGCTTTGGTACCGGGAAGCTCTAGCTTTCTGGTAAGTCTTCTGCCTCTGTTGGCACAAGCTCTGCCAGGTCAAGGGTTTGATTCCTGCTTCTGCAGTAACAATTTCCTATGGTGGCTGCTTCACTGGCCTTTCTGTTGGCCGTTGCCTCTACTTGGAGGTTGGGGGACTTGGGAGCCTTGATTGCTTCCTTTACTTTTTTTGCAGTTCTTGTCTGACAGGGAGGTGTTGTGGCTTGGCCTGGCTTTCTCCCTCATTTCTCCTCACCCTTTCATTTCCTGCGAGTGATGGTTCTTCCTGTTTTCCTGGGGATGGGGATGCTATTGTTCCTTCTCCCTTGGATGTTCACCGAGCCCTTCCGGTTTGCCTCCTGTGTGCCCAGGGTCTTCACCGGTCTCCTACCCTGTTTGTTTCCTGTGGTGGTGTGGCTACAGGGATGGGAGTGTCTGCTTCCCCCATCAGTCGGTGGGTGTGTTTGGCTGTTTGCCGGTCCTGTGTGAATGTGGGTTTGCGCCCTCCTGCTTCAGTTCAGGGGCCTTCGCCGCGGTTGCTGTCTGCTTCCTGGGTTGCGGCTGCTGGGGTTTTTCTCCAGGTAATTCGTGGGGTGGCTTCCTGGCTGTCCCTTCCTGTTTTTGTCTGGCGTTGTCGCCTTGATGTCTTGCATGCCTCTGGGGCCTTTTTGTTGTTGGCTTTATGGACACTGCTTCCTATTCTTGTTTTTAGCTTTGACAAATGTCTAACTGCATGTACCCTTGGTGTCATGCGTTTTCTTGGTGTTTTTTTTGTTGTGAGTTCCTCACTTGTGTAAGGACTGGGTCGAGGAGGACATATGAGGTGGTAATGTGTTGTTACTTATCGGTAATCTTCATTACCACGATTAATGTCCTCCTCGTCTCAGTCCTGTTCCCTTTCTCCCTCCCACAGTGGTTGTGTCTGGTCTTGTTGATAACAGGCTTGACGTGGGTGGGTGGGAGGTGTTTATATAGTAAACATAAAAGAAATACTAGTGTTGGAATGGCCTGTCGAGAGGCAGGATTGCCTCACTTGTGTAAGGACTAGGACGAGGAGGACTTTAATCGGGGTAATGAAGATTACCGGTAAGTAACGACACATTCCTAATCCTGCATATATTCCAATTCAGGAGTAAATTGGAGTTTGCACCCGAATTTGTGAATCAGCACACGGAACAGGCAAAAGCAAGCGGTACTACAATGATGCCCCCTCCCAATTCTAAGGTGTGGAACTCAGAATGATGTGGTTATACAGCCCCACAACACAGCTGCCCGCCGCAGCCACCTGTGCTCAAAACTCCCATGCATAACTTCATTAAAGCAATATGCACAAGCCAAGGCGGCCCATGCGCCTTGCCTTTCTGAGACACCAACTACGCAATTCTCCCACTCTCTAAATCTGCAAGCCATCTTCCCTTGCAGAATGCTCTAAGCATCATGCTGTTCCACTAAGCCTCAGGCCTAGTCACGCACATGATTTCTAATCCAGTCCTCGCCACGCGCATTACCACTAATCCATGCCTAGTCACGCACATGAATGACTACCGTGCTTTACTGTAACTCCGATTCTTCGGCGCACGCGCCTGGCAAGAGGCTACTTCAGCCGACTTCATTTTCATTTTCACTTGACCTGGGAGGCTGGCTGTTGGCGGGAAGAAACAGAACCATTTATCTCACGTTTTTACAAAGTAAAGGGTAAAAATGAACGGCAGAGCCGATGAATGAATGAAAACCATTGAAAAAAAATTGCCAACGCACTCCTCCGGCCAGGGGTCATAAAAATAAGCTCACTGTGCGCATTCAGGCACCTACAGCTGCCTAGAAATCAAAGCGCCCCGGCCTTGGCACGGAAGAGAGGGCATGAGAGAACGGCAGAGGCTGTGAAAAGCAGCCGGCTGCATGGGTACCGTTTGGAGAAATATTTCCATCTACCCCCACCACAAAAAAGCAGCGGAAGGGAGGAATAAGCCGGTGCCGGGGACAAAAGAGCCCATTCATACCCGACTTTGGCCAAATAAAAACCTTCAAAGCAGACACAGCCCTGTTTCTTTTTTTTCTGCACACGTTTATTTTTATTCCGTTTCTTTTACTATTTCTGCCCCTCTGCTGTTTTTATTTCTTCCTTCCATTCATCCCTTTTCTTTACCTGTTATTTTGTCCCCTTTTTCTTGTTAAAATATCTTTATTTTGAGTGACTTCACCTCTTCCTCTCTGACAGCTTGGCACACTTACAGCCAACCCCCTGGATGGCTGGTGAAGGCGGAGGCAGAGAGAAACTTTCACAGAAGTGGCTTTTAGTTTAGACAAGTAGCTGCCATCCATTCCTAAGGTGTGCCCACCCTGTTAGCAACATATGTCTACGTTTGCCCACTATGGACATTCTAGTTGACCAGTTAGAAATGGTTTGTTTGGAGTGGATCCAGTTAACAGCACACAAAGTTTTGACCTCGTTTTTGTTGAGTGTTATGTTTTATGTTGAATTCAGTTTATGTATTAATTATTAAAATTTCTCCTATTTTCGGGCTTATGATTTAGGACCCAATTGAGCAAGACATGAAATGAAAAATAGGATTCTTTTCTTAGTCACAAAGATTAGCTTTACCAAAAAGAAGCAAGTAAAACAATTGATGCGAGACAACAAGTTAAAACGTCAAGTGAAACATTACATGTGAAGTTCATGAAAATATTGCAAAACCAAAACAAGGTCCCAACAATGACACATGCAGAAACACCATACGAATACATTGTCAAAAATCGTGCCAATCCATACACTGCTATGCATGGTTATTGGCAGACCAACAAGTTGACTGACCGAAAGGTTATGGAGACAGAACCCCTCACCAGCACACCCGTCACTCCTTAGATCTGAAAGGGTCTCCTACATCTTTAGGGAGAAAGCCACTTTGGTTTGCAATCAACTTGACCGTGCGAAGACTAGACCAACTGAGCTTTTCAACATAAGAAAACAGCAAACCACCCTGACCTCCCAACACGAAACAATAGCCATCAATTAACGATGTGAAGAAATAGCCAACTTCTACACTGACAAAGTTGTAAAAATGGAACAGTCTATTATCCACAACACAAGTCAGACTTCCCAGCCCACCTGCCCAAAACCACAAAAACTCTCCCCCAATATTCAACTAAGGAACGGTGTGCCCCAAAGATAATTAACGTCAATAATGATATCCTGTATCTAAAAAATAATCCTGACTGGACTGATTTCAAACCTCTGACAGAAGGAGGAGCCTTCAAAATAATAGAGAACTTGAAGCCTACTTCACACTTCTGACCCACTCCCTTCCACCCTAGTAAACAATGTCAACCACATCATCTCTCCATTTTGGACCAAAATCATCAATGCCTCTCTCCCTTCAGGCCGCATACCCGACTCCCTCCCACAAGGTCAAGTCATACCCATTATAAAAAAAAAGCAGGAGTGGACCCAAATGACCTCAATAACATCAGACCTATCACCAACCTTCCTTTCCTAAATAAGACCAATTGAGAAGTGTTTCCTACTACAACTCAACCAACACATAGAGGAGTTCAACCTCCACTCCACATTCCAATCAAGATTCAGGAAAGGCTGTAGACCTGAAACTGCGATGCTCAATTTATCGGATGACATTCAAACTGTCAGCGGCATTTGATACAGTAAATCATCAAGCTTTACTTGAGATACTCAAGAACCATGCTGGTATCAATGGCACAGCCCTGAGAAGGTTACGTTCTATCTGCAACATCGATCTCAACAAATAAAAATCCACAATTGTCTCTCGAGGCCTAATCCAGTTCTACAAGGTGTACCACGAGGCACAATCCTCTCTCCAGTCCTATTCAATCTCTTCATGGGACCCCTCACAGTCATTCTAAATCAGTCAGGGGTCAAATATCACCTATACGCTGACGACACACAACTCTACTACAAAATAACATCGCCCAGAGACATCTGTCATCTAAATACCTCACAAATAAGATACAAACCTGGTTAAACTCCAATCGCCTAAAGCTGAACCCCAACAAGACTGAACTACTACTCCTCTCTCCCAAAAATAATCCTCTACCAATCCAATAATGGGTCAAGAATTTGGACACAGTAAACTGTCCTCTTTCACTTTTGAACATAGTAAAGTCACTGGGTATCACGCTAGACAAAAACATGTCTATGAAAGGACACATCAGCAATTCAGCCAAAGGGGCACTCTACGCCCTAAAACATCTCAAGAAAATCAAACAGGTTATCCCACCTGAAGATCTAAAGAATCTTCAGAATGTCCTCTCGCTAATGTCTGATTACAGCAATGCCATAATCACCTCGACCCCAAAACGTTTCCTTGCTCCTCTAAGAACGACTCCTAATGCAGCCACTAGACTCCTCACAGGTATCAAAAGATTTTACCACATCTCACCTGCTCTCAAGAGTCTCAATTGGTTCCCAATTAAAGGTAAATGCATCTTCAAGACAGCTTGTTTCACCGGCAAAGCCCTTCACACTACAAACCCTAAATATTTAGAAAACAAACTATAGAGAGTGGGTAGAGCTCAGGCCCTAAGAAGCTCTAACTCACTCCTTCTCATCCCTCTAAAACTGAAGAAAAAAACATTCTAGAAATGTTCTTTCTCAGGTAACGCTCCATGTGTAGAAGAGTAGGATCTGCTTCACATGTTTACCCCCACTTTTTGCTGGTGTTTCACAGTTTTTCGAATTTAGTCTGCCTGGGGCCCAGCTTTTCAGGGCCCCAGCCTAGCTGCTTCCTCTCTAAATTGATTGCATGTACTTTAGGTACACTCCAGATTGGATTATGGGGTACCCTTGTGAGTCCCTAGTATATGGTATACTATGTACCCAGGGAATAGGTACCCCAGAGGCCTACCAGGGGCTGAAGCATGTATTGTGCCACCCCTGGAAAGCAATGCAAAATGGCACCACAGGTCTGCTACTGGAGCCTGGGTAAGGTGGTGCAAGCACCCCTTACTGAGGTATAGGTTCACTATACCTCACCTATCACTGCACATGGTAACCTATCAGTCACGCATATGGCAGGCCTTATCAATCCTGAAGGCAGGGTGCTTGGTTATATGTGAGAGGGTGCCCAGGCATGAGCTGAGCCCCTCTGCAGCCTTCGGAATCTCTTCTCCGGGGTTGTCAGTGGTGCAGCCTGACCATATACTCTTAAATGCATTATATCTAAAACGTTTAATGCTAACTTTGGTCTGGCTGCACGGAAACATTATATAAATCAAAGAGAGAGAGAGGAAAAAAGGAACATGGTTCAATTCCCCTGAGTACACATGTAGAAAATCAAAAGGAACTAGCCCCACGGTCGAGGGGGATATGTGTAAGTAGATATGAAGAAACAGAATAGTATCTTTAGTCAAGGGAAACCATTTAGGTTTTTAAGAAAGGCCTCACCCACCAACCTAGTTGGTGGCATGCTTCATCATCGGCCCCCACTAGGGGTACCGAATGTACCCCAAGTGAGCTGCAACGCCTGCAATTGCAGCGGAGCTGGTTTATTGTCAAGGTGAGTGTGCAGTGATGGTGTAGTGCGTGTATATTTAAAAGCTGTCCCTCTGGTCCCAAAAAATAATTAGAATTATTTAATAATGGGCCATGGGCAGCATTAAAAGGAGGCAGGGGATGGTTAAGGAGGTATCAATGGCCGCCACCATCCAGTGTGGTCAACATGTTTCAGCCAGTACCTGGAAACTGGGGCTGGCTTTCATCAGGACCAAGAAAGTGGAAGATGAGAGGACAGGTCTAACAGAGTGTGTATAGCCGTCTATGTGCGGCGCACGCTAAGGCGCCTTAACTGGCAGAGGGGGTATTCCTCTTATTTCCAATCCTGTGGGAGGGAAAAAAGAAACATACACAAAACATACCACATATAATGTTAGCCTCAAGCAATATCAAGTAACATGAGTGACATGGTATACCGCGGTGGAGTTGCAGAGCGGTACGACACGTGAGGCAGCGTCAAAGGCATGCTATAAGTGGCGGTGCACGCTAAAAATACGCGGTAATGTGTCAAGTGGCTCAAGGACACGGTAAAAACATGGTGAACAAAAAAACTAGAATGAACCCATGAATGCTTACACCAAAGATTAAAGGGACAGGCTCCATGAGTCAGGAGTAGGGGTATTCTGTCACAGCTACCATCTGGACAGGGTAAAAAAAGAGAGAGAAAGGGACCAAAAGAGCGGGAAGTAAATAAACTTAACCGGCAAAGGAATCAAAGCTGGTCAGAGATTAGATCCAACTTACTTGTAGCTGACAGAGCTCATACCGCAAACCTGTGTGGCCTCTCTCCGACTCCTTGGTTGGAAATGAGCAGAGGAAGCTGAAGCTTAAATAGCACACCTGCCAAGATAGAGCTCAGGTGTGGGGAGCAGCTGCAGGAAATTAACAGGCAGGTGTCTGTAAAAAAAGAGAGGAAACAGAAGACAGACACACAGGGACCGGTAAAATACCGGGCAAAAAGAAAAGAAAGACTAAAAGGACTAATAAGACCAGCGCGTCACACAGAAGGTGTGTAACCGCGCATCGGCAGTGAAGTGCAGCTCGCACATGCCAAGCAATGTGGCGAGTGTATTATGCGCATAAGCAGAGAGGCCAATAGCCGGTGGTAAATCGCGTACGTGACCGACAAAGGGGCATGTATGTGTGGTTCATGGGCAGTGCCTCCAGAGTGGGTAAGGAGTAGCGTGAAGTTACTTATGTCAACTGCAAATCACCGAAGAAGTCAAAAGTGAAACCAAATATAATGAAAAAAATAAATAATAAAAAAATTACAAAAATAAAATAAAATAAAAGCAAAAATAAAACAGAAGAAGTGCAAGTGTGGAGGGACGATCTGAATTATTCAGGGTATTCCAAGGTATCTGGTTATTGAGACCTTCCACATGGGTGGACAGGCGGTATACCCAGTGTTGCTCCTTGTCAAGAAGAAACTTCGCCATGTTATCATGGGTAGGGTTAAATTGTTCAATCGCAGTCCAGTACATGTCATTGGGGGTATGACACCGTTTAGCGTAGTGGCTGGTCAATTTGCTCATTGTTTTTTTGCAATGAATTGTGCTGCGGTGTTCCACAATCCTTAGCCTCATTTTTCGAGTAGTCATGCCAATGTACCTGAGGTTGCAGGGACATTGAATCGGGTATACCACATGTGTGGAGTTGCAGTTAGTGTGTTTTTGTTGGTACCACACCTTGCCTGGTTCCAAGTCCATGTTTTTGGATGGTCTAGTCAGATGACAGATGCTGCAATCCCCACAAGGGTAGTGGCCAGTGACTTTGGGGAGGCCCCAACTGTCGCAGATAGTGTTGCGGATAGGTTCTTTGAGTTTAGGCCGTGTAGAGACCAGGCGATCTTTTAAGCTGGTAGCTTGTTTGTGTGCAAATAGAGGTGGATCCCAGTTTCTAGTACCAGTATTCAGGATAAGCCAGTTTTTTCTAACGATCTTCATCACTTGATTGCTGGCAGTATTAAAGGTGGTAACACAGGTGAGGGGGGCAGTGGAATCCGCCTTGGCGTGGTCTTCCAACAGGGCATCGCGGTTCTGGTTGCGAGCCCTTTTATTCGTTGTTTCAACAACCTTGCGTGGGTAGCCGCTCTGTTGTAGCTTCACTGAAAGGTCAGCCGCTTGGTGTTTGTAATCGGTAGTAGAGCTACAGTTTCTGCGGATGCGGAGAAACTGGCCAAATGGTAGGTTATCCCGCAGTGGTCTGGGGTGAAAGCTGTTGAAGTGTAGCAAGGCGTTCTTGGCAGTGGGTTTATGGAAAGTGGTGGTGGTGAGAACGCTGTTCTCGCTCCTAATAGTCAGGTCATGGAAGTCCAAAGAGTCAGGACTGGCTGTATGGGTGAACCTTAAGAAGGTGTCCCGGGCATTGAGCCAGGTGGTAAAGGCAAGCAGCATCTCTGTGGAGCCCCTCCATATGAGGAGGATGTCATCGATGTAGCGACGCCACAGTTTAATATTAGAAATAAGAGGAATACCCCCTCTGCCAGTTAAGGCGCCTTAGCGTGCGCCGCACATAGACGGCTATACACACTCTGTTAGACCTGTCCTCTTACCTTCCACTTTCTTGGTCCTGATGAAAGCCATCCCCAGTTTCCAGGCACTGGCTGAAACATGTTGACCCGACTGGATGGTGGCGGCCATTGATACCTCCTTAGCCAACCCCTGCCTCCTTTTAATGCTGCCCATGGCCCATTATTACATAATTCTAATTGGTTTTTGGGACCAGAGGGACAGCTTTTAAATATAAACACACTACACCATCACTGCACACTCACCTTGACAATAAACCAGCTCCGCTGCAATTGCAGGCGTTGCAGCACACTTGAGGTACATTCGGTACCCCTAGGGGGGGCCGATGATGAAGCATGCCACCAACTAGGTTGGTGGGTGAGGCCTTTCTTAAAAACCTAAATGGTTTCCCTTGACTAAAGAGACTATTCTGTTTCTTCATACCTACATACCCATATACCCCTCGACCGTGGGGCTAATCCAACCCCTTCCTTAGGTATAAGTAAGGAACCTCTGTAAGCAGAACTTTAGATATCCCTGAACGAAATTCTGAAGCTGAATCTTGGAACTTCGACACTCTACTAAAGACTAGAGGACTGAAGAAATCTAACTTGGGGTCAAGGAGGGACTCCCCTGCTTGGCAGGCACCAACAAAGCAATTTGCCAGTCTGCATCTCCGAAGCTCCCGCCGAACTCTGAAGTATTTGCAGCCCAGGAAGAGGATTTCCAGACATCTCAGAGGTCGATCCGAGTCCCCAGCAAAGCTGACACCCACAGCCCTCGTGAGTAGCGTGGAACCGGGACTCCTGGTCACCATGCACTTTTGCAAGTGCATTGACTTCTCGACATCTCTTGAAGTTGTGCTTGGGGTTACTTGTAACCCCCACCTTGAGCAGAAGATCCACCAAAGATTGTCAGCCTAGTCACCCCGAGTGACCCGTGAGTCGCCATTTTGTGTTTCCTCTCAAGGTCCCTTCGCGATCCCTGGTCCGTCGATTGGTGGGTCCCTGAGGGGATAACTTTGAATTTCCTTGGGCTTCCCTGGTTGCTCCAGATGTGCCCTGACTCCCAACCAAGTGGTGAGTCACTCAGACCTTGCTGGTCTGCACCAAAGCATCTTTTTCCTTTCTGCGTGGGTTACTGTTGCCAAGGTTTGTTGTGTCCAATCTGCCACCGATGCTGCAGCACTCGACATCCTTTGTGGGACAGCCCGAATCCAGCTCCTGGTTGTCCTCAACGCCTCCTGGTCCTCGTGGCTGAAGAGTCAAGCTTCACCTTCTTCAGCTGAAATCACCCGACATCGGTGGGCATCCGCCTATCACCTTCCTGGTCACTGGCAAGTGACCCAGACTCTGTCACCTCTGCTTTCAGGTTCTTCTCAACTTCGATCCAGGTTTGGATCTCTTCGGGCACTTCGCATCTTCCCGGCAGCAGCACTTCTTTGCCAGCTCCCATTGAAATCGACGACGAGACCCAACACAATTTGACACCTATGCACCCGGCTTCCCTGGGTGAGGTAACACGAGTACTCTGGTGCTCCCGTGGGTGTTGGCCCTAGAACTGCCTAAGTCCCAAAGGGTTTGATCCTGACTCGTTTCTAAGTGTCCCTAATCTTTAAAAATCTAACCGCGACTTTCCCCATAGAAGCAAACGGGAGCTGGCGGCTGTGTTCTCACACTGCACACGGCCTCCGTGGGTCCCCCGTGTCACTACCATGGGTGGTTCCTTGGGGTCCCAGTGATTCTACAGGCTCTAGGCCTTGTGTCTAGTTAAGTCGTGGTTCTTATACCACTATTTTAGTATATGGTTTGGCTCGCCGCTAGGGCCTGACGTGTATTTGTGCTATTTTACTGTCAGATTTGAAGTGTAACTTATGTGTTTTGACCTCTAGTCTCATAAAGAGACTAGGAGGGTGTGTTTAGAAAAAATACATATATTTTATATATATACCTGGTGTGGTTGTCTTTCATTCAGCCACTCAAGAGATTATAGACTGGTAAAACAAGCTGCTTTACATTCCTTCAAGACTTAGCCTGAAGGCTGCTCTCCATAGCTACCACTAGGAGAGCTTTCAATAAAGATTGTCTTTAACCTATAACCAATAAGGGGTTGTTTGGACTGGTACAGGGTGCCCACTATAACTAGTGGACAGCATATACCAGGCCAACTTCTCACATTGGTGTGCAGCGTGTGGGATTCCAGCTTGCTATTGTTTTACCAGATAATCTCAATTGAGTGACTAACTGAAAACCACTAAAGGTACCCTAGGTACATATAATACAAGCTTTAGAATACAGTAAGTTCTACTGAACTTAGAGTTGTGTGTTAAAGGCTTAGCACACACTTTCTACAACTCAAGAGAGTTTAGTATGCCACACTAGAGTAGGTAGTGCAATACACCACACCTCACTAGTAATGTCTTCAAGGCCAGGCACCAGTGGGTCCCTGCCAGAAGCCAATGGGCTTCTTGTCTCCAAGTATGATAACCTCCCATTCATGGAACTGAGAGCATTATGCACTACTAGGAAACTGAAGACAGGCAAAATTCCAACCACCCAGCATCTCATAGAGGTACACAGGCTGGATGATCTCAGAAGACCTATAGGGTCTGAAGGGGTAGGCAGAGTGGGTGGGACAGCACACGAGGAAGGGCCTAGGGGTGAAATTCCCCATGACCTGACCTCTAATGCTGACCCGGAAGATGACAATGATCTTGACCTGGAAAATCCAGCTCCCCTGGAAGATGAGGGGGAGGGCCACACTGGCCCCCTCTTTGTCCCTCCTGGAAGAGTTGGTGGTGGGCCTAGAAGTTCTAGATCTCCCTCAGTGGAGTCTAACCATTCTGGTTCAATTATAGGGACCTCTATCTTTTCTCATAGGAGGGAAAACTTTCAGGAGAGGAGGGAGAGACTGCTTAAGTATGAGGAAGCTCAGCTTGAAATCAGACGAAAGCAGGTAGCCCTAGATAAGGAGACCCTAGAGCTCTACAGAGCTAGAAAAAAGTTGGGACTAGAGTCCCATGGAGGCAGCAACATCCCTACAGATAGGGAGAGGTCTCGTGACCATAGAAACCTGAATAAGATTGTCCCTCCCTACCAGAGTGGGGATGACATCCACAAATGGACAACTGCACTGGAAAGGGCCTGTAAAGTTTAAAGGGTACCCTAGGAGCAGTGAGCAGCAATCTTATGGCTCTCCTTTGCAGACAAAGGTAGAGATAAGCTCCTCACTGTTAGAGAGGTGGAGGCAGAGGATTATAGCAGTCTGAGTGCATTAATTGAAGGGCCTAACCACTGAACAATACAGGTTGAAGTTCAGGGATAACCAAAAGGCACAAAATCAAGACTGGGTAGACTCTGTAGATTGTGCTACTAAGACTCTGGAGTTTTGGTTACTTGGCAGCAAAGTGCATGACTTCCAAGGATTGTACAATTTGATTATGAGGGAGCAGATCCTTAATAACTGTCAAAATCAGCTGTTGCACCAGTACCTGGTAGACTCAGATCTGACCTCTCCCCAAGAATTGGGAAAGAAGGCAGACAAGTGGGTCAGAACCAGGGTGAGGCAGAAGGTACAGAACCAAGGTGGTGAACCTAAGAAGCAAGATCCTAAACATTCTAACAAGGGTAGGGAGAAGGGTAAAGACCAGAAGTCTTCACAAGGTCCCCAAAAATCTTCTTCAGGTGGGGATTCACAGTCTACCCAGGGAAAAGGCCAAAAGAAACCATGGTGCAAAATCTGTAAGCAGAAACCTCACTGCACCAAGTCCAAAGAATCAACTCCAGCCACCATTGCCCTTAAGGCAACTGTTCCCCCTAGTACAGCTACAATTGGTGGTGGTAATGTTTAGAATAAGGGTGTAGTAGGGTTGACCCTGGGTTCTGAGATGGACTCTGGCCTATTCAGAGTTCCAACTCAGGCTGTTCTAGTCTGTGATGGAGGCATGGATATGTCCTCCTTTGTGAGTCCTAGTAACTTGGGCAAATACAGACAACAGCCTTTCATAAATGGAAAAGAGGCTGTGGCATTCAGGGACACAGGAACAAGTGTCACAATGGTGACAAAAGATCTTGTGGATCCTGGGCAGATAATACTTGGTAACATGTACCAAGGGACCAATGGTAGCAATGCCAGAACAGACCATTCTCTGGCAGTTGTTAACTTCTCCTGGGGAGGGGTAACTGGCCTTAAGAAGGTTGTGGTAAGTGCAGACCTACCAGTACAATGCTTGCTTGGCAGTGATCTAGAAACTTCAGCTTGGGCTGAAGTGGAACTCAAGACACATGCAGAAATGTTAGGGATCCCTGCTCAGGTCTTTGCTGTGACTAGGTCACAGGCCAAAATGTCTAAAACTGAACAGGCCCTGGATTCTGGAAGAATGGACCAGGTGCCTCCCAACAGGGGGAGCAGTAGGGTTAAGGCAGTGCCTTCCCACCTGACTCAGAATACAGATCAGCCTCCTGAGGGAGATGATCTTGAGCCTGAAGAAGGAACTGTCCCAGAGATGCTTGAACCTGAGCAGGTTGAGTTCTTGGGGACGGGGGCCCTTCCAGGTCAGATCTGAGCCAGGAGCAGAAAACCTGCCCCTCTCTTGAACCCCTCAGAAAGCAAGCTGATGATAAGGCTGCTGGGAATGCTAGTGGCACCCATAAAATATATTGGGATGATGGACTCCTTACCTCTGAGAGTAGAGACCCCAGGCCTGGTGCATCCAGGAGGTTGGTTATACCTCTGAAGTTTAGGGGCTTCCTATTAACACTATCCCATGATATTCCCCTAGCAGGACACCTGGGCCAGTACAAGACTCGGGACAGAATTGTCCCTCACTTTCACTGGCCCCACATGTCTGAAGACACTAAGGAGTTGTGTCGCTCCTGTGTGACCTGCCAAGCCAGTGGCAAGGCAGGTGGAACCACAAAGGCCCCCCTGATACCACTACCTGTGGTGGGGGTTCCCTTTGAGAGGGTAGTGATTGACATTGTTGGTCCCATGGATCCTCAAACTGCATCTGGGCACAGATTTATCCTGGTGGTGGTGGTGGACCATGCCACTAGGTACCCAGAGGCCATTCCACTTAGGACCACCTTAGCACCAGTGGTGGCAAGAGCTCTCTTGGCTGTATTCTCAAGAGTGGGCTTTCCTATGGAGGTAGTATCTGACAGAGGACAAACTATATGTCAAGTTACTTAATTGCTATGTGGAAGGAGTGTGGAGTGAATTACAAATTCGCCACACCCTATCACCCACAATGCAATGCTTTAGTTGAAAGATTCAACAAAACCTTAAAGGGCATGATAAAAGGTCTCCCAGAAAAGCTTAGGCGCAGATGGGACATCCTTTTGCCCTGCCTTTTGTTTGCCTACAGGGAGGTGCCACAAAAGGGGATTGGTTACAGCCCCTTTGAACTTTTGTTTGGCCATCCTGTTAGGGTTCCTTTGTGTCTGGTGAAGGAGGGATGGGAGTTACCTCTCAAACTGCCTAAACAGGACATAGTGGACTATGTACTTTGTCTCTGCTCCAGGATGGCTGAGTATATGAAAAAGGCAACTAAAAACCTTGAGGCTAGCCAGGAATTACAAAAGGCCTGGCGTGACCAAAAGGCTGTGCTGACTGTTTACCAGCCAGGGCAGAACGTGTGGGTGTTGGAGCCTGTGGCCCCAGCAGCCCTCCAAGACAAATGGAGTGGCCCCCATACAATTGTTGAACAGAAAGGGGAGGTCACCTACTTGGTAGACCTTGGAACTCCTAGGAGTTCCCACAGGGTACTTCATGTCAACAGACTTAAACCATATGTTGACAGGGCAGACATGGGCTTGCTCATGGCTACTGATGAAGGACAGGAGGAAGAGAGTGACCCACTCCCTGCCCTGCTTTCTCAGAACCCTAATGATGGATCAGTTGATGGTGTAGGCTTGGCAGGCAGCCTCACTGTCCAGCAGCAAACCGACTGCAGAAAGCTTCTCAGTCAGTTCAGACATATGTTTTCTCTGACTCCAAGTCAGACTACCTGGTGCACTCATGAAGTGGACACTGGGGACAGTCTGCCTGTGAAGAATAAGATCTACTGGCAACCTGACCATATCAGGGACTGTATAAGGATCAAACAACAGAAGAGTGAATTCTGGATTTCGAATGAACTAGCATAAAAAGTGCTCACTGTGTTTTAAAAGAACCCTCACTCACCAACCTGGTTGGTGGCATGCTTCATCATTGGGTTCCCACCAGAGAGGCCGAGTGCCTCTCCGGTGTGCTGCGACGCCTGAACTATAGCGGAGCTGGATTTTGTCGAGACAGTGCAAATTGTGAATAGTGTGAAGTGTGAGGTTAAAATGGTGTCGAAATTTTATCCAGAAATAATTTTAATGGTGGAAAACAGGACACAGTTAAAAAATGTGTCGGATGCGTGAAGGCTGGTTTAATAGACCAGCTGCATCCTGGATTATGTGAAAGTGGTCAACATGTTTCTGCTTCTAAATGTGTTAAGCGAAGCATTCGTCAGGACCTAGAGGGACTACCACGGCGGTGTACGCACGCTAAGGCGCACCCTAACCTGTGGAGTCTAGGACCGCTTTAACTCACGGTTCTTAAACGGCCTCCAGGACTTCTGAAAGCTTTGATCTCTGTTGAAACAAAGAAAGAGAGACATACGAACATGGTAATTCACAACACGTATGATGATCAAGAGGCATGCTCCATTTGATGTAGTGCTCTCAAATGAACAGTGGTGCAATTATGCTAGCGTACAGTGATTGGCAGTGTCACTGTGTAAAGTTGGGTCAAATTCACAACAACAAACTCAAAAATTGCGCTCTTATGGTATAAGAGGAAGAAATGAAATAATATCAGTAAACCTTAATCGTAATCTGATCAGTTTAAGGTTTTTAGCTCGGCGTTTTTGTTGACATACACATTAATATTACATACGCTGAATGAGACCACAGCGCTCTAGTCTTTTACTCTCCGCAGCGGCCCTATGTTACCAACGTCATCGCGCTTGCGCGAACACACCTCCGAACCACCGGTCCACTTCCTATATTATACCTCCCCGTTGTGAAACTCAGTATCCTTCGAGTCCTCGGGAGGGTATAGGCAGGTACCGAGCGGGCGGAAGACTTTGACGAAGTAGGTCACCCTTTGCGGTTCACTATCTACTCCTACGGTTATAGTAGCTACCTGTACCTTCTTTAACACTTCCTTATTTCTTTTTCGTGTACTTAGTGTGTGACTACAAGTTCCGCCCCCCACCTGGACTCATGCTGTGAGGTTTACTCTTACTTCACGTAAGCTCTTAAATCGCGCCTCTTTCTGCTCAACACGATTTGTTTTGTTTTACGTATGATAAACCCTACGCCATTTCCATATGCACTAAGCCTGCCTCCGCCTCCTTTACTCAGTCCTCCTTCTGAGTTTCTGTTGACGGCATCTTTCCAATCGCTTTTCTAAAAACCTTAAACTGATCAGATTACGATTAAGGTTCACTGATATTATTATATTTGTCATTTCTTCCTCTTATACCATAAAAGCGCAATTTTTGAGTTTGTTGTTGTGAATTTGACCCAACTTTACACAGTGACACTACCAATCACTGTACGCTAGCATAATTGCACCACTGTTCATTTGAGGGCACTACATATGGTATGCATGCGAACCTTCGAGTACACACCATCAAATGGAGCATGCCTCTTGATCATCATACGTGTTGTGAATTACCGTGTTCGTATGTCTCTCTTTCTTTGTTTCAACAGAGATCAAAGCTTTCAGAAGTCCTGGAGGCCGTTTAAGAACCGTGAGTTAAAGCGGTCCTAGACAGGTTAGGGTGCACCTTAGCGTGCGTACACCGCCGTGGTAGTCCCTCTAGGTCCTGACGAATGCTTCGCTTAACACATTTAGAAGCAGAAACATGTTGACCACTTTCACATAATCCAGAATGCAACTGGTCTATTAAACCAGCCTTCACGCATCCAACACATTTTTTAACTGTGTCCAGTTTTCCACCATTAAAATTATTTCTGGATAAAATTGCGACACCATTTTAACCTCACACTTCACACTATTCACAATTTGCACTGTCTCCACAAAATCCAGCTCCGCTGTAGATCAGGTGTCGCAGCACACCGGAGAGGCACTCGGCCTCTCTGGTGGGAACCCAATGATGAAGCATGTCACCAACCAGGTTGGTGAGTGAGGGTTCTTTTAAAACACAGTGAGCACTTTTTATGCTAGTTCATTCGAAATCCAGGATTCACTCTTCTGTTGTTTGATCCATATAATCCAGGGGGATTAAGAGTGGCTCCAGTAGCTTCCCTTCCTCTCTTGTTGTTGATTTATATAGGGACTGTATAAGGACAAAAGTCCAAAAGATGTTGGATTTGGGAGTCATTGAACCCTCAGATAGCCCTTGGACTAGTCCAGTAGTCCTGGTACCTAAACCTCACACCAAAGATTGCAAGAGAGAGATGAGGTTTTGTGTGGATTACAGGGGTCTCAATGCAGTCACTAGGACTGATGCCCATCCCATCCCAAGGGCAGATGAGCTAATAGACACGTTGGCCTCAGCCAAGTGTCTAAGCACATTTGACCTGACAGCTGGCTACTGGCAGATCAGACTGGCTGATGATGCAAAGCCAAAGACAGCATTTTCTACCCCTAGTGGGCCTTATCAATTTGTGGTAATGTCCTTTGGTTTGAAGAATGCACCTGCCACTTTCCAAAGGTTGGTGAATCAAGTCCAAACAGGCCTGGAAGACTATAGTGCAGCATATCTAGATGATATTGCTGTCTTTAGCTCCACCTGGGAGGATCACCTGGTCCACCTGAGGAATGTTTTGGAGGCCCTGCAAAAAGCAGGCCTACCTATCAAGGCTACTAAGTGCCAGATAGGGCAGAGTCAGGTTGTGTACCTGGGCCACCTTGTAGGTGGAGGCCAGGTTCAACCATAGCAGAGCAAAATCCAGACCAAAATGGACTGGGTTGCTCCAACTACCCAGACTCAGGTGAGAGCCTTCTTAGGCCTGACTGGGTACTATAGAAGATTTGTCAAGGGGTATGGATCAATAGTGACACCCCTGAATGACTTAACCTCTAAGAAAAAGTCCAAAAAGATTCAGTGGACAGTTAGCTGTCAAAAGGCATTTGAATGAATGAATGAATGAATGAATGAATATACACTGTAGAGCGCATGGCTACCAAAGGCCTCCCAGCGCTAGAGACAGAGCCTAAATCGAGACAAGCCAGCGGATTCATAGGAACAGCATAGTCTTCAGATGTTTACGGAACAGAAGGTGGTTAGGCTCAGGTCGTAAAAGATCTGGTAACTGATTCCAACATTTCGCCGCAATGGCGGAAAATCGATGGCCACCACTCCACACTCAGCTAACTCTGGGAACTATTGCAAGATGTTTCTTCTCAGATCGCAGTGATCTTTTTGGAAGGTACCGGGGGATGATGGTGTGGCGAATCGGCGGAGCATCATCCGAGAGAGACTTATGGGCGATGCACAAAGCCTTAAATTGGATTCTCTCGGCCACTGGCAGCCAATGCAGAGAAATTATATGAGGCTTAGCGGATTCATGATTGTGAGCCTGCATAAGCAGTCGTGCCGCACAATTTTGGACCATTTGAAGTTTTTTGATGGTAGAACTGGGGGCGCCTAAATAGAGCACATTGGCGTAATCAAGCCGCGAGAGAATCAAGGCTTGTATCAGCAGTTTCCTAGCGCTAAAGGGCAAAAGGGGCAGAATCTTTTTAATCATTTTAAGGATACCATAACAGGTACCTGCTACCCTACGCGCCTGTTCCTTAAAGTTCAGGTTGCGGTCCAACCATACCCTGAGACTTTTTATATGTTCTTTGGGGGGTGGCATATTACCTAGACAGATAGGCCAAAATGTGCTGATCTCCAGGTTGGTGGACTTGCCCAAAAACATCCGTTCCATTTTAGCAGCATTCAATTTTAAAAAAGAGCCATCCATCCATGCTGACACTTTTTCCAGGCAATTTGCCAGGCTGGTCTTATTATTGTCAGAGGGATTAAGGGACACAATCAACTGAGTGTCATCAGCGTAGGTGATGACCCTAACCACAAAGGGCTTGACCACCTCGGCCAGGGGGCGCATATAAACATTAAAAAGCGTGGGGCACCCCGCATCTCAGAGGCATCCTTTCAGAGACGGCATTGTCTTCAAAGACTTGGAATTACCTATCTATCGGGAAAGACTCAAGCCATTTAAGAAGCAATCCCGTCACCACACTCTCTCTTAGTCTTGCAACCAAGAGTTGATGGTTGACCGTGTCGAAGGCCGCGCTGAGGTCAAGTAATATAATAGCCGCGGACCCTCCGACATCTAGAATTTTCCTTGATTCCTCAATCACCACTAATAAAGCAGTCTCTGTGCCTTGATTGGGTCTGAAGCCAGTTTGTGAAGGATGTAAACGATCGTTCTCTTCCAAAAATGTGGAGAGAATGGAGTTGACGTACTTTTCACTTATTTTGGCTATCCCTGGCAAGAGGGAGATTGGGCGATAATTTGCCCATACTTCAGGGTCCATGGTTGGTTTCTTCAGCAGGCCTCTGACCATAGCCCATTTCCATGAGGAGGGAACAATCCCTGAGGAAAAGGAGGTATTCACCAGCTCCAGGATGACAGGGGAATAGAGTCGATGACCTGATTGAGAATGGTGGGGGGTGCAATATCACACGGGGAGCCGGATTTCAGCTGATCAAAATACATTTTAGAGCTTTCATATCCATGGGGGGGATTGAGTCAATAATGGTGTCAGGGAATTGGGCAAGGTCTTCAGACAGGTGGCCCTTGTTGATACTTCTCGGGGGGGAAAGGCAGAGTAGATATCTTCAATTTTCTTATTGAAGAAATGTGCCAAATTGTTACAACGTCCAATGGTATCCTCTCAGGGCAATGGGGGAATCGGAGGTTTCAGGAGGGACTTAGTTATTTTAAAAATTTCCCGGGGAGAGTTGGCGGCTGAGATGATTTTCTTTTCGTAATAGCCAGATTGGTCAGTCCTAATTTCTGTCTTATAGGCTTTGATAGCATCTCTGTATTTACTTTCTCCATAGTGGAGAAATCCCTTCTCCAGTTTCTCTCAAGGCGTTTACACAATTGTTTTAATTCTCTAAGTTTGGGAGAGTACCAAAGTGCACAGTGCTCGACTTTTTTGCTGGTCGTCCACTTTTTTGGAATTAGGGCATCGAATGATGTTTCCAACCATTGATTAACTATATTGCTGGCAGATTCTGGACCACTACCTAGAGCAGGTCTCATATTGTCCAGAGTAGATGCCCAGGATACAATAGACAGTTTAGACCAATTCCTATTCCGCGTTTTTACCCTTTCCCATGGCTGACCACCCTCCTGTAGGGTCCACACAAAGGGGACTACATAATGGTCGGACCATGGCATAGGAATGTGCTTTTCCACTACAAGGCTATCAATATTAGAAAACAGAGGGTCCAGAAGGTGACCTTTTTGGTGGGTGAGTCCAACCACTTTAAGCTTCAAGGCCAGCGTGTCCAGATTGTCCGTTACTGCCTCGGCATCAAGTGAGGATGCCAGGTCAAAGTGAATGTTAAGATCACCTACTACGGAAAAATTGGAAAAGGAGCACAATGGTTTGACAATAATTTCTGGGAACTCCCTACTAAATTGGCCGATTGCACCAGGCGGCCGATAGATAAGAACCCCAGAAAAGGTGCATGTAGGGATAAAGCCGAGTGCAAAAAAACAACTTTGGCAGTCAGGAATCAGACTAGCTGAGATTTGGCAGTTGAATGTATCTTTATAGATGATAGCAAGGCCCCCGCCTCCACCCAGTTCTCGATCCTGTCTCTGAATAAGGTAGCCAGGGGGCAAGATTTGAACTATCGCTGGGTCTGCAGTGCTGGAGAGCCAAGTTTCCGTGAGAAACAGGGCATCCGGATCTTGTTCCTCCAGCAATAGGCGGAGTTCAGTGCAGTGTTTAGGTAATGAGCGGCAGTTCAGAAGTAGCATTTTAAAAGTCCTATGGGTTTTTCTTTCAGCTGGGGTCATGATTGGAGAACTATACTCGAAGGGACAGTGGGGGCATTTATTGCAGCTAGTGGCTGGCGCCATTAAATGGTAGCATTTAAAAGGTGAGGACTCTCTAAGAAGGTGCAGTTGATGAGCTGAATAGGAGAGCTTACCTACTGTTGTAGAACCAGGGGTACTGGCCCCTGGCCCCGGTCGGGCACGGACGGGCGCAGATGGGCTTGCCTTAGGTGCGCCTTTGGCGTGCCAGCGGCGTACCCGCTGCGCGGCCGCATCATCCGCCCCTTAAGAGGAGTGGTGAGCGTAGAGGCCGTCGCAGCTAGACTGCCGACCTACGTAATGAGGAATCCCGCCTGAGGTCCCCCGGAGCATTACACAAAGCTCCCTTCTGAAGTTTGAAAATGTGTGTAAGTATGCAATTGCGGTCTCCCGGAGCAATGAACACAGCTCCTTTCCCCAATACAGTGCAAAATGGGCAATTCAACAATTAGAACAATTTTAAAACAGCAGTATCGCAGTATCGATAACATTTTAAAATATGAAGGATTCATGTAGCAGCCTCTTCCTGCTAACCCGAGCCGCTAATGCAAGGATTAGACTGTGTCTCGCTGTGCGGCCGCGTCATCCGCCCCTTAAGAGGAGTGGTGAGCGTAGAGGCCGTCGCAGCTAGACTGCCGACCTACGTAATGAGGAATCCAGCCTGAGGTCCCCCCGGAGCATTAAACACAGCTCCCTTCTGAAAATGTGTGCAAGTATGCAATTGCGGTCCCCCAGAGCATTGAACACAGCTCCTTTCCCCAATACTGTGCAAAATAGGCAAATCAACAATTAGAACAATTTAAAACAGCAGTATCGCAGTATCGATAACATTTTAAAATATGCAGGATTCACATCGCAGCCTCAACCTGCTAACCCGAGCCGCTAATGCAAGGATTAGACTGTGCCTCGCTGCGTGGCCGCGTCATCCGCCCCTTAAGAGGAGTGGTGAGCGTAGAGGCCGTCGCAGCTAGACTGCCGACCTACGTAATGAGGCATCCCGCCTGAGGTCCCCCGGAGCATTAAACACAGCTCCCTTCTGAAAATGTGTGCAAGTATGCAATTGCGGTCCCCCAGAGCATTGAACACAGCTCCTTTCCCCAAACCTGTGCAAAATAGGCAATTCAAAAATTAGAACAGGCCATGTGCACTGCTCCCATTCTGTAAAGTCCTGACTACTCCAAAAAGTTCATTGTCCAAACAGATGCATCTGAGTTGGGGGTAGGGGCTGTACTGTCACAGTTGAATGATGAAGGTCAGGATCAACCAGTAGCTTTCATAAGCAGAAGGTTGACCCCCAGAGAGAAACGTTGGTCAGCCTTTGAGAGGGAGGCCTTTGCTGTGGTTTGGGCTCTGAAGAAGTTGAGGCCATACTTTTTTGGTACTCACTTCATTGTTCAGACAGACCATAAGCCCCTCTTATGGCTAAAACAGATGAAGGGTGAAAACCCCAAACTTCTCAGGTGGTCCATTTTCCTACAGGAGATGGACTATACAGTGGAACATAGACGTGGGAATAACCAGGCCCATGCAGATGGACTCTCCAGATATTTCCACTTAGAACATGAAGATTCAACTGGTCAAGGTTAGTTTAATGTCCCTGCGTTTTGGGGGGGGGGGTGTAGGAGAGTAGGATCTGCTTCACATGTTTACCCCCACCTTTTGCTGGTGTTTCACTGTTTTTCGATTTTTGTCTGGCTGGGACCCTGCTATTCAGGGCCCCAGCCTAGCTGCTTCCTCTCTAAATTGATTGCATGTACTTTAGGTACACTCCAGAATGGATTCTGGTGTACCCTTGTGAATCCCTAGTATATGGTATACTATGTACCCAGGGCATAGGTACCACAGAGGTCTACCAGGGGCTGAAGCATGCATTGTGCCCCCCTGGAAAGCAATGCAAAATGACACCACAGGTCTGCTACTGCAGCCTGGGTAAGGTGGTGCATGCACCCCTTACTGAGGTATAGGTTCACTATACCTCACCTATCACTGCACATGGTAACCTATCAGTCACCCCTATGGCAGGCCTTATCAATCCTGAAAGCAGGGTGCTTGGTTATATGTGAGAGGGTGCCCTGGCATGAGCTGAACCCCTCTACAGCCTTCATAATCTCTTCTCCGGGGTTGTCAGTGGTCTAGCCTGACCATATACTCCTAAGTGCATTATATCTAAAACGGTTAATGCTAACTTTGGACTGGCTGCACGGAAACATGTTGTGTTTGGTGTCAAAATCCCTGGAATCATACCCCCACATCAGTTCTTGATGTGAGGATATGATCCCACCCTTCTAGAGTGAGAGACACGGCAGTATTGGTATACCCGGTAGAAATCTAATAGAGCCCTGGCATCACAAAATGGATGCTGCAGCCACAGACACGGGTCTGGCCTCCTGCTGCTGACCGAAACTCCAGCAGGGGAGGCCTGGACAATAGGTTTCCTGTCACAGGGAGGTGTAATCACCTCCCAGACATGCTTATGTGTATTGGGGCTGGGTGGGAGCACTCTCTGAGTGCTTTGAAGTCCGGCACTGGGGGCAATTTTGGTGTCCCTGTGCATAGTCCAGCTCAAACCGGTTCAGGGGCTTCCAGCCCCTTGTCTGGCATGAAACTGGACAAAGGAAATGGGTGTAGCCACCCCTCTTTCCAAACCCTCCCATAGGTGGGTCCCTAGAGCTAGTCCAACCCCTTCCTTAGGCAGAAGTAAGGAACCTCTGTAACCAGAACTTTAGATATCCCTGGACGAAACTCTGAAGCTGAATCCTGGAACTTCGGCACTCTACTAAAGACTAGAGGACTGAAGAATTCTCCCTTGGGTTCAAGAAGTGACTTCCCTGCTTGGCAGGCACCAACAAAGCAATTTGACGGTCTGCATCTCTGAAGCTCCCGCCAGACTCCAAAGTAGTTGCAGCCCAGAAAGAGGATTTCCAGACATCTCAGAGACTGACCCAAGTCCCCAGCAAAGCTGAGACCCTCAGCCCTCATGAGTAGCATGGAACCAGAACTCCTGGTCATCTCGACGTCTCTTGAAATCGTGCTTGGGGTTACTTGTAGCCCCCACCTCGAGCAGAAGATCCACCGAAGATTGTTGGCCTAGTCACCCAGAGTGACCCGTGGGCCGCCATGTTGTGTTTCCTCTTGAGGTCCCTTCGCGATCCCTGGTCTGTCGACTGGTGGGTCCCTGAGGGGGTAACTTTGAATTTCCTTGGGCTTCCCTTGTTGCTCCAGATGTGCCCTGACTCCCAACCAAGTGGTGAGTCCCTCAGACCTTGCTGGTCTGCACCGAATCATCTTTCTCCTTTCTGCGTGGGTTGCTATTGCCAAGGCTTTTTGTGTCCAATCCGGGCACTGACGCTGAAGCACTCGACATCCTTCATGGGACAGCTCAAATCCAGCTCCTGGTCATCCTCGACGCCTCCTGGTCCTCGTGGCTGAAGAGTCATGCTTCACCTTCTTCACCTGAAATCCCCCGACATCGGTGGGCATCCGCCTATCGCCTTCTTGGTCACTGGCAAGTGACCCAGACTCTGTACCCTCTGCTTTCAGGTTCTTGTCGACTTCGATCCATTCTTGGATCTCTTCGGACACTTCGCATCTTCCCGGCAGCAGCACTTCTTTTCCAGCTCCCTTTGAAATCGACGATGCGACCCAACACCATTTGACACCCATGCACCCGGCTTCCCTGGGTGAGGTAACACGAGTACTCCAGTGCTCCCATGGGTGTTGGCCCTAGAACTGCCTAAGTCCCAAAGGGTTTGGTCCTGACTCGTTTCTAAGTGTCCCTAATCTTTAAACATCTAACCGTGACTTTCCCCATAGAAGCTAACGGGAGCTGGCGGCTGTGTTCTCACACTGCACACCGCCCCCGTGGGTCCCCTGTGTCACTACCTTGGGTTGTTCCTTGGGGTCCCAGCGATTCTACAGGCTCTAGGCCTTGTGTTTAATTAAGTTGTGCTTCTTATACCACTATTTTAGTATATGGTTGGCCTGACGTGTATTTGTGCTATTTTACTGTCATATTTGAAGTGTAACTTATGTGTTTTGACCTCAAGTCTCATAAAGAGACTAGGAGGGTGTGTTTAGAAATAAATACATATATTTTTTATATATACCTGGTGTGGATGTCTTTCATTTAGCCACTCAAGAGATTATAGACTGGTAAAACAAGCTGCTTTACATTCCTTCAAGACTTAGCCTGAAGGCTGCTCTCCATAGCTACCACTAGGATAGCTTTCAATAAAGGGTGTCTTTAACCAATAACCAATAAGGGTTTTTTGGACTGGTACAGGATGCCCACTATAACTAGTGGACAGCATATACCAGGCCAACTTCTCACACCATGGATTTGGAACTCTCTTCCTAAAGGCCTCCGCAGTAATCCTTCCTTTACTTGTTTCAAACGGAACCTCAAATCACTAATTCGGAACAAATACTCCAACTCGCTCCTCTGAACTTGCTACACCAACAGGATCATTTGAAATGGTCGCCTGACCCAATTCAACGTTTACTATGTCACCAATACTTCAGGTGGATAATGTTGTATTTTTGTTACTTTATGATTGTCTTATATAATGTTGCACTGTTTTTTATTCCTTCTGGATATACTATGTCAACCTTGAATATTTCTATTAATGCTATGGTCTCTGTTCACATGTTTTATAAAGTGCTCTAATACCCTCAGGTCCAGCCAGCGCTATGTAAAACTCTCACGTTAACAAATAAATAAATAGGACCACATGCAGTCGAATGTGTGTCGTTATCCCGCACTCTTTTTGTCCGCAGGGAAGCACAACGCTGTTGTTACAACGACCGTGTTGTGATTCTGCATACCGTTACTCCGCAAGTCATAACAACGTCTTGCGGAGGGGGGGCGCTGGATGTTGGAATAGTATAATTTACTATTCCAATTCCAGTCTGTGCGGACAGTAGGGAAGATGTTGGATTTTAAATCCAACACCTCCCTCCACCCCGCAAGTCGTTGTTCCGACTTGTGGAGTAATGGTATGCGGAATCACAACGCGGTCGTTGTAACGACCGCGTTGTGATTTCCTGCAGGCAAAATGTTTCGTGGTAAACGTTGTTTACCCATGCAGTCAGTTAGGAGCTACAAAAACAACAAACTACATGCAAATGGACTCAGCTGCAACTACAATACAATACCACTGATACCAAAATGATGCCCACCTACCACCTTCACACTTCGACAAAGTCAACTCTTAATCAACCCACCTATCATATGCTACGTTCGGAAATTCACATGTGTTCAAAAGGCAGCCAAATAGGATGCCAGCTGTGACATACCAAACATGATCAAGCATCTGAGGCCAACAAGACATATTTCACTCACTAAACCCAGTTTAACACAACTGACAATTACACAGTAAGAAAATGAATCATAGGACTATTCCCCACCCCACAGTGAACGAGCCATGAGAGCCAAGATGCTGAAGGGTGTATGGTGAACGAGCTTCTACTACCAACAACAGATGCACACAGACCAGAGAAGAGTTATGAAGTGTCACAGAGGACACAAAGCAGCCACCACAATCAACAGTAATCGTCAATACAGCAACGGATGCTGCATCAACACATTTACAGCGTATCCAGTGGATTGCACCAATTCCTTTGCAAATAACAACAACCCAAATCTAATACATCAATGATCTCCAGCTCCAAGGCCATGATGAAGAGCTATGCCAAAGGAATGCACTAACCACCTTAAGAAGTAGATCTAAAATGTCCAAACCATAACCCTGCCCTCGCTGTTCAACATTCACTGCATAAAAAGGGCCTGGTTGGGCCAGGGTCAATTTCACACTAAGTAGATCACCTGTGAGCCCAATCGCAAACGTAGGAAATCCACTGTAGGAGAGTAGGGTCTGCTATCCTATGGTCACCCCAAATTTTTGCTTTTTGCTTCACTGGTTTTTGACATATTGAGGCTGTGGGCCTGCCAATCAGACCCCCAGCCTGCTGTTCTCTCTACTAAATTTACGCTATCCACTCTGGGATCCACCGCATCTCTTCCGGACCGATCGCCTGCAGCATCTTTGTCCACAGGCTCCATTGAACAGATAGAAGAAACCCGACGCACTTCGAGACCTATGCACCTGCTTCCTGTGGGTGAGGTAAAGCTGGCACTCCGGTGCCCAAGTGTAGAGTATCATCTCTAGTGTCTGTGTTTCGAATCTTAAGTTCATAGTCCATCCGGAAGATCCTTTTTGCAGTAACTTTGTAACTTTTACGCACCCATTGAAAACCTATGGGAGCTCGCGTGTGACCATTTGCTCTGCACACGCAACCCGTGGACCTCCTGGTCACTAACTGAAGTTAGCTCCTTGTAGGCCCAGCGATTCTAGAGGTCCTAGGCCTTTTCCCTTTTCTGTTTGTGGTACTTATACCACTATTTTAGTATATGGTTTGAGCGGCCACCAGGGCCTATCCATATAAAGTGCAACTTCTGTGTATTCTAACGTATTCTTGTTTAACAATTTGTGCTCCTGTGCTCATAAAGAGTCTAGGGGTTACTTTGAGAAATAAATACATATATATTTTCAATATATATCTGTGTGGTGTCCTTTCATTGGTATAGAAGGGGGTTACATTTGGTAAAACAGCTTGCTTAACACGCTTCACGAGTTTAGCCTCAAAGACTGCTTAGCCTACGCTACCACTAGGGCAGCTAGTCCGAAAAGGTTGACTTACAACCACACCATAAGGGGTTGCTTGGCATGGTACAAGGTGGTCACTGTAACTAGTGAACATCATATACCAGGCCAACTTCTCACATTGGTGAGCAGCGGTTGGATTTGAGCTTGCTGTGTTTTACCATTGTAATCTCTTGGTTACCAATTGAAAGATCACATAGGTACCTGTAGGTACATATAAAACAAGATTAGATATACTTAAGTTCTACTGAACTTAGTGTTGTAGAGCAAAGGGAGTAGCACACCCTGACTACAACTACTAGATAGGTTTAGTAGGTAAACCCAAGTGTAGGTAGATTGCAACACATCCACCCACACTTAAGAGCAATGGCTGGGGCAGAGGGGTCCACTGTACCCATCTCTGTTGAGAGTGACCCCCAGAGGGCACCATCCATCTTTGCTACCCTTAATCAAAATGAGCTCAGGCAGTTGGCAAATATCAGGGGCCTTAAACAGCCCAAGAATCCTACTTCTGCTGAACTCAGAGAGCTTTTACAGGCTGATGAAGATCAGAAAGCTCTCAGAAAAGCCTCCCAGTTAGGCCCCTTAGGGACAGGAACAGGAGGCCCCCCTTCTGAAGATGCTACTGAGGTACCCCTTTCCAATAGCCATCCCTTAGATGAGAATCATACGACAGAGGAGGAAAGTGGTGGGGATACAGAAGGTAGTGAGGATGAAGGGAGAATTAGCCCAGTGCCAAGTGTTATACGTGGCCCAGCTAACTTAAGGCTATTGGGGACTGACAATGGGATCACCCCATTGGATCTCCCCAGTGGACTTAACCAGGGGTCTGGGAGGCAAAGGAATCACTCAGGTGAATCTAATGCTTCTCATACCTCTAGAGGCTCTTAAGGTCACTCCAGGAGAAGGATGACCACCCCTCAGAGGAGGGAGCATGAGGCCAGAATGCAGGAAGCCCAGCTGAGGATCAGGAAGCAGGAGCTAGAGGTAGCCCTGATGGAAGAGAAACTGAACAAGGCTAGGCAACCTAGAGAGAGTGGGTCTATACCCACTGGTGGCAGCATTGTCCCTAAGGACAAAGATAGGGTCTTTGATAATAGGAACCTGTCCAAGGTTGTGCCCCCCTACAAAAGTGGGGATGACATCCACAAATGGATGACTGCTCTTGAGAGAGCCTGCAAAGTGCAGCAGGTTCCTGAAGACCAGTGGGCAGCAATCTTATGGCTCTCCTTTGAGGGGAGAGGCAGAGATAGACTCCTCACTGTTAGAGAAGAGGATGTCAGAAATTACAGAGTCCTGAAGAGTGTCCTAGTTGATGGGTTAGGCTTAACCACTGAACAGTACAGGTTAATGTTCAGAGACACCCAGAAGACACAGACTCAGGACTGGTCTGAATACATTGAATGTGCCACTAAGGCTTTGGAGGGTTGGTTGCTGGGAAGTAAGGTATCTGATTATACAGGATTGTACAATTTGATGATGAGAGAACAGATTTTAAATAACTGTCAAAACCAGCAACTGCATCAACACTTGGTTGACTCTGATCTGACCTCTCCCCAAGAATTGGGAAAGAAGGCAGACAAATGGGTCAGAACCAGGGTTAAGCAAAAGAACCAGAACCAGGGCCAAGGGGGTGATCAGAAGAAAACAGACCAAAAGGGTGGAGATCAGAAATCTAAAGACCAGAAGTCTTCAACAGGGCCCCAAACTAATACTAAAGAGGGTGGGTCCCAGCCTAAAGGGAGGAAGAAAGAAGGTCAAAAGAAACCCTGGTGCAACTCTTGCAAGAATACAACTCACTGGACTAGTGATTGTAAAAAGGGTGGAGCCCCCAACACTGTTGCCCCTAAGGCACCTGCTCCCAGTACTACTGTTAGCAGTGTTGGTCCCCATACAAAGGGTGTAGTGGGAATCACTATGGGAGCTGAAGGAGATTCTGACTTAGACAGAACCCTGACACAGGCAGTCCTGATCTGTGATGGGGACATTGATTTGTCCCTGACTGTGAGCCCCAGTAACCTGGGCAAGTACAGACAGGTTCCTTTAATTAATGAAAAAGTGGCTCAAGCCTACAGGGACACATGTGCCAGTGTCACTATGGTGACACCAGGCTTTGTGGATCCTGGACAGTACATACCAGGTGAGAATTACCTGGTGAACAATGCCAGAAATGCCACTACTTCACATAGTGTGGCAGTTGTTAACTTCTCATGGGGAGGGGTAACTGGCCTCAAAAGGGTTGTGGTTAGTGCAGACCTCCCAGTAGAATGTTTGTTGGGCAATGACCTAGAGAGTTCTCTATGGTCTGAAGTGGAGTACAGGACACATGCAGAGATGTTAGGTATATCACCACATGTCCTTGCTGTGACCAGGTCACAGGCCAAAAAGTGCCTTACTGAACCTCAGGTCTTGGATCCTGGAACAATGGACCAAGCACCTACCAAGAAGAAGAACAGGAGGGTCAAGGCTGTGCCTTCCCCCCTGCCTCAGAGTGATGATCAACCTTCCCAGGAAGCTGATCTAGAGAACCCTGAAGGAACTGTCCCTGAAGAGCTTGAACCTGATCAGGTTGAGTTTCTGGGGACAGGGGGACCTTCAAGGGCTGACTTGAGGCAGGCTCAGTTATCCTGTCCCTCTCTTGAACCCCTCAGACAGCTGGCTGCTGCTGAGGCTGCTGGGAATGCTCAAGGTACCCATAAAGTGTATTGGGATGATGGGCTCCTTTATTCAGAGGCTAGAGACCCCAAGCCTGGTGCAACCAGGAGGTTGGTTATACCTCTGCAATTTAGGGGCTTCCTTCTTACCTTGGCCCATGATATTCCTTTAGCAGGACACTTAGGCCAGAACAAGACTTGGGACAGGCTTGTCCCTCACTTTCACTGGCCTCATATGAATGAAGATACAAAGGAGTTTTGTCGCTCCTGTGTGACCTGCCAAGCCAGTGGCAAATCAGGTGGCACAACAAAGGCCCCCCTAATACCACTACCTGTGGTGGGGGTCCCCTTTGAAAGAGTGGGAATAGATATAGTGGGTCCCATGGATCCTCCCACTGCATCTGGGGCACAGATTTATACTGGTGGTAGTGGATCATGCCACCAGGTATCCAGAGGCAATTCCCCTTAGGACCACATCAGCACCTGTTGTGGCCAGGGCCCTGCTGGGAGTATTCTCCAGAGTGGGGTTTCCTAAGGAGGTAGTTTCTGACAGAGGTACCAACTTCATGTCAGGATACTTGACAGCTATGTGGAAGGAATGTGGTGTCAACTACAAGTTCACCACTCCTTATCACCCACAATGCAATGGGCTTGTTGAGAGATTCAACAAGACCCTAAAGGGTATGATCAAAGGATTACCTGAAAAGCTCAGGCGAAGATGGGACATCCTTCTACCCTGCCTTCTGTTTGCTTACAGAGAGGTCCCACAAAAGGGGGTTGGCTACAGCCCCTTTGAATTGTTGTTTGGGCACCTTGTAAGAGGCCCACTGTGTTTAGTGAAGGAAGGATGGGAGTTACCTCTCAAAAAGCCTAAACAAGACATAGTGGACTATGTACTTGGTCTCCGCTCCAGGATGGCTGAGTATATGGAGAAGGCATCCAAAAACCTTGAGGCAAGCCAGGCCTTACAGAAAGCTTGGCATGACCAAAAGGCTGTCTTGGTTGAGTTTCAGCCAGGACAGAAGGTATGGGTGTTGGAGCCAGTGGCCCCAGCAGCACTCCAAGACAAATGGTCTGGACCCCATACAATCCTGGAAAAGAAGGGAGAGGTCACCTACTTGGTGGACCTAGGAACTCCCAGGAGTCCCCACAGGGTACTCCATGTTAACAGGTTAAAAGCATATGTTGACAGGGCAGACATGGGCTTGCTCATGGCTACAGATGAGGGACAGGAGGAAGAGAGTGACCCTCTCCCAGACCTGTTGTCTCAGAACCCTGAAGATGGCTCAGTTGAAGGAGTGACCCTTGGAGGCAACCTCACTGCCCATCAGCAGACTGAATGTAGACAAGTTCTACAATCATTTCATTATCTGTTTTCCCTAATACCTAGCCAAACTGACTGGTGTACCCATGTGGTGGACACTGGTGACAGTCTGCCTGTAAAGAACAAGCTTTACAGACAACCTGACCACGTCAGGGACTGTATAAAGGCTGAGGTACATAAAATGCTGGAATTAGGTGTCATTGAACCCTCAGAGAGCCCCTGGGCTAGCCCAGTGGTTCTGGTCCCCAAACCTCACACCAAAGATGGCAAGAGAGAGATGAGGTTCTGTGTGGACTACAGGGGTCTCAATGCTGTCACCAGGACAGATGCACACCCTATTCCAAGGGCAGATGAGCTCATAGACAAACTAGCTTCTGCTAAGTTTTTGAGCACATTTGACTTGACAGCTGGCTATTGGCAAATCAGATTAGCTGAGGAGTCTAAGGCCAAAACAGCATTCTCAACCCCAGGTGGGCACTACCAATTTGTGGTGATGCCCTTTGGTCTGAAGAATGCACCTGCCACCTTCCAAAGGCTGGTGAACCAAGTCCTTACTGGGTTGGATGACTTTTGTGCAGCATATCTTGATGACATTGCTGTCTTTAGCTCCACCTGGGAGGATCACCTGATCCACCTGAAGAAGGCTCTTGAGGCTCTGCAAAAGGCAGGCCTCACTATCAAGGCTACTTAGTGCCAGATAGGGCAGAGTAAGGTTGTGTATTTGGGCCACCTTGTAGGTGGAGGCCAAGTTCAACCACTGGAGAGTAAGATACAATCCATCAAGGACTGGTCCCCTCCAACCACCCAGACTCAAGTTCGAGCTTTCTTGGGCTTGACTGGGTACTACAGGAAGTTTGTTAAGAACTATGGGTCCATTGTGACTCCTCTTAATGATCTGACATCCAAGAAGATGCCCAAAAAGGTTCAGTGGACAGTAAGCTGTCAAAAGGCATTTGATGACCTGAAGGAGGCCATGTGCTCTGCACCTATCCTGAAAAGTCCTGACTACTCCAAAGAGTTTATTGTCCAAACAGATGCTTCTGAGTTGGGTGTGGGAGCTGTGCTGTCACAACTTAATGTAGATGGTCAAGACCAACCCATTGCTTTTATTAGCAGAAGGTTGACCCCCAGAGAGAAGAATTGGTCAGCTATTGAGAGGGAGGCCTTTGCTGTGGTGTGGACCCTGAAGAAGCTGAGGCCATACTTGTTTGGCACTCACTTCAAGATTCAGACCGACCATAAGCCCCTCTTGTGGCTAAATCAGATGAAGGGTGAAAACCCCAAACTGCTTAGGTGGTCCATTTCCCTACAGGGTATGGAATTTACAGTGGAGCACCGGCCAGGTACTGACCATGGGAATGCAGATGGTCTCTCCAGGTACTTCCACTTAGGACATGAAGACGAGACTGGTCAAGGCTAGTTTAATGTCCCTGCGTTTGGGGGGGGTTGTGTAGGAGAGTAGGGTCTGCTATCCTATGGTCACCCCAAATTTTTGCTTTTTGCTTCACTGGTTTTTGACATATTGAGGCTGTGGGCCTGCCAATCAGACCCCCAGCCTGCTGTTCTCTCTACTAAATTTACGCTATGCACCCTAGGTGCATAACCAATTGGAAGTGGATCACCCTGTGAGCCCCTGTACCAGTGTACACTAGGTACCCAGGGCATTGGTGTATCTAAGGCCTGCCAGGGGCTGAAGCAAGTATTATGCCACCCCAGGCTTGGCCTAACAAATTTGACACAACTGGCTGATCACTCAGCTGGGGTAAGTTGGTGTAACCACCTCTTACTTAGGTGTAGTATACCTATACCTAACCTTAAATGGGACACATGTTAACCTATAAGTCACTCCTATGGCAGGCCTTAACAATCCTGAAGGCAGAGTGCTTGGTTCCATTTGAGATGGTGCTCTGGCATGAGCTGAGCCTGTGTGCAGTGGTCGGAACAACTTCCTTCTACTGTTTCCAGATATCGTCATACCATATACTCTTAAGTGCATTATGAACCTCGCGGTTAAATGCTAACTTTGGTTTGGCTTTATCAAAACATGTCGAGTAAGGTGTCATACGAATTGGAATACTAACCCCTCGCCAATTCTGGCGACGGGGTTAGCATTCCACCCTTCTAGAGGGACACGACATGTACAGTACCTGAAACCCGGGTAAAATCAGACATAGCCTCAGCTCCACAAAATGGATGCTGCCACCACAGACACAAGTCTGCCCTCCTGCTGCTGGGAGTCCTTCCAGCTTGGGAGGTGTGGACAAAGGGTTTCCTGCCAGGGGAGGTGCGCGCACCACCCCAGACAGGATTTTGTGTATTGGTCAGGTAGGGCTTGAAAGAAACCAGACATGCCTGAGGCTCACAAGGAGCCTCGGTGCATATGCCAGTTCAATCCGGTCCTGGGGCACACCAGTCCCGGGCCTGGGGCGAGCTGGACAAAGGATTGGGGGTGTAACCACCCCCCTTCCTGGTCCCACCCTTAGGGAGGGACCTAGCAGGTAGTCCGGCCCCTAGAATCCGCTTAAAGGTAGGAGCTGTGTCCTAAGACTTCAGACATCCTGGAATCAACTTAACTACAAGAAGAAGACGGGAACTTCGACGCTCTGCCGCACAGAGGACTGAAGCCAATCTCCCCTGTGGTCAGGGAGTGACCACCTTGCTAACGCAAGCACCATCCAGCGAATCAACGTCTGCTTTGCCGCCGCCTCCCGCCGGAGCCCGAGCCCAGAGACTGACAAGACCTGGACCTCCAGACCTCTCACCGCCCGATCCACAGTCCCTGAAAAGAAGGAACCCGTGGAGGCACCGAGACACGTGGAGACAGCCATCTTGAAAAGACCACGACAAGCTGCAAGCGCAACAACCGAGGCTCCCTCCAAGTTGTGCTTTGGGATCTGAGAAGCCCAACACCCGAGCAGCATCTGCACCAAAGGTGACCCCTCCAGCATCTCCACGATCTGCGTGGGGCCCTTCTGCATTTTGCCACTCGAAGCGCCTAACCGGTTGCTGGCCCGCTGGCTAGTGGCCATCTTGGTGACGAACTTCAAGAACTACACCTCTGGTCTGGTTGCTCCAGACTGGCCCTTGCTCCTCTCCAAAGGAGCAGTCCCTCTGACCTTGCTGGTCAGAACCATCAGCTTATTTCGTTTTCCACAACAATTGCTTTTGCCAAGGCTTGTTTGCTTCGATCAAGTCGCCGACATCGCCGACAGCGAGAGCCTGCATGGGACAGCTCGTGAACCGACTCCTGGACGTCGTCGACCTTCAGGGACCACGTGGCTGCAGAGACAAGCTACACCTTCCTTCCTGTTTGCACCCGACATCGCCTGGTACCCACCTGGTGCCACGCTGGTCACTGGCTAGTGACTGTGAACACTGTCCCCTCTGCTTACAGGTCTTCTACAACTCCGATCCACTCTGGGATCCACCGCATCTCTTCCGGACCGATCGCCTGCAGCATCTTTGTCCACAGGCTCCATTGAACAGATAGAAGAAACCCGACGCACTTCGAGACCTATGCACCTGCTTCCTGTGGGTGAGGTAAAGCTGGCACTCCGGTGCCCAAGTGTAGAGTATCATCTCTAGTGTCTGTGTTTCGAATCTTAAGTTCATAGTCCATCCGGAAGATCCTTTTTGCAGTAACTTTGTAACTTTTACGCGCCCATTGAAAACCTATGGGAGCTCGCGTGTGACCATTTGTTCTGCACACGCAACCCGTGGACCTCCTGGTCACTAACTGAAGTTAGCTCCTTGTAGGCCCAGCGATTCTAGAGGCCCTAGGCCTTTTCCCTTTTCTGTTCGTGGTACTTATACCACTATTTTAGTATATGGTTTGAGCGGCCACCAGGGCCTATCCATATAAAGTGCAACTTCTGTGTATTCTAACGTATTCTTGTTTAACGATTTGTGCTCCTGTGCTCATAAAGAGTCTAGGGGTTACTTTGAGAAATAAATACATATATATTTTCAATATATATCTGTGTGGTGTCCTTTCATTGGTATAGAAGGGGGTTACATTTGGTAAAACAGCTTGCTTAACACGCTTCACGAATTTAGCCTCAAAGACTGCTTAGCCTACGCTACCACTAGGGCAGCTAGTCCGAAAAGGTTGACTTACAACCACACCATAAGGGGTTGCTTGGCATGGTACAAGGTGGTCACTGTAACTAGTGAACATCATATACCAGGCCAACTTCTCACATCCACATTGTTGGCAAGTTCTCTCTGAATTTTTTCATTTTTGGCTTTATTCATATGGTGTTTAGATCACAGGGAAGCAGGGTCAGCTTTAGGGTGGTGCGACCGGTGCAGCCACACCCGGAGCTGAGCTCAGGAGGAGTTGTGTTAATAACTTTTGGGTTTAAAAGCACCTACTGAAGAGTTCCTTATGTGTCCAGCAAGTCTCAGGCAACAATAAAAATGTCAAGATAACTCTGGTGATTAAAGTTCCTGCTGGAAAGAGATCGAGTTTTGTCTCGTGGCAGTTTTGACCCATCGTGAACTAGCACAGGTTAATATGCCTGCTGCAAAGATCGTGTAACATGCAGATCACAGAACTGTATTTTATGTGGATAGCTCGGCTGGTTACTGCTTTTGCCACATAGATACTTTTGTTACTTACTGTTCATAAGTTACAATCCTAGTATAAATCAGTGGCCTAAGAACTGCCATCAGAGAGCTACATGCAAGCCGAATGGAGTAAGTTACAACTTTATGTTTTCTTCTCCAGTCTCTTTCCTTAGCCTAATGTTACTAAAAAAGGGTTAGTTTGAGTAGAAATATATTCCTACTAGTAAAGCCAACCTAAACCACTGCGGTACATTTTAAATCCTGAGTTTGTGCTTCTTCAGAAAAAAGACTCTTAAATATTGTGGTAACTTCCCAATTTCCCTTCTTCTCCTCCCCCCCCCCCCGCTTCTGCCCCTTGAAATGGTACTACCTTGCTGTGGAATCTTGGGGAAGCTTGTGTTAGAATGTTGGGATTCAAGATTCTGTGAGTGGGCACTGAAGGATCTGTACCACATTAAATGTTCTCTCTTCCTACATCTTCTTGTGAGAGAGTATTTCTTAACATATTTTGGCGACGAGTGACAACTTACCGTGCTGGGGACGGTTTTGGATCCTTTCCCCAGTTTTCTTCCTGCCTGCCTGCCTGCTGTGACGTCTCCAGTCCTGCTTCACCTTCGGAGCCTGATTCTCCTGCCACTATCGCACTGCCATCTCCTCAGTTCAGGGTGCGAGTTTTTGTCTGGTGGTTTGCCAGATCAGACGGAGTGTGGCTGTGGCGGCGATCTTCATTCCTGGTGAATCTGCCCCGTAATCGAGAAATTGCACCCGTCTGGAGGAGCTCTTCGGGCAGGTGTGGAGGACGCCTTTCTTTGGGAGTGAACCAGCTTCGTGCTCCCAGCTCTATTATCCCGACAGATTTTGCTATTTCCCCGGTCACCCGCTCAGTTTCAGCGCTTTGACAGAGCGTGGACGCCGCCTTTTAGGAGCCTTGCTGTGCGCGCCCCCACCACCTTGGTTCCTTTTCAGTGGCGGACCCCTGCATGTTTGCTGAGCTCCCCAGGGCAAATTCATGACCACACACGTGAAGCCTCTCTTCCTGTGACTGATTTTCCTTGAGTAGCGCCCTTCTAACACCTCACGGCTACCGGCTGCTTCCGTGTTGGTGTCGGCGTGATGGATGATGTTCCCGCCCCTCCCATGTGACTGAGACAGAACTCCTCCCGCTTTCTCCTCAGCGGTTGTTAAGACACTGTTCGCCTCACGCTACTCCTGCTTCTTCCTGTTAGCTGTCCCTGCTATTTGCCTGCCTGCAATTTTTCGCAGACAGGGTCAGCTTATCGCTTCACTTGACATTGTATTTAACTTAATTCAACCTGCTGCGTGTCGCTGACAGGCACAGCTGTGTGGTTTTTATTTTTATTTTTTTTGCTTCTTCCTTTATTGGCCTGCCAGCACCTCCTCGCTGACAGGCACAGCTCCTTATAAGGCATTGTGTTTGACATATTCAGCCTACTGAGTTACATTGACACTGCTGTTTTTGCTTCCTCTTTGTGCTAGTCTCCTTATTTTCTCAGCACTCTTCTGGAACTATATTTTGCACTGTTTACAGAAATTTTATCAGTTGTTACCCATTATACTTATTCATTCCTCAAATTTTCCTCTGCATATACATTTTCACCTTGTTCTTCTCTTCCTGCTTTTACTGTTTTCCTTCTTTTTTTTCTTTCTTTTCTTATCTTTTCGTCTTTCTCTCCTGTACTGTTTTTCGCTGTCATGTCTGCTTTTGCGATGTCCCAACCTCCGTCATTTCTTGATGAAGCGGGTGAACCCCTCATTCCTTGGAAAAAGTGGGTGAATCTATTTGAATCTTACTTAATTGCCATAGGTGGTGACAGGCTTTCCGCAGTACGCAAACAACATGTTCTCCTGCACAACCTGGGGAAGCATGGTAGAGAAATTTTTGGTGATCTTCCTGATTCTATAATTTATAATGTAAATGTTGATGCAGAAGGGGAGGGAGATCTTCAACATGATGTGTATCAAATAACCTTAAAAAAATTGGAGGCACAATTTGGTGAAAAAATTAATATTGTACTAGAGCGTCACAAGTTCTTTTTGCGTGTTCAAGGCAAAAACGAAAAGGTGATTAATTATATAGCAGTATTGAGAGGTTTAGCTTCAACCTGTGATTTTGGAACTTTGACAGAGTGTCTTATTAGGGATCAGCTTGTCAGATGCACTAGTGACAAGAAAATACAAGAGAGACTTTTAGCGGAAGCCCCAGATTTAAAACGCGCCATTGACATTGCTAAGAGTATAGAAAATACTGCGTATTGTATGAATGAGATGAAAGAAGCAGTTAAGGTCATGCAGGTTTCAGACAGTAATGTAAACAAAATCTCTGGCACGGACACCAAACATAAAACCCCACCTACTTTTTCTGGGAAGCAAATTGTCAGTGGGAGCAAGCTAAGATGCTACAGGTTTGGAAACCCTAGCCATTTAGCAAACAATGTGAAATGTCCGGCGAGAGGGGTTACGTGTAGTAAATGTAAGAAAAGAGGGCATTTCTCCAAGGTGTGTCATGAATTAAAAAAAAGTGTCACCCACATGGTAACGAGTGATCTTGTTCCACAGCTTCCCTGTGAGGACATCGTTTTCCAAGTGTCCAATTATACTGATTGTAGTAGCAGTACGTATCCTAAGTGCGAGCTATTGCTAGACAATGTCATGTATGAGGCATTTGCTGACTCTTGCTCCCCATATACCCTCATCAATGAAGCCACTTTCCATGCTAATTCAGGAGACAAAGAGTACAACCTAATGCCTCCAGACATCAGACCGGGAGGATATAATCAGGACCCCATTGCCCTGGTAGGAATGCTACTTATGCATATAGACTTCAAAGACAGGTCAACGGTAGGGAAGGTATACATAACAAAAAATGGTTCGAATTTACTAGGGTGGAAACATCAGACAGATTTAGGAATCAAACTGGACCCGAATGCACCTGAACCAGTTTACCTAGTAGATAGATCGAACATTGGGATGGAAGCATGCGATAGGTTTTCAGAGGTGTTTACAGACAATCTTGGGCTTTTAAAAGTTTTCCTTCACAAAATTAAACTTAAAGCGAATCCTAAACCTGTTGTCCACAAACCCAGGTCTGTTCCATTGCTTGTAAGGGAGCCACTTAAAAGGGAACTTGACAAGTTAGAAGCAAGTAAAGTCATCGAAAAGATCGAAAGCTCGGAATGGTTGGCTCCCATTGTGGTAGCGGCTAAAGGTGGAGGCAAGGGCATTTGTTTATGTGTAGACCTCAGAGACTTAAATGCCAACATATGGGTGGATAGACACCCCCTCCCCAACATTAATGAAATGCTTTCTGTCGAACAAGTAGCAAAATTCTTTACGGTTTTAGACCTATCTTCAGCCTATCAGCAGGTTGCCCTCCATCACGAGTCAAAACCTCTCACTTCTTTTATAACTCTGTTCGGAGCTTATCAGTTCTCAAGATTGCCGTTTGGGCTAGCGTCTGCTGCGGCGGTATTTCAGCGCATAATGCAGCACATATTACAAGGTCTAGATAAAGTACTTTGCTTCCAGGACGACATCCTGGTTTATGGAGCATCAGCCTTGGAACAAAATAAAATTCTGGAGGCAGTTTTAACTAGACTTAGCAAAGCAGGATTCACCACTCAAAAAGAAAAATGCAAAATTGGAGTGGAATCTGTAGTCTACCTTGGCCACACTCTATCGAGTGAGGGAATCAAACCTAAATCCAGCCTGGTAGACTCCATCAAGTTGGCCCCAGCTCGCACAAATAAAGAAGAACTTAAATCCTTTTTGGGCATGGTTGAGTACATGTCCAAGTTTGTCAAGAACTTTGCAGATCAAGTCCACCCACTTAGGGAACTACTCAAAAAAGGGTCACTGTTTGAGTGGAGTCGCCAGTGTCAGCACGCCTTTACACATATCAAGGCAGCCATTGTTGAAGCGCCTGTTCTAAGTGCATTTGACCCTAACGCAAAGATCACCCTAACTATGGATGCCAGCATGAAGGGGTTAGGAGCTTCACTTACACAGCGTGCAAATGGCCAAGAAAGAGTGGTAGCATTTGCATCAAGAACTTTAAAGGATGCTGAACTCAGTTACTCTACAATAGAGAAAGAAGCCCTCGCCTGCTATTGGGCCATAAACCACTTCGAATATTTCTTGTGGGGGATTCCATTCTCATTGAAGACAGACCACAAACCGTTACTCCCTCTTTTCGCTAGAAAATGTTTAGAAAAGGCCACTCCTCGTATTTCCAAGTGGGTACTGGGACTACAAGGTTTTAACTACTCCATGATCTATGTTCCAGGAACTGAAAATCGAGTAGCTGATTGCCTCTCAAGACTTCCAATAGCCAGTGAGATCCCCTCGTTTAACCCTCCTGATGAGACAATCCTCTCAGTTGAAATTCCTGCCATCAATAAAGAAGAATGGGAGAAATCCTTAAAGGATGACCATGATCTCATTAAGCTAAAGAACATAATTTGCAATGGTTGGCCTGAAACCATAAAGGACTTACCAGAAGCTCTTCGTAAGTTCTGGATTGTGAGACATGAATTATCTTAAAAAACCTTGTCTGCAGGGGAAATAGTCATTCCTCCAAAAAACATGTATGAGCGCATCATCCAAATTGCACATGAAGGTCACCCTGGAAGGAACATGACAAAAAGCAAAATCAGGCACGACTATTGGTTCCCCAACATGGACTCCATGGTTGAGAATCAAGTAAAGAATTGTGGAACATGTGGAACCAGTGACAAAACTAAGATCGTCCGCAAATCCCCACTCTTGCCTGTATCGATCCCTACCAAACCATGGGACAAATTAGGATTGGATATAATTGGTCCTTTGAACCTGCTCAGTCATTCTCAAAGATTCATGTTCGTTCTCATTGATTACCACTCCCATTGGATTGTTACGAAAATGGTCTCCTCCATCAATACGTCATCGTTGATTTAACTTTTGAGGGAAACCTTCTCTAAAGAGGGCATTTCTAGCGATATAATAACAGATAACAGGGTTCAATTCACTTCAGATGAGATGAAGCAATTTATGACCACGTTATCCATTACACATCTCAAATCCCCACTCTATTGACCCAGGCAAATGGCCTAGTTGAAAGAGCCAACAGGATGTTAAAAGACACCATTCAACTAGCATTGGTCTCTCATGAACCTGTAGAAGAAGCTGTAAGGAAAATGTTGTGGTCATATCACACAACACCTAATGCAGTCTCTGGTGTTTCTTCATTTACCTCCCTTAAGGGAAGGAACCCTGGTTCAAAACTCACACCCAACTGGCTGAATGGTGGATCCCCTGTTTGGGTGGACAGGAGTTCTGTTCTAAGATAAGTTGAGAAACATCAACTGGAATATAAGCAGAGATATGACCCGAAGTAGGGTACATCTGATAAGAGTTGGAAAGAAGGACAATGGGTGGTTGTCAAGTAACCAACTGTTTCCAAAGCCAAGGTCTCCTCATTTTTAAAACCATTGAGGATAAAACGTGTTCACAACAACTCTGTCAAGCTAGAAGACGGATGCACTTGGAGCATGGACAACATAGCTTGCTGCCCAAGAGTTCTTGGCTCTGTGTCTTCCAGTGGAGATAGTCAAAACATTCCAGCCACCATTGATATTGATCCCAAGGTGTCACGGTTACGCCGACCGCCAGTTTGGCAAGCTGATTATAGAATGTAACCCATGGTGTTTTTCTCTCACTGAGTTTTCTCTTACAGTATCGCTATTTACTGTTTTGTTTCACTTTGAGAATGTCTGCTATACATATATATATTTATATTTCCCACTCACCTCTGCCTTATGGAGGTGTATGTTTTATCTTTTTTTTACTATGCCGTATTTTGTTTCTGTCCTCCTTTTAGCAGGGAGGTGTGTTGTAACTTCCCAATTTACCTTCTTCTCCTCCTCTCCCCCCCATTCTGCCCCTTGAAATGGTACTACCTTGCTGTGGCATCTTGGGCTGAAGTTTGTGTTATAATGTTGGGATTCAAGATTCAGTGAGCGGGCACTGAAGGATCTGTACCACATTAAATGTTCTCTTCCTACATCTTCTTGTGAGAGAGTATTTCTTAACAAATATACTCTCTACTCATATGGATGTCGTGATTGTTACACCTAGGAAAATCTCACTGTCGTATGTAACATTCACTATAGACTGATTTACATATGTATGATTCATTGGTTCTGTATAATGTCTGTGTGATAGAAGGTGCTCTGACACCATACATTGGTATGAGTAGCACTATAAAACAAATGAAATGCGAATGATAGCGGGGCTATGGAGAGATGAGTGGGGCACTGTTGGAGAATGGTAGTGAGGAAAACCATGTAGAAGGAGGTCTGGGGGGGGTGAGGGGTACCCAAGAAAGTTTGTCGCACTGGGAGCAACCAGTGCTGTGAAGCTAGCCGGTACCAATTATTTGCAAACTATATATGCACTTCAACTAAATATGAAAAATAACTTTGTGACTAAATTGGAATATTTGACACATAGTAGGTCAGCTGTTATGTATGCAAAGCTGTTGTAAGTTTCACAAATGTTAAAACTCAAATATAACCTTGTAGAATACTCTTCTTTCACTCAACGTGAGGTATAAAAATATAATGAGTTTAAAACTGCACATGTGGCAGCATAAGCTTTAAGCATGCAATTAAGAGAAAATAAATAAATGTTTTCAATTATACATCTAGTTCTACGTTGCCCAGGCTCATCCAAAAGTATGCAATGATGGTGAAATCGAGAGCAATTTATTCTTGGACCTGAGGATATTCCCACAAATCCCTGCAGGTATTACTTGATGGGGTTTACATAGGAGTGGGAGGTAAAACTAAGAACTGGGGTGTAAAACTGAGAAACCAGAGGTAAAACTGGCTGGGGTAATACCATGACAATGTGTTATTTGTATTTCCCTAAGTCGTTTTTTACCAGCCAAGTCTCCTGTGGAATAATGAATAGGCTCCCCTGCAAGCCTGCTTGAGATAGAGTCAAGCTGGCCATTCTACCATTTAATAATTTTCCCATTGGTATGCAGGCTAGGGTGCTGCTTTCAGGGCTCGATGGACTTCCATTACCCAACCTTGACCCCACAGCCCCATTCTTGTTACAGCCTCCAGGTGTAAAAATGTTTGCCAGGATTGATTTTGGTTTCCAGTCCGGCCTTCGTTTTAGATGTGCCTAAAATATTTCAAATCTCAAATGGAAAAAGTTTCCCTACTTATTTTTTTAAAAAGGTGTCTTATGGTGGGCAGTCCAAGCTTTGCCTCAGGGCTACAGCTTACTACATTTTTAAATGCAGTACTTTTGTTTATAAATGATTTTTCAGACTTCATTTTCATAAGGTGTCCATAAATAAATTTGACATTTTGATTAAGTACATTATTTACCCTAGATGTATTAACATTCACAAAAAGCACCGGTGTGCCTTGTTCGAATGTCAGATTGACCATCACCAGATTTACTAAGGAGTGTGCTGATGATGTCATGGGCTGAGCTCGAGCCAAACATCGGGATTAACGCTACACTAAGGGGCAGATTTACAAGCCCCTTGCGCCTCTTTTACGCCGCCGTTACGTCACTTTTGTGACGCAGCGGCGGCGCAAATCCTGCGCCATGGTGCGGGGTACTTACAACGTGATGCATCTGGGAGATGCGTCACGTAGTAAAGGCCTGCGCCACATGTAGGCGTTCCTGCGCGGGGGGGGCGTTCCGGCGCAGGAACGCCTCCTAAAAGTGACTGAGTGAAATCTACAAGATTTCCCTCAGTCACTTTTCGACCCATGCTGCGTCAAAACCCTGCGCCTGCCTGAAGCAGGCTTAAGGATTCACGCAGCATTAGCAAGATAGGGCCCCCAGAGCATTGCTGGAGCTGCGTCGCGCTTGCGATGCAACTCCAGCAATGCGCCACTTTTACGGCACAGATGCGTCACGCATCTGTCCGTTTTTGTCCATGGTGCGCCGCATTGTAAATGCGGCGCATCCATGGTGGTGGAGCTGTGGCGCACAATAACTGGCGCATCCCTGCTGATATGCAGGGATGCGCCAGGAAACATAAATCTGCCCCTTAGCATTTTGATACAGCGCAATTGTGAGCCAGCAATGTCTAGCATAAGATTTGTATCCAAGGTCTGTCCTCCAGTACAAATTTCAACTCAATGAGAACAGCAAAGAGTAAGCCAGGAAGTTTTGCTTGCTCCTGTTTCCTTTAGTGTTAGGATTTGCAGCAAGCCAGGACTCACTGGCTTAGACAGTCTGACTTTGAGTCAAACCCAGGAGATTTTGTGATGTTTCCACACCAATGCACCCTCTTTGAATACATGAACAAAAATTATTTTTAGAGATGAACTCACGTCATTTTTGAATGCTAAAAAACGGAATAGCTATAAAATTAGTCGACGCTATTGATTGCTCCTCTTTGCGTTGCTAAGTGCTACTTATCTTTGCATGAGCCCCTGCCAATAAGAAAGCACAAGGGCCGGGGAGGCGAAGCAGGACCGGAGAGGGGCCCGCAACAAACCCCTATTGGGGGCGGCACAAGGAGAGGGCAGCCGGTAAGCCCGGGAAATCGCCAGACACTGATTGGGCAGTGTTGTTTAAATGGCACAATAGGCAGGGGGGCCCCACCAGGATGTAAGGGAGTGAGCCCCCCCACCCTTGACATGTGCATTCGCCATTGAGCGCCCTCCGCAAATGCCCTTTCTCAGCAGGTTTAGCACTCTCTTGCGGCCTCTAGGCTACACCTTGCTGCCAAGTATTGTGTGTGGCCCTCATGCCACACAGAATAGATGTAGCCTTACGGCTACAGCCTTCGACCTAGAAGCTGGGGAACCGGGTTCGAGCCTCAGCAACGATGCTCAACATCCCGTGATTCTGGAAAAACCACTTAATCTCCCTGTGCCTAACAAATAACAAAATAAACCGAATATGTCCATCTGTAACGAAACTGGTGCTCATGTAAAGCGCTCTGATACCCGATGCCTCGTGCCTAGTTTGCGCTATATAAAACTCCCCCCCCCCAAAAAAAACCTGGCCCAGCCTTCAAGTGCTGTGTCCACCCTCTGCTGACCCCATGTTGACCCTTAGCCTGCTCTCTGTGCCCCTGCCATAAGGCATCCCAAGGGCACAGGTTTGAGTGGCTTCTCTTTGGCTATTACGCTCAGTCTGCTGTCCCCGCCACGCTGCCTGTGGTTTCTTGACCTCGGGCAGCTCCCCCACTTGCTCGATCTTGACTCCTTAATTGAACGGCACCATTTCAAAAGTGTGCAAGGTGAATGGATGGGGCTTTGTGAGGCATGGCCTCATTAACCGTAAAGCACAAGGGTACCACAACAGTGATGGGGTACATTTGTCAGGAGTGGGCATGGGGCTGTTCCACCTCAACATAGGAGGGGCACTGGAGTCACTAGGTTTCAATTAAAGGAGTCAGGTACGAGCAACTGGGGGTGCTGCACATGGGCGTCCGCAGAAATCTTTCCAGGGGAGGGGCTAACCTGGCAAATGAAGGGGCGTGGCTAATGTTAATCAATAAGGGCGGGGCTAAAATGGCAGACAATCAGGATCGGGTAATGCTCAGGCCAAGCTGAGAAAAAAAAGTGGCGAATTCTGCATTTGAAACTGGACATCAATTAGAGCAGACATACTCCCTAAAATTACCCCCCTGGCCCCTTAAAACTCATACATTCCCTGATCCCTAAACTTAGTCCCCTGGCACTCCATAACCCATACCGGCCCTGAACCCTAAAATGTCCCTCCTTGCACCCCAAAACCCATACCCACCCTGAACCCTAAAATTACCCCCTTGGTACCCCAAAACCCATACCCATCATGAATCCTAAAATTATCCCCCCTGGCACCCCAAAACCCATACCCACCCTGAACCCTAAAATTGCCCCTGCCCCCCAAACCTCATACCTGCCCTGAACCCTAAAATTACACCCCAGGCCCCTCAAAACCCATACCCACCCTGAACCCTAAAATTACCCCCCTGGCACCCTAAAACCCATACCTACCCTGAACCCTACAATTATCCCCCTCACACCCCGAATCCCACACCCACACTGAACCCTAAAATTACCCCCTGGCACACCAACACCCCTACCCGCCTGGAACCCTAAAATTACCCCCTGGCCCCCCAAACCCCATGCCCACCTGTAACCCTAAAATTACCCCCTGGTACCTCAAAACCCATACCCACCATGAACCCTAAAATTATCCCCTTGGCACCCCAAAACCTATACCCACCCTGAACCCTAAAATTACCCCTGCCCCCCCAAAACTCATACCCGTCCTGAACCCTAAACTTACACCCCTGGCCCCTTAAAACCATACCCGGCCTGAACCCTAAAATTACCCCCTGGTACCCCAAAACCCATACCCACCCTGAACCCTAAAATTACCCCCTGGCACCCCAAACCCCATACCCACACTGAACCCTAAAATTACCCCCTGGCACCCCAATCCCTAACCCACCCTGAACCCCAAAATTACTCCAATGTGTGAACGCAGCACCCCGAAGTGAGCTCAACAGTTAATGTAGGGTGACCAACTGGCATGGTTGCAAATTTAGGACGGTATGTGTAAAAATTCACGACAAAGGGTCAAAATTCAAGACGAAAATTCAGGACAGAAGGTCAAACTTCAGGACAAATCTTCGGAACAAAAGGTATGTTTTACAGACACATCAGAGGAAGTTGTGCTTTCGTATAAAAGCAAGTAAATAAACAACCACTTAAGTACAAGTCAAAATAAGTTTATATTAGGTTGAGACAATCGTGCACTTCACGGTTTTTCGGTATGCATACAGCTTTGAGCAACTGTGCAGGTCTTTTTGAGGTATTTCATATGATAATAATCTATTTATATGGTTACTGAACTGAGTTGTCCAGTCTGATATTTTGTTTACAACTCATGGTCATGAGCAGGCATGGATGGTGAGAGAAGTGCTCAGGAAGATCTGCTCGGATAGACTTTGTTACTAGCATCTCATATCTGAGTGCCATTGTGAGATGTAACGCGGCAAGCATAGGTGAACTAAAGGGAGGATTGCTGCGATTAACCCACTATAGGGAACACATTATGGGTGTTTCAACAAGTGGAACTTAAAATATGGAATCTGACTTTGCTTATGGGGGCTTCTCAGAGAGTTGCACTAGCGGATGGAAGTCACAAAGGTGCTTTTCCCTGCAGCTTTCTTAAAGAAGGCACTGTCAATACACTATTACATAGTTTATTTTTGACACCTTGCCTATTGTTACAAACACAATATACATCTCAAGCACAGCTCGTGCACTATGAGCCTCTCCCTAAAACCTTACACCTAAAACAAAGCATGCAAACATTAACAATTGCTAGTGTAACATTCAAGTAGCAGTTGGGTGTCACTTAAAATGTTGTATGCATGATGTATGGGTCCCACACATAGGCACACAGCAAATACAGAATAGTAATACATAAGTAAGGGAGTAGCCAGAAAATTTAAATACCTCCCACTTTGAACTAAAGCTCTTATGGCACCAAGAAAGCAAAGTGAGTCATCATAACCCTCCCCAGAAGAGCTCTCTTGTCCAAGGATCTAGCCATTCATCCTTCCATCAAACCCCTGACATCCACCATTTCAAATGTACTTTCTGTTATCTATTAATTTTTTTTCATCCACCATTCAGTCATTCACCATTCATTCTGTCCTTCCAACTGTGTTCCAATCCATTTCCAAACCTTTTCAATCATTTGCAAACCTATCCACCGTCTATTCTTCCATCCATCATTTCACTCATCCATCCCTCCATCCACTCTTCCACCAATCCATCCATTCACTCATCCATCCAACCATTTATCCTTTCCCCAAGCCATCCTTTCACTCATCCATCCACTCTTCCACCCATCCATCCACTCCTCCATCCAACCACGTACCCTTTCACCTATCCAGCCACCCTTTCACTTATCCATCCATCAATCATCCACCCTTTCACCCAATCCATCCTTTCACTCATCCATCATCCATCCACCCTTTCACCCAAGCCATCCTCTCACTCATCCACTCATGAATTCCATTCACTCATCCATCCAACCATTTACCTTTTTACCCAAACCACCCTTTCACTCATCCAGCCACTCTTCCGCCCATCCATTCATTCAGTCATCCATCCATCCATCCATCCATCCATTCACCCTTTCACTTATTAATTCATCAATCCATTCATCATTTCTCTCATCCATCCACCCATTCACTCGCCCATCATCCACCCTTTCACTCATGAATCCATCCTTTTACTGATCTATCTTTCATAATTGGTGGTGTGAAGGGTGGGAACCCCCAGGACACCGCACACATGCACACACTACTGTTCTTTCACATTCCCTACTGCTCACCTTTAATGGCACGATCGAATCGTTTCTACTGCTGCCTGCAGTCAGTCTGGTATTTTTCTAAATGGCCCTTGTATTTTTATTGGAGCTGTTTGTGTTTATTCTTGTATACAGACAGAAAAGCACAAACATTTCTCTATCTCTCTCTTTCATTACAGACAAGTAAAACAACAGATTGATTTACATTTCTTTTAACAGTTTCATAGCGAGATAAAGCGTCATCCGTTCCTTTCACACTACAAAATGAACTGGCACCAGAGAGTAACAAGACCTCACAATTTATGGAACACAAGCAGGTATATTTGTTAGAAGATACGCATCTTCTTATGAGAGAAGGGCGAGATTATGCTTTCAACTGTACGGATCCCCTTCTTGCATTTGTTCCAGGATCGAAAAACCCCCAGGGTACCCCCACTGCCTTCACTGCAAGAGGAGGCTTCTTTTAACCCCACAGGGCTCTTCTGCTTCTCCTGCCATGTGTGTCATATTTAAGCTTCAACTCTACCTTCCACTGGGCTCCTCAGTGATTTTGAGCTAAGGCGCTTTAGAGGTTCAGGGTGGGGAGTATGCTTTAGCAGCTCAAACTGGCCATTGTCATTCTGTATGTGATAATCAGCCACAGACAGAATGACAAGGGGTGGGAGGGGCTGCGAGGAGGAGTGCGAGGCGCCCCATCAGGAAGATGAGGCCTCTGGCAGGGAACAGCGCTGCTCCCTGCAGGGCCCAGAATTACAGACAAAAGGCGTCTGTAAAAGCATGGGCGTCCACAGGGGGGGGGGCAAGGAGGAGCGCTCCGGGGGGAGCGAGCACACCTCCTTGCCCCCCCCTGAGGACGCCCATGGTGCTGCACGATGTCGAGAAACCACAGGCAGCATGGCAGGGACAGGAGACTAAGCGTAATAGGCAAAGAGGAGCCGCTCAAACCTGTGCTCTTAGAATGCCTTACGGCAGGGGCACAGGGAGCATGCTAAGGGCCAGCATGGGGTCAGCAGTGGGCGGACATGGCACTTGTAGCCCCGGCCAGGCATGAAGGCCCCCCACAATACTTGGCAGCAAGGTGTAGCCTAGAGGCCGTAAGAGAAGTGCTAGACCTGCTGAGAAGGGGCATTGGCGCAGGGCGCTGTCAAAAGGCCTGTGCTGTTAAGGTTTAAGGATTGGACTGGAACTCCAAGCAAGGAAGCATGCACCATCACTGATTTGCATTATCTGTGAGCACAAGGGAAAGAGGGTGCATGGGTGCACGCGTGAACCGGGGAGCTCAAGAGGCTTGCCCACCTGGGAGGTGTTTTATAAATCTTGACCCCAACCTATGTTTGCTCAGTCACAGACCCTGGGGGCAGATTTATCAATATTTCATGCAAACCAATACAGCAAGACACCTTGCTGCAGTGCGCTGTGTGAAAGGGAGAGGGCAGGAATGCACACTATTTAACATTATATGGGGCATTCCTGTCCTCTCCTTGCGCTGGCACCCTTTTGGCTGCCTAGACCCAATGCAAGCAGTATTGTCTTTTGTGCACAAAAACAATCCTCTGGGGCTTTTTCATCTTTCTTCGGCTGCTATAGGATGCAGCAAACGTAAACAGAGGAAAAGAGGAGAAATAAAGATATTTCCCCTTGTTACGCCTCGCCTAGGAAGGCGTAGCATTTTGAAGCATTCCCAGGTCTACCACTCAGCCAGGGGTGGATGCGTGTGAACACCTGTGCTCCACCCATGGTTCGCACCCCTGGGGCATAGTAATGCAAGACAGTGGCTTGAGCTGCTTCGCGTTACTCCAGATTTACCAAGCACTGCAGGGCTACGCAAGGGGACCTTGTGTGTCGTGGTAGATCAGACTTTAGTGCTGTGTTCCCCTTGAGTGGTGCGAGGGCAGTGCAACACTTTGATACATCTGGCCCCTTATCTTTAGCTAGCGTGAGGCAAAGGACAGATCCTTTTCCCTAAGCGGAGGCTCCTGTGACTCACAGTCAGTCACTGTGATTCTTCCTGCTGGGAGGGGGGCGAGGGTGGCACTAGGACTCTCTCTTTAGTTAGGTGTTTTCTTCATTCAAGTTTGCCTAGCTAGGAATGTGTATCTAGTGATAGTACAACGATTGTAGCGCTGGGAAGGGCCATTCACGTTTCAATTCCCTAAGAATCTAGGGGTTTAAAAAATAATAATATGGGGTATACAAAGCTTGCTATCTGTTATGTGAATATAATATTTTAGTGGGTAGAAAGGCATTACGGAGAGAAAGGTTGATATGGATTGCTAAGATCTAAAATAGGAATAGCCCATCATTTAATTTTATATTGATTAAATTCTCATGATCACGCAATGTACCAAAGAAAAGCAGGAATACCATCACTGCCCAACAAGTGAGGCCTTTCTGCCACAGTGGGTGAGCGGCTCTTCGCCCTGGTGCTGATACAGCTAAGAACTGTTAGTCACATAGTCTCACCCCATCACCTGGATTTCCCTCAGTGAGTGAACCCCTCTCCCCAATATACTAGTTGCTCCTTTGGTAGCGTGCAACTAAGATACAAGGCTGGTTTTCAAAAAGGTGATTGTAAAATGTATTGTACGGTGTAATCTCCACCAGAGAGTTGTAAACACACATACCTCTCATCTGGGTAATATTGCATTATGAATGGACCACTTATTTTATGAATGGATCACTTATTGATGAGGTTAGCGTCTGGTCTCCTTATGTGTCCACCCTTGAGGCCTGCTGGATTTAAATGGAGACTCTGAAGCCTTACTGCCTCACCTATTGTGTAATGTACTTTTGCAGACTATAAGTGAAATGGGAAATAAATGTATACCTGGCGGAAAGGCAGAAACGCCACAGAAATATTTACAGGCCCTCTTTGGGGCCATTCAAGGATGCAATATTAACCATTTTGCACTTATCAGGATAGAAGTAGATTTTGCACTGTCACAATGAGGTGCTGACATCTGTAGGACAACTTTATAGTGACTAATGCAATTGTGTCATTTCCTGGGCGGTGCCAGTACTGCGCGGTTATAGTGGCCAGCACGCTGCACCTGGCCAATAAGAGGCAGAAGAAGTATCTGTGGTCCTGGGAATCTCTTCCACATGCTTCACCTTTGAGTCTCCCGCCTACTCCTTGCGAGCAGAGCCGCCTGCAGGCCTCTCTTTGTCGGAACATGTCGGCACATGTCCAACGCCTTGAATATTCATAGGCCGGACGCGCTGCTACAGTGCGTAGGCTGAGTACAGGGTTCATGTATCCTGTACCACGCCAAACTTGATCCACAGTGCAACACACAGTGGCACTGTACATCACTTTTATTGGTCTCTGAATCTCAACATTAGTGAGTACTTTTCTTGTCTAATTGTAACTCTTCAGGAAAAAATGTATGGGTCATATTATGAAAAAATAGCGTAGACAGTCTAGATTTTTCCACAGAAAGGAGCACTCCTTTGACTCATCCCAAACCTTATTTTGCTAATATGATCCCCCAAATAACACTTTCTAGACCCTTCCCTCTTCGATTCCTCCATTATCCGATGGAATCCAACTAACAGGCTCACATGTCCAACGCTCAAATTAACAACTTATATTTCCTTATACTTATCCATTACTGATCCTTTGGGTTCCAGGGTAGCGTGCTACTCGCCGAGAAGCGCTTCAACGCCTTTTCAGGGTTAGTAAGTGCTATATAACTCCAATTACAAAGACAGTCAACGTATAATCCTTTAATATGTGATCTTCAATATAGCACCATTTAATGGTAGTCAAACAGTTCAGTGCGTTCTTCACCTGGGCGTCCTTTTTATATAGTCCTGAGATTTCCTCTTTTGGGTGGTTGGCTGAGTCTGGTTAGTAAAGATTTCTAAAAATATAGGGGCTCATTTATGAGCCCCTGCGTCACTTTTGCGCCACCGGTGCGTCACTTTTTGTGACGCACCAGTGGCGTAAAACATGCGCCATGATGCGCCATATTTACAAAGTGACGCATCTACCTAGATGCGTCACTTTGTAAACCCCTGCGCTACATTATACCTGCGTCAGGTATAATGTATGCAGGGTGGGCGTTCCCACGTAAGTAAGCATCGTAGAAGTGACGCAGTGAAATCTACGAGATTTCACTGCGCCACTTCTAGGGTGCAAATGCGTCAATATCTTGCGCCTGCCTCACAGCAGGCGTAAGACTGACGCAGGCCCTTTCACATGGGGCTTGCCCCTTGTAAAAGGACACATTGCTGGAGTTGCGTCACTTTCGTGACACACTCCAGCAATGCGTCACTTTTGCGGCTACAGATACGTCAGAAATACTGACGTATCTGTGACTCCTTTCGACATGATGCGTCATACTGTAAATATGACGCATAATCGGAGTCGCAAGGAGGGCGCAGTGAAAAGTGACGCATCACTGTTTTCACGCAGTGATGCGTCACTTTTCATAAATGAGGCCCATATAATTTAGTAATGGTTTGTGCTGGTTGATATGAAAGTAAAATGTATTCCATCCTGCTCAAGGTCTATGTAATGTGTTATGTGGGAGGGAGAGTCTGCCGAGGGACTTTGCTGCATTTCGTTGAGCCTGGTGGTTGATTGTCCATAGCCCGGCCTATGCTGATTGTTTTCGGATATCATCGTTATTTAGATAAGGAGCTGTAATGTGGTATTGTTTGTGTAAGGGTGTAGTAAGAGTTAAGTTACCTTTGTCTGAATGGTTTCACCTGACGTACATATTTGTGGTGCCGGGGGAGTGTTGCTTTGCCAGATAATGGCTGTGGTGCTGTGTTGTGCACCTGAGAGTGTCGGGTTCCATCCTGTATTATTTGAGAAAGACCGATCACATGTGCCAATGGAAAGGTGTGGTGTAAGCAGTGCTTAATTTCTTGCAATGGTTGCCGGTGGGGGGTACCAGCACATTCTTTTGGGACCGGGAGTTATTTTTCCCGTATCAGATATTTACTGAGTGCAAGAGAGGGAAAACACACAGATCTGAAAGACGAAAGAGGAAAAAGATGACAAAACCATCACAAACAAAAAGTTGGAACCTGCAAGTGCGAGAATAAGGGGCAGGGAGTGGCTGGCAGTGGATTAAATACTCGGCATTTGGCACACTGACGTTTCATTGCACCAGCCGCCAGTTTCTCAGCAGTGCTTCGGGAACCGGCACTCTTTCTTTCACAAATTAAGCACTGGGTGTAAGTATTGTTGGGTGGAAGGTGCCCATGGCTATCTGATTAAACTGGCTTGAAGCACTTCAACACCTCGTCAGTGGTAGCAAGCGCTGTATAAATGCCAGTAGAATACATTACAACATGAGAAAGGAATCGCGGATCATTGACTTGTTACAGCTAAAACTAGACTGAAAACTTAAAAAAAACTGGAAATCAATTTTTAAAAACATCTAGGACGGGTGGCAAAGGTTGGACCTGGTGACCGATGGTGTACCTTCTAAATGTGAGCAGGGTTCTGGGAGCAAGGGAGTTGCGTGGAGACCTTCCCTTAAATTTTCACAGTCACAACATTCATGCCCACTAAGCTGATTGACAGTTGCCTTTGCACCTGCACGCGCAGGAACACACTCAATCCTTACTTTATCCATGGGCTGGGCGGGGCGGGGTAGGAAAAATACCGCTGCCTGTCGACCAGGACGTGTCTGGCTGGACATCTCTCGGCCGGGCAGGAAATGAGAGTTGCACTTCGGCCCACCAAAAAAAAAGAAAATAAGAAATAAATAAATGAGCTTGGAGGGGAGGTTTGTTTTTTAAGTACTGTAGAATATCTGTCGTGTGAACGTCGAGCCAAACACATGAAAGAAAAACACAAATTTAAAGAAAACCTTGGACGGATGTTGGTCTTGGACGCCATGCTCTTGGGCTGCAGCTGCTGCTGGAAATATGGTCTCCAACCCTTGAAAGGGGAATTAAAAATGAACCCAAATTCTCAGGCCCCGTCGACATCTGGAAGTCATCACTATGCATTCATGCTTAGCTATGAGAGGTAGAAGCGGGGAGGGGGCAATCAAGGGAGAGTACAAAGCAGCTTTAATTACATGCCCAGCTTCTGGGCTCATGACGGTGTAGAAGAGGGGAAAAGGGCTCTGCCCATGTGGCGCAGACTATAGCATTGGCACGAGGAAGCCCTGCTCAGGCACGTTGCAGTCAGGGCAGGACTGGCTGTAGCGGGTACTGGGCGTTTCCCCGGTGGGCTGCCAGGGTGGGGGGCAGTTTTTAGCACCTGGGGAGCCTTTTTTTGTTACCTGGGGCCGGTTTTGCAGCATAGCTGCAATATCGCCCCCCTCTAACAAAAGCAACTGCAGTGTTTTACCCACACACTCCTCCCCATCCCTCCCCCGTGGCAGCCAGACTCAAATGCCAGGGCCGATTGCGTTCCCAGTCTGGACCTGGTTGAAAGGTTGTCTCCTAGTTTGCCCAGTTGTCCTGGTGCAGCATTCAAGGAGGGGGGAGATTCATCTCCCTGTCAGCCTGCCAGCACCTGTTCCCCCCCTGCTTCAAAGTTTACACAAATGTCTTATAGGGAAACAGAAAACAGCAGTAAGTATCATCGACTGGAATTAGCAAGGTTAGCTGCCTTGGCATTAATAAAGGCGGCAGTTTTTAGGTCTCACCCACCAGACAACTTGAAGGCAGAAGCCTCTTGTAGACCACACCAAAAAGGTACTTAGGGCCCACCCACTGCATACCATTGGTTGGTTTCATTGTTGCTCTCATTTGCTGCTTCTTATTCAATGGCTTACCCTCCTTTTCTTGTGTTTGTCCCTCCCCTGGAGCATTGCTTCTTTAACATACTTCTGATTGGCAGCCTTCCACTGCTCATGTTTAGGAAATTACTTTTTTCTTTTCCCTTAATCACTCCATGAAAGTACGTGTTGTTACAGTATCTCTCCCACATGCTGTGCTTCCTCCCAGCCAAATCCCCGCACTCAATCCCTGAGCGGTATGTGTTGCTCCCTCCTCCCCCAACCATGTCCATTGCTTTGTCCTCCTCCCTTGCTTTTTTTAATATATCTTTTTACTTATTCTTCGCTCTGTCTGTTGTTTCCCCTGACCATTGCTCTCCCCATCTGCTCTCCATTGCTTCCCTTTCATCCACTCCTTGTAGTCATTAGAAGATTTTTATAAAAACATTCTATGGCAGACAAAACGCTTTCACGCCGATAATTTTTAAAAACAAATGTACTGCTCCAAGTGGCAAACACCATCTTTAATCACTAAATAAAATTGCACCCACGTGAATCAGTTTTTGCGAGCCTGAATGGGGATGCACGTGCACACGTGTTATCATTCATCCATATTTCCTGAATGACGCCGCATCACAAGCATCCCAACTGGTGCATGATATACACAAGTATTTTCATGATGCGTTTTTTCACCGCATCGCCAATAAACATTGGCAATGCCGAAAGGTGAGACAAATTGACTTTGCCAATGCTTGGTGTTTTTAAATCTTTAAATATCTATGTAGCACAATGAGTGTGGGGCCCTCAAAAAGCACCGGGCATGGGAAAGAATGGCCCCTGTGCTTCCGCCCTCTGAAGTGTCCGCCTACTCTGTTGAAAGGGTACAAAAACAGTGTACCCACATAAAGTATTGTTGAGTTGTGGTGGCTGCAGTGATGCTGAAAGATGTACCTATATCACACAAGGACACTGACACGGTGTAGGCATGGCTGGAGATGCTGCTACTCTTCTCCTTTTGTCCCGCCACTGGATGTGCCCCATTCTGTCGAATTTTGCACCCCTTACCTCTTTAAGCCTTTTCCACCACTTCTCTGTTCCCTGCCTGGTTTGGGGCATCTGTATCGCACGAAGGCGAGACTTTTGATGTTGTTGTGGCACCTCTGTCATTTCAGCTGCGTTCATTTTGAAGCATTTGCAGTGTGCCCTGAGTTTTATGCTGTGAACAGAGCAACTCTTTATTCCAGCATAACTGTGGTGGTCCAAAGTTGTTGTTACATTGATGGCTCATCGTGCAACCACTTCATGCATATTGCTATTTACCACCTGAAAGACCTTGACTCTGTCCATTTACATGTATTCCATTGCGTCTAGACATCAGGGGGCATATTTAGGATCCCCTTTGCGTCACCCATGCACCACACAACGTGGTTTAAGAGCGACGCAAATAAAAAATGAGATTTATGAAGCTACGCAAGGCCACCTTCATAAATCTCGAGTAATGTAACGCAGCACCAGGGAGGCGTTTCCATGGGTGTTGTGTGGGTGTTCTCACACCAACATCCATGGATTTTGACGTATTCCCAGGCTTACAAGAACAGGTAAACCTGGGAATTAGCCAAAATGGTACACCTCCCCAGGAGGGGGGTAACAAGGAGTAATAGCTTTATTTCTCCTCGATTGTTCCTCTTTCTATGTGTGCTGCACTTTGCAACACACTTAGAAAGAGGAAAAAGCCTCTCAGGATTGTTTTTTTGCAGGAAGGTAGCCCTTCCTGCAAACAAACAATCTTGCATGCAATGCAGGCACCCTTGCACTATAGTGAAAGTGTGCCTGTGACAATACTGAAATAATCGATGCCAATGTTAATAATGATACATTCATATGTAAGAACGAAATCGCAACTCTATTATCAAATTCACCTGTCATGAACTCTCCTTCAACCCATACTCAGAAATAAGTGGTCAGGCCTGAGACCTAGGCCTGAGGTTACTGATTGGCAAGTCACAGGTGGGAAGGCACGTAGCCAACAGACAAACACGCAAACAGGAAACTCAGATCATGCCCCAGATAGGTGCAGTGACACCACAGTAGTCCAAGGAGATTGGCCCCAATAAAGCACACTTGGCTTGGGCGTGGTAGGTGGGGCAGTTGCCACATGAAGTTAGAAACACAATGCCCGTCAGGATGCAGCACACTCAGTGAACACACGCCCCTCATGCCGGACATTGGAACACGTTACCCACTGGCCCCCATTGTTCCCACACAAGGTCAAGGCACACCTGCATTTGTTAGCAGGGACCTTATTTATGACTCCAAAGGCAAGGCCCACATTCTTTACCACAAAAGGATCAGCTGAAGCCCTTTATGATACCTAACGAAATGTATGACTCCTTGCTCTGATCGAATATACTTTGAGACAGTCCTCTGACCCACTTCTGTAACTGTGCTTCCATCCAAAGTGTTTAATTAAACCAACTATTCCTGTTTTGCTAAACATCTCTTGTCTTTTGTTTTTTCAAGGTAAATTCATATTCGAACAATGCCTGTGTTGGAACTAGGCATCCCATTGTGCGCCTGCACAGGAGAAAGGACAGCTATGCGCCATATTACCTTAAATACAGTGCATTCCTGACCTTTTCCAGCGATGCAGCGCAGCAAGGTGACTTCCTGAGCTGCACCACTTTTTAGTAAATCTGAACCCAGGTCTTTAACTTTAACAAGGCTGTCCAATAATGTAACTGCTTTTCATCAGTCAGGGTGTTTCTCAAGTCTGTTCTTAGTATGCCCCCACCACTTTCACAAACTTAATTTACTCGAGATTGGCCTTGTGTCCTCTGACCCACTTCTGTAACTGTGCTTCCATCCGAAGTGTTTCATTAAACCAACTATTCCTGTTTTGCTAAACATCTCTTGTCTTTTGTTTTTTCCAAGGTAAATTCATATTCGAACAATGCCTGTGTTGGCACTAGGCATCCCATTGTGCGCCTGCACAGGAGAAAGGACAGCTATGCGCCATATTACCTTAAATACAGTGCATTCCTGACCTTTACCAGTGATGCAGCACAGCAAGGTGACTTCCTGAGCTGCACCACTTTTTAATAAATCTGAACCCAGGTCTTTAACTTTAACAAGGCTGTCCAATAATGTAACTGCTTTTCATCAGTCAGGGTGTTTTTCAAGTCTGTTCTTAGTATGCCCCCACCACTTTCACAAACTTAATTTACTCGAGATTGGCCTTGTGCCACATATCTGGGAACCCGGGAAATTAAGGGATAGTGCTGGTGGGGGATTGAAGTCCTTGACTCAGGCTATAAAACAGTTTTCATGTCCATGACCATGCTAGGTCCAAATTTATCTCCCCTGAGGGTTTAGCCTATAAAAATAAAATCCATAAAGAATTCAGACTGTTGAGACTAGAAAAGCCCTATATCAGAGTTAGTTTGAATAAGGAAGAGAAGCTTGCTTTACACACTTTAAATGATTCAGGAATTATGACGGAGGCAGCAGACAAAGATGGGGAATGGTCATTCAGAATACCAATGATTATAATGAAGAGATTGCTAGACACCTATCTATACCTCAACACTACTTTAAGGTTTTTGGCAATCCAACCAAGAAAATTGCAACATTGATTCACACTATCACCATGTAAGCTGAAGAACAGGGGTTGCGTAGTTATAAAGAATTTTAATTCCTTCACAAAACATCTCCCAGGATATCCATGATCTATACTTAACTAAAACTCACAAAGATGACACCCACCCAGTCATCCTATTCTCTCTGGGTGCGGTTCTATGTTAAAGCTCTTTGCCAATATATTGGCATTATTGATTATTTTATCAAACTCTTTGTGAAACACACAACAACCTATATAAGCAACAGCACTGACTGAACAAATCATATTGAAAATCTTCCTTTTGACAACAGCAAACCCACTTTTAGTTACCTTTGAGATTCAGACCCTCTATACAAATATTACCCAACAGGAGCCATTGCTGTCATATAACAGAATTTAGACACCTGCCTAGCCCCTGCAGAAGTTCAGGTAGATTTCAACATTAATTTGCTTAGCATTGCTGTGGAAAATATTTTTATTCAAAGTGTTTGCTGACTTCTATTTCCAAAGAATGGGTGGGGCCATGAGTGCAGAATTTGCTCCACATCTGGCCATTTTGCATATTGATCATTTTGAAAAATAAGTTCTTTTTCAATGATGCCAACTCCTTCTAAATCATTATGACATTTTGGGAACACTCTTTTGATTAGGTCTTTTTAATCTGGACAGGCATTAACTATGATCTATTGCCATTTCACAGTTGGCTTAATGAATCCAGTCACCATATTCAATTTACACTGTCCTACAACACTGATCAGATTCGTTTTTTACGAATAAAACTCAGGACAGGTTCTATATACCACGCAAGATAGTAAAACCCATAGAGAGGATCACTACACCTATACTGTAGTTTCCGTTCATGCAGTTTGTGCGAGAATTTACTATTTGGACAGTTCCTACTCTTACTTCGTAACTGTGCTAAGAAAAGTGGTTACTTTACCAGATTGGTCCCTATCTCCTTTACGTGCTAACCGTTCAGGACATTTGTTGGTATGGATGGGTCCGCTATTACCCCCTCTTAGATAAGCACACCTTTCACCCATTTCCCACTTTTTCACACTTGGGTGATGAGTTCTATATTTTTGCTTTTCTAGATTGCTTCTCTTGATTGTCTTAATGACCTTGTCCTGTTGATCACCATCATCAAATAAACCGTTGGGGCTAAACTTCAACACCTTGACTCTTTTACAATATAGATTACTTTATCATCAATATTTAATGTAATTGGGAGCGTCTTGTGGATTACGTTGACCTACAGCATAAGCGATCGAATCCTTGAGTCTTGTAATAGCAGCTGCACCATTTTTTTTCATGTTGCGGCCCCCAATCACGTTCCTCGGTCCTGTGGAACTCCCACAGGACCAACCAATTAAGATTTCTTTTTTGGACGTTATTTGCTTTGGGACTCCCTTAATTTCTTTAAATGACTGAAGAGATTTACACCCAATCACAATAGCACGCTTTCTGGATAAAGATCTAACTTTATGCCAAATTTGATGTAATTCCGTTCAGCAGGTTTTGCAGTATTGCTGTTCAATTTGCCTATGAAAAACTGCATGTCTTATTGTCTAATTATCCCTATTAAAATTGCTTGTGTAGAAAGCCTTTTGGGATCCCCTCCCTCTTTCTTGGCCCCCACATGACAGATCATCCAAAACGTTCCAGGAAGCTGCTAAAATGGATGAACTTGTTTTGGAAAGTTTTGTCAAACTGCCCTAAAGTTATTTGCAAAACAAAAACTGCTCTTCCTATGGAAATTCTGACCTAACTATGATTACATATGAGTGACTGTCACAGTGTAATAGATATATATATATCTTGCCTGAAAAAGACAAAGGTTAAAGGGACTTTATAGTTAGGTGAAAATGTCAATTAAAACATACAGTTTTAAACTAATAAAATGCACTGAAAGTCACCAGTTATAGTTATTTCAAGTAACTATAACTCACGCCCCCACCACGCAGTGTTGTCATCAACGGAGTCATCTCAGATGTTGCAGTGATGTTATCAATGAGGTCATAGAACATGTCATGTGTGATATGATATGGGAGGTAATTAGCATAGCATAGCGAGAGCGAGAGCGTGAGTTATGGATACATTAGAGCACAAGCTATAGCTACTTAAGATAGCTATAACTTGTGAATTTAAGTGGTTTTGTTTGTTTAAAACGGTGAGTTTTTGCTGACATTTTCCCCTAACTATAATACTCCTTTAACCTTTGGTTTTTTCCAGTGAATTTCTAAGTTTTTTTTAAAATACTTACCCCTCACTGTCAATTTAACAAGAAAGTGCAATGAGGTCCACCATGGCCATCATGCAAAAACATTGGCATTTAATTAGAAATTATCCCATGCTGGGTAAAGTAGCTCCCCGCGCACCAGGAATTAAATTCAAAAGAGTGAGGTCTTTGAGAAAGAATTGGTGAAGAACAGTCCAGAGATTAACTCACCCACACAAACCACTTGGTTAGGCCAAAGTCCAGAAGTGTGGAAGGTGTTAGGCCTGCCAAAATGGCATTGATACCAGGGAGTATAAAACACAGTTTTCCATGAAGAGCAGAATAATTTGTGGGAGTTTCCATTGCAGAACAGAGTTTTCAGTATATGTCTTACAATGTCCTTGTGAGTTATTATACATAGGCAGCGCCATACTCCCAGTCCACAAAAGGATTTTGCAGCCCCTCAGAGCAATCAATCATGATAACAAAACATATCCTGACGCCAGACACTTTGTGGAGCTACACATGAGCAAAAACAATGCTCTAAAATACTTTGTAATTGATTAAATCCCAATAAACCCCAGGGGTGGTGATCATGAAAAACCTCTAAGAAAACTGGAGTCAAGATGTATAATTGAATTTAATTCTAAAACTCCCAATAACAGGAACATGGAGGAAGACCTCCAAACTCACATTTAAATAGTCTTCGATCTCTCAAACGGGTCATTTGAGGCAATAAATATTTTAACCTCAGGTGTATCCATGGGCATGTGCTGATATCGTCATCCATACAGGGATATCTCATACATAATATTTAATGTGTGATGAATTTTTACCATTTAAATTATACCAATATGTGCAGCAGTGTTGATAAAAGAGTTATTTTAGCAACAATATGATGTAGGCCCACTTGGCCTGACAGATATAATATATGCAGCAGTAGGTTGCTAGAAGAGTTAATTTAGCAACAGTATAGTGCATGCCCACTTGGGCACTAATAAAAAAAATTCAATAACTCGATGGCTCACCCACTTGGGCTTAGTATTTATAATAATGTGGTAACCATGTATGATGTGGCTAATGCAGGAATTCCCAAACTGTGCGCTGTGGCTCCCTGCGAAGCCGCCAAACCTAGCTTGGGGAGCGGCGCACCAAGCCCTGTATTGTACTTAGGGCCATATTCTCAAGGAGCTATCACCGACTTATCGGCACTTTATCGCTTCCAAAGTCGCAATAAATTCATCGCCCCATTCACAAGCTGGTGCAAACAGCTTATATCACCAGTTTTCCGGCGATAGCATCCTCAAAAAACATCGCCACAGATTACCCCGGCAACTATCGCTAATGAGATGCAGAGTAGGTGTTCCCGAGCAAAAAGCCACGACAACACCACACCACAACATTCTCAACGACCAGCCACATCGGCGATAAGATCACAAAACAGGCGATAAGATATGGTAGCACCAGGAAACTAACACCTGCTCTGACCTGGTGTAAAGTTGGATGACAACCGGCACCAGACAAGGGAGCACAGCCCAAAATCAAACATGAAGAACAACAGATGCACCGGGCAACTGAACATGCAGCCTGGAGCCCCAATAGGGCAACAACACCCACCGCCACCACACCCAGGACCCCCCCCCCACCGGAACCCTCTCCCCTGACCACCACAGAGGCAGCACGGACAAAGACCGCGGACCCATAGGAAACGCACCAGCCTCACAGACTCAACACCAGAGGATGCCATTGCCCACTACAGGCTCAAAAGGACAACCATCCTCCGCATCCTGACCATCATCGCCCAACAGGCCAACGGCACCAATACAGCGGACAACCAACATCCCACCCCACACAAAACTGCTGGCTGTGACGCACCTGTTGGCCTCTGGTACCCCCAACCAACACCTGCCAGAGTCAGAGGAGTCTCACAGCCAGCCACATCCAATTCCCTCACACCTGTCCTGGATGCCATCATCAGCCTGGTGCCCCAGTATCTATACGTCCACCACAATGTGCAGGATCTGCGGGAGACCAAGCAAGGACCATACGCCATAGCTGGATGCACGCGCACAATCCACAACACACATGTCCTACTTGTGCCCCCTGGTGACACATCGCACAATCACCGCACCAGAAAACACACGCATTCCATCAATGTGCAGGCAATAGTGGACCACCAGGGACTCTTCACCAATGTCGTTGCCTACTACCCAGCCAGTGAGCATGATTCCTTCATCCTCTGACAGTCCATCATCAATCAGTGCTACCAGGATGGCACCAAGGGAAATGCACAGCCCCTTGGCAAGTTCCAAATGAATACCCCACACACCTCAACGCCAAAACCATGCAATTCACAACTCTGGAAATATACACATCACAAAACCACATACAACATGCAAAACAACATGCCCACCCACCAGACACGACAGAACAACTTACAATGTTAACTTTAGCAAGCCGTGAACATGAGCCATCAACTGCATGGCACCCCAGCCAGGCAATAGCGGAATGTGGGTAGAGGTGGGAACCAGGCATGTGTGAAGGAGGCAGGAGAACCATGATTGGGAAAGTACACAATGCCAAGAGCGGCAGTGATGTGCTGGACAGACCGCAGTATGCAGAACACACCCATATCCATGGCGATATACACCGCTAGTGTATGGAGTGTAGTGAACAGTGGATGCAACCATGTCACCCCAGCCAGTGGGGGAGTACGCAGAAATGTTGTCTGTTATGCCCCTCGTAAGCGTGAGCGGAGTGGGATGGCCCGGCGTACGCCAGGCCAGCATAGGGGTGTGAATAAAGAGCACGTAGCCCTGGGCGTGGTCCTCTTCCTGAATGCCCAATGTCTCTGGCAGGGCGGCACCTCTCACCCCGCCACGAGGCTGACGCTGTCCTCCTGAGCAGAGTTGCCTGCGATCTTGTGCGCCTGCCATACCCCGGCCTGCTGGACCCTGAACCTGTCAGGCCCGCCCTGCGCAGCCAGGCCACACTGATCACCTGTCGACACTGGCGTGTTGCAAGGAGGGCCCACCACGTGCCGGCGCAAGCTCCAAGCCCGAGGCCCGCGAATCTGGCGGCCTCTCAGACCATCACGGCCTCCACGACACAGGCCCGCTTTATTCCTTTCTCGTTGACGTACTCTACTGCTGCACCCGGACTACACTACGGTCAAGTAGGTCACACATCTGGAACTGAGTCTTGATTACATCATGGCAGTGAACACTATTTAAGGCAGAGTTTATGTCACTATACTCCCTTCGATGTGGTGCCACTAAGTCTGTGCATAGCAGTACAACCACACGTGTCTGTGGGCCTACACGGACTACTCCCCTCGGCCAATGCTGTGAACGAGTAGGTCACTGAATTGGAACTGGACATCGATCATTCAAAGGCAGAACACATATCATTGCATGCAAGGAGAGGCGTAAGAAGATGGCGAGTTGCAGTCCGGAGGGAATAGGATCATCGTTTCGGAGGTGATCGAACACTACCGACAACTGCCCTGGTGTCACTAACTCTGTGCATCGCCAGCCAACGACACATGGCTGTGGGCCGCTGCTGACCGCTGCCTCCGGCCTACACTGTGGTCCAGTAGGTTACAGAGTCTTGATTTAGCAATGGTGGAGTTCACATCAGTGTACTGGCATCATCGCAGACTGCCTCCCCTCCCAGCACCGGTGCCACTAAGTCTGTTCCTCGACATTCATGGACACTCTGGTTGAACTTTGGTGGCATCTGAGTCCATGGACTAGGGTTTCCATTTTTCATGGTGTTGGCAACGAGGATGTCGCTTTCCACTCCCCCATTTGCTGCTTCCGGATAACATCAAACCTCTGCATCATGCCCTGGAGGACACCTTCCACTGTCCCCGACAACCCTCCACCACATACACCTCGGACATTGATGAGGACCTGCTTAGCTTGCGTGGCCCATCGGACTGCACCGCAAGACACCGTCCCGTGGCGGGGTGCCTGTGCCGGCTGCTGTGCATCCGGGGCCACTAACTCTATGCTGGTCAGATTCAGGACCACTTCTTCTGAGATATTGATTGGCCTCTGAAGCGATGGCCTTGGGGTCATCAACACCATGTGCCTGTGGCCCTGCGCTGTCCGCTGCCTCCGGCCTCAACTGTGGCACACTAGGGCTCACACGTCAAATCGAGTCCAGACCGGCTCGGTCGTCGCATCACCGCAGGAGGCACATGCCACCACTGCAAGGACCAACTCTAAACACCAACTGCCAGTGCTGAAACGGTCGTACTGGCAGACTGATGGAGTTGCTCGCACATGTTGTGGATGCCATCTCCTGCCTGTTCCCCTGCTCAGCACTCCAGGGGCCACTAACTCAGTGCACCATGAGTCATCTTCCATTACTGTTTTGGTTATGTGCTGTGGAGAGCTCACGTGACAATGTCACCTCAGGGAGTGTGGGAGACCAGGGACGACGATGAGGAAGATGATGCGGGTGTGACACCCCCCCTGCAGCTGCACCAGGAACAACCCGAAGGGACACAATTCTAGCAATTTCTTCACATGAGCGTGCTCATCTCTGGTGCCCCAAACTCAGTGCACTGCAACTCACAGACACATCTGTTTGTATGTTGGATGACCTCTGTCCTTGCTCCGGCTCCCACCATGTGGCTCAGCAGTTGACTCTTATTATGCAGGTGTTTTCTGTTTGCATTGCACTGGTGTCAGCTGTTCAAGTTGTTGCCAGCATCAAGCACTCCGTGCGGGCTGGATTATACTCACCTCACACACATCCAGCACAGGCATCACTGTACATGTGGCCCTGCCAATAAAGAGGCTGGACGAACGTGCCCGTAGCCAGTTCAACATGATATATGCGTGCGTCCCTGTAGTCTTGTTGTATGCATGAGGGCCCTACAACATTGCATTGTGCTGTGTACAGCGGACGCAGACATGTCACCGCAGGCAGCGGGTCGGAGCTTGGACATGTCGCTTTGTCGTCAGCCACTCAATACGATAAGAGGGGTGTACTGGGACATCGTACGCAGAGCCAACGTGGGTGTGTGACTGATATGTGCGTGCCCCTGGGCTTGGTTCTGTGCTGGGAATGTGCATCTGCATTTGTCTCTGTCGCACTGTGGGTCTCCTTTGTGGGGCGTAGGTGGTCCCTGCTGGGACTTAGACACCCACGTATGTGGTCTAGTTCAGCTTCCATGAGCTCTCAGCCCCCCCGCACCTGTTCAGCCACCTCCTTTTGACATTCCGACACCTGGCATTGGAATGCGATGTGCGCCTAGGTGGAGTGTTGGGAGCCAGCCATGGTGGCGGGTGCTTCCTGCTGTGTGGTCTGAGCAGGGGCTGGGGTCTTCTATATGTATCTTGGCTGCCCTGCTCCTGGGGGTGGTTTGCCTGTGATGTCCATGAGCTGGTGTAGGGTGTCGGTGTCGAAGGTGTGGTGGGCGTCTCGGGCATCACTTGCTGGGTTGTCTGGTCTGATGTGCTGGAGGTGTTTTTTGTTCCGCTGCAATGTGAAGGGGAGATGCATGTTGAGATGTATGTTGGCGCTTTGTTCTAGTTGACATGCAGACTGTGTGACAATGTACATTGTGACTGTTTGGGCGGTGCTGGCAATTTGAGGGGGGACAGTGGACATCTGGACTAGGTGACAGATGTGAGGTTGTACATGTACATGTGCATCTCACAGTTTCCTGCTCTGTTCAATGTGAGTGGCCTGTTTCTGCGCATGTGCGGACCCAGTTGTGTCCCCTGTTTTGCAGTGTCAGTGTTGCACTTGATGCCACATTGTCATGGGATGTGCTGTGATTGCTATATGTGTGTGCTGCAGTGTGCCACTGGGTTCAGGGACATGATCCAGGGTCATTGTGGTTGTGCAGTGTGCTACACATCTTTGTGCATGTGTGCCATTGTGCCCATCTCCCCCCATCCCCCAGTCCCTGGTCGTTGATCACCCTGTTGTTGTTGTCATGTCCTCTCGGCTCTGTCCATACTCCCACCTCCTTGCACCGTCTCCACACTGATGACTGGCCTCCATTTCCTCCTGCTCCTCCTGTGGTGCAGGACTCCCACCTCCTGTAGCCATTGCTGCCTTCCTGTTGGCGGCGTCTTGGTGTCTGGTTTGGGTTTTCATGTCATGCCAGTGCCTCTTGGCCTCATCCATTGGCCTTCTCGACACTCCGGCTGCATTCCAGGTAGTCTGATTGTGGGTCAGTTGATGGTAGTGTTCTGTCACCTCAGTGACGCTGGTCTTGTTTTCTTGTGAAATGCACCCCGTCTTCCTCTACCTCTTCTCCCTGTCCTTCCCCGACCCCGTAGTACTTTGCTGGTGGTCTGTGATGCTTGTGGGGTTCGCGTTGGCCTCTGCGCTCGGTCCGGGTGCATCCATGTTGCTACGCACTTTGGATTGTTTCGGGTGTGTTTTTCTTGTTCTGTTTTTAAAGTGCATTGTCCCGCCAGACAAGTGGGATTTGCAAGCCTGCCGCTGGTTTTATCATTTTTTTGTATCGCGCATGGTCTCATCGCAGCTTTTTTTGCGTTCGTGTTTCTCATTTTTGCAGGGTGGCGTTGATTTTAACGCAGCCATTTGATGCGTTATCTGGTGACTATCGCATGGTACCGCTGTGTTGTGAATACTTGGTTAACACCGCGTAAGTTTCTCGTGATAGACTGCGATGTTGGAGGTTGGGTTAAGTAACTTTTGCGATGGTTACCACACGTTCTTGAGAATATACCCCTTAATGTTGAAGGGTCTGTTGGCTTCAGTTAAACTAATTAGACTTAAACACATGATGTTGATGTTTTGTAAGTGACATGCCTAAAGCTGTAAACATATTGCTTAATTGATGGCATGGCGAGGGAGATGCCCACCATATTTCACTGGATCCCCATGTTACAACACTCCCAAAGTAAGTGGAAGATGCCTGATTTATTTTGTTAGACTCGTCAATAGTTTCATTTTTTTCCAAATGCATTTTACACCAATGCAAGTAATTAGGAAAGTACAGTTGTCCTGTCTATTAAACACAATAAGTATTATTAAGTGTTGACATTTGTACTTAAATCATAGGTACTTCCAGTACACATTTCTTTTAGTACACACACATTTCCAAACAGGCCTGCTCTCTCCTTGAGCACAGGGAAGTGAAACACCATATACAGCATTATGCCAACATTTGGAAGCAAGAAAGAGGGACGTTTAAAGAAAACAAATCTGAGGAATTTATTGTACTCGCATTGATTTGGAGTCAATTTTAGGGAGGAGACAGCAAAAATAAATTTGTATGTGGTTAAAAAAATCGTGAGTCAGCCTGCTGAGACAGGTGAGTTGGCACGTATGACATGGGTAGAAATGGAAGTGCATGTAGATTTTCTTCAAGCGCAGAAACACTTTGGCAATGGGGCCTACATGGATAGGGGTGCTAGCTAGCACTGTAAGTGGGATAAAAAAGTTTTAGAGGGCAAAGAAGTGCTGCAAGGAATATTTTATTATAGGCGACTCCTTAGTAATACGAAACACCCTGCGTATATGATTAAAATACCTTCATCAGCTTCATCCCAAATATTATCAGGGAGAAAAATGCAAGTACTCCAGAGGCCGAACTTACATCCACCCCACCCTCCCAAAAAAGTAACAGTGGGGAGCCACGGGCAATGGCCAATGGGTCAAGGGAGCCGCAGGTCAAAACAGTTTGGGAACCACTAGGGTAATGTGATGAGATTATGACCCCAAAAAATAATTTCCCTATTTAAATGATTGGTGCACTTCGGTGGGACTGTTCGTAATGTTATGTTTGCATTATTATGAATGTTTTTATGCATTTCATTTAAAATTAATTGAAATGTGTTAGTGAAATCTTACTGTGTTTAGCTGTCTACCGCATAAAATAGGATAGCAGCCTAAGTATATTGAAAAATATGAATTGATAACCCACATGCATATTGTTTTTCACATTGCAATAATGTATGCATATAATGTCATCTATGCAGTCAATGACTTATGCTGAATTGCTGATACATTGCAACAATATGAGATGTTTGAAGTGAGTCTGTTTTCAGTGGCGGTGAATATGTCAAACACCACCTTTCTAAATAAGCAAGCAATATGGTGCCTTACTATCGTTGAGCCAGGCTGGAAGAGACAGTCGAAATGTGTCTGATTTGTATGGCGGTAGCACAATAATTCTGATGCTGGATTAAGAATTTGATGCCTGCAGTCCCTTCATGTTTTGGGAATTAAACTTAACACACAACAGCCACATTTTTAGCAATTTTTCCAGCATTTGCTTTATCAGCTGTGCAGCCAGGTGATCTCATGACGATGTTATTGTGCCCAATAGCATGTATAATCCAAGCTAACTAGATTTATGGCGTGCCGCATGCAGTGTTCTCTTAACTAGTTGTGAGAGTCAGAGTGTGTCTCAGATTGCATCTGCAAGGCTTTCCCTGTGATGAATTGTAACACTCTGCCTTGTCAATTACTTTGTCACACACATTATTATTTTTCGAGTGTATATTTATTATGCATGTCACAATATGAGCAGCTGAATTTACTGTATACCATGTTCACATATTATGCAAGTAACAACTTTTTTCGCCGCATGTAGCTGCTCTGGCACAGTATGTTTTCAGTGTCCACTCTTAACTAAGTTGGTAACAAGTAGCACATAAGGGCCTGAAAATGGCGGCTGCACTATGTGATCAAAGTGGCTGTGTCCACCGAAACGCGTCATCCGATGTCTACGTCTGCCTAAATAAATATTACCTGTTCGGATGTCTTGTTGTTGGGGCCTGCTTTCATGTCAAGGAGTGGCAGGACTGTCATATATATATATATATATTATCTACTGGCGGTCGCCAGTAGATAGTTATAGTTAGGACAGTGTTTCCATAGGAAATCCGCAACATTCTATTTGGAATAACTTTGGCGCCGGTTGACGAATCCTCGCAAAATTTTCAAAATAGGTGGGGCGCTCCGCTCCGCTCCTACCCTGAAAGTCTCGGGGGGATTCCTCAGGCGGGGGCTGAGAAAAAAGGGGGGTCCCAAAAAGCGTTTTCCCCATGCAATTTTCCATAGGGACCTTTAGTCCAAGGTACAGCCCGAACGGCTGAACAGAATTACTTGAAATTTGGCAGAGAGGTAGTCCTCAGGTCAGGGAAGTGCCTTTTGCCGGTCTGGTGTCAATCTGTTCAGTAGTTCCTGAGAAAATCAAAAGTAAAATCATATATATATGTGGGCGGAGCCTAACCATCTCATCCTGAGATCTGATTGGCTGTCAGCACTTCATCCAAGAAGTGTTGGCAGCCATCTTGAGACCAATATACATGATAGCACCTCATTAAAAAGCATTGCAGTTAATAGAAGGTTTTAAGACTTTAGTTACATTATAAATCATTTGTTGATGGTACCATACTCATTTTAGGAATTGTGGTATGTTCTAAGGTGATTTCACCATGTGAAAAAGCCTTCTGCTGGGATATCATGATTGAGAGAAAAATATTTTCTCATGCTTTTCCCACAGAGTTTTGGAAGGTGATCTATTAGCTAAACTGAGAGCTTATTTTCTGTAAATTCACATTATCTTTCTCAGTCATGTGAGAATGAAGTCTGACATTCTCAGTAAAACATGTACATCCAACAAGGGCAGAGACTGTCAGTTGATTCCTTTGTGTTCTACTGCAGCTTCCCAGAGTGTTCCAAAGAACAACTAGAGCGCTAACAGTCCTACTTATGATAAACATATGGCACACCTGAAGCCATCTTGCTTGGATTAAAGTGGTAACTCTTAAAACATTTAATTTAAAATGGAACAACATGAGGGGGTTCATTTTTCCATAAAAAGTATGATTAGTGCTGCAGAAAGAAAAATTAGGGCACATTTTGAGTGACTTCTCAAATCCTCTTCTATTTCATTAAACAATTCTGACATGCAGACTGAAACATGCACTTTCAATACCAGCAGCAGTTTTCCCTGGTGAGCAGTAGCTTTACTACAGTGATCTAATGAGCAAAAAGAGTGCTAACATTCTGAATTTATGGCAAATGTGTGACACATCTGAATGCCTTCTTGATGGAATCAAAGTAAAAAACTGAAAGTATTTCCTACTGAGGAGACTGCAGTAAATGAGGAAATTAGGAAACTTCATAACAAATAAGTCTCCCAAGATGGCCACCAGAGACAAAAGAGCCCAAATGTAGCCCAAATATCACCCAGATGTAGCCCAAGTATAGCCCAATGACAGAATGTCCCAGAGTGTTCTTAAAAACAACTAGAGCGCTTACTGTCTTCATTATGACAAAAGTATGGCACACCTGAAGCCATCTTGATTGGAATAAACTGGTAACACTTAAAACATTTAATTTAAAAAGGAACACAATGAGGGGGTTCATTTTGCCATAGAAATTATGATTAATGCCGAAGAAAGAAAATGAGGGCACATTTTGAGTGACTTCTCAAATCCTCTTCTATTTCATAAAAAAAATTCTGACATGCAGACTGAAACATGCACTTTTAATACCAGGAGCAGACTTCCATGGTGAACAGTAGTTTTACTACAGTGATCTAATGAGCAACTAGAGTGCTAACATTCAGAATTTATGGCAAATGTGTGACATATCTGAATACCTTCATGATGGAATCAAAGTAAAAAACTGAAAGCATTTCCTACTGAGGAGACTGCAGTACATGAGGAAATTAGGAAACTTCATAACAAATAAATCTCTCAAGATGGCCACCGGAGACAAAAGAGCCCAAATGTAGCCCAAAATCACCCAGATGTAGCCCAAATATAGCCCAATGACAGAAGTGTGCAAAACACTTATTATTTTGTGTTTTTGCAGTGTTATATAGTGCAGACTTGTCAGGTATTGGAGTGCTTTACATGAGCATTGGTTACATCACACAAGAACAAATTCATTTTGGTTGTAGACATGGGAAGACTAAGTGATTTGACCAGAATCACAGAATGACGAGCTGAAGCAGAAACTCCAACCTGGTTCCCCAGTTGCAAAGTCTGCAGTTCTGGAAGTAACACCACATCCTCTCCCCTAAGTGCAACATTTAATCAAGTGGTCAACTGGATAAAAAAACATAAAGATAACAAAGAATTTAAAAGTGCTTTGTCGCTATTTGAAAACTCAGAAAATATGTCCTTATTTTAGTCTTTTAGAGCACTAACCATAATTTTGATGCCAATAAGACCCTCTCATATATGTAATTTCTAAAGGAAATGCTCTAGGTATTACAGTTTTGATTACATCAAGATGACGTCAGGCGTTCCACACTTTTGTAATAAATATAGAATGTTAGCAATCTAGTTGTTCATTAGGATACTGTTGAGAGGCAGAGGCCAGGGGCACGGACTCTGAAAATTGAAGGCAGGTAGAAGGGTGCAAAGGCAACAATTTAACCACACTGAGCAGGCAGGAAGGGCCGTGGCAGCACAACAGACTATGGAGGGCAGTGGAAAGGGGGGCAGGGGCAACAAACCAACAATACAGGACTTGCAAGAGAGGCTGTGGCAATGTAATAGACCATTGTGGGCAGAAGGAAGAGGCAGTGGTAGTACAACCATACATGCCAACAGACCTGATTCAGCCAGGAAACGTCCAATGTTTTTAAGCTCAAATGGGCTTTATTTGATCTGTCTCCTGTCTACAATCTCCTCTTTTTCAATGTAACTCAAAGGGGAAAATCAATACCCCAGTTTTTTTTCAAAATCTCCCTCTTACCAAGTTCAAAATGTTCGCAAGTATGGTACATTGGATCATGGAAGGAAATGGGGTAGGGACATGGACTTGGATAACAGAGGACAGGAGGGACATGGAGAGGTGCACCAAACTGACCCTGCAGGGCAGGCATCAGGTTTGCAGCAGCACAATACACCACGCAGGGCATGCGGGACGGGAGTGCAGCACAACAATCCATAGAAAGCAAGAGGGAGGGGACAGGACCATGCACATGGACAACAGAGAACAGAGGGGCAAGAGGCAATGGTAGCTAGCTGACCATAATGGACAGACAGGAGAGAAAGCTGCAGCGTAACAGACCATAAAGGGCAGGAGGGACGGATCAGGGGCATTACAATGGAACAGACAAGCCAGGAGGGAGGGAGTAGGGGTCTGCACATGTAAACAGAGGGCTGGGGGCAAGGGGGCAGGGCAGGAGCAGCAACATAGCCATGGAGGTCAGGCAGGATGGGCACTATAAGCAAGACACACCATGAAGAGCAACACTGAGACTGTGATGGCATACACACAGACCATGGAGGGAAGGTGGGGGGGGGTCAGGGGCAGTTAACTGACCACACAGGGAAGGTGGGAGGGGCCATGGCAGCACAGAAGAACATGCATGGCAAGTGGGAGGGTTAGTGGCAGCACAATGGCTATGATGGGCAAGAAGGAGGGTGCAGGGGCATGCACAAAGGATGATGGAGGATAGAAGGGAGGGTCAGGACCTGTGCACAGACAAGAAAGTTCAGGGGAAGGGGCCTCACAACAGACCGCATGGGGCAGGCAGGAGGAGCAGTTGCAGCACAACAGACCAGGGAGGGCAGAAGGGTGTGGCAGTACAATGGACCAAGTAGGACAGGAGGAAGAGGATAGGGGCATGGCATGTGGACAGGCAGGGTGGAGGTGGCAGGGACAGGTTACAGTCATCTGACAATGCTAGGCAGGTGGGAGGGGAGTGGCAGCTCAACAGAACACTCAGAGTAGATAGGAGTGGCAGGTCCATGGACCATGGTGGGCAAAAAGGATGGAGCAGGGGCATGCACAAAGACATCGGAGGGCAGGGGGAAGGAGAATAGGGGCAGCAAGCTAAGCACAGAGTTTAAGCAGGAGGTCAATGATGGGGCATAGAATTGGGCAATGGAGGGCAGGAGGAGTGGACTGGTACATCATACTAAATTGAGGGCAGTGGCAGCACATCAGACCATGCATGACAGGAGGGAGGAGGCTAGTCCATGGATTCACACAACAGAGGATAGGGAGGAGGGGGATGGGGCAGCAAGCTAACTGTTCAGAGAAGGCAGGTATTAGGAACTTTATTGTTTTTAAAACATGTGTCTGTGCGAACTACTTAAAATATGAACAAGTATGCAGCATAATCTCACTTTTATTCAGGAAGAAGAGGACGTTTGTGACTGTGACTCCGGGCTCACTTGGCAGAAACACCCCCTGACCCTCCACCCCCTATCGCAAAATGTAATGCCCGTGAAAAGGGTAGGTGAACACAGTGTTATATAGAACATAGTCCTGAGAGCACGATTGAAAATGAAAACTAGATATAGTGTATGGTATAAACTATGCGCCAAAAAGTGTGATATAAGATGAACCGGGCGTGAAATATAATATGCAATACATTGTGCGCAATTACAGATTCATTGGAGAGCGCGAGTTAGCACAGGCACTAGCTCGTGCTATGCGTTATGCGCCTTGGAGTGTAATATGCACAGGGCAGTGTTGTGTAACCTAACTAGTCTCTAAAGTTGTAATATAAAATATGTGCTGGGGAGTGTAACGTTGCATATGCACTGTGACAAAGATATGGATCCCAGATTGTAATATGTACGGCATAGCACTGTGCGTTATAACATAGGCATCGAGGAAGGCACGTTAGATGGGGCAATATAACCCGTGCGAAGACAAGTGTGGCATGACATATTCACAGGGTGGTGTTACAGTGCACATGGGCTAGAGAGTGTCATAGCATATGCACTAGCTAGTGGAATACAACACAGAGGTGTGTGGCACTCAGCAGGCAATGATGGGTGTAACACAGCATTGGGCTCTGCCAGGAGCGCGCTGTGACTCTCAAGTGATGTTCGTCCCCTTTCCAGAGAGTACAATAAAAAGTATTACACATCCGGCAGTGGATGTGTGTTTTATTAACCGTGAGGGGGGTTTCTTGCATAGTTTTGGTCGAATTTTTGTCGAATCCCCTTTGAATGGCTTGGTGTGCATGTGTATTAAATGTGCCCGTCAATAGCTACCCATGTTTGTATAAATAAACGACAAGGGTGTCTACCGGGATTAGGCACGGTAGGGCATCAGACATGTCAGAGCTTCACTAGTGGTGTAAATACATTCCACGTGGATTCATTGTATGCATAGTCGCCTTTTAATGAATATCACGCAAATCGTCATGGTGATAGGTACGTACGGTTTGTCCAGCATGTCCTAGGTGTGTCTATAAATATATTTTTTTTTAAAAATAATAAAAAACAGTGGCCGGCCCTGGGGATTGGGGTCAAAAAAATATAATTAGGAGACAGGCCCTGGGGGATGGGGTCATCAGGGCCAATAAATTAGAATAAGAAGGGGAACCACACAGCCCCCCTTCTTAAAAAATTCAAATAAATAAAAGACTGGCATTGTGCCGGAGGCCACGCCCCCTCCTTGCAGCACTCGGCAAACGCGCCCCCTGGCGAATTGTAAATTGGGGAATTAATTCCTCTTCAATACTGAGGGTCCCTGAGGGCCAACTAGCCCAACAGGCATCTCCAGTATGCGCCAGGGAGCTGCGCTGCAGACAGGTGTTCTGAGGCCAAGCCCCTTTTTACACCTCTCTGCAACGCAGCTCTGTGGCGCTTACTGGAGGTACCTAGTGGTCTAGTTTGACCCTAGGGACCCTTAGGATTCAAGGGGACTTAATCTCTCAACTTAGAACAGCCACAGGGCGCGTTTACACAGTGGTGAAGGGAGGGGACGGGGCCTGAGGTGACGTGTGCAAACACGCACTATGGCACGTTTTAAATTGGGGATTTAATTTCCCTTCAATACTGAGGGCCCCTGGGGCTAACTATCCCACCAAGTGCTTCCAGTAAGCGCCACTGAGCTGCATTGCAGAGAGGTGGTCCAGGCCGTGCCACTTTTTACACCTCTCTGCAACGCAGCTCTGTGGCACTTACTGGAGGTACCTAGTGGGCTAGTTGGACCCTAGGGACCCTCAGGATTCAAATGAACTTAATCTCCCAACTAAAAACGGACACAGGGCGTGTTTACACAGTGGTGAAGGGAGGGGACGGGGCCTGAGTTAACGTGTGCAAAAACGCCCTGTGGCCTGTTTTAAGAGGTAGTTTTAATCCCCCTGCCGTATTATATACTAGGGGCTTACAGAGGAGGTCATGCTAATCACAGGGGGACCCCAACGCATAATGTTCCCTAGTGTATGTAGGTGTTTTCACTGTATTCTAAGTGTCTTTTAACATAGCACTGGCTCTAGGGCTGGTTAGTCAGACTCAGTTACCACCAGTATCCGTCTGAAAAAGTTGAGGGTACAGGATGATTTTGCAACAAGGCTTCTTTCTGCTCTTCTTTTTGTTCTTTCTGCACGTTATCCTTCTTCCTGCACTTTTCTTCGTCTTTGAGGACTTCTGTTGCTTCTTTCTGCACTTCTTTTTTTTCTTTCTGTGCATTTTTTCTTCTTTCTTCACATGTCCTATCTCTGTAGGTATAGTTAGAAATTGGCATTTAAAAAGCTTTGAAATTCACAGAAAAAACCATAGGTTTCAGGCACGTTATAGTTAGGAATTAGCATTTAAAAAACCTCAGAAATTCACTGAAAAAACCATAGGTTTCAGGGGTGTTATAGTTAGCTGGACTTTTCACTTGTACAAAACCATTGAAATTCCCCCGTTATAGTTAGTTCAGCTAAAATAACCTTTGATACACACATTCAAAAATAGAGACTAAAATTTTCAAAACAATGGACATACCAATACCAGTTACAACAACCTCTTCAGTAATTCTAAGATCCACATACACATACACTCATTCACCAACAGTCCTATACAGTACATGTACTCACTCATCATATGTACTCATACACCTATACATCCTGTTACACAATGCCACTCATCCATAGAGTTACTCACACACATAGTCACTCATGCTAATAAAGAATCAAACATACATTTACTTGCATATACAGTTATACACACACCACCACACTTACTTCTACGGAAACGTACACATACTTAGTCTTTTAAACAATCACTTATAGAAACACATACTTATTCATACAGGAACTCTTTCAATCTCTCACTCTCACATATACTCACTTATATACACCAATAGTCACATATACTAGTTTAAAACATATGTAGCTACTCATAAAGACACTATTGAGACAGTCATTCACTCACTAACACACCCATACACACACTCATCCACCCATACAGTCCTGCGCACATGCTGTCTTCAACACATACAAACAGTGAGTCACTCATTCATGCACCTATGCACTACGTAATACCCCCCACCGAACCATGCAGACACTCAGACTGATACTCAAAAAACCAACTAATAACCTATATAGACACCCATGTAGCTACTCACCAACCCATGCAGCCACTTATACACAAAGTGAGAGACTGATACAGATATTTACATATTTAAACATTACACTTATATACCCATTTATTCTTCCATCGACCTTGAGATATACATATATAAAACATATTTAAGTTTCAGAAAAACACACATTCACTGGATGATGTCATCAGTGATGTCATCAGTGATGTCATTTGAGATGTCATGAGTGATGTAATGAGTGATGTCACTGACCATGTCATGAGTGATGTAATATGTGACGTCATCAGCAGTGCATTGCGGGCGCGCGAGTTATAGTTAGCTGAACTAAATATAACGGGGGAATTTCAATGGTTTTGTACAAGTGAAAAGTCCAGCTAACTATAACACCCCTGAAACCTATGTTTTTTTCAGTGAATATATATATATATATATATATATATATATATATATATATACATATATATATATATATATATGCGGTCGCCAGTAGATAGTTATAGTTAGGATCGTGTTTCCATAGGAAATCCGCAACATTCCATTTGGAATAACTTTGGCGCCGATTGACGAATCCTCGCGAAATTTTCAAAATAGGTGGGGCGCTCCACTCCGCTCCTTCCCTGAAAGTCTCGGGGTGATTCGTCAAGCGGGGGCTGAGAAAAAGGGGGGGGTCCCAAAACGCGTTTTCCCCATGCATTTTTCCATAGGACCTTTAGTCCAAGCTACAGCCCGAACGGCTGAACAGAATTACTTGAAATTTGGCAGAGAGGTAGTCCTCAGGTCAGGGATATGCCTTTTGCAGGTCTGGTGTAAATCTGTTCAGTATTTCCTGAGAAAATAGCATTTAAAAGCATAAATATAATCTATAAGCGCGCACCGTGCGCGTACGGTAAAACTTACCGTGCGCGAGCGCGAGCGCGATTCTGATTGGTTGCTAGATCTTAGTAAACATTCGAATGGGTCGAAACCAGGAAGTGTCGGCCGCCATTTTGTCTCTCGCAGTCTTAGGGGGTGAAAAACAAAGGTGGAGAACGTGAAAAGGGGGCAGGGTGGACAATTCCTGACCCCCTAGCCTTTGTCAGGGGGTCCCAGAAGGACCCCCAAGGGCCAAAATTTATTTTAATTTTGTTTTGAAAAATCGCGGAGTGCGCGTAGCGTGCGCATACGGTAGAAACGGAAAAATTCTGCGAACTGCGTAACGTGGGCGTGCGGTGCGCGAAGCACTGCGCGCCCACAGCGCCACTGTGCACGAACGGTACGCGCACGGTGAAAAACCTTAAAAAAAAAAAATAAATACATAACTTAGCATTTAAAAAAACGTACAAATTCACTGAAAAAAACCATAGGTTTCACGCACGTTATAGTTAGGAATTAGCAATTAAAAAACCTTGCAAATTCACTTAAAAAACCATAGGTTTCACACATGTTATAGTTAGCTGGACATTTCACTCGTGAAAAACCATTGAAATTCCCCTGTTATAGTTAGTGCAGGCAACTATAACTCACGCGACCGCAATCCTCTGCTGATGACGTCAGATATTACATCACTGATGACATATGTGTCTTTCTGAAAAAAAAATATTTGTAATATATGTATAGCTAAAAATTAATGGAAGAAGACATGGGTAAATAAGTGTCTAAATACAGTGATGTAATATCTGATGTCATCAGCAGAGGATTGCGGTCGCGTGAGTTATAGTTGCCTGCACTAACTATAACGGGGGAATTTCAATGGTTTTTCACGAGTGAAATGTCCAGCTAACTATAACATGTGTGAAACCTATGTTTTTTTAAGTGAATATATATATATATATATATATATATATATATATATATATATATATATATATATATAAATATATATATATACACAGCAACTCTTACTGACTTTCCAGTAAAAACGAGCCACTCCATTTGTAGATGCCAAGTTAAAGATTTATTTGGGCAAATATATATATATACTGTCCTTGAGAAAGCTTTTACTCGAGCCAACTCTTTGAAAAGAGAAGAATTGCTACAAGTGAGCAAGAAGGAATCTGTTCAAGTCCCTATGAAAATCCCCTGTAATGATGATAAGTTTAGATTTACAACTACCTATTCTGAGAATGCCAGAGACTTTAGGAAGATCTTAAGAAAAAATTGGCACATACTTTTATCTGATACCGTGATAGGGAATGATCTTCCAACTAACTCTTTAATGACCTTTAAGAGAGCTAGGTCCTTAAGGAACAACCTGGTTCATAGTCACCAAACCATGGGGACTAGTAAACCAATGCTGGACCCATTAAATGGGGTTTTCCAGTGTGGGAAATGCAAAGCTTGCAAAGGCAGCAAAAGGGTTCTGTCAATACCCCGGCAATGGATGGTCCTAAAAGAATAAGAAAATTCCTTTCATGTACGACACCCTACACGGTGTATTGCCTGATATGTCCCTGCGGTCTTAAATATATAGGCAGCACGATCCATCCAACAAAAATCCGGATCCTGGAACATACGCGGGCGATAACCAATGGTGATGAAGCCTATCCTGTTGCTCATCACTTTAATCTTAAGCACCAACGCAACAGAGATCTCCTGAGCTACTACTGTATATACCAAGTTCCAGCCAATCCACGGGGAGGGATTAGGGTCCTTAGCCTTAGTCAGTTAGAATCCTGTTACATCATCGATCTCCAAACTAAGGCTCCCCTGGGATTAAACAGTAGTGAAGAATTGGCCATATACTTAGGTGACTTAAAACACGGCTCAATTCACAGGTTTATAACTGTGATGATGATCTTTATTGGTTCTTGATTTGTCTGTGGATTTATCTTCTATTTTCCAATTGTATTGAATGACATTAGTATTTTGTAACTAGAGCTCATCCCTTCACAGCTGTGAAGTAGAAATGAAATTTTGAAACTTTGAATTGGTACTTTGCTGCTTAACCACCGTATTTTTATTGATGCATTGTCCCATTCTGGTATTCGCATAACAATGTGTCCATCCAGGGCTAGATATCATTGGACAAGATGTGCAGTGCCCATTCAAGGAGTGATTAATGGGGTGATTTGACCTTTGTTGAAATTGATTGGCCAGCGTTACTTTGGTTACGGGTGGAGGTTAGCATGATTTTCTGCATACATCATGATTGTATTAACTACATAGGGGCCGATTCCGATCCTGGAAAAATATTCCCCGTACGAATCGTATCTGGATTTTTTACTGTACGAATCGTACAAGTCCCGTACAAACTGGCAAGTACGATTCGTATGTTAAAAAGTCCATACGAATCGCATTGGGTAAATTCCCCGACATGTCCTCGGGTCGGAAAAGGTGTCCGACACGTCCCCGGACATTTTTACGTACGAATCTGAAAACCGAAGTCCGAGCGTGCAAGTACGATTCATACCGTCCGTCCGATTGTACAACCGTATGGTAAAAAGACCGTCCGGAGCGAACTCCTATAGCAACCATGGAGACGTCCAAACAGGTGCCCGGTACGCGCCGTCCTCCCCCAGCCCCCCGTATGTACGCGCCGTCCCCCCCCAGCCCCCGTATGTGCGGTGTGGACCCCCACCCGTGTATGTACGGCACGTACCCCCACCCCCGTATGTACGGTGCGGACCCCCACCCATGTATGTACGGCGCGTACCCCCACCCCCGTAGGTACGGTGCGGACCCCCTGTGCTACGCGCTGGAGGTCTGCACCGTACCTACGGGGGTGGGGGTCCGCACCGTACATACGGGGGTGGGGGTACGTGCCATACATACACAGGTGGGGGTCCGCACCGTACATACGGGGGTGGGGGTACGTGCCGTACATACACGGGTGGGGGTCCGCACCGTACCGACGGGGGTGGGGGTACGTGCCGTATATACATGGGTGGGGGTCCGCACCGTACCTACGGGGGGGCTGGGGGGTACGGCGCGTCCATCCGCGGGGGGGCTGGGCGTACGGCGCGTCCATCCGTGGGGGGGCTGGGGGTACAGCGCGTCCATCCGCAGGGGGGCTGGGGGGGACAGCGCGTCCATCCGCAGGGGGGCTGGGGGGGACGGCGCATACCGGGCCCCCTATTCCGCTCGCATCGCGGCGTACTTCGCTTTTCCGGCACTTTTTGGGTGCCGTAAAAATATTGCCGTCCGGACTGCTGTCGGTACGAATCGTACTTGCTGGGACGTAAAAACATGCCTAACTCCGTCCGGACGTATCGTCCGCGGTGTCCCGGATCACATTCGTATGTATTTTGCAGTCGGTCGGTGTTTTTTCCGACTCGTACGGAAATGGTGTTTCCGTGCGAATCGTACTTGCAAGTTTGTATGGTGTTTTTACCGGGTACGAGTCGGACGGAGAAAACGCTCCGACTGACGGTTCGTACCCGGTTTTTCCAGGATCGGAATCGGCCCCATAATGTAATCCAACCTGACCGACTAGTACCACATTGGGAAATGAAATATCCATTTGGTGTAAGACAATCATCCTTAACCCTATGTGTGCTCAGGGATTATTCTTTGATTATGTTTATCATTCGTTTTGCATATATTTGGGAACGCTCGCCTGGAATACATTGTACCCGGAAATAGTTCCAAGATCGTGGGAATCAGCAGGGTCAGACACCGTCGTAATACGGAAAGTCCTTTGTTTATGTTGTTACCAGGAAATGGGAGGTGAATGAAGTATTTAAAATGATGGTTATGGCATTTGTCGGCAAACATCGAGAAAGGCTGTTGCCGAAACGCGTCTGTGACTGTGGTTCAAATCATAAAGCTCGTGAACCTGCCCCGTGAGAGCTGCTTTCTTGGCGTATTCTAGGAGAATTTGGAGCGATAATTGATTATGCTGGAGCACCCACGCAATATCGGCACCCGTCCGAGAGTGCATCATGTTGGTGCTTTGTGGAGCTTGCATATGTATAGATATATAGATAGATAGCTGTATAGAATTGAAAAAACCTAAAGGTTACAGGGGCATTCGTTATGTTTTAAATGTGAACAAGTCTTTTACAGGGATCGCTTCTATGCTCACAGTGTAGTGGGTGGCAATGTCTACGTGTAGTACAGTCAGATAACAAACTTGCACCTTTATTGACACTTCTGTGCTGGACCTCATTTGTGTTTAGCAGTTTGTGTTGACTGGCTAATTTCTTTGCTTTAGTTGTTCTTTTCTAAAAAGTTGCTGTTTGTATTTTAGGAGCACTGGGGTGGATGATGTCAACCGTGATGTGATCATTGATGTCATTTGAGATGTCATCTGTGATGCCATTAAACATTTCATCAGTGATGTAATTTGTGGATTTGATCCACTTGCTTCCTAACTGTAATCTTGTGGTTTTTTGAATGAATTTCTTTGTTTCTTAATCTTTTAAGCTATGAAATTGATTTTAATGTACACCTACATTCAGTGAATATACGTATATATATATGTATTTTTGCTTATGATATGAGGCAGTCGATAGAGTTAAAGTAATCTCGCGGCCAGACGTAGAAATACAGACCAGAAAGCATTCCGTTGAAACTCAGCATGTGCCACTTCTATCCATGTGCTACCTCTTTTGTAAATTACTCAACGTTTCAAATCTATATCTAATACACAAAAGCCAAAACCTGCATTGTGGATGCTCCTTTCATTTTGCATCATTTTCATGTTTGTATTTATGTGCAAATCTGGCTCGGCTGCAACCAAGAGGTGTGCATAATAAAAGGGTACTTAACAATGCATGAGCAAGTGCAGTGGAAATTGTCTTTTTTTATCATTACAATTGTTTGCTTTTACAATTCGACAAATGAATTCCTTGATATTGCATGAAATATTATTTCTAAACACATGCTGACAATGTGAATACATGCCTTCTCTCACCTCCCAACCTGGTCTACTTTCTTGAGGCTTACAGCAGAATTATTTATTTTTATATTGAATTAAATATTCGCTGCATAATAGTATATCGTACTCTCACTTGCTGTGTTTAAATGGCACTGTTAACTTTTTTTAAATATCATATTACATAATGTGTTTACATTCTTCCTGTATACAATTAAATTATACTTCTGAAAACAGATAATGTAAACAACGTTTTCACGGTTAAATGATGCACGCAATATAGAAGCAACGCTATTTTGATGTATGACCATATGGGCAAAATATCACCCTACCAAAATGTTGTGGCCAGATTATTCAGTACCAAAATATTGTGAAGGTGCATATATATATTTATTTTATTTATGGTTTGTAACGCGCTAGAATCGACTCTATACAGAGTATCTCTGCGCACAGAAAGCGAAGCGAGAGAGAGAAAGAAGGATACCAGCAGCAACAGTTTAGCTTATAGTTCAGTTCAGTATGGACATAGGGTACATGAATTAAATCTAAAATATAGGTGAGTATAGGTTTATTAAATTTATATATATATGTATATATGTATATATATATATAGATCTATATATATACATATATACATATAATCAGCATACACATATGTAGATATATTATCTACTGGCGGTCGCCAGTAGATAGTTACAGTTAGGACCGAGTTCCCATAGGAAATCAGAAAATTCTATTTTGAATAACTTTGGCGCCAGTTGACTTATCTTCGTGAAATTTTCAAAACTAATGGGGCGCTATGCTCAGCTCCTACCCTGAAAGTCTCGGGGCGATTCGTCAAGCGAGGGCTGAGAAAAAAGGGGGGTCCCAAAACACGTTTTCCCCATGCATTTTCCCATAGGACCTTTAGTCGAAGGTACAGGCCGAACGGCTGAACAGAATTACTTGAAATTTGGCAAAGAGGTATTCCTCAGGTCAGGCATGTGCCTTTTGCTTAAATGGTGTAAATCCGTTCAGTAGTTCCTGAGAAGATGAAAAGTAAAATCACATATATATCTGGGCGGAGCCTAACCACACATCTCATCGTGAGATCTGATTGGCTGTCAGCACTTCATCCAAGAAGTGTTGGCAGCCATCTTGGGACCAATATACATGACAGCACCTCATTAAAAAGCATTGCAATTAATAGAAGGCTTTAAGACTTTAGTTACCTTATAAATCATTTGTTGATGGTACCATACTCATTTTAGGAATTGTGGTGTGTTCTAAGGTGATTTTACCATGTGAAAAAGCCTTCTGCTGTGATATCATGAATCATGTTTGAGAGAAAACTATTTTCTCATGCTTTTCCCACAGAGGTTTGGAAGGTGATCTATAAGCTAACTGAGAGCATATTTTCTGTAAATTCACATTATCTTTCTCAGTCATGTGAGAATGAAGTCTGACATTCTCAGTAAAACATGTACATCCAACAAGGGCAGAGACTGTCAGTTGATTCCTTTGTGTTCTACTGCAGCTTCCCAGAGTGTTCTAAACAACAACTAGAGCGCTAACAGTCCTACTTATGACAAACGTATGGCACACCTGAAGCCATCTTGGTTGGAATAAAGTGGTAATTCTTAAAACATTTAATTTAAAAAGAAACAAAATGAGGGGGTTCATTTTGCCATAGAAAGTATGATTAGTGCTGCAGAAAGAAAAATTAGGGCACATTTTGAGTGACTTCTCAAATCCTCTTCTATTTCATTAAAAAATTCTGACATGCAGACTGAAACATGCACTTTCAATACCAGCAGCAGACTTCCCTGGTGAGCAGTAGCTTTACTACAGTGATCTAATAAGCAACTAGAGTGCTAACATTCTGAATTTATGGCAAATTTGTGACACATCTGAATGCCTTCTTGATGGAATCAAAGTAAAAAACTGAAAGTATTTCCTACTGAGGAGACTGTAGTAAATGAGGAAATTAGGAAACATCATAACAAATAAGTCTCCCAAAATGGCCACCAGAGACAAAAGAGCCCAAATGTAGCCCAAATATCACCCAGATGTAGCCCAAGTATAGCCCAATGACAGAATGTCCCAGAGTGTTCTAACGAACAACTAGAGCGCTAACAGTCTTACTTATGACAAAAGTATGGCACACCTGAAGCCATCTTGAATGGAATAAAGTGGTAACACTTAAAACATTTAATTTACAAAGGATCACAATGAGGGGATTCATTTTGCCATAGAAATTATGATTAGTGCTGCAGAAAGAAAAATTAGGGCACATTTTGACTTCTCAAATCCTCTTCTATTTCATAAACAAATTCTGACATGCAGACTGAAACATGCACTTTGAATACCAGCAGCAGACTTCCCTGGTGAGCAGTAGCTTTACTACAGTGATCTAATGAGCAACTAGAGTGCTAACATTCAGAATTTATGGCAAATGTGTGACACATCTGAATGCCTTCTTGATGGAACCAAAATAAAAAACTGAACGTATTCCCACTGAGGAGACTGCAGTAAATGAGGAAATTAGGAAACTTCATAACAAATAAATCTCCCAAGATGGCCACCAGAGACAAAAGAGCCCAAATGTAGCCCAAATATCACCCAGATGTAGCCCAAGTATAGTCCAATGACAGAATGTCCCAGAGTGTTCTAACGAACAACTAGAGCGCTAACAGTCTTACTTATGACAAAAGTATGGCACACCTGAAGCCATCTTGATTGGAATAAACTGGTAACACTTAAAACATTTAATTTAAGAAGGAACAAAATGAGGGGGTTAATTTTGCCATAGAAATTATGATTAGTGCTGAAGAAAGAAAAATTAGGGCACATTTTGAGTGACTTCTCAAATCCTCTTCTATTTCATTAAAAAATTCTGATATGCAGACTGAAACATGTACTTTTAATACCAGCAGCAGACTTCCGTGGTGAGCAGTAGCTTTACTACAGTGATCCAATGAGCAACTAGAGTGCTAACATTCAAAATTTATGGCACATGTGTGACATATCTGAATACCTTCTTGATGGAATCAAAGTAAAAAACTGAAAGCATTTCCTACTGAGGAGACTGCAGTAAATGAGGAAATTAGGAAACTTCATAACAAATAAATCTCCCAAGATTGCCAGCAGACACAAAAGAGCCTAAATGCAGCACAAATATCACCCAGATGTAGCCCACATGTAGCCCAATGACAGAAGTGTGCAAAACACTTATTTTTTGTGTATTGCAGTTTTATATAGTGCAGACTTGTCAGGTATTGGGATGCTTTACATGAGCATTGGTTACATCACACAAGATTAAATTCATTTTGGTTGTAGACATGAGGAGATTAAGTGATTTGACCACAATCACAGAATGTTGAGCTGAAGCAGAAACTCCAACCTGGTTCCCCAGTTGCAAGGTCTGCAGCTCTGGAAGTAACACCACATCCTCTCACCAAGGTGCAACATTTAATCAAGTGGTCAACTGGATAAAAAAACATAAAGATTACAAATAATTTAAAAGTTCTGTGTCGCTATTTGAAAACTCAGAAAATATGTCCTCATTTTAGTTTTTTAGAGCACTAACCATAACTTCCGTCTCCTCACCCACGCACACAAAGCCCTACACAATCAAGGCCCGAGCTACCTCAACAACCGCCTCAACTTCTACGCTCCCAAACGCCATCTCCGATCAACCAGTCACGCCCTCGCCGTCGTCCCCCGCATCCGAAGAGCGACAACAGGAGGAAGGTCCTTCTCCTACCTGGCCGCCAAGACCTGGAACTCCCTCCCGACCGACCTGCGCCTGACCCAAGACAACCTCTCCTTCAGAAAGAAGCTCAAGACCTGGCTGTTCGAGCAGTAGCGGCACCCCCCCCACCCCCCCAAGCGCCTTGAGACCCTCCGGGTGAGTAGTGCGCTCTATAAATGTCTTTGATTGATTGATTGATTAATTTTGATGCAAATAAGACCCTCTCATATATGTAATTTCTAAAGGAAATACTCTAGGTATTACAGTTTTGATTACATCAAGATGACGTCAGGCGTTGCACACTTTTGTAATAAATATAGAATGTTAGCAATCTAGTTGTTCATTGGGATACTGTTGAGAGGCAGGGGCCAGGGGCACGGACTCTGTAAATTGAAGGCAGGTAGGAGAGTGCAGAGGCAACAAATTGACCACACTGGACAGGCAGGAAGGGCAGTGGCAGCACAACAGACTATGGAGGGCAGTGGAAAGGGGGGCAGGGGCAACAAACCAACAATACAGGACTGGCAAGAGAGGCTGTGGCAATATAATAGACCATTGTGGGCAGAAGGAAGAGGCAGTGGTAGTACAACCATACATGCCAACAGACCCATTTCAGCCAGGAAACGTCCAATGTTTTTAAGCTCAAATGGGCTTTACTTGATCTGTCTCCTGTCTACAATCTCCTCTTTTTTAATGTAACTCAAAGGGGAAAATCAATACCCCAGTTTTTTTTCAAAATCTCCCTCTTACCAAGTTCAAAATGTTTGCAAGTATGGTACATTGGATCATGGTAGGCAGGAGGAATTGGGGTAGGGACATGGACTCGGATAACAGAGGACAGGAGGGACATGGAGTGGTGCACCAAACTGACCCTACAGGGCAGGCATCACGGAGTGCAGCACAACAATCCATGGAAAGCAATAGGGAGGGGACAGGACCATGCACATGGACAACAGAGAACAGAGGGGAAAGAGGCAATGGTAGCTAGCTGACCATAATGGACAGACAGGAGAGAAAGCTGCAGCATAACAGACCATAAAGGGCAGGAGGGACGGATCAGGGGCATTACAATGGAACAGGCAAGCCAGGAGGGAGGGAATAGGGGTGTGCACATGGAAAAGAGGGCTGGGGCAAGGGGGCAGGGCAGGAGCAGCAAGATGACCATGGATGTCAGGCAGTATGGGCACTAGAAACAAGACACACCATGGAGAGCAACAATGAGACTATGATGTCATACACACAGACCATGGAGGGAAGGTGGGAGGGGTCAGGGGCAGCTAGCTGACCACACAAGGAAGGTGGGAGGGGCCATGGCAGCACAGAAGACCATGCATGGCAAGCGGGAGGGTTAGTGGCAGCACAATAGCTATGATGGGCAAGAAGGAGGGTGCAGGGGCATGCACAAAGGACCATGGAGGATAGAAGGGAGGGTCAGGACCTGGGCACAGACAAGAGAGTTCAGGGGAAGGGGCCTCACAACAGACCACGCGGGGCAGGCAGGAGGAGCAGTTGCAGCACAACAGATCAGGGAGGGCAGAAGGGTGTGGCAGTAAAATGGACCATGGAGGACAGGAGGAAGGGGATAGGGGCATGGCATGTGGACAGACAGGGTGGAGGTGGCAGGGACAGGTTACAGTCATCTGACAATGCTAGGCAGGTGGGAGGGGAGTGGCAGCTCAACAGAACACTCAGAGTAGATAGGAGTGGCAGGTCCATGGAACATAATGGGCAAAAAGGATGGAGCAGGGGCATGCACAAAGACATCGGAGGGCAGGGGGAAGGAGAATAGGGGCAGCAAGCTAAGCGCAGAGGCTAAGCAGGAGGTCAATGATGGGCCATAGAATTGGGCAATGGAGGGCAAGAGGAGTGGACTGGTACATCATGCTAAATGGAGGGCAGTGGCAGCACATCAGACCATGCATGGCAGGAGAGAGGAGGCTAGTCCATGGACTCAGACAACAGAGGATAGGGAGGAGGTGGATGGGGCAGCAAGCTAACTGTTCAGAGAAGGTGGGTATTAGGAACTTTATTGTTTTTAAAATGTGTGTCTGTGCGAACTACTTAAAATATGAACAAGTATGCAGCATAATCTCACTTTTATTCAGGAAGAAGAGGACGTTTGTGACTGTGACTCCGTGCTCACTTGGCAGAAACACCCCCTGACCCTCCACCCCCATCGCAAAATGTAATGCCCGTGAAAAGGATAGGTGGACGCAGTGTTATATAGAACATAGTCCTGAGAGCACGATTGAGAATGAAAACTAGATGTAGTATATGGTATAAACTATGCACCAAAAAGTGTGATATAAGATGAACCGGGGCGTGAAATATAATATGCAATACATTGTGCGCAATGACAGATTCATTGGAGAGCGCGAGATAGCACAGGCACTAGCGCGTGCTAAGCGATATGCGCCTTGGAGTGTAATATGCAAAGGGCAGTGTTGTGTAACATAACTAGTCTCTAAAGTTGTAATATAAAATATGTGCGGGGGAGTGTAACGTTGCATATGCACTGTGACAAAGATATGGATCCCAGATTGTAATATGTATGGCATAGCGCTGTGCGTTATAACATACACATCGAGGAAGGCACATTAGATGGGGCAATATAACCCGTGCGAAGGCAAGTGTGGCATGACATATTCACAGGGTGGTGTTACAGTGCACATGGACTAGAGAGTGTCATAGCATACGCACTAGCTGGTGGAATACAACACAGAGGTGTGAGGCAATCGGCGGGAACTGGTGGGTGTAACACAGCATTGGGCTCAGCCAGGAGCACGCTGTGACTCTCAAGTGAGGTTCGTCTCCTTTCCAGAGAGTAAAATAAAAAGTATTACACATCCAGCGGTGGATTTGTTTTTTATTAACCGTGAGGGGGGTTTCTTGCATAGTTTTGTCGAATTTTTGTCGAATCCCCTTTGAATGGCTTGGTGTGCATGTATATTAAATGTGCCCGTCAATAGCTACCCATTTTTGTATAAATAAGCGACAAGGGTGTCTACTTGGAAAGTACCCACCGGCGGGGGCGCCGGGATTAGGCACGGTAGGGCGTCAGACACGTCAGAGCTTCACTAGCGGTGTAAATACATTCCATGTGGATTCATTCTATGCATATTCGCCTTTTAATGAATATCACGCAAATCGTCATGGTGATAGGTACCTACAGTTTGTCCAGCATGTCCTAGGTGTTTCTATAAATATATATATTTTTTAAATAATAAAAAACAAAGGCCGGCCCCGGGGGATGGGGTCCCCGGAGCCATAAGTGGCCTGAGGAGGGGGGGCAACGCAGCACCCTCCTAAAGAATTTAAATTTAAAAAAAGGCCATGACCCGGGGGTTGGGGTCCCCGGGGCCGATTAAGGCCTTGGGAGGGCCAAATGTATTTTTTTCAAGAAAAAAAATTAGGGTGCAGGCCCTGGGGGATGGGGTTCCCAGGGCCAGTAAATTAGAAAAAGAAGGGGGACCACACAGCCCTCCTTCTTAAAAAAATAAAATAAATAAAAGACCGGCATCGCGCTGGAGGCCACGCCCCCTCCTTGCAGCACTCTGCAAACGTGCCCCCTGGCCAGTTGTAAGTTGGGGAATTAATTCCCCTTCAATAGTGAGGGTCCCTGAGGGCCAACTAGCCCAACAGGTATCTCCAGTGTGCGCCAGAGAGCTGCGTTGCAGACAGGTGTTCTGAGGCCACGCCCCTTTTTACACCTCTATGCAACGCAGCTCTGTGGCGCTTACTGGAGTTGCAGAGAGGTGGTGCAGGCCGTGCCCCTTTTTACACCTCTCTGCAATGGCGCTTACTGGACGTACCTAGTGGGCTATTTTGCCCCTTGGGATCCTCAGGATTCAAGGGGACTTAATCTCCCAACTTAAAAAACTGCCACAGGGCGTGTTTACACAGTGGGGAAGGAAGGGGACGGGGCCTGAGGTGACGTGTGCAAACACGCCATATGGCGCGTTTTAAGTTGGGGAAATAATTCCCCTTCAATCCTGAGGGCCCCTGGGGGCCAACTAGCCCACCAGGTGCTTCCAGTAAGCACCACTCCGCTGCGTTGCAGAGAGGTGGTCCAGGCCGTGCCACTTTTTACACCTCTCTGCAACGCAGCTCTGTGGCGCATTCTGGAGGTACCTAGTGGTCTAGTTGGACCCTAGGGACCCTCAAGATTCAAGGGGACTTAATCTCCCAACTTAAAACGGCCACAGGGCGTGTTTACACAGTGGGGAAGTGAGGGGACGGGGCCTGAGGTGACGTGTGCAAACACGCCCTGTGGCGCGTTTTAAGAGGTCGTTTTAATCCCCTGCCCTATTATATACTAGGGGCTTACAGAGGAGGTCATGCTGATCACAGGGGGACCCCAACGCATAGTGTTCCCTAGTGTATGTAGGAGTTTTCACTGTATTCTGAGTGTCTTTTAACATAGCACTGGCTCTAGGACTGGTTAGTCAGACTCAGTTACCACCAGTATCCGTCTGAAAAAGTTGAGGGTGCAGGATGATTTTGCAACAAGGCTTCTTTCTGCTCTTCTGTTTGTTCTTTCTGCACGTTATCCTTCTTCCTGCACTTTTCTTCGTCTTTGAGGACTTCTGTTGCTTCTTTCTGCATTTCTTTTTTTTCTTTCTGTGCGTTTTTGCTTCTTTCTTCACATGTCCTATCTCTGTAGGCATAGTTAGAAATTAGCATTTAAAAAACCTTTGAAATTCACTGAAAAAACCATAGGTTTCAGGCACGTTATAGTTAGGAATTAGCATTTTAAAAACCTCAGAAATTCACTGAAAAAACCATAGGTTTCAGGGGCGTTATAGTTAGCTGGACTTTTCACTCGTACAAAACCATTGAAATTCCCCCGTTATAGTTAGTTCAGCTAACTATAACTCGCGCGCCCGCAATGCACTGCTGATGACGTCACACATTACATCACTCATGACATGGTCAGTGACATCACTCAAAACATCACTCATGACATCATCCTTGTGATAGAGTGGCAGACCTCCTCTTCCCCTAATATAACCTTTGATACACAAATTCAAAAATAGAAACTACAATGTTCAAAACAATGGACATACCAATACCAGTTACAACAAACTTTTCAGTAATTCTAAGATCCACATACACATCCACTCATTCACCAACAGTCCTATGCAGTCACTCATACATGTACTCACTCATAATATGTACTCACACACCTATACATCCTGTTACACAACGCCACTCATCCATAGAGTTACTCACACACATAGTCACTCATGCTAATAAAGAATCAAACATCCATTTACTTGCATATACAGTTATACACACACCACCACACTTACCTCTACAGAAACTTACACATACTTAGTCTTTTAAACAATCACTTATAGAAACACATACTTATTCATACAGGAACTCTTTCAATCTTTTACTCTCACATATACTCACTTATATACACCAATAGTCACATATACTAGTTTAAAACATATGTAGTTACTCATAAAGACACTATTGAGACAGTCTATCACTCACTAACACACCCATGCACACACTCATCCACCCATACAGTCCTGCACACATGCTTTCTTCAACACATACAAACAGTGAGTCACTCATTCATGCACCTATGCACTACGTAATACCCCCCACCGAACCATACAGACACTCAGACACTCATACTGATACTCAAAAAACCAACTAATAACCTATATAGACACTCATGTAGCTACTCACCAACCCATGCAGCCACTTATACACAAAGTGAGAGACTGATACAGATATTTACACATTTAAACATTACTCACTAAGCCATGTATTCACTAAGATACACTTAATCAGTCAGTTATACAATCAATTTTTCAAAAACAAATCATCCATTTAGACACTTATATACCCATTTATTCTTCCATCGATCTTGAGATATACATATATAAAACATGTAATTTTCAGAAAAACACACATTCACTGGATGATGTCATCAGTGATGTCATTTGAGATGTCATCAGTGATGTCATGAGTGATGTCACTGACCATGTCATGAGTGATGTAATATGTGACGTCATCAGCAGTGCATTGCGGGCGCGCGAGTTATAGTGAGCTGAACTAACTATAAAGGGGGAATTTCAATGGTTTTGTACGAGTGAAAAGTCCAGCTAACTTTAACGCCCCTGAAACCTATGGCTTTTTCAGTGAATATATATATATATACCTCGAAAGTAGATGGATGTGCAGTTAAGAATAGTAAATTCTTACCTAACAACATACACTTACCTTCATGATATTTTGTTACTCTCTATTTAAGCCACCACATTTTTGTATGAAGATTTCTGTTTTCGATATCCTGATATACAATATGTATAAGTGCGATAACTACGTTTCTGTGTACTAGATAAACTTCTCCGATATTTTATCACACTGCTGATTCCAAGTAGCTGGTTAACTAGAGGAGTAAAACAAAATAACTGTTAAACATCTCTCTGCAATGGCCCTCGCCCATGTGTTGTGAATGTTCAACTAATTCTTCTTCATCTCCAGCTATTGTAGGAAAGCTTGAAAGACTAGCGTCAAGAGAGTCAATCAAACCCTATTTGTATCAGCCTGTACTAGTCGCAGTACGTGTGTCGGCAAGCCAGTTTACACTAAAGTCACATTCACTGGCACTGCTATATTTCACACCTCCAGCTTCATTAGTCCAACCAATCACACACAACTCTCCTCCAGTCTTCGCTTCCTCGACCTCTTGGATGCCTTTGACACGATTGACCACAACACTCTTCTAGGCACTTTGACTAACTTCAGGATATCAGCGACAGAACTCTTGTGTTTTTTTTTCTGTTGGGTCATACCCTTTCTTCAAATTCACTTAGTCACCACTGTGATTCAAGTAGGATGTCCCTCCTAAGTCATGCCCTGACCTCTTTCTCTTCTCCAGGAATGCTACCCCATTGATACCACGGTATCCTTCTTAAGATTATCCTACTATGTCTTTTCCAATGACAATAAAATATTTTCTCCTTCATCCCTGGAGCTGCCTCACAGCAATGAGCAATGAGCCTCCTCCCTAACTTCCTCTGTGGCATCGGCTCCTAGATGACTTGCCACTACATGATGCTTCAGCAAGGTACGGGAGATTCATTTGGTACACACCCACTATATTTCATCCATTATATCACATTCCTTACATCCACCTAATCACTAAATCGCAAAGTATGTATAGGTGAGTAGATCATACATGCCAACCCTCTTGATTCAGGCGTAGATTTTCGATTTCAAAGCCCACCCACCCAACCTGATTCAGAGTGTAGTAAAACTGCCAAAAATAAAATGTTGATGCCTGTCACACACACTCCAATCTCCCCCTCCAAGAATTACTTCTGACATCAAAGGTTACCCCTTTGTCTTTAATTCTTGGTGGCCGAGATTAGAGCATGTGACACCTTCGACATTTTATTTTTGGCAGTTTTATATAGCGAAAAAAATAATCAGAGTTCTCTGTTTTTGTTTGCCAGCGTTTAGAACTCTGTTTTTTGTTGGTGCTATGTAATTAAACTGCCAAACATGAAATGTTGATTTTCTGTCACCATACACACCAATAATAGACCTGATTTAGGAATATAAATCAGTGGGGAAAATACATTGGCTATTTCTTTTTTTAAATCTCCCACTTGCCTGCTCTTAATGCTGGCATGCATGGTAGTTGTGGAGGTAAGAATTATAATAATATATTTGTCGTTACGATGCAGTGCTAGATAGTGTACTGGTTGCGGTCATTGCTTGAAATGGAAAAATAGAAGTTCAGGTACTCTGTGCCAGAGTACCAGCTTGTTTTCAAGAAGTGCCGGTACTCTCCAATTAAAGGTATTGCATTTCTCTTGAGAAGTGCTGGTACTCTCGTCCTCAAAATAAAAAAGTGCCGGTACTCCGTACCGGACAGTACCGGCCCATTTAACGCACTGGTTGCGGTAGAATTGCAGGCTGATATCATAGACCTCAATATAGTGTCATTCATTCATTAACTGATGTTTCCTTGTCCACGGCTGCATTACGAATTTGTCTCCTATCTGTTGTTGCCACCCACAGACCTCCCTGAAATTCCACCCATGCAATATCTGAAGACTTTTGCCCCATCTTATATCTAACAAAAAGCTTAGCAAAATGAAGTTGTCATTTGTATATAACACTGGGGTGAATAAATACATTCACAAACGAATTACCTTATGAAAAGAGTGCCTATTGTTGCACAGCACTGAAACATATTAAACACACCTTGAAAAAGTACGTTGATCATCCGTAGTGCTTTTAGTCTTTCCTTTATGTCTATTAGGACAGAAGACATGGAGAGGAGACGGTGCCTTGTTTGTTATCTTAGAGCATAACGAAGGAAAATAGTGCACTTAGAATGCACAAGGGACTTTGGCCACGGAGAGCGGGCAAAGGGCCACTCTCATGAAGTAAAACATGGCATGTAATAAAATGGAATGGGGCAAAGTGTATAGTGTATAGGTTCCCTCACTTGTACCGAACTAAGGGGCATATCAACAACAACCGGCGATAATTATCTCTAAGCGCACTTAGCGCTAGGATAATTATCGCTGGGTTTCCAGCGATAATCTCACGTTAGCCTGTTAGCGTGAATTTTTATCGCTGAGATAGCGTGCTACTAGCAACGCTTATCTCAATAGCGTTAAAAATCCTCACGCTAACAGGCTAACGTGAGATTATCGCTGGAAACCCAGCGATAATCTCACGTTACCTTGTTGATAGGGACAGGCAAACTTAGCCATGATATCCGCCTTCCATAGGATATCATGGCTAAGTCAGAAAAATACCAGACGTAAAAAAGCAGCGTTAACCGCGGTTAGCGCTGCTTTTTTTGTCTCTAACAGGGTTAGCGACATTCTTGATAATAGGAGAAATGTCGCTTAGCGACATTTCTCCTATTATTTTACTCTGGAACGCCCCCTTTGCATCTCATTAGAGATGCAAGGGGAAGCGTAGAATAAAAGGGTGCTAACATGCAAATTTTTAAAGCCAAAAAAGCAGAGATAAAGCCCTTGTTGATATACCCCCATACAGGGACGAAATTAAAACAAATATATTACAATATTTAATGCAAACCTATTTAGACAGAAAAACAATATCACTCGATACAGCAGAGCAAAGTGAGCACATGGAAGCACAAGTGACCCTAGGAGGTTGTACTGTTTGTTGCAACACTTGTCAACTTGGACTCACCCTTTAGTACACTTCCATCTTGCCAGAGCAAAAACAGATTCTGGCGGCAGACTCTGGCATAATGGTGCGGACCCTGATACTATGTCGACTGAATGGGAAATTGCAGTCATGGGAAATTGCAGTCTTAGCAGTGGTGTATTCTTCCATGGACTCTTTCAAGATTATCAGATGACTCCTTGTCCCCAGGGACTCAGTGCCCTTTCCTAGGCTTTTCTTTCATAAATCTTTGTTTTCAGATGTTGTAGTTTAATTGGGTCAAGTGAAGTTCGCCAGGACTACAACTCCAATAATACACAGGGTTATGAACACAGGACTGGAATACTGAAGTAATCTAGTAACCTTCCAAGCCTGGTTTGCTTGCTGCTTCTTGTTTGATGGTGGGTGCTCCAGTAAGTTTAACCATAATTTCAACTATTGTCTTTTTACACATGGCCTCTATTCAAGATAGGTTGCTTGACCTACCAATTTGCTCACTTAAAAACACAACTTTTAGTACAGTTATATTATATGAGAATTTCAAGAAGTTCTACTATAGAATTATACAACTTTAGGTTAAAAAAGTATTCAATAAATTAAATACGTTCATCCATACACAGAAGTTGCCATATCGCGGACCTCGCCTTTTTCTGCCATCACCATTCCTATAGGTTTGAGGCAAAACATAGAAGCTTATATAGCTTAAAATCCTCTACAGTGTCCTTGCCCTTAAAATACAACGTAGCTTGCTTTACTGCTCCTCAAAGTCCCCTGTACACGTTCCTGATTCTGGTCAAAAACCTGTCCGCGACCTTGCGACTTCCTGTGCAAACAATCCATCCTTCTATGACCCGCCGTCTCACTGGTTTCTGCTCCTTAGGTCTCTCATCATTCCCAAACCACCAGGCTTCCTCAAGATTCACATCATTTTTCTTTCTCACACCTCATAACCGCAAACCACTCCTGCACGAACTCACAGCAACACCCGCTAGAACAGTCTAAAATAGCATCTCTTCTAACCGTAGAATCTTCATCTCAATCTTCAACCAACAGTGACTCTGGCACCTGCTGACATTTTGCTACTGCCCCAACTTAAATGAGCAAAGACCTATGGGGTTGTTTAGGTCATCACCATGTTTGGTGCACGCAGGGGTCGAAGTGCATTAAGAAAAGTATGGGGACTGTGATGGTGCATGAATTAAATGGGGGTGGGGCCAAAGGTGTTGCTAAAAAGACAAACTATCCTGTAAGTTTTTTTGGGTCTATCACCTTCAGGTAACTACATATAAAATAACGTGCAGCTTAAATGGAAAATAGATGCAAGTTAAGTTAATCAGTGGGAAATGCACTATAGTACATTATGGAACTGCAGAGGTCTGTGTGTAATCAGAGAGCCTCAGAATTAAGGGCCAGATGTATCATTATTTGACGCAGCGCAAAGCAGAAAGACAACTTGCTGCTCTTGCTTATTTACTTATACCTACTACCCCTCCTGGGTGGTGCAGGGACAGAATATCGATTCAAAAATATCGAGTTGCACAAATATCGAATTGCAAATATCGTGTGCCAGAAATATCGACATACAGATTCTCGTGGTCAAGAATATCGATTTTAGGTAAGTAATATCGATGTTAAAAATATCAAAGTGTTTAATATCGTTTGCAAAAATATAGTTGTTAAAAATATTGTTTGTTTATTAATGTTATGTATTTTAGTATATTTTATATATATGTGTTGTCTTTTTTGTATAAGAATTGTTTGTATTTTTAATATATGTGTTATATTTTTAGGAGTTATCAATTTTTTTAATTAGACTTTGTGTTTTAGTTCCGTAGTGGGTTGTGGGTTTGTAGGAGCATTTGGGTGGGAAGTAATTTAATAATATTGAATTTATTGATTATTTTTTATTTATTAATATTTGTTTAATTGAGATGTTGTAGTGTTAAATGTTTAAAGTAATTTATTATTCATTAATTAATAATTGGTTTTTAATCAATTTATATTTAATTAATTGGTAATTAATTATGGTAATTGTGTCATAAAGTTTGGGTGTGTATTGTGGTGTTTATGTTAAGGGTGGGAAGTAATTTATTTTTAATCGATGAATTAATAATTGTCTGCTGATTAATTTTAAATAATTAATTGGTAATTAATTATGGTAATTGTGTAATTAATTTTAGGTGTGTTGTGGTGTTAAGGGTAGGAAGTAATTGACTTTTAATTGATTAATGAATAATTAGCTGTTAATACATTTTAATTAATTAATTGGTGATTAAGTATGGTAATTGTGTAATTAATTTTAGGTGTGTGTTTTGGTGTTTATAGGATTAAAGGGTGGGAAGTAATTTGTACTTAATTAATTAATATATAGTTGTTAATTAATGTTATTTATTTGATATGCATTTTGGGTAATTGTTTAATTTTTTTTGTCTGTTGTTTTTACTTTTAAAGGGGTAAAGGGTGGGTATTAAATACATTTTAATTACTTTATTATTATTTGTTAATAGTAATAGTTTTTAATTTATAAATATGTTTTAATTGTGTTTTATTATTTTAGAATTTAATTTAGGTGTGTATTGTGGATATCATAGTGTTAAAGTGTTTGTAGTCAGTTAATGTTTATTAATAATATCTTTAAATGGATTATTAATTATGTTAATTTTGGGAACATATTTAATTAAAAATGTTGAAGTGTTTTATTATTGGTGTGGTGCTAAAGGGTAGGAAATACAAGAAATACATCTATGTATTAATTAATTTATTTGTTTGTAAATATTTTCTAGTTGAAAGGAATTTTATTTTAGAAATTGATTTAATATTTTATATTATATATTATTTGTAGGTTTTTTATATGTAAGTAATGTTATAATATTTTTAAGTTTTATATATTTAATATATTTGAATTTCCATTTCTAAATATTGTTTATTTATTTTTATATATTTTTAAATAATTTATAATGTTTTTTATTTTTGTTTTAACTGTTTGAGTTTGAATAGTAATTTTTTTCTCTTTGCTATCCAGCACTTTCCCTACTTTTGCATCCACTGGAGTGGGAATACAATTTTTTACCCCTCTGCTATCTAAGAGTTATTCTACTGCTGCATTCAGTGGTGTGGGAATAGTAATTTGTAACCCTCCGCTATCCAACGCTTTCCCTACAGTTGCACTCTTTGGAGTGGGAATAGTAATTTTTTCCCCTCCGCTATCCAACACTTTCCCTACCGTTGCCATCACTGGAGTGGGAATAATAATTTCTACCTGTCGCTATCTAACACTTTCCCTATTGTTACACTTATTGGAGTGGTAATAGTAATTTTTACCCCTCCGCTATCCAACACTTTCCCTACTTTTGCACTCACTGGAGTTGGAATAGCACATTTTACGCCTCCGCTATCCAACACGTTCCCTACTGTTGCTCTCACTGGAGTGGGAATAATAATTTTTACCACTCCGCTATCCAACACTTTCCCTACTGTTGCACTGTTTGGAGTAGGAATAGTACATTTCAGCCCTCCCCTATCCGACACTTTCATAGTAATTTTTTACTCCTCTGCTATCCAACACTTTCCCTACTGTGGCATTCTTTGGAGTGGGAATAGTCATTTTTACCCCTTCGCAATCTAACACTTTCCGTACTGTTGCACTTATTGGAGTGGGAATAGTAATTTGTACCCCTCTGCTATCGAACACTTTCCCTATTGTTGCATGGAGTTGGAATAATACATTTTACACCTCCACTATCCAACACTTTCTCTACTGTTACACTCTTTGGAGTCGGATTGGTAATTTTTACTCCTCTGCTTTCCAACACTTTCCCTACTTTTGCATTCTTTGGAGTGGGAATAGTAATTTTTTCCGCTCCACTATCCAACACTTTCCCTACTGTTACTCTCACTGGAGTGGAAATAGTAATTTTTACCCCTCCGCTATCCAACCCTTTCCCTAATGTTGCACTCACTGGAGTTGGAATAGTACATTTAATTATTTTTCAATCCGACAGTTTCCCTACTGTTGCACTGTTTGTATTGGGAAATTTAAGTTTAAATATGTTTTAATAGTTTAATGTTTTAAATTATTATTGAATGTTTTTTTTATATTTTAAATTATTGATATATATATATTATTTTGATATAATTTTAAAGTTTTAAAATAAATCAAAGATAATAGTTTATTAATTATTTTAAAGTAAATAAACATATATGCATACATTATTATGTTTGTGTGTTCATTTTTTTAATTAAGTTTATTTGTTATATTTTGTTAAAATGTTTATTACATTTAATTGATTTTGTTAAAATTAATATTATTATGTAATATATTTAATATATATGTTATATATATATTTAAATCAATATTTTTTACATCTATATTTATTACATCGATATTTTTTATTAGAAATTTACCTGTGTAGGTATGGGGGTTGATATTTTTGTATTATATATTCTTTTCCCGATATTTTTAACATCAATGTTTTTGTCATCGATATTCCATCAGTGACCCTTCCTGGGGTATAGGTTATCCACCAGGACTCTCCAGCCATCTCTACCTCTTCTTTCAATCTGACTCCAGGTGCTCCGCATCCAATGGAGAGATCAGGAATGCGCCATGTTTACTAACATATGGCACCTTCCTGTTCTCTCCGTGCTCTAGTGCACAATTTGCTGCCTAGCACTAATGCAGGCACTATTGCGCCCCTGTGCAAGGGTGCCTGTGCTGAGGCAGGATTGTTTTTGTGCAGGAAGGAACACCTTCCTGCATTAAAACAATCCATATAGACGTTTTCTTCTATATAAATCTCCTGCAGAGTTGTGCCTTCAGGAGACTCCTCAAGACCTGGCTGTTCGAGCAGTAGCAGCACCTTGGCCCCCCCCCAGCACCTTGAGACCCTCACGGTGAGTTGTCCGCTCTACAAATTTACTGATTGATTGATTGTCTCTATTTGGAAAGCGTGCAATTTTTACGCATTCTCAGGTTTACTACTCTTGGTAAATCTAGGAATGTAGCAAAAAGCATGGGTGCATGCATGGGAACACCCACTCTCCACTCATGTAAAGCCTTCCCGGCGCAGACTGATGCAAGGCAGCGACTTGTGCTGCCTTGTTGTTCTTCAGATTTACCAAGACATGCAGGGCCATGCACGGTGGCTTTTCGTGGATTGGTAAATCTGACTTAAGTACTGCATTTCCCTTGCATCACCTTGCATGGTGCAAGGACAACGCAATCTTTTGCTAAATCTGGGCCTGAATCATGGTTGGCGCAGTGGAGAATAGTGAACTGTGTATTTTTAGTGTGTCAAAGCCCCAGACTGTCACAGAACGCACTGCAATTATGTAAGTCATTATGTTAAACTTGCATTACACCCAGTATAAGATAGGCTGGTACAAAATACCTGTCAGTTAAAAGCACACGGTTTACAGCTCAGCTGGTAGCTCCTTTACAATATCTCTCAAAAAGAATAAATCTGTGTTATCAGGAATCTTCAAGTGACTCCATCAGTTAAAGCCAATGCTGGCTTCCAGGCACCCTTTACATTTGCAGATTAACCAGTTGCGCATATTTACATTTTATTCAGGCAAGCAGGCACCCTGCCAAGAGGGCTTGTTTCTCGTTTATCTCTCTGCCTGCCTTCAGTTTCACCACACAGGAGACCCCCTACCTCACATTTCAGCAGGAGCATTTAAACTATTGGATTTAACCGCCCGATAAGGTTGTGTTTTCACAAAAAGTAGGGCAACTAGTTTTCTTAACTCAAAAAAGTATAGGCACCTTGTGACCCTCTTATTCTGCCCACTTTGACTTCAGGGTGCACTTTCTAACTCCCAGGGTGAGAATTTAAAATGATCTAGTTTTAGATCTCACCTACAGCTCTTAGCTGTCTGTTGCCATGCCCTCTTTTCTATATAAAATACATGTTATATATTTTTTTATTTTATATCTCCAAGATGGGCGACTGCCATCTTCGAAAAGTAAATTAAAAAAGAAAAAATCGCAGCTGCAGCATTACAATGAATAAGTGCACATCCATGATGATACATGTGCACATATAAGTCATCACTCTCCCACTGAGATACTATCATGATGCACACATGTGCATGCGTCATGCCTCATGCACACGTATACATCATTCATTGTTTTTGCCAATGATGTTCTGCATTGGCATACGCACTGGAAAAGCGAAAAGGTGAGATTTACTTGCTTTCCCTATGCTTTTTTTTCATTCTTGCTGTCATTCTCTGTCCCAATATCCTCCTTTCTTCCGACTTCATGGTCTTATTTTCTATCCCAATATCCTCCTTTCTTCCGACTTCATGGTCTTTATTGTTCTTTGGATGCAAAACCCCCCTGCATGGTCACGAAGTGCACCCTGCCCTCCGTGCCCCGCTGCAGTGACATTTAGACCCCTAGTAATGATTATTGGTCATGTGAGGAAACGTATCATGTGTGTCTGCCATTACATAGGCCTGTCTCATGGTAATGCGGTCTTGCTGGAACAGGAGGGGCACACCAAGCACTAACCTTGTGATGGTAGAGGGCTACTTCCCTTACCATGAGTTAAATAACAGGAGCACAGTGATGGCAGCATACCCATTTTGTGTTTCATAATGATCCATAATGTGACCAAGACACTTTACCTGTATCACGGGAGCTGTGTCTACCAGCCTACTCATCTAAAGGTCAGTGGCTGCGTACTTAACTCACCCTTGGCCCACATGGACTCTGTGTAGCACTAGACAGCGTGTAACACTTGCATGTGCATGCTGGGATGTGTGTGTGTGCTTGTGCATGGTACATAACATGGAGGCCTGTGGGCTCCACTTTGGAAACACAGGGCTGGAGAAGCTTGGAGAGGTGGGAGCTGCAATCCCCAACAGGAGATATGTATTGCTAACATTTCCGCGGACTGGGATGGGGACACATACTGAAGGAAGGAGAGCAGAGCATCGTCTGTGCACATCAAAGGTCTCTTTGATTCCAGGATGTTACTGGTCAGGGGGGTCTGGGCTTATTGCCAGGGAGATGGTGGGACTGATAAGTTTGACACTGTGGACTAGGGAATCTTGATAAAGAGGAAGGAATAGGATGATACATTATTAGGCATATTTCAGGGAAGGCTGACAGCCAGTTTTGATCCCCAGTTACTCCCTTGGCTTGTGTTGTGGGTCAGTCAGAATTTGAGCCAGTCCTGCTGTGGTAGACTGTCCCTTTGGCAAGGACAGTACAAAGGAGAGAGCACTTCAAAGGAGCTGCCGTCCACAACACAAATTTCAAAAAGATGAGAAACTAAATCACATTTCTGTCTATAAAGGTGGGAGCTTGAGACCCACAAGTTGTTCAACAGCACTGTTCATCAGGAGTAAGAAGATCACCAAGACTGCTAGCTGCTGGGTCAGTTTTAGGGACCAAGGACTGCTAGTCTTGTTGTTAGGTGAGGGGCCATCACCCAGGAAGTCAAGACGATGTGCCCTAAGCCTGCCTGCCAAGACCAGAGGACCCTTTGAGGAGGAAGTGTAGAGCGCCTGGAGTGAGTAAGGTCCAGCTGGGATCCTGGTGAGTTGATCCCAGTGAGTGAGCTGTGAGATGCCTGGTCCAATCGGGACTGCTGCAGGAGTGTTGATTGCCCGCCAAATCTTGCCAAAGCTGGAGACCTCTGTGTCACCAGGAAGGGGACTACTATGACGTGTAGGCTGTCGTCCATGTGAGCACAAAAGTTGGTGGCCAGCGTGTAACCATGAGTAGGGTCACCATGCACTGCGGACCGTCACTTGTGTTTGTGCCAAAGTTGGTGACTTTGTTGTGACCAGGAGGGGGGGACATCATGAAGTGCGGGCTGTCTCTTGCATGTGTCCCAAGGTCAGTGACCCCCCTTGTCACCAGGGAGGTGGCCGCTGTGAATACAAGGCCGTCACCCTGTGCGGACCAAGGTCGGTGACTCCCCATGTCACCAGGAAGGGAACCACCAGGTAGAAAATGTCATTGCCTGTGTGTGGGCCAGGTCGGCAACCTCCCTGTGTGACCTGTGGGGAAGGCACTGTGAGTTAGGGCTGTTTCCCTGGGTCTACATCAGAAGTAAACAAGGAGAAACACTTACTGATCGCCATAGGATCCGGATGAGGACATCCAACCCTCACATGGACTGTCCAAGGACTGAGAAGATGGACCCGTCATTTTGGAAAGACAGCAAGAGGTTGCCGGCCATCAGCATTGGGAGACCAGAGCACGCAGGGGATTGCCAGCTGCTATCAGGTCAGGTAAGACTATTCAGGACGTCTGGCTGTCAGGCCTGCAGGGTGTGTGCACAACCTTAGCACATAAACGCTGCCAGCATTGACTCTGAAGGCGATACATAGACTTTGAGGCAAATAATCTCTTATCATAAAAGCAAGTAAATAAATGCCCAATCATGTTATGGCAGTAACGGTGTGTACTTTGAGTCTTGAGCCTGTGCCACCACCCTCCACTCCTACTTCGAAGAACCATGAGCTGCTTGACCCACGCTACCATTGACATTCAAGTGCTGAAAGGGTACTCCTTGGCCAAATGACAGGACCCATGGTAGGTTGGGCACAGGACATAAGGAGTAAAAAGCCTCAACCCCCCACCGTTGGGCCCAGTAGCTCCTGTTTGCCCCGTGGCCCTCAGAAAGGGCTTCTGACCGCTACTAAATGCAATTGTATTCAGTTGTACTCACTGTGCAATCCATGCATCAGTTATATATTTACAGCATTGCAGATCAAGATTTTGATTAAATAAATTATATTATTACATATGATAATTATGGAACAAAACTCTTGTGAGGTAGTAAATCAGCACACAACAATAACATCACCATGCTGTAACCCGGTGCGTGCAGTATGCAATTAAGAGTTGAAGCCCATGGAATGGGGAATTACTGCGTTTGGACTGGCTTTGCTGGTGGTAAAGCCACACGAAATTCCCAATTCCATACAGTTTAAGACATATATTTACCACCTTCTGTAAGCGGGTGGAAATGTTTGCTGTGGCCTCTGTGTGTTGTGGAGGTGGAGGGAAGGGAAGGGTGTTGAGAGTAGCGGAGAGAAGGGAAAGACATATTTTGACAGGGTGGAGCATCGTATACTCCCCCCTCCCAGAATACGAAAAATGGGACAGAGGCTTCTCTGCTGCTGCAGCCAAGGCCCCATGTGACTTTTCAAGTCAGAATGACTCTCCTGTAAAATTGCGTCCAGCGCTGCAACACCCTGGAAACCCAGGTGGAAACACTAGCCCACTCAGACTCAGGTGGAGCAGAATTCCATACAATAATTCTGTTCTGTCTGAATAATAATTAGGGCCAAAGTAGTAGCATTATCAGTGCCAGGAACAGAACAGCTCTCTTTCTGGAGTTCATGCTGTGTTCTAACTTGGAGCTTTTAAGATTGCTGCTCAGAAGGGGTGAATAAAAGGCTGATGCATCATGCTAGCTTCCTGTCTTGACATAAAACCACATCTCTGGATAAAAGCCCCCAATCAAAGAAAATGTCCTCAAATTTTTCCAGGAGTGCTACAAGCTTACCCCCCAGATCCTCACTTGTATGCAGTGTTCCAGAGAGTGCTTTGGAAGCTGAAAGGTAGGCCACCCCTGAGCCTTGAGCCCACCTAATTTTATGCAGCCCCTAATGTTGCAGGATACTCCCTAGGGTGGTCAGTGCCTCTGTCTTCACACGCCCCCCCCCCCAACTCTGCTCCTGTGATTCTCCTCACCTCATGCAATTCTTTCCAAAAGGAAAGAGAAGGAGGGATTAAAAAGCAGATGGCTGCTTGGCTATAATATTTGGATTAGTCCAACCACTAGGATCCTTTAAAACTGAGCCCAGGCGGAAGACAGAGGCGATGAAGAGCAACAGTATTGGACATTCAGATGAATTGGTGATGCCATAGAACGCCTTTTAGTTACTGGGCATGTCACCTGAATGTAAATGAAAGTTTCATGCATTTTACTGAAAAGAATAGCCCTGTTTGAACATTATCTTCCATTGCTGGTGATAGGTGTGCTCTCTGAAGTAGATGATGAGCCTTGGCTCTTTGATGTTGCTATGCCCTGATAGTCAAAGCCTAAAAAGGAGCCACGTAGCAGTTCCGTGAGCTCGAAGCAGCGCCTGGTTTCCGTGGTTCCTAAGACAGCAACAACACAGGCTCCTGAGTATTTCACAAAGAAATGTCTGCAGGTGATACCATTAGGATGTTTGGGCTCCATCGAGCCAAAGAGTTGACTTCAACTTTTTGCTAATGGCTAGTTGAGCTGTCACAATGACTGTCCTCACATGCAGCTGGCTGCACAGACCAGACAAAATCAATCAGCAGATGGTGTGCATGCATCCTTCAGAAGCCAAGAGTGGCTATGTGGTGCTTGCACCAGCAGTTCTACAATGCTGCCCATGTGTGAGGCACGGGCGGCCCCCCATTTGGGCAGAAGAGTGTTGCCCCCTTGCTGCCAGTGCAGGAAAGTAAAAAATAAAATGGTAATAAAATGAATTACCGTTTTGTTTTTCATTTCTCCCAACCCGAGCAGTGTTTGGGGGCGGGGCATTGCTTCTGATTAGCCGCAGGGGAGTGGTACTCACTCCACCAGTTTACACTGCGTAAGTCACTTTGGAAGGTAGTCTTGCGATGGCCAGCCTGACATGCGCAGCTGTCTCAGATATCTGGGCGGAGAGAAGGCACAGGCCTCCTGTGCCTGCTGGAGCATCGAGATAGCCTGCTACAGCCAATCCTGGCGATGCTCTCATGCTGCTCATGTGCAGCATGAGAGCAGTGCCGGGATTTGCAGAAGGGGGTTGCCGGAGGCTCCATGAGGTGCTCGTGCTGAAGCCAAAAGAATGAAGAAAACACGGAGATCGAAACACAGGTAAATAAATTTTTTTATATTATCTTTTTGCCCCCCACTGGGGTTGTCTCTCGACCCCCCCTACGTCCCTTCAGTTTTGAGGAAAACTGCCCGCCAGTGGTGTGAGGGCCTTTCAGTCGAGTCAACCTGCCTGTCTTACATATGGGGCAGTGTAGAGTGTGGGATCGGAGGTAAAAATACTGCTTCTCTCTTGTCTGGAGTGCATTTGAAAAGCTGCCCTAGGCAGGAGGAAAGGTATTAGGTTTGCCTCAACCAGGGCCGGACTGGGAACCGAAACCAGCCCTGGAAAATTGCCTGTTGGAAAGGGGGTGGTGCAGCTGAGCTGTTTGCGAGGGCCGTTTTCGGCCGATTTTGTTACAAGGGGCCGATATTGCCAAACCCCGGTAACAAAATGGGCCCCCACCCTGGCGGCCCACCGGGGAAATGCCCTGTGCCCGCAACGGCCTGTCCGGCCCTGGCCTCTAACCTAGACTCTTAATGCCATTTCTTCACTCCCTCATATTGGATCTCGCCCTTTTCCATCTGTCACAGTTGGGGTGAGATCACTTGCATGACAGCTGACAAGCCAATTAACTGGGTCAGTCACAGCAGCCTGAAGTAACTCATGCCTTCCCTAGTGGTGACATAAACCACGTGATCGCCGCAGTTGTGTGGGACCTTTGCATCTGCTATTGCCAACAACTGCAGTAAGTATGACATATATTAACCCTACTACACTACTACCATGTGGACTAGATGACACAAGCCATCAGTTGAGAGGGTCTTTGTAGTCAGATAAGCCATTTGTAGTGATGCCTTGTAGCATGTCATCTGCGAAGTAGTGTGTGGCCATCGAATCCTGCAGGGGCGCTGGTTTGTAGATGCTCAACCTAAACCAAGACCTGGAATCGACAAACTCAACTCTAAAGTATTTTGTTCTGTAAGATGTTGCAGTTTCCTTACTAAGAAAGAGTAACATTGACTCAGTGTGTGCAAATGTAGCTAATGTACTAAGGAGCATTGGCTACCTATATTTACTATCCATCTACAGTGCATAGTCAAAAGATTTCTCTTTGGACAGAGTCAGCTTAGTCATCTCAGCATCAGAAGTTCCTAACTACGTCACTAAGGGCCAGATGTACATACCGTGAATTCGCAAAAAGTGTTCTCAATTTGCACATCAACTTTTTGCGAATCCTGTTGCATTTTGAGAACAGTATGTACTAATGAGATGGTTCAACAAACTGCAGTGGGTGGCAGTTCCTACATCATGAATTTTAATGAGGTAGGACACAAAATGCGAACCAGTACAATTCGCTGCCATCACAGGGATGAAGGGGTGGGTGTAACTTGCGTAATTTGATGTACAGTAATTATGCATAATTACAGCAAAATTATGAGAGATTTCATGGAATTATGTGACAATCATAACCCAGAATTTTGTGCTATTTGTTTTAGCACGAAAAACAGCCTCTCATCCAAAACATGAACAGCAGCAGGCACTCAAGCTCGCTAAATTCATTAGTACTGCGCACCAGTAATACGTTTTTGTGCAAAATTACTCATAATTACACGGAAGGGGAGGAATTGCATAACATTTGGCATCAAGAGAGTAATGCAAAATTACTGAAATTACTTCGATTACTCTGCCATAATTAACATTTTTCCAGATCTACAGGGATGGTGGCCTGCTGGGATCAGCAGACCACCACGTCTGTGATTTTAAATATAGCATTTTGTTTTAATGCAGCCCATTTTCCTTTAAAAAAACAGAATGCATTAAAAAAAAAATGTTTGTTAAATTATTTTGGTCCAGTAGATCACTGCCTGCTCCTAAAAGATTTTTGGGACCACTCACAAAGGGGACAACTTCCCATTTGTGAATGGTTTACCACCTTCTTTGAGGTGTCGGTAAAATATTAATGTTTTGTGACCAGATTTCGCTCGCAAAAGATTAACAAATGCTGTAATGAGTCCCTGTTTGGAAGGGAAACCCTAAACATGCCCCTTGCAAAAAGCGATTTCTTATAATTTCGTAAACCCACTTAGCGATGCAGTAACATGTTACCGTATCACTAAATGGGTTAAGTACTTTCGAATCCACATTTTTTTGTCACAAACCCTGAGATTTACCGATTCACAGGGTTTAAGAAGAAAACATCTGTACATTGAGTACGTCTGGCCCTTAATCTTTCTTGTGAAAAAAGAATAATAATGGCTGCTCCACAAGATGTCTGCCATCACACTGCTACAAAATACATGAATTATAGCACCCTGATGGCGGTAGGTCCTTCCCAGCATATATCCAGACCAGCTGTTTCATTCCTCCAGCATTTCATCTTCACACAGCATCGTGAACTTTGACACAACATCGCCATAGGTATTTGTGTCTGGGGTATTAATAGTATTTGGACCTCTTTTTTTTGCAGACGCCTAGTAATAATTGTGAGTGCTCCATATTTCAGCATCCAAACACGTGTTCACTAGTGGCACCATGTTGGTGAATCTGCACGAATATAAAATCGTCTCAGGATAGAACATTGCAGGGTATTAACAGAAGGAAATTATGCATGGCAATCCACTGTTTTGCCACCCATTTTTAGGTCTCGCCTGACCCAGCGCATGCGCTGGTCTGGTGAAACTTATTGAGAGGGCTCCAAAAAGTGCTACCAGGCCGGCCTAGAGCTACAGTGCATGTGCGCAGGCATAGCCAATAGGTCTCGCTTTTGGGACCTTATAAGTATTTAGTTATGCAACTGTTGCATGGCTAAACACTTATAAGGTCCCAATGGCGAGACCTATTGGCTATGCCAATGCTTGTTTAAATGTTTTCTTGGGAGGGGGACCACAATACTCATGTGGAGGGGGAGGTGATGTGGGGGAGGGGGTTAAGGCTTGCCTTGCAGACTACAAATCTATTGAAACTTTAAATTTTTGCTCCTGTTGAAATCATCCAAGACTCCTGTCTGTTCATGTCTCCAGAAAGGGCCTGTATTTCTATTCTTTCCCGAGGGACAGCCATAGAAATCCACCCAAATATTCGAGGACAGGAGGATTTACCATTCTAACCCCAGTCCCCAACTATTTGGTAAAAGTGTATGTTTAGGACCATTGCCAATTTTCCTACAGACCGGAATACAGCCATGGCAGTGTGCACGCATGTAATAATTTCACATGCGTCCTGCAGTCTGAGGGGAGTGACAGACGGTACGGGGGCTTGAACAGACTAAGGGCCAGCTATACAAAATTGAGTGTTTGCGATTTCCAAATAGCAAATTTTTGTGATTCAATATTAGGAAATCGCAAACTGCGATGTACAACAGTGTGTTTGACACTGTTAGTGATTCGCAGTGGGTCGCAAATGGACCTACCTCATCAATATTCATTAGGCAAGTCGCAATTTGCTATCCATTGTGAATGGCTACAATCGTAGGGATGGTGGCCTGCTGAGGTCATCAGACTACCATGTCTGTGATTGCTGTTCAAATAAAGCAATATTTATTTTGTAATGCAGCCTAGGGATGCACTTCAGAAATAAAAATGAATCTGCTCTTAAATGTTTTTACCGAGTCACATTTTGCCTTCTGTACATGGCAAAATGCTTGGTACATCTGGCCCTAACCACCTCCTCAAAACACCATTTGGCTCTCAATGGGCCGTTTGCGACGGGTAAAATGCTTCATACAGCTGGCCCTAACCTACTCCTCAAAACACCATGGGGCATATTAGCAAGGGCGTCATCGCTGCTTTAGCAGCACTTTTCGCCGCTAAAGCGGCAATATTTTCATCGCCCTATCAGCAAGCTGTCGCTAACAGCTGTTAGCGACAGCTTCCTGGCGAAAGCGACCGGTTTGGATAATCAGGCATTTCGCCGCTATCGCTGGATTTCTTATCGCCTTGGAGATGCGTGTTGCTGATAACGCACTATCTCGGCGATGTAAACCAGCGATAGCTGGTATTAGGAAAATGAGCGCTAAGCGCGCTTTGCGATATTTATCGCAAAGCGTTGCTAATATGCCCCCATTTGTCTCTGCTTTTTCAAACTCTTCTCAGAATGCACCCCTCAAGCCCTGACTTATTGAAAGCTGGACTCGCAGGCTTTGCTGTTCCCGCTCTCAGTTCATTTTGAAGTAGGTATTTACACCATAAGGGCATATTATCAAGAAACGGCGTTAAAATTATCGCCGGTTTCGCGGCAGAAAACTGCCGCTGAAGCAGCGATAATGGGCTTGATAATATGCCGCAGAGAATTCCCATAGTAGCCCAGGTTCTGGTGTCAACATGGGCTTCTATTGGAATTCTCTGCGGCATATTATCAAGCCCATTATCGCCGCTTTAGAGGCAGTTTTCTGCCGATAAAGCGACGATCATTTTAACGCGGTCCTTGATGTTATGCCCCATAGTGCTTTCAAGGTTCACTACCTGCAACTCATTTTGTGCAAACGAAAATAGAGCCAGCTGGTAAAAACTGCAAGCTAACACCTGTCGCAAGGACCATCATCAGACGCTATTCCTCAGTGCTTATGGGAAAACTCAGAATAGTTGCAAAACCCCAGGCAGCAGTCTTTCCCTCAGCCACCTTTTGCACCTGATTTTTGCACTCTGCCTTGGAGTGAGCCTGTTAGTGCCAAACACAGAGCTGTTGTTATGAGGAGGACTCGCGAGACCGCAGGTGAGGGGAAGCTGCTGTTGTGTGGCGAGGGATGTCTAGTCCCTAATGATGCTGTATTTATTGCTAGCAGCTCGGAGCCCATTATCAGCGTCTTTCCCTTTGAAACTGTAACTCCTGTGGGGCTCTGGTTTTTTGCAACCCGATGGGGTCACGTGGGGCTACCAAGAGGCTAGTGAGGGATGTTAAGAATAGGTTTGGATGTTGCTTGGAGCAGAAGCTGGACCTCATACAAGACCAAACACTCTGGACCTCATGACCAGGTGGAGGTTGCAGCCAAATGCTGTAGGCGTGCAAAGGGGTTCTGCGCTGATGCTGTGAGTCGTAAGGTCCCAAGTAATGGCCTCTATTTGGTTCATCTCTGGTTTCAGACTCCCAGAAACTCTTCCCACAGTGACTGCTCACATTCCTTTCCTGCTTTCAGGCATGTTGTAAGCTGGTCAGGGCTTCTGTGGCAGCACAAGGGCACATTGCAGGATGATGTGGCCCCTCGGAAGGTTGTGAATCATCACAACCAATCACATCCTTGTTTACAGTGACAGGTTAAACTATAGAGCTGATGCACACCCTGGGTTGTGGGTCAGTGACTGCCCTCTAATGTTGCCCTGGAATGGAGGCAAAACAACTGCTTGCGCTTGCACCCTACGGCTTAAAAACAACAGCACCAAAACAACCGTATTACAGTGGAGGGAGGTGATCAGTGGGAACTAATGTGGTCAAAGCACACACTCATTTCATCTCCCCCACTGGGCAGATGCCCAAGCCTATGGCCAAGCATCTGGAAGGAGTTCTTTTGTTTGGCAACTACTTTCGATTTGTATTGGTATCACCCTTTGCTGTGATGCACACACCTTTTATTAATGACCAGCTGTGAAGTACTTTTGGGAGAATTATCAGCGCTCCCTATTCTGCGGTGATGCGTACTCCTTGCGTTCAAGCGCATCACGGTTACTTTCTCTCGCTGTGACTTGCTTAAGGCTTGGGTGCACTGCCAGCCTTCACGGTGACTCGCACACCTCGAGCAAAGCTTGCTGCACCACATTTCTGCATTCTTCACGCACTTTGACGTTGCGGTGGTGAGCACACCTCAGTCGCTCTAACAGAAGTATTATGTTACATTGCGCACTCCGCAATTACGGTAATGCGCGCACTGCTTCTGCATCCAAAGAGTTGACAAGTCTGCGCACTGTCTGATCTAGCTGTAACCTTCTCATGCACATCTACGGTGATGTGCTCACCTTAATTCTCTTATCCTTGTCTGTTTAATGTGTGAACAGTTCTTTTGAATTTTATTCACCTTCTATTTATTCTTTAAGGGGTACTTTTGATAGTGGTGAACTATTAGCGCCTGCTTCTTGTGGATACTGCATGAAACGTTTTAGTGTTGCACTAGTAAACCAGATCTACTTCCTAAGCAGCAAATAATTATTAGCAATAATTACTTAAAGTCTGCATTTGCATGATATAGTCCTTGTTGTTAGGTTATTGTTGTGTAGTGTAACTTAGCTATCTGTGCCCAAACCTTCTCGTTCACTCCACCCGTGCTATTTGTACCACAGCCTGGTGAGCCTCAACTGAAAGGGCTGGAGTGGAAGGAGTACTTTATGAACTATATGTCAGCAACAGAAGAGGAGGTTTTTCTGCACCAAGAAGGAAGAAAATACTACTTAATAGTTTAGGACAGGAACGTCTAAGAGTATATGGTCAGATGGAAAAGAAAGCAAGATCTATAACTCATGGGGATGTTTTTAAACATGCACTAGAAGATTTAGATAATTACTATCAGCCAGAAGTATGCACTACTATTGAGTGTTTCATTTCTTTCCAAAGGAAGCTGGGAAAGCCTAAACCTATTGAAGTATATATTTCTGCACTGAAAAAAATGGCAGTGTCTTGCAAGTTTGGCACACTTCCTGATGAACTGATACCTGACCAAAAAATTATGCACACCAATGATAACAGCTTTCAGGTCAGATTATGGGTTAGCGGAGAGTAATCATGAAAAGAGGTGGTGGATATTGCACAGAAAGAAGCCATCAAAAGGGTGTGCTAGGGCTGCCACTTCTACTAGTAGCAAGGATAAGGATGTAGTTGCTAAAGTCACTTAGGTAAAAGAGAAAACAAAGATTGAGGGTACAAACCAAGTACAGGGTGCTGCAAAAGTTGAAGGCAAAGGTACTTGCTTGCTTCCCTGTAGGAGTAAGGTACATTTAGCAAGGGATAAAACCTGTCCTGCAATTAAAGTGAAATGTTCTTTTTGTGGGGTAATTGGCCACTTTGCCAACGTTTGCAGGAGAAAGAACAGGAAACCTAATAAAGATGCAAAGTATGCAACTGAAAAAAACAGAATCAGATCATTCAGATGACAGTGATGTGATTGACAATGGAGGTGTGTTATTTTTTAAATGTCCTGTTTTGAATTTTGACAATGCATCAGAGAACAAACCCAGGTGTGACATGTTGATCGGTGGAGTATGAAATTTCTATAGGGGCGGATTTAGGTTGCACATTTGCTATAGTCAACAAAGGTGTGGGGGAATACATTTGTGAATATGTGGGGTAATTATTTGGTTGAGTCAGACATTCAACCAGTGACATATACTGGTCAAAGAATTCCCCTGTTGGGATACAAGGTTCTTGAAGCATACTATATGAGGAAAGTTATATGTGTCAGAAGTAGGGCCCTCAGTGTTGGGTTGGAAGGACCAAAAGTCATTGGAAATGATTTTAGATCCCAATTGCTGGGATCAAGTTTTATTATGTGAAACACAGGAAAAGGATGAAAAGGAGTTTTGGAGAACTGAATTTAGGGGACTCGTACATAAAATTGTTATTTTAAAAGAAGGTGCCTTTCCAGTGTGTCACAAAGTGAGGAACTTTTCTTTGAGAGTAAAGGATAAAGTGGATGGTGAACTTGAGAACTTGGAACAAAAGGAATAATTGAGCAAATTGAGTGTGCAGAATGGTTGTCCCCATTGCTTGTTGCGAAAGAATGCCAATGGAACAATAAGGTTATGTTTGGATTTATGCGACCTAAACAAAAACATTGTTGTGGAGAAGTTCACTCTTGTAAACATTAATGAATTATTGGCTGAGGACAAAAGTGTAATTTGGTTTTCCACAATTGATCTATCCTCAGCCTACCATCAAGTTGCTCTTCACCATCCTAGCAGGAAGGTTACAGCATTCGTAACACTCTTTGGTTGCTACAGGTTTCTGTGCATGCCATTCAGGCTTGCCTCAGCAGGTTCAGCCTTTATGAAGTTGATGCATAGGCTGTTTAGGAACCAAAGTTGTTTCATACTTCCACAATGACATCTTAGTAATGGGGAAGAGTAAAAAGGAAAATAATGATAAGCTGATGGATGTCTTGGGAATTTTAAGGGAGAACGGATTGACTGTGGAATGGAACAAATGTAAATTCTGCATGAAATCTGTGACTTACCTAGATCATGTAGTGAGTAAAGAAGAAATTCTTCCGAAGAAAGAAATTAAAGACGCTATAAGTATTGCACCTGAGCCAACATGCAGAGATAAAGTTAGGTCCTTTTTAGGCCACTGTGAATTTTATTCCAAATTTGTAAATAATTTCACAGAAAAAAACATTTGGATTGAGGCAACTTCTTAAAGAACTTCAGGCCTTTGAATGGAATGAGGAATTGAATAATGAATTTTCAGAGCATTAAGAAGGACAACTATACTGTGCTTACACTGCATGGGTTCCATCTGAAGGCAAATGCCATCCTCACCACGGATGCTAGGGTTAAGGGTTTAGGGGCAGTATTGAGCGAGATGTCAACTAAAGATGGTAAGAAGGTGAAGGATACAGTAACATTTTCTTTGTGTTCTCTATCTCCTACGAAGGAAAAATACTCTGTCATTAAGAAGGAGGTGATGGAATGTGTCTGGACAATGGGGAATTTTAGACAGTATTTGTGTGTTTCTGAGTTTATTGTGCATATGACCCACAAACCCTTGATGAAAGAATTGACAGCTGAAGGGTCTGCAGGTGGTACTCCCCGCTTGGCAAGGACGACAATTAAGTTACTCAACTACACTTATAGGGGCAAATGTATGAAGGCTTTTTCCCGTTCGCAAATGCGCCGATTCTCAGAATCGACCCGTTTGCGATTAGGAAAAAGCCTTATGGGATGTATCTTCCAAAAAGGTCCTCGCACAATAGGAAATCGCAAAATTTGCGATTCCCTATTCTGCAAATGCATTTAAGGAATCGCAAATTGTGATTCCTTAAATGCAATTCTGGAAGCACCCAAGTTGTGCGATTTTACCTTTAGAAATCGCAAATTACCACCAACTTCAAGTTGGTGGTAATTTGCGATTTGTTTGAAGAATGCACTTTTTTGCATTTTTCAAAGTGCCATGTCGCGTACATACATAACCTTAAGGCATGTATATGCGCCACATGTGCACACATGCTTATTTCAGGGGTGCAACAGGGTGTCCTTTTGACACCCTTGAAATTGCATTCGCAATTTGCGAGTACCTAATGGGAACTCGCAAATTGTGAATGTCTTCCCATTTATTCCTGTGGGCCTCTAGAACATTTTGGGAACATAGAGAGGAGTTATCTGTTTCTGATGAGGGATTTTTATTGAGAGGGCATAAAGTGATCCCTCCCCGTCAATCGAGGGAAAGGATTCTGGATTTAATGAATGAAGAGCATTTAGGGATAGTCAAATCTAAGAAAAGAGTATAAAATAACGACTGTAGGCCGGGGTTAGATTAAGAAATGGAAAGATTTGTACGGCAATGTAGTAGTTGCGCTAATGCTGACAAGTCCCGGAAGACGTTAAGACCTGCTTTGGAGAAGACAGAATTTCCGAGGGACCCTTGCAGGCTGTGGCAGTGGATTTTTGGGCCCATTCTGGACAAAGAGGGGGTGCTGAGTACGTCATTGTACTCATGGGTTTGTATTTAAAATGGTCAGAAGTCGGCTTCTATTCCAAAGTGGATGCTGATGTGGTGGTTTTGTTTTTCGAAGGGCGCTTTCGGAAGGAATGCATTCCAAAGTAATTAAGTGACAATGGTCCACAGTTTAAGACTGATAAATTAAAATATTTTCTCTCCAGGAATGGAGTTCATGCAGTGCACACAGCAGTATAACATCCAGAAGGGAATGGTTGTGTGGGGAGCTTTAATAGTGTGATTATGGAAAGTGTGCAAGCTGCGATAAGTGCTGGAAGTAAGTGGGAAAACATTATTCTGGGCTTACAGATTTATTCCCACAGTGACAGGTTATAGGGGCATATTAGCATGGGCAGTATCCCCGCTTTAGGGGCACTTTTTGCTGCTAAAGCGGCGATATTTTTATCGCCCTATTAGCAAGATGTCGCTAAGAGCTGTTAGCGACAGCTTACAGGGGATAGAGCTCGTTTTTGTACCGTTTTGCATGTCAGCGATATTTATCGTTAATGACATGCAAAGGAGGCGTTCCTAACTTGAAAGCGACTGAAAGCAGTCGCAAACATACCTTCCGCCTATTACCAAGGCCCGCGAAGCGATGAAAAAACGCACGCTACTCGCGTTTATCGCTTAGATTTTACACCTGGTAGAAACCTGACTTACCCATTATAGTCAATAGGAGGTGGATTCTATGGTTAAGTCCTCACCTGCCTATTAGCAAGATTTCCATTAGCGATGGGATTTTTATCGCTGGATATCTCACGTTATTGTTGGGATTCGCAGCTATCGCTGGATTTAATATCGCCTTTGAGATAAACGTTGATGATAACGCGTTATCTCTGTGATAAAATCCAGCGATAGCCGGCGATAAAAAAAACAGTGCTAAGCGCGCTTTACGATATCATCGCAAGTCTTTGCTAATATGCCCATAGTCCGTTCATAGTGCTGAGAGTGCGTGAGCCATTCACTGAGGATAATGAAGCTGGAATGTCCTTGTAAATGGAAAGTAAATGGTTTCCCACTGTGGTTATATTCTGCAAAGAACGAACATGGATTACTATGATTAAAAGAAAGGTGCCAAAAAATCAAAGACGTCATTTTCCAGAAGAGTGAATGGGCGCATATTATGATTGATCGAAGGTCAATAAGGGCAGTAGCACATTTTCCAAACTTCTTCAAAAGATTTTTGCTTACTCTGCCAAATTGTCAGATGGTAAAATCTGTCATTTTAGTAAACTAGCTTGATGTAACAAAGCGTCATTAGAGGTTAAAAGATAGGAGAAGAGTACCAGTGGGAATTGGAATGGGAACTGGTTTTGACAGGATCTGGGTGGAAGAGGAATACATTATCCAGTGTCTGTGGAGAGAAGAGGGATTGCATAGCAGAGAATGAACGGAGCTGTGGAGTGAAGGAGATTGTGATTGAACAGGGTGCTAGTAGAACGTGCTCCAAACGTGCTATAGAACGTGTTGCAGGGATTCTGCTTATGCACAGAACTATGCACAGGAAACCGGGACCTCAGTGAATTGTGGTGTACCAAAAACTCACCTCAGAACCCAGAACCCCTTATCCGACCAGCATCAGTGTCCCATTCGTTATCCGAGTTTTATCTCGGCGGTCCCAATGTATAGACAACCCAGAACAAGCGACTTAGTGCATTCTCAGGAATGGTGGGAATCAGAAATACCTGTTCGTAATTATTCTGATATCAGTCCACAAGACCACAACAAGAGTAAACAGAGACACGGTAAAGTTTAAAGAGTTTATTTTATAAACCTCCTGTCCTAAGATGCAGTACTTTGGCTAACATAAGCAGACAAATGATTAAGATCAAAACCATCAGCATAGTTACAATACCTTAGAAAATGAAAGGAGAAATCATAATAAAATGACAGTGGATTACAGCCACCTTTCTTTCGCTAGTAAACTAAGATTATTATTATTATGAGACTAATAGAAGGTCTCTAGGCTTGAATGGGGTACCCCATACCGTAAAGATCAGCTTAGTGGAATCACATCACAGGATCAGGTACACTCTGCTCCTGGGAAAGCTCTTCTTCCGAATGTGTATAAAGCATGCAGCCTGCAATATTAAAAGCACTCGACTTTCAGGTATTTGCAGCTGTGTGCGTGTTATGGCTAAATAGTGGGCCAATCAACCTAAACCCAACAACATGCACCGTCTGGCGACCCAGACTGCTTCTTTACACAATGTTCAGACCAAGGTCGCAGCTCACTGTTAGGGATGTGAACAACAGACAGACAGTTCTCATGTGAAGCAGAGGCGAGCAAGCATTTCTCAAATAATAACATGTAACTACAGTGTCGTGTGCAAAAGCAGCAAAAGTGGCAAGATGGCTTTCTAACATCTAACGCGGTTGTGCTAACTTAGCATTGTACGTATATAAATAGCAGTCCTCACTACACCCCCCCTTGATCGGACCACTAACCAGTAGGGGCGCAATTTTAAGAACGCAGAGTTCAAGTTCGATAGAACGGAACTAAGGGCATAAATTGTGACTCCATATAAGGTAAGTGAAAAGTTCGAAGAAAAAAAGAGAAAAAAAACATTTAAAAGGGGGAAAAAAATATAATCGATGGATTTTTAACCCAAAAAAAATAAAAAGGCATTCCACAGGAATTTTGGATGATAACCAAACTAATCCATCAAGGTATAAGCACAATAAGTGGCAACGGCTTCCAAGAGGAAATCATTGGAGCGTTCCGCAAAATTATCTGCCATCCAATTTAGCAAGGGGAATGAACACACATGTTCCTCGACAACTGGAGCCTCTAGTACCATCAGAGGACAACTGGCGTGTTCTTCAAGATAACTTCCCGCCAAAAATTCAGCTGCAGCCGTTCCGATGTCCGATTTCCCTAGGACTCCATGTGCTGCTCCACAGGCCATAATCCTGACACCAGAACAGTCCAACTCATGAGCCACTAAGGGGCTCATTAGCCGATCATAATCCGGGGCGGGGGACACCGAGTTCGACAAGCACAAATCCAGAGCCCATTGGAACGGACAATCTAGGCAATGAAAGACAGGCTGTACACAAGTAAAGTAGGGAAACCGGAAGGACAACCCATAGGCTATGCTCAAGGTTGCCAGTGGTAATGTTCCATAGTATTCAAGCATCCGGTTACGAAGATGGAGCAGCCGGGACATGCTGTAATAAAAGGATGCCGGATTCGACACACTGAAATCAGAAAAATATGTGAATTTGTCCACCAACGTGGTGGAGCTGCCCAGCCTAGGTGCTGGACAGTGTTCCCATTGCGTATAATTTACAAAATTTCTAAACGTATTTGCTTTGTGTAGGAAATGATTGCCATAATGTTGATAGCAGAACTGCTCATCATAATTAGCAGTGTCTAAATACAAATCCTCAGCATCAAATGCTGCATAATATTTCAAATCAGAAAACAGTGCTTCTATGGCTTGAACATCCCAATCATCTGAGCGGATGTTTTGCTTAACTACATCACCCATAGAAACACGAAATACATTT